>NC_133972.1:6955594-7586063 GCF_047716275.1 Strix uralensis | reverse complement strand
GCAGAAAACAGTAACACTTGTTCAGAACGAAAGAAAGCACAGAGCCCCAGATTTTATGTTGTCCTGGAGAGCTTGCAGAGCACTGAGGAAAGGCAGGCAGAGAATTCCCTGCTAGCACCTTCTCTGTGCCTGTTCACATTGCTTTGCAGAATCGCTTTTGTGCAGAAAACAGTAACACTTGTTCAGAACGAAAGAAAGCACAGAGCCCCAGATTTGCTGTTGTCCTGGAGAGCTTGCAGAGCACTGGGGAAAGGCAGGCAGAGAATTCCCTGCTAGCACCTTCTCTGTGCCTGGGAAGCACAAGTGTTCACATTGCTTCGCAGAATCGCTTTTGTGCAGAAAACAGTAACACTTGTTCAGAATGAAAGAAAGCACAGAACCCCAGATTTTATGTTGTCCTGGAGAGCTTGCAGAGCACTAAGGAAAGGCAGGCAGAGAATTCCCTGATAGCACCTTCTCTGTGCCTGTTCACATTGCTTCGCAGAATCGCTTTTGTGCAGAAAACAGTAACACTTGTTCAGAACGAAAGAAAGCACAGAGCCCCAGATTTTATGTTGTCCTGGAGAGCTTGCAGAGCACTGGGGAAAGGCAGGCAGAGAATTCCCTGCTAGCACCTTCTCTGTGCCTGGGAAGCACAAGTGTTCATATTGCTTCGCAGAATCGCTTTTCTGCAGAAAACAGTAACACTTGTTCAGAATGAAAGAAAGCACAGAACCCCAGATTTTATGTTGTCCTGGAGAGATTGCAGAGCACTGAGGAAACGCAGGCAGAGAATTCCCTGCTAGCACCTTCTCTGTGCCTGGGAAGCACAAGTGTTCACATTGCTTCGCAGAATCGCTTTTGTGCAGAAAACAGTAACACTTGTTCAGAACGAAAGAAAGCACAGAGCCCCAGATTTTATGTTGTCCTGGAGAGCTTGCAGAGCACTGGGGAAAGGCAGGCAGAGAATTCCCTGCTAGCACCTTCTCTGTGCCTGTTCACATTGCTTCGCAGAATCGCTTTTGTGCAGAAAACAGTAACACTTGTTCAGAACGAAAGAAAGCACAGAGCCCCAGATTTTATGTTGTCCTGGAGAGCTTGCAGAGCACTGGGGAAAGGCAGGCAGAGAATTCCCTGCTAGCACCTTCTCTGTGCCTGGGAAGCACAAGTGTTCACATTGCTTCGCAGAATCGCTTTTGTGCAGAAAACAGTAACACTTGTTCAGAACGAAAGAAAGCACAGAACCCCAGATTTTATGTTGTCCTGGAGAGCTTGCAGAGCACTGGGGAAAGGCAGGCAGAGAATTCCCTTCTAGCACCTTCTCTGTGCCTGTTCACTTTTCCTCGCAGAATCGCTTTTGTGCAGAAAACAGTAACACTTGTTCAGAACGAAAGAAAGCACAGAGCCCCAGATTTTATGTTGTCCTGGAGAGCTTGCAGAGCACTGGGGAAAGGCAGGCAGAGAATTCCCTGTTAGCACCTTCGCAGTGCCTGGGAAGCACAAGTGTTCACATTGCTTCGCAGAATCGCTTTTGTGCAGAAAACAGTAACACTTGTTCAGAACGAAAGAAAGCACAGAGCCCCAGATTTTATGTTGTTCTGGAGAGCTTGCAGAGCACTGGGGAAAGGCAGGCAGAGAATTCCCTGCTAGCACCTTCTCTGTGCCTGGGAAGCACAAGTGTTCACATTGCTTCGCAGAATCGCTTTTGTGCAGAAAACAGTAACACTTGTTCAGAACGAAAGAAAGCACAGAGCCCCAGATTTGCTGTTGTCCTGGAGAGCTTGCAGAGCACTGGGGAAAGGCAGGCAGAGAATTCCCTGCTAGCACCTTCTCTGTGCCTGGGAAGCACAAGTGTTCACATTGCTTCGCAGAATCGCTTTTGTGCAGAAAACAGTAACACTTGTTCAGAACGAAAGAAAGCACAGAGCCCCAGATTTGCTGTTGTCCTGGAGAGCTTGCAGAGCACTGGGGAAAGGCAGGCAGAGAATTCCCTGCTAGCACCTTCTCTGTGCCTGGGAAGCACAAGTGTTCACATTGCTTCGCAGAATCGCTTTTGTGCAGAAAACAGTAACACTTGTTCAGAACGAAAGAAAGCACAGAGCCCCAGATTTTATGTTGTCCTGGAGAGCTTGCAGAGCACTGGGGAAAGGCAGGCAGAGAATTCCCTGCTAGCACCTTCTCTGTGCCTGGGAAGCACAAGTGTTCATATTGCTTCGCAGAATCGCTTTTCTGCAGAAAACAGTAACACTTGTTCAGAATGAAAGAAAGCACAGAACCCCAGATTTTATGTTGTCCTGGAGAGATTGCAGAGCACTGAGGAAACGCAGGCAGAGAATTCCCTGCTAGCACCTTCTCTGTGCCTGTTCACATTGCTTTGCAGAATCGCTTTTGTGCAGAAAACAGTAACACTTGTTCAGAACGAAAGAAAGCACAGAGCCCCAGATTTTATGTTGTCCTGGAGAGCTTGCAGAGCACTGGGGAAAGGCAGGCAGAGAATTCCCTGCTAGCACCTTCTCTGTGCCTGGGAAGCAGAAGTGTTCACATTGCTTTGCAGAATCGCTTTTGTGCAGAAAACAGTAACACTTGTTCAGAACGAAAGAAAGCACAGAGCCCCAGATTTTATGTTGTCCTGGAGAGCTTGCAGAGCACTGGGGAAAGGCAGGCAGAGAATTCCCTGCTAGCACCTTCTCTGTGCCTGGGAAGCAGAAGTGTTCACATTGCTTCGCAGAATCGCTTTTGTGCAGAAAACAGTAACACTTGTTCAGAACGAAAGAAAGCACAGAGCCCCAGATTTTATGTTGTCCTGGAGAGCTTGCAGAGCACTGGGGAAAGGCAGGCAGAGAATTCCCTGCTAGCACCTTCTCTGTGCCTGGGAAGCAGAAGTGTTCACATTGCTTCGCAGAATCGCTTTTGTGCAGAAAACAGTAACACTTGTTCAGAACGAAAGAAAGCACAGAGCCCCAGATTTTATGTTGTCCTGGAGAGCTTGCAGAGCACTGGGGAAAGGCAGGCAGAGAATTCCCTGCTAGCACCTTCTCTGTGCCTGGGAAGCACAAGTGTTCACATTGCTTCGCAGAATCGCTTTTGTGCAGAAAACAGTAACACTTGTTCAGAACGAAAGAAAGCACAGAGCCCCAGATTTTATGTTGTCCTGGAGAGATTGCAGAGCACTGAGCAAACGCAGGCAGAGAATTCCCTGCTAGCACCTTCTCTGTGCCTGGGAAGCACAAGTGTTCACATTGCTTCGCAGAATCGCTTTTGTGCAGAAAACAGTAACACTTGTTCAGAACGAAAGAAAGCACAGAGCCCCAGATTTTATGTTGTCCTGGAGAGCTTGCAGAGCACTGGGGAAAGGCAGGCAGAGAATTCCCTGCTAGCACCTTCTCTGTGCCTGGGAAGCAGAAGTGTTCACATTGCTTTGCAGAATCGCTTTTGTGCAGAAAACAGTAACACTTGTTCAGAACGAAAGAAAGCACAGAGCCCCAGATTTTATGTTGTCCTGGAGAGATTGCAGAGCACTGGGGAAAGTCAGGCAGAGAATTCCCTGCTAGCACCTTCTCTGTGCCTGGGAAGCACAAGTGTTCACATTGCTTCGCAGAATCGCTTTTGTGCAGAAAACAGTAACACTTGTTCAGAACGAAAGAAAGCACAGAGCCCCAGATTTGCTGTTGTCCTGGAGAGCTTGCAGAGCACTGGGGAAAGGCAGGCAGAGAATTCCCTGCTAGCACCTTCTCTGTGCCTGGGAAGCAGAAGTGTTCACATTGCTTCGCAGAATCGCTTTTGTGCAGAAAACAGTAACACTTGTTCAGAACGAAAGAAAGCACAGAGCCCCAGATTTTATGTTGTCCTGGAGAGCTTGCAGAGCACTGGGGAAAGGCAGGCAGAGAATTCCCTGCTAGCACCTTCTCTGTGCCTGGGAAGCAGAAGTGTTCACATTGCTTCGCAGAATCGCTTTTGTGCAGAAAACAGTAACACTTGTTCAGAACGAAAGAAAGCACAGAGCCCCAGATTTTATGTTGTCCTGGAGAGCTTGCAGAGCACTGGGGAAAGGCAGGCAGAGAATTCCCTGCTAGCACCTTCTCTGTGCCTGGGAAGCACAAGTGTTCACATTACTTCGCAGAATCGCTTTTGTGCAGAAAACAGTAACACTTGTTCAGAACGAAAGAAAGCACAGAGCCCCAGATTTTATGTTGTCCTGGAGAGCTTGCAGAGCACTGGGGAAAGGCAGGCAGAGAATTCCCTGCTAGCACCTTCTCTGTGCCTGGGAAGCACAAGTGTTCACATTGCTTCGCAGAATCGCTTTTGTGCAGAAAACAGTAACACTTGTTCAGAACGAAAGAAAGCACAGAGCCCCAGATTTTATGTTGTCCTGGAGAGCTTGCAGAGCACTGGGGAAGGCAGGCAGAGAATTCCCTGCTAGCACCTTCTCTGTGCCTGGGAAGCAGAAGTGTTCACATTGCTTCGCAGAATCGCTTTTGTGCAGAAAACAGTAACACTTGTTCAGAACGAAAGAAAGCACAGAGCCCCAGATTTTATGTTGTCCTGGAGAGCTTGCAGAGCACTGAGGAAGGCAGGCAGAGAATTCCCTGCTAGCACCTTCTCTGTGCCTGTTCACATTGCTTCGCAGAATCGCTTTTGTGCAGAAAACAGTAACACTTGTTCAGAACGAAAGAAAGCACAGAGCCCCAGATTTATGTTGTCCTGGAGAGCTTGCAGAGCACTGGGGAAAGGCAGGCAGAGAATTCCCTGCTAGCACCTTCTCTGTGCCTGGGAAGCACAAGTGTTCACATTGCTTCGCAGAATCGCTTTTGTGCAGAAAACAGTAACACTTGTTCAGAATGAAAGAAAGCACAGAACCCCAGATTTTATGTTGTCCTGGAGAGCTTGCAGAGCACTGGGGAAAGGCAGGCAGAGAATTCCCTGCTAGCACCTTCTCTGTGCCTGTTCACATTGCTTTGCAGAATCGCTTTTGTGCAGAAAACAGTAACACTTGTTCAGAATGAAAGAAAGCACAGAACCCCAGATTTTATGTTGTCCTGGAGAGCTTGCAGAGCACTAAGGAAAGGCAGGCAGAGAATTCCCTGATAGCACCTTCTCTGTGCCTGTTCACATTGCTTCGCAGAATCGCTTTTGTGCAGAAAACAGTAACACTTGTTCAGAACGAAAGAAAGCACAGAGCCCCAGATTTTATGTTGTCCTGGAGAGCTTGCAGAGCACTGGGGAAAGGCAGGCAGAGAATTCCCTGCTAGCACCTTCTCTGTGCCTGGGAAGCACAAGTGTTCATATTGCTTCGCAGAATCGCTTTTCTGCAGAAAACAGTAACACTTGTTCAGAATGAAAGAAAGCACAGAACCCCAGATTTTATGTTGTCCTGGAGAGATTGCAGAGCACTGAGGAAACGCAGGCAGAGAATTCCCTGATAGCACCTTCTCTGTGCCTGTTCACATTGCTTTGCAGAATCGCTTTTGTGCAGAAAACAGTAACACTTGTTCAGAACGAAAGAAAGCACAGAGCCCCAGATTTTATGTTGTCCTGGAGAGCTTGCAGAGCACTGGGGAAAGGCAGGCAGAGAATTCCCTGCTAGCACCTTCTCTGTGCCTGGGAAGCAGAAGTGTTCACATTGCTTTGCAGAATCGCTTTTGTGCAGAAAACAGTAACACTTGTTCAGAACGAAAGAAAGCACAGAGCCCCAGATTTTATGTTGTCCTGGAGAGCTTGCAGAGCACTGGGGAAAGGCAGGCAGAGAATTCCCTGCTAGCACCTTCTCTGTGCCTGGGAAGCAGAAGTGTTCACATTGCTTCGCAGAATCGCTTTTGTGCAGAAAACAGTAACACTTGTTCAGAACGAAAGAAAGCACAGAACCCCAGATTTTATGTTGTCCTGGAGAGCTTGCAGAGCACTGGGGAAAGGCAGGCAGAGAATTCCCTGCTAGCACCTTCTCTGTGCCTGGGAAGCACAAGTGTTCATATTGCTTCGCAGAATCGCTTTTCTGCAGAAAACAGTAACACTTGTTCAGAACGAAAGAAAGCACAGAACCCCAGATTTTATGTTGTCCTGGAGAGATTGCAGAGCACTGAGGAAACGCAGGCAGAGAATTCCCTGCTAGCACCTTCTCTGTGCCTGGGAAGCAGAAGTGTTCACATTGCTTCGCAGAATCGCTTTTGTGCAGAAAACAGTAACACTTGTTCAGAACGAAAGAAAGCACAGAGCCCCAGATTTTATGTTGTCCTGGAGAGCTTGCAGAGCACTGGGGAAAGGCAGGCAGAGAATTCCCTGCTAGCACCTTCTCTGTGCCTGGGAAGCAGAAGTGTTCACATTGCTTTGCAGAATCGCTTTTGTGCAGAAAACAGTAACACTTGTTCAGAACGAAAGAAAGCACAGAGCCCCAGATTTTATGTTGTCCTGGAGAGCTTGCAGAGCACTGGGGAAAGGCAGGCAGAGAATTCCCTGCTAGCACCTTCTCTGTGCCTGGGAAGCACAAGTGTTCACATTGCTTCGCAGAATCGCTTTTGTGCAGAAAACAGTAACACTTGTTCAGAACGAAAGAAAGCACAGAGCCCCAGATTTGCTGTTGTCCTGGAGAGCTTGCAGAGCACTGGGGAAAGGCAGGCAGAGAATTCCCTGCTAGCACCTTCTCTGTGCCTGGGAAGCACAAGTGTTCACATTGCTTCGCAGAATCGCTTTTGTGCAGAAAACAGTAACACTTGTTCAGAACGAAAGAAAGCACAGAGCCCCAGATTTTATGTTGTCCTGGAGAGCTTGCAGAGCACTGGGGAAAGGCAGGCAGAGAATTCCCTGCTAGCACCTTCTCTGTGCCTGGGAAGCAGAAGTGTTCACATTGCTTCGCAGAATCGCTTTTGTGCAGAAAACAGTAACACTTGTTCAGAACGAAAGAAAGCACAGAACCCCAGATTTTATGTTGTCCTGAAGAGCTTGCAGAGCACTAAGGAAAGGCAGGCAGAGAATTCCCTGCTAGCACCTTCTCTGTGCCTGGGAAGCACAAGTGTTCACATTGCTTCGCAGAATCGCTTTTGTGCAGAAAACAGTAACACTTGTTCAGAACGAAAGAAAGCACAGAGCCCCAGATTTTATGTTGTCCTGGAGAGCTTGCAGAGCACTGGGGAAAGGCAGGCAGAGAATTCCCTGCTAGCACCTTCTCTGTGCCTGGGAAGCAGAAGTGTTCACATTGCTTCGCAGAATCGCTTTTGTGCAGAAAACAGTAACAGTTGTTCAGAACGAAAGAAAGCACAGAGCCCCAGATTTTATGTTGTCCTGGAGAGCTTGCAGAGCACTGGGGAAAGGCAGGCAGAGAATTCCCTGCTAGCACCTTCTCTGTGCCTGGGAAGCAGAAGTGTTCACATTGCTTCGCAGAATCGCTTTTGTGCAGAAAACAGTAACACTTGTTCAGAACGAAAGAAAGCACAGAACCCCAGATTTTATGTTGTCCTGGAGAGCTTGCAGAGCACTGAGGAAGGCAGGCAGAGAATTCCCTGCTAGCACCTTCTCTGTGCCTGTTCACTTTTCCTCGCAGAATCGCTTTTGTGCAGAAAACAGTAACACTTGTTCAGAACGAAAGAAAGCACAGAGCCCCAGATTTTATGTTGTCCTGGAGAGCTTGCAGAGCACTGGGGAAAGGCAGGCAGAGAATTCCCTGCTAGCACCTTCTCTGTGCCTGGGAAGCAGAAGTGTTCACATTGCTTCGCAGAATCGCTTTTGTGCAGAAAACAGTAACACTTGTTCAGAACGAAAGAAAGCACAGAGCCCCAGATTTTATGTTGTCCTGGAGAGCTTGCAGAGCACTGGGGAAAGGCAGGCAGAGAATTCCCTGCTAGCACCTTCTCTGTGCCTGGGAAGCAGAAGTGTTCACATTGCTTCGCAGAATCGCTTTTCTGCAGAAAACAGTAACACTTGTTCAGAACGAAAGAAAGCACAGAGCCCCAGATTTATGTTGTCCTGGAGAGCTTGCAGAGCACTGGGGAAAGGCAGGCAGAGAATTCCCTGCTAGCACCTTCTCTGTGCCTGGGAAGCAGAAGTGTTCACATTGCTTCGCAGAATCGCTTTTGAGCAGAAAACAGTAACACTTGTTCAGAACGAAAGAAAGCACAGAGCCCCAGATTTTATGTTGTCCTGGAGAGCTTGCAGAGCACTGGGGAAAGGCAGGCAGAGAATTCCCTGCTAGCACCTTCTCTGTGCCTGGGAAGCACAAGTGTTCATATTGCTTCGCAGAATCGCTTTTCTGCAGAAAACAGTAACACTTGTTCAGAATGAAAGAAAGCACAGAACCCCAGATTTTATGTTGTCCTGGAGAGCTTGCAGAGCACTGGGGAAAGGCAGGCAGAGAATTCCCTGCTAGCACCTTCTCTGTGCCTGGGAAGCAGAAGTGTTCACATTGCTTCGCAGAATCGCTTTTGTGCAGAAAACAGTAACACTTGTTCAGAACGAAAGAAAGCACAGAACCCCAGATTTTATGTTGTCCTGAAGAGCTTGCAGAGCACTAAGGAAAGGCAGGCAGAGAATTCCCTGCTAGCACCTTCTCTGTGCCTGGGAAGCACAAGTGTTCACATTGCTTCGCAGAATTGCTTTTGTGCAGAAAACAGTAACACTTGTTCAGAACGAAAGAAAGCACAGAGCCCCAGATTTTATGTTGTCCTGGAGAGCTTGCAGAGCACTGGGGAAAGGCAGGCAGAGAATTCCCTGCTAGCACCTTCTCTGTGCCTGGGAAGCAGAAGTGTTCACATTGCTTCGCAGAATCGCTTTTGTGCAGAAAACAGTAACACTTGTTCAGAACGAAAGAAAGCACAGAGCCCCAAGATTTGCTGTTGTCCTGGAGAGCTTGCAGAGCACTGGGGAAAGGCAGGCAGAGAATTCCCTGCTAGCACCTTCTCTGTGCCTGGGAAGCAGAAGTGTTCACATTGCTTTGCAGAATCGCTTTTGTGCAGAAAACAGTAACACTTGTTCAGAACGAAAGAAAGCACAGAGCCCCAGATTTTATGTTGTCCTGGAGAGCTTGCAGAGCACTGAGGAAGGCAGGCAGAGAATTCCCTGCTAGCACCTTCTCTGTGCCTGTTCACTTTTCTTCGCAGAATCGCTTTTGTGTAGAAAACAGTAACACTTGTTCAGAACGAAAGAAAGCACAGAGCCCCAGATTTTATGTTGTCCTGGAGAGCTTGCAGAGCACTGAGGAAAGGCAGGCAGAGAATTCCCTGCTAGCACCTTCTCTGTGCCTGTTCACATTGCTTCGCAGAATCGCTTTTGTGCAGAAAACAGTAACAGTTGTTCAGAACGAAAGAAAGCACAGAGCCCCAGATTTTATGTTGTCCTGGAGAGCTTGCAGAGCACTGGGGAAAGGCAGGCAGAGAATTCCCTGCTAGCACCTTCTCTGTGCCTGGGAAGCAGAAGTGTTCACATTGCTTCGCAGAATCGCTTTTGTGCAGAAAACAGTAACACTTGTTCAGAACGAAAGAAAGCACAGAACCCCAGATTTTATGTTGTCCTGGAGAGCTTGCAGAGCACTGAGGAAGGCAGGCAGAGAATTCCCTGCTAGCACCTTCTCTGTGCCTGTTCACTTTTCCTCGCAGAATCGCTTTTGTGCAGAAAACAGTAACACTTGTTCAGAACGAAAGAAAGCACAGAGCCCCAGATTTTATGTTGTCCTGGAGAGCTTGCAGAGCACTGGGGAAAGGCAGGCAGAGAATTCCCTGCTAGCACCTTCGCAGTGCCTGGGAAGCACAAGTGTTCACATTGCTTCGCAGAATCGCTTTTGTGCAGAAAACAGTAACACTTGTTCAGAACGAAAGAAAGCACAGAGCCCCAGATTTTATGTTGTCCTGGAGAGCTTGCAGAGCACTGGGGAAAGGCAGGCAGAGAATTCCCTGCTAGCACCTTCTCTGTGCCTGGGAAGCAGAAGTGTTCACATTGCTTCGCAGAATCGCTTTTCTGCAGAAAACAGTAACACTTGTTCAGAACGAAAGAAAGCACAGAGCCCCAGATTTATGTTGTCCTGGAGAGATTGCAGAGCACTGAGCAAACGCAGGCAGAGAATTCCCTGCTAGCACCTTCTCTGTGCCTGGGAAGCACAAGTGTTCACATTGCTTCGCAGAATCGCTTTTGTGCAGAAAACAGTAACACTTGTTCAGAACGAAAGAAAGCACAGAGCCCCAGATTTTATGTTGTCCTGGAGAGCTTGCAGAGCACTGGGGAAAGGCAGGCAGAGAATTCCCTGCTAGCACCTTCTCTGTGCCTGGGAAGCAGAAGTGTTCACATTGCTTTGCAGAATCGCTTTTGTGCAGAAAACAGTAACACTTGTTCAGAACGAAAGAAAGCACAGAGCCCCAGATTTTATGTTGTCCTGGAGAGCTTGCAGAGCACTGAGGAAGGCAGGCAGAGAATTCCCTGCTAGCACCTTCTCTGTGCCTGTTCACTTTTCTTCGCAGAATCGCTTTTGTGTAGAAAACAGTAACACTTGTTCAGAACGAAAGAAAGCACAGAGCCCCAGATTTTATGTTGTCCTGGAGAGCTTGCAGAGCACTGAGGAAAGGCAGGCAGAGAATTCCCTGCTAGCACCTTCTCTGTGCCTGTTCACATTGCTTCGCAGAATCGCTTTTGTGCAGAAAACAGTAACAGTTGTTCAGAACGAAAGAAAGCACAGAGCCCCAGATTTTATGTTGTCCTGGAGAGCTTGCAGAGCACTGGGGAAAGGCAGGCAGAGAATTCCCTGCTAGCACCTTCTCTGTGCCTGGGAAGCAGAAGTGTTCACATTGCTTCGCAGAATCGCTTTTGTGCAGAAAACAGTAACACTTGTTCAGAACGAAAGAAAGCACAGAACCCCAGATTTTATGTTGTCCTGGAGAGCTTGCAGAGCACTGAGGAAGGCAGGCAGAGAATTCCCTGCTAGCACCTTCTCTGTGCCTGTTCACTTTTCCTCGCAGAATCGCTTTTGTGCAGAAAACAGTAACACTTGTTCAGAACGAAAGAAAGCACAGAGCCCCAGATTTTATGTTGTCCTGGAGAGCTTGCAGAGCACTGGGGAAAGGCAGGCAGAGAATTCCCTGCTAGCACCTTCTCTGTGCCTGGGAAGCACAAGTGTTCACATTGCTTCGCAGAATCGCTTTTGTGCAGAAAACAGTAACACTTGTTCAGAACGAAAGAAAGCACAGAGCCCCAGATTTTATGTTGTCCTGGAGAGCTTGCAGAGCACTGGGGAAAGGCAGGCAGAGAATTCCCTGCTAGCACCTTCTCTGTGCCTGGGAAGCAGAAGTGTTCACATTGCTTCGCAGAATCGCTTTTCTGCAGAAAACAGTAACACTTGTTCAGAACGAAAGAAAGCACAGAGCCCCAGATTTATGTTGTCCTGGAGAGCTTGCAGAGCACTGGGGAAAGGCAGGCAGAGAATTCCCTGCTAGCACCTTCTCTGTGCCTGGGAAGCAGAAGTGTTCACATTGCTTCGCAGAATCGCTTTTGAGCAGAAAACAGTAACACTTGTTCAGAACGAAAGAAAGCACAGAGCCCCAGATTTTATGTTGTCCTGGAGAGCTTGCAGAGCACTGGGGAAAGGCAGGCAGAGAATTCCCTGCTAGCACCTTCTCTGTTCCTGGGAAGCACAAGTGTTCACATTGCTTCCCAGAATCGCTTTTCTGCAGAAAACAGTAACACTTGTTCAGAATGAAAGAAAGCACAGAACCCCAGATTTTATGTTGTCCTGGAGAGATTGCAGAGCACTGGGGAAAGGCAGGCAGAGAATTCCCTGCTAGCACCTTCTCTGTGCCTGGGAAGCAGAAGTGTTCACATTGCTTCGCAGAATCGCTTTTGTGCAGAAAACAGTAACACTTGTTCAGAACGAAAGAAAGCACAGAGCCCCAGATTTGCTGTTGTCCTGGAGAGCTTGCAGAGCACTGGGGAAAGGCAGGCAGAGAATTCCCTGCTAGCACCTTCTCTGTGCCTGGGAAGCACAAGTGTTCACATTGCTTTGCAGAATCGCTTTTGTGCAGAAAACAGTAACACTTGTTCAGAACGAAAGAAAGCACAGAGCCCCAGATTTTATGTTGTCCTGGAGAGCTTGCAGAGCACTGGGGAAAGGCAGGCAGAGAATTCCCTGCTAGCACCTTCTCTGTGCCTGGGAAGCAGAAGTGTTCACATTGCTTCGCAGAATCGCTTTTGTGCAGAAAACAGTAACACTTGTTCAGAACGAAAGAAAGCACAGAGCCCCAGATTTTATGTTGTCCTGGAGAGCTTGCAGAGCACTGGGGAAAGGCAGGCAGAGAATTCCCTGCTAGCACCTTCTCTGTGCCTGGGAAGCAGAAGTGTTCACATTGCTTCGCAGAATCGCTTTTGTGCAGAAAACAGTAACACTTGTTCAGAACGAAAGAAAGCACAGAGCCCCAGATTTTATGTTGTCCTGGAGAGCTTGCAGAGCACTGGGGAAAGGCAGGCAGAGAATTCCCTGCTAGCACCTTCTCTGTGCCTGGGAAGCACAAGTGTTCACATTGCTTCGCAGAATCGCTTTTGTGCAGAAAACAGTAACACTTGTTCAGAACGAAAGAAAGCACAGAGCCCCAGATTTTATGTTGTCCTGGAGAGCTTGCAGAGCACTGGGGAAAGGCAGGCAGAGAATTCCCTGCTAGCACCTTCTCTGTGCCTGGGAAGCACAAGTGTTCACATTGCTTCGCAGAATCGCTTTTGTGCAGAAAACAGTAACACTTGTTCAGAACGAAAGAAAGCACAGAGCCCCAGCTTTTCCACCCAAAAAAGGTGGGTTTTACCCTAAAATTGAGAGCTTGTTGCAGAAAAATGAGGCTTTTCAGCATAAAAAGGTTGTTTCCGCCCTAAAATTGAGAGCTTGGTACAGAAAAATGAGGTTTTTCACCCCAAAAGCGTGGGTTTAGCCCCCATGATAGGGTTTGTGCTGTAAAAAAGGAGAGGTAGGGCCCTGGAAACGAGGCACTGCTGCATAAAAGGGAGGTTGTTACCTGTAGAATCAAAACTTTGGATGCCAAAAATTAATCTTTGAGAGGTAAAATGGGGGTTTGTGCCCTAAAATTGAGAGCTTGGAGTAGGAAAATGAGGCTTTTAATCTGAAAAAGGAGGTTTGTGCCCTAAAATTGAGATATTGGTGAAGAAAAATGAGGCTTTTCACCCAAAAATTGAGAGCTTGTCCCTAAAATTGAGAGCTTGGTGCAGAAAAATGAGGCTTTTCACCCAAAAAAGGAGAGCTTGTCCATAACATTGAAATATTGGTGCAGAAAAATGAGGCTTTTCAGGTGAAAAAGGTGGGTTTGGTGCTAAAATTGAGAGCTTGGTGCAGAAAAATGAGGCTTTTCTGGTGAAAAGGGCATTTTGTGCCCTAAAATTGCGAGCTTGTAGGAAAATGAGGCTTTTTTACCCGAAAAAGGCAGGCTTTACCCTAAAATTGAGAGCTTGTTGTAGGAAAATGAGGCTTTTTTACCCGAAAAAGGCGGGTTTTACCCTAAAATTGAGAGCTTGTTGTAGGAAAATGAGGCTTTTCAGGTGAAAAAGGCGGGTTTTACCGTAAAATTGAGAGAGTGTTTCCGAAAAATGAGGCTTTTCAGGTGAAAAAGGTGGGTTTGGTGCAGAAAATTGAGAGCTCTGTGCAGAAAAATGAGGCTTTTTCACCCGAAAAAGGCATTTTGTGCCCGAAATTGAGAGCTTGGTGCAGAAAAATGAGGCTTTTCACCCCAAAAACGCGGGTTTAGCCCCCATGATAGGGTTTGTGCTGTAAAAAAGGAGAGGTAGGGCCCTGGAAACGAGGCACTGCTGCATAAAAGGGAGGTTGTTACCTGTAGAATCAAAACTTTGGATGCCAAAAATTAATCTTTGAGAGGTAAAATGGGGGTTTGTGCCCTAAAATTGAGAGCTTGGAGTAGGAAAATGAGGCTTTTAATCTGAAAAGGGAGGTTTGTGCCCTAAAATTGAGATATTGGTGCAGAAAAATGAGGCTTTTCCACCCAAAAAAGGTGGGTTTTACCCTAAAATTGAGAGCTTGTTGCAGAAAAATGAGGCTTTTCAGCAGAAAAAGGTTGTTTCCGCCCTAAAATTGAGAGCTCTGTGCAGAAAAATGAGGCTTTTTCACCTGAAAAAGGCATTTTGTGCCTGAAATTGAGAGCTTGGTGCAGAAAAATGAGGCTTTTCACCCCAAAAACGCGGGTTTAGCCCCCATGATAGGGTTTGTGCTGTAAAAAAGGAGAGGTAGGGCCCTGGAAACGAGGCACTGCTGCATAAAAGGGAGGTTGTTACCTGTAGAATCAAAAGCTTGGATGCCAAAAATTAATCTTTGAGAGGTAAAATGGGGGTTTGTGCCCTAAAATTGAGAGCTTGGAGTAGGAAAATGAGGCTTTTAATCTGAAAACGGAGGTTTGTGCCCTAAAATTGAGATATTGGTGAAGAAAAATGAGGCTTTTCACCCAAAAATTGAGAGCTTGTCCATAAAATTGGGAGCTTGGAGTAGAAAAATGAGGCTTTTCACCCAAAAAAGGAGAGCTTGTCCATAAAATTGAAATATTGGTGCAGAAAAATGAGGCTTTTCTGGTGAAAAGGGCATTTTGTGCCCTAAAATTGCGAGCTTGTTGTAGGAAAATGAGGCTTTTTTACCCGAAAAAGGCGGGTTTTACCCTAAAATTGAGAGCTTGTTGTAGGAAAATGAGGCTTTTTTACCCGAAAAAGGCGGGTTTTACCCTAAAATTGAGAGCTTGTTGTAGGAAAATGAGGCTTTTCAGGTGAAAAAGGCGGGTTTTACCGTAAAATTGAGAGAGTGTTTCCGAAAAATGAGGCTTTTCAGGTGAAAAAGGTGGGTTTGGTGCAGAAAATTGAGAGCTCTGTGCAGAAAAATGAGGCTTTTTCACCCGAAAAAGGCATTTTGTGCCCGAAATTGAGAGCTTGGTGCAGAAAAATGAGGCTTTTCACCCCAAAAACGCGGGTTTAGCCCCCATGATAGGGTTTGTGCTGTAAAAAAGCAGAGGTAGGGCCCTGGAAACGAGGCACTGCTGCATAAAAGGGAGGTTGTTACCTGTAGAATCAAAACTTTGGATGCCAAAAATTAATCTTTGAGAGGTAAAATGGGGGTTTGTGCCCTAAAATTGAGAGCTTGGAGTAGGAAAATGAGGCTTTTAATCTGAAAAAGGAGGTTTGTGCCCTAAAATTGAGATATTGGTGAAGAAAAATGAGGCTTTTCACCCAAAAATTGAGAGCTTGTCCCTAAAATTGAGAGCTTGGAGTAGGAAAATGAGGCTTTTAATCTGAAAAAGGAGGTTTGTGCCCTAAAATTGAGATATTGGTGAAGAAAAATGAGGCTTTTCACCCAAAAATTGAGAGCTTGTCCCTAAAATTGAGAGCTTGGTGCAGAAAAATGAGGCTTTTCACCCAAAAATTGAGAGATTATCCCTAAAATTGAGAGCTTGGAGTAGGAAAATGAGGCTTTTAATCTGAAAACGGAGGTTTGTGCCCTAAAATTGAGATATTGGTGCAGAAAAATGAGGCTTTTCCACCCAAAAAAGGTGGGGTTTACCCTAAAATTGAGAGCTTGGTGAAGAAAAATGATTCTTTTCACCCGCAGAAATGCGGTTTCTGCCCTAAAATGGAGAGCTTGGTACAGAAAAATGAGGCTTTTCATCTGAAAAATGCAGGTTTGGCCTTAAAATTGCGCTATTGGTGCAGAAAAATGAGGCTTTTCACCCAAAAAAGGGAGCTTGTCCATAACATTGAAATATTGGTGCAGAAAAATGAGGCTTTTTAGGTGAAAAAGGTGGGTTTGGTGCTAAAATTGAGAGCTTGTTGCAGAAAAATGAGGCTTTACGTGTGAAAAAGACGGTTTGTGCCCTAAAATTGGGAGCTTGGAGTAGGAAAATGAGGCTTTTAATCTGAAAAAGGAGGTTTGTGCCATAAATTGAGATATTGGTGAAGAAAAATGAGGCTTTTAATCTGAAAATTGAGAGCTTGTCCCTAAAATTGAGAGCTTGGTGCAGAAAAATGAGGCTTTTCACCCAAAAAAGGAGAGCTTGTCCATAACATTGAAATATTGGTGCAGAAAAATGAGGCTTTTCAGGTGAAAAAGGTGGGTTTGGTGCTAAAATTGAGAGCTTGGTGCAGAAAAATGAGGCTTTTCTGGTGAAAAGGGCATTTTGTGCCCTAAAATTGCGAGCTTGTTGTAGGAAAATGAGGCTTTTTTACCCGAAAAAGGCAGGTTTTACCCTAAAATTGAGAGCTTGTTGTAGGAAAATGAGGCTTTTTTACCCGAAAAAGGCGGGTTTTACCCTAAAATTGAGAGCTTGTTGTAGGAAAATGAGGCTTTTCAGGTGAAAAAGGCGGGTTTTACCGTAAAATTGAGAGAGTGTTTCCGAAAAATGAGGCTTTTCAGGTGAAAAAGGTGGGTTTGGTGCAGAAAATTGAGAGCTCTGTGCAGAAAAATGAGGCTTTTTCACCCGAAAAAGGCATTTTGTGCCCGAAATTGAGAGCTTGGTGCAGAAAAATGAGGCTTTTCACCCCAAAAACGCGGGTTTAGCCCCCATGATAGGGTTTGTGCTGTAAAAAAGGAGAGGTAGGGCCCTGGAAACGAGGCACTGCTGCATAAAAGGGAGGTTGTTACCTGTAGAATCAAAACTTTGGATGCCAAAAATTAATCTTTGAGAGGTAAAATGGGGGTTTGTGCCCTAAAATTGAGAGCCTGCAGTAGGAAAATGAGGCTTTTAATCTGAAAAAGGAGGTTTGTGCCCTAAAATTGAGATATTGGTGAAGAAAAATGAGGCTTTTCACCCAAAAATTGAGAGCTTGTCCCTAAAATTGAGAGCTTGGAGTAGGAAAATGAGGCTTTTAATCTGAAAAAGGAGGTTTGTGCCCTAAAATTGAGATATTGGTGAAGAAAAATGAGGCTTTTCACCCAAAAATTGAGAGCTTGTCCCTAAAATTGAGAGCTTGGTGCAGAAAAATGAGGCTTTTCACCCAAAAATTGAGAGATTGTCCCTAAAATTGAGAGCTTGGAGTAGGAAAATGAGGCTTTTAATCTGAAAACGGAGGTTTGTGCCCTAAAATTGAGATATTGGTGCAGAAAAATGAGGCTTTTCCACCCAAAAAAGGTGGGTTTTACCCTAAAATTGAGAGCTTGGTGAAGAAAAATGATTCTTTTCACCCGCAGAAATGCGGTTTCTGCCCTAAAATGGAGAGCTTGGTACAGAAAAATGAGGCTTTTCATCTGAAAAATGCAGGTTTGGCCTTAAAATTGCGCTATTGGTGCAGAAAAATGAGGCTTTTCACCCAAAAAAGGGAGCTTGTCCATAACATTGAAATATTGGTGCAGAAAAATGAGGCTTTTTAGGTGAAAAAGGTGGGTTTGGTGCTAAAATTGAGAGCTTGTTGCAGAAAAATGAGGCTTTACGTGTGAAAAAGACGGTTTGTGCCCTAAAATTGAGAGCTTGGAGTAGGAAAATGAGGCTTTTAATCTGAAAAAGGAGGTTTGTGCCCTAAAATTGAGATATTGGTGCAGAAAAATGAGGCTTTTCCACCCAAAAAAGGTGGGTTTTACCCTAAAATTGAGAGCTTGTTGCAGAAAAATGAGGCTTTTCAGCAGAAAAAGGTTGTTTCCGCCCTAAAATTGAGAGCTTGGTACAGAAAAATGAGGTTTTTCACCCCAAAAGCGTGGGTTTAGCCCCCATGATAGGGTTTGTGCTGTATAAAAGTAGAGTTAGGGCCCAGGAAACGAGGCACTGCTGCATAAAAGGGAGGTTGTTACCTGTAGAATCAAAACTTTGGATGCCAAAAATTAATCTTTGAGAGGTAAAATGGGGGTTTGTGCCCTAAAATTGAGAGCTTGGAGTAGGAAAATGAGGCTTTTAATCTGAAAAAGGAGGTTTGTGCCCTAAAATTGAGATATTGGTGCAGAAAAATGAGGCTTTTAACCTGAAAAAGGAGGTTTGTGCCCTAAAATTGAGATATTGGTGAAGAAAAATGAGGCTTTTCACCCAAAAATTGAGAGCTTGTCCCTAAAATTGGGAGCTTGGAGTAGGAAAATGAGGCTTTTAATCTGAAAAAGGAGGTTTGTGCCATAAATTGAGATATTGGTGAAGAAAAATGAGGCTTTTAATCTGAAAATTGAGAGCTTGTCCCTAAAATTGAGAGCTTGGTGCAGAAAAATGAGGCTTTTCACCCAAAAAAGGAGAGCTTGTCCATAACATTGAAATATTGGTGCAGAAAAATGAGGCTTTTCAGGTGAAAAAGGTGGGTTTGGTGCTAAAATTGAGAGCTTGGTGCAGAAAAATGAGGCTTTTCTGGTGAAAAGGGCATTTTGTGCCCTAAAATTGCGAGCTTGTTGTAGGAAAATGAGGCTTTTTTACCCGAAAAAGGCAGGTTTTACCCTAAAATTGCGAGCTTGTTGTAGGAAAATGAGGCTTTTTTACCCGAAAAAGGCGGGTTTTACCCTAAAATTGAGAGCTTGTTGTAGGAAAATGAGGCTTTTCAGGTGAAAAAGGCGGGTTTTACCGTAAAATTGAGAGAGTGTTTCCGAAAAATGAGGCTTTTCAGGTGAAAAAGGTGGGTTTGGTGCAGAAAATTGAGAGCTCTGTGCAGAAAAATGAGGCTTTTTCACCCGAAAAAGGCATTTTGTGCCCGAAATTGAGAGCTTGGTGCAGAAAAATGAGGCTTTTCACCCCAAAAACGCGGGTTTAGCCCCCATGATAGGGTTTGTGCTGTAAAAAAGGAGAGGTAGGGCCCTGGAAACGAGGCACTGCTGCATAAAAGGGAGGTTGTTACCTGTAGAATCAAAACTTTGGATGCCAAAAATTAATCTTTGAGAGGTAAAATGGGGGTTTGTGCCCTAAAATTGAGAGCTTGGAGTAGGAAAATGAGGCTTTTAATCTGAAAACGGAGGTTTGTGCCCTAAAATTGAGATATTGGTGAAGAAAAATGAGGCTTTTAATCTGAAAATTGAGTGCTTGTCCCTAAAATTGAGAGCTTGGTGCAGAAAAATGAGGCTTTTAATCTGAAAAAGGAGGTTTGTGCCCTAAAATTGAGATATTGGTGAAGAAAAATGAGGCTTTTCACCCAAAAATTGAGAGCTTGTCCCTAAAATTGAGAGCTTGGAGTAGGAAAATGAGGCTTTTAATCTGAAAAAGGAGGTTTGTGCCCTAAAATTGAGATATTGGTGAAGAAAAATGAGGTTTTTCACCCCAAAAGCGTGGGTTTAGCCCCCATGATAGGGTTTGTGCTGTAAAAAAGGAGAGGTAGGGCCCTGGAAACGAGGCACTGCTGCATAAAAGGGAGGTTGTTACCTGTAGAATCAAAACTTTGGATGCCAAAAATTAATCTTTGAGAGGTAAAATGGGGGTTTGTGCCCTAAAATTGAGAGCTTGGAGTAGGAAAATGAGGCTTTTAATCTGAAAAAGGAGGTTTGTGCCCTAAAATTGAGATATTGGTGCAGAAAAATGAGGCTTTTAACCTGAAAAAGGAGGTTTGTGCCCTAAAATTGAGATATTGGTGAAGAAAAATGAGGTTTTTCACCCAAAAATTGAGAGCTTGTCCCTAAAATTGGGAGCTTGGAGTAGGAAAATGAGGCTTTTAATCTGAAAAAGGAGGTTTGTGCCATAAATTGAGATATTGGTGAAGAAAAATGAGGCTTTTAATCTGAAAATTGAGAGCTTGTCCCTAAAATTGAGAGCTTGGTGCAGAAAAATGAGGCTTTACGTGTGAAAAAGACGGTTTGTGCCCTAAAATTGAGAGCTTGGAGTAGGAAAATGAGGCTTTTAATCTGAAAAAGGAGGTTTGTGCCCTAAAATTGAGATATTGGTGCAGAAAAATGAGGCTTTTCCACCCAAAAAAGGTGGGTTTTACCCTAAAATTGAGAGCTTGTTGCAGAAAAATGAGGCTTTTCAGCAGAAAAAGGTTGTTTCCGCCCTAAAATTGAGAGCTTGGTACAGAAAAATGAGGTTTTTCACCCCAAAAGCGTGGGTTTAGCCCCCATGATAGGGTTTGTGCTGTATAAAAGTAGAGTTAGGGCCCAGGAAACGAGGCACTGCTGCATAAAAGGGAGGTTGTTACCTGTAGAATCAAAACTTTGGATGCCAAAAATTAATCTTTGAGAGGTAAAATGGGGGTTTGTGCCCTAAAATTGAGAGCTTGGAGTAGGAAAATGAGGCTTTTAATCTGAAAAAGGAGGTTTGTGCCCTAAAATTGAGATATTGGTGCAGAAAAATGAGGCTTTTAACCTGAAAAAGGAGGTTTGTGCCCTAAAATTGAGATATTGGTGAAGAAAAATGAGGCTTTTCACCCAAAAATTGAGAGCTTGTCCCTAAAATTGGGAGCTTGGAGTAGGAAAATGAGGCTTTTAATCTTAAAAAGGAGGTTTGTGCCATAAATTGAGATATTGGTGAAGAAAAATGAGGCTTTTAATCTGAAAATTGAGAGCTTGTCCCTAAAATTGAGAGCTTGGTGCAGAAAAATGAGGCTTTTCACCCAAAAAAGGAGAGCTTGTCCATAACATTGAAATATTGGTGCAGAAAAATGAGGCTTTTCAGGTGAAAAAGGTGGGTTTGGTGCTAAAATTGAGAGCTTGGTGCAGAAAAATGAGGCTTTTCTGGTGAAAAGGGCATTTTGTGCCCTAAAATTGCGAGCTTGTTGTAGGAAAATGAGGCTTTTTTACCCGAAAAAGGCAGGTTTTACCCTAAAATTGAGAGCTTGTTGTAGGAAAATGAGGCTTTTTTACCCGAAAAAGGCGGGTTTTACCCTAAAATTGAGAGCTTGTTGTAGGAAAATGAGGCTTTTCAGGTGAAAAAGGCGGGTTTTACCGTAAAATTGAGAGAGTGTTTCCGAAAAATGAGGCTTTTCAGGTGAAAAAGGTGGGTTTGGTGCAGAAAATTGAGAGCTCTGTGCAGAAAAATGAGGCTTTTTCACCCGAAAAAGGCATTTTGTGCCCGAAATTGAGAGCTTGGTGCAGAAAAATGAGGCTTTTCACCCCAAAAACGCGGGTTTAGCCCCCATGATAGGGTTTGTGCTGTAAAAAAGGAGAGGTAGGGCCCTGGAAACGAGGCACTGCTGCATAAAAGGGAGGTTGTTACCTGTAGAATCAAAACTTTGGATGCCAAAAATTAATCTTTGAGAGGTAAAATGGGGGTTTGTGCCCTAAAATTGAGAGCCTGCAGTAGGAAAATGAGGCTTTTAATCTGAAAAAGGAGGTTTGTGCCCTAAAATTGAGATATTGGTGAAGAAAAATGAGGCTTTTCACCCAAAAATTGAGAGCTTGTCCCTAAAATTGAGAGCTTGGAGTAGGAAAATGAGGCTTTTAATCTGAAAAAGGAGGTTTGTGCCCTAAAATTGAGATATTGGTGAAGAAAAATGAGGCTTTTCACCCAAAAATTGAGAGCTTGTCCCTAAAATTGAGAGCTTGGTGCAGAAAAATGAGGCTTTTCACCCAAAAATTGAGAGATTGTCCCTAAAATTGAGAGCTTGGAGTAGGAAAATGAGGCTTTTAATCTGAAAACGGAGGTTTGTGCCCTAAAATTGAGATATTGGTGCAGAAAAATGAGGCTTTTCCACCCAAAAAAGGTGGGTTTTACCCTAAAATTGAGAGCTTGGTGAAGAAAAATGATTCTTTTCACCCGCAGAAATGCGGTTTCTGCCCTAAAATGGAGAGCTTGGTACAGAAAAATGAGGCTTTTCATCTGAAAAATGCAGGTTTGGCCTTAAAATTGCGCTATTGGTGCAGAAAAATGAGGCTTTTCACCCAAAAAAGGGAGCTTGTCCATAACATTGAAATATTGGTGCAGAAAAATGAGGCTTTTTAGGTGAAAAAGGTGGGTTTGGTGCTAAAATTGAGAGCTTGTTGCAGAAAAATGAGGCTTTACGTGTGAAAAAGACGGTTTGTGCCCTAAAATTGAGAGCTTGGAGTAGGAAAATGAGGCTTTTAATCTGAAAAAGGAGGTTTGTGCCCTAAAATTGAGATATTGGTGCAGAAAAATGAGGCTTTTCCACCCAAAAAAGGTGGGTTTTACCCTAAAATTGAGAGCTTGTTGCAGAAAAATGAGGCTTTTCAGCAGAAAAAGGTTGTTTCCGCCCTAAAATTGAGAGCTTGGTACAGAAAAATGAGGTTTTTCACCCCAAAAGCGTGGGTTTAGCCCCCATGATAGGGTTTGTGCTGTATAAAAGTAGAGTTAGGGCCCAGGAAACGAGGCACTGCTGCATAAAAGGGAGGTTGTTACCTGTAGAATCAAAACTTTGGATGCCAAAAATTAATCTTTGAGAGGTAAAATGGGGGTTTGTGCCCTAAAATTGAGATATTGGTGCAGAAAAATGAGGCTTTTAACCTGAAAAAGGAGGTTTGTGCCCTAAAATTGAGATATTGGTGAAGAAAAATGAGGCTTTTCACCCAAAAATTGAGAGCTTGTCCCTAAAATTGGGAGCTTGGAGTAGGAAAATGAGGCTTTTAATCTTAAAAAGGAGGTTTGTGCCATAAATTGAGATATTGGTGAAGAAAAATGAGGCTTTTAATCTGAAAATTGAGAGCTTGTCCCTAAAATTGAGAGCTTGGTGCAGAAAAATGAGGCTTTTCACCCAAAAAAGGAGAGCTTGTCCATAACATTGAAATATTGGTGCAGAAAAATGAGGCTTTTCAGGTGAAAAAGGTGGGTTTGGTGCTAAAATTGAGAGCTTGGTGCAGAAAAATGAGGCTTTTCTGGTGAAAAGGGCATTTTGTGCCCTAAAATTGCGAGCTTGTTGTAGGAAAATGGGGCTTTTTTACCCGAAAAAGGCAGGTTTTACCCTAAAATTGAGAGCTTGTTGTAGGAAAATGAGGCTTTTTTACCCGAAAAAGGCGGGTTTTACCCTAAAATTGAGAGCTTGTTGTAGGAAAATGAGGCTTTTCAGGTGAAAAAGGCGGGTTTTACCGTAAAATTGAGAGAGTGTTTCCGAAAAATGAGGCTTTTCAGGTGAAAAAGGTGGGTTTGGTGCAGAAAATTGAGAGCTCTGTGCAGAAAAATGAGGCTTTTTCACCCGAAAAAGGCATTTTGTGCCCGAAATTGAGAGCTTGGTGCAGAAAAATGAGGCTTTTCACCCCAAAAACGCGGGTTTAGCCCCCATGATAGGGTTTGTGCTGTAAAAAAGGAGAGGTAGGGCCCTGGAAACGAGGCACTGCTGCATAAAAGGGAGGTTGTTACCTGTAGAATCAAAACTTTGGATGCCAAAAATTAATCTTTGAGAGGTAAAATGGGGGTTTGTGCCCTAAAATTGAGAGCTTGGAGTAGGAAAATGAGGCTTTTAATCTGAAAACGGAGGTTTGTGCCCTAAAATTGAGATATTGGTGAAGAAAAATGAGGCTTTTAATCTGAAAATTGAGTGCTTGTCCCTAAAATTGAGAGCTTGGTGCAGAAAAATGAGGCTTTTAATCTGAAAAAGGAGGTTTGTGCCCTAAAATTGAGATATTGGTGAAGAAAAATGAGGCTTTTCACCCAAAAATTGAGAGCTTGTCCCTAAAATTGAGAGCTTGGAGTAGGAAAATGAGGCTTTTAATCTGAAAAAGGAGGTTTGTGCCCTAAAATTGAGATATTGGTGCAGAAAAATGAGGCTTTTAACCTGAAAAAGGAGGTTTGTGCCCTAAAATTGAGATATTGGTGCAGAAAAATGAGGCTTTTAACCTGAAAAAGGAGGTTTGTGCCCTAAAATTGAGATATTGGTGAAGAAAAATGAGGTTTTTCACCCAAAAATTGAGAGCTTGTCCCTAAAATTGGGAGCTTGGAGTAGGAAAATGAGGCTTTTAATCTGAAAAAGGAGGTTTGTGCCATAAATTGAGATATTGGTGAAGAAAAATGAGGCTTTTAATCTGAAAATTGAGAGCTTGTCCCTAAAATTGAGAGCTTGGTGCAGAAAAATGAGGCTTTACGTGTGAAAAAGACGGTTTGTGCCCTAAAATTGAGAGCTTGGAGTAGGAAAATGAGGCTTTTAATCTGAAAAAGGAGGTTTGTGCCCTAAAATTGAGATATTGGTGCAGAAAAATGAGGCTTTTCCACCCAAAAAAGGTGGGTTTTACCCTAAAATTGAGAGCTTGTTGCAGAAAAATGAGGCTTTTCAGCAGAAAAAGGTTGTTTCCGCCCTAAAATTGAGAGCTTGGTACAGAAAAATGAGGTTTTTCACCCCAAAAGCGTGGGTTTAGCCCCCATGATAGGGTTTGTGCTGTATAAAAGTAGAGTTAGGGCCCAGGAAACGAGGCACTGCTGCATAAAAGGGAGGTTGTTACCTGTAGAATCAAAACTTTGGATGCCAAAAATTAATCTTTGAGAGGTAAAATGGGGGTTTGTGCCCTAAAATTGAGAGCTTGGAGTAGGAAAATGAGGCTTTTAATCTGAAAAAGGAGGTTTGTGCCCTAAAATTGAGATATTGGTGCAGAAAAATGAGGCTTTTAACCTGAAAAAGGAGGTTTGTGCCCTAAAATTGAGATATTGGTGAAGAAAAATGAGGCTTTTCACCCAAAAATTGAGAGCTTGTCCCTAAAATTGGGAGCTTGGAGTAGGAAAATGAGGCTTTTAATCTTAAAAAGGAGGTTTGTGCCATAAATTGAGATATTGGTGAAGAAAAATGAGGCTTTTAATCTGAAAATTGAGAGCTTGTCCCTAAAATTGAGAGCTTGGTGCAGAAAAATGAGGCTTTTCACCCAAAAAAGGAGAGCTTGTCCATAACATTGAAATATTGGTGCAGAAAAATGAGGCTTTTCAGGTGAAAAAGGTGGGTTTGGTGCTAAAATTGAGAGCTTGGTGCAGAAAAATGAGGCTTTTCTGGTGAAAAGGGCATTTTGTGCCCTAAAATTGCGAGCTTGTTGTAGGAAAATGAGGCTTTTTTACCCGAAAAAGGCAGGTTTTACCCTAAAATTGAGAGCTTGTTGTAGGAAAATGAGGCTTTTTTACCCGAAAAAGGCGGGTTTTACCCTAAAATTGAGAGCTTGTTGTAGGAAAATGAGGCTTTTCAGGTGAAAAAGGCGGGTTTTACCGTAAAATTGAGAGAGTGTTTCCGAAAAATGAGGCTTTTCAGGTGAAAAAGGTGGGTTTGGTGCAGAAAATTGAGAGCTCTGTGCAGAAAAATGAGGCTTTTTCACCCGAAAAAGGCATTTTGTGCCCGAAATTGAGAGCTTGGTGCAGAAAAATGAGGCTTTTCACCCCAAAAACGCGGGTTTAGCCCCCATGATAGGGTTTGTGCTGTAAAAAAGGAGAGGTAGGGCCCTGGAAACGAGGCACTGCTGCATAAAAGGGAGGTTGTTACCTGTAGAATCAAAACTTTGGATGCCAAAAATTAATCTTTGAGAGGTAAAATGGGGGTTTGTGCCCTAAAATTGAGAGCCTGCAGTAGGAAAATGAGGCTTTTAATCTGAAAAAGGAGGTTTGTGCCCTAAAATTGAGATATTGGTGAAGAAAAATGAGGCTTTTCACCCAAAAATTGAGAGCTTGTCCCTAAAATTGAGAGCTTGGAGTAGGAAAATGAGGCTTTTAATCTGAAAAAGGAGGTTTGTGCCCTAAAATTGAGATATTGGTGAAGAAAAATGAGGCTTTTCACCCAAAAATTGAGAGCTTGTCCCTAAAATTGAGAGCTTGGTGCAGAAAAATGAGGCTTTTCACCCAAAAATTGAGAGATTGTCCCTAAAATTGAGAGCTTGGAGTAGGAAAATGAGGCTTTTAATCTGAAAACGGAGGTTTGTGCCCTAAAATTGAGATATTGGTGCAGAAAAATGAGGCTTTTCCACCCAAAAAAGGTGGGTTTTACCCTAAAATTGAGAGCTTGGTGAAGAAAAATGATTCTTTTCACCCGCAGAAATGCGGTTTCTGCCCTAAAATGGAGAGCTTGGTACAGAAAAATGAGGCTTTTCATCTGAAAAATGCAGGTTTGGCCTTAAAATTGCGCTATTGGTGCAGAAAAATGAGGCTTTTCACCCAAAAAAGGGAGCTTGTCCATAACATTGAAATATTGGTGCAGAAAAATGAGGCTTTTTAGGTGAAAAAGGTGGGTTTGGTGCTAAAATTGAGAGCTTGTTGCAGAAAAATGAGGCTTTACGTGTGAAAAAGACGGTTTGTGCCCTAAAATTGAGAGCTTGGAGTAGGAAAATGAGGCTTTTAATCTGAAAAAGGAGGTTTGTGCCCTAAAATTGAGATATTGGTGCAGAAAAATGAGGCTTTTCCACCCAAAAAAGGTGGGTTTTACCCTAAAATTGAGAGCTTGTTGCAGAAAAATGAGGCTTTTCAGCAGAAAAAGGTTGTTTCCGCCCTAAAATTGAGAGCTTGGTACAGAAAAATGAGGTTTTTCACCCCAAAAGCGTGGGTTTAGCCCCCATGATAGGGTTTGTGCTGTATAAAAGTAGAGTTAGGGCCCAGGAAACGAGGCACTGCTGCATAAAAGGGAGGTTGTTACCTGTAGAATCAAAACTTTGGATGCCAAAAATTAATCTTTGAGAGGTAAAATGGGGGTTTGTGCCCTAAAATTGAGAGCTTGGAGTAGGAAAATGAGGCTTTTAATCTGAAAAAGGAGGTTTGTGCCCTAAAATTGAGATATTGGTGCAGAAAAATGAGGCTTTTAACCTGAAAAAGGAGGTTTGTGCCCTAAAATTGAGATATTGGTGAAGAAAAATGAGGCTTTTCACCCAAAAATTGAGAGCTTGTCCCTAAAATTGGGAGCTTGGAGTAGGAAAATGAGGCTTTTAATCTTAAAAAGGAGGTTTGTGCCATAAATTGAGATATTGGTGAAGAAAAATGAGGCTTTTAATCTGAAAATTGAGAGCTTGTCCCTAAAATTGAGAGCTTGGTGCAGAAAAATGAGGCTTTTCACCCAAAAAAGGAGAGCTTGTCCATAACATTGAAATATTGGTGCAGAAAAATGAGGCTTTTCAGGTGAAAAAGGTGGGTTTGGTGCTAAAATTGAGAGCTTGGTGCAGAAAAATGAGGCTTTTCTGGTGAAAAGGGCATTTTGTGCCCTAAAATTGCGAGCTTGTTGTAGGAAAATGAGGCTTTTTTACCCGAAAAAGGCAGGTTTTACCCTAAAATTGCGAGCTTGTTGTAGGAAAATGAGGCTTTTTTACCCGAAAAAGGCGGGTTTTACCCTAAAATTGAGAGCTTGTTGTAGGAAAATGAGGCTTTTCAGGTGAAAAAGGCGGGTTTTACCGTAAAATTGAGAGAGTGTTTCCGAAAAATGAGGCTTTTCAGGTGAAAAAGGTGGGTTTGGTGCAGAAAATTGAGAGCTCTGTGCAGAAAAATGAGGCTTTTTCACCCGAAAAAGGCATTTTGTGCCCGAAATTGAGAGCTTGGTGCAGAAAAATGAGGCTTTTCACCCCAAAAACGCGGGTTTAGCCCCCATGATAGGGTTTGTGCTGTAAAAAAGGAGAGGTAGGGCCCTGGAAACGAGGCACTGCTGCATAAAAGGGAGGTTGTTACCTGTAGAATCAAAACTTTGGATGCCAAAAATTAATCTTTGAGAGGTAAAATGGGGGTTTGTGCCCTAAAATTGAGAGCCTGCAGTAGGAAAATGAGGCTTTTAATCTGAAAAAGGAGGTTTGTGCCCTAAAATTGAGATATTGGTGAAGAAAAATGAGGCTTTTCACCCAAAAATTGAGAGCTTGTCCCTAAAATTGAGAGCTTGGAGTAGGAAAATGAGGCTTTTAATCTGAAAAAGGAGGTTTGTGCCCTAAAATTGAGATATTGGTGAAGAAAAATGAGGCTTTTCACCCAAAAATTGAGAGCTTGTCCCTAAAATTGAGAGCTTGGTGCAGAAAAATGAGGCTTTTCACCCAAAAATTGAGAGATTGTCCCTAAAATTGAGAGCTTGGAGTAGGAAAATGAGGCTTTTAATCTGAAAACGGAGGTTTGTGCCCTAAAATTGAGATATTGGTGCAGAAAAATGAGGCTTTTCCACCCAAAAAAGGTGGGTTTTACCCTAAAATTGAGAGCTTGGTGAAGAAAAATGATTCTTTTCACCCGCAGAAATGCGGTTTCTGCCCTAAAATGGAGAGCTTGGTACAGAAAAATGAGGCTTTTCATCTGAAAAATGCAGGTTTGGCCTTAAAATTGCGCTATTGGTGCAGAAAAATGAGGCTTTTCACCCAAAAAAGGGAGCTTGTCCATAACATTGAAATATTGGTGCAGAAAAATGAGGCTTTTTAGGTGAAAAAGGTGGGTTTGGTGCTAAAATTGAGAGCTTGTTGCAGAAAAATGAGGCTTTACGTGTGAAAAAGACGGTTTGTGCCCTAAAATTGAGAGCTTGGAGTAGGAAAATGAGGCTTTTAATCTGAAAAAGGAGGTTTGTGCCCTAAAATTGAGATATTGGTGCAGAAAAATGAGGCTTTTCCACCCAAAAAAGGTGGGTTTTACCCTAAAATTGAGAGCTTGTTGCAGAAAAATGAGGCTTTTCAGCAGAAAAAGGTTGTTTCCGCCCTAAAATTGAGAGCTTGGTACAGAAAAATGAGGTTTTTCACCCCAAAAGCGTGGGTTTAGCCCCCATGATAGGGTTTGTGCTGTATAAAAGTAGAGTTAGGGCCCAGGAAACGAGGCACTGCTGCATAAAAGGGAGGTTGTTACCTGTAGAATCAAAACTTTGGATGCCAAAAATTAATCTTTGAGAGGTAAAATGGGGGTTTGTGCCCTAAAATTGAGATATTGGTGCAGAAAAATGAGGCTTTTAACCTGAAAAAGGAGGTTTGTGCCCTAAAATTGAGATATTGGTGAAGAAAAATGAGGCTTTTCACCCAAAAATTGAGAGCTTGTCCCTAAAATTGGGAGCTTGGAGTAGGAAAATGAGGCTTTTAATCTTAAAAAGGAGGTTTGTGCCATAAATTGAGATATTGGTGAAGAAAAATGAGGCTTTTAATCTGAAAATTGAGAGCTTGTCCCTAAAATTGAGAGCTTGGTGCAGAAAAATGAGGCTTTTCACCCAAAAAAGGAGAGCTTGTCCATAACATTGAAATATTGGTGCAGAAAAATGAGGCTTTTCAGGTGAAAAAGGTGGGTTTGGTGCTAAAATTGAGAGCTTGGTGCAGAAAAATGAGGCTTTTCTGGTGAAAAGGGCATTTTGTGCCCTAAAATTGCGAGCTTGTTGTAGGAAAATGAGGCTTTTTTACCCGAAAAAGGCAGGTTTTACCCTAAAATTGAGAGCTTGTTGTAGGAAAATGAGGCTTTTTTACCCGAAAAAGGCGGGTTTTACCCTAAAATTGAGAGCTTGTTGTAGGAAAATGAGGCTTTTCAGGTGAAAAAGGCGGGTTTTACCGTAAAATTGAGAGAGTGTTTCCGAAAAATGAGGCTTTTCAGGTGAAAAAGGTGGGTTTGGTGCAGAAAATTGAGAGCTCTGTGCAGAAAAATGAGGCTTTTTCACCCGAAAAAGGCATTTTGTGCCCGAAATTGAGAGCTTGGTGCAGAAAAATGAGGCTTTTCACCCCAAAAACGCGGGTTTAGCCCCCATGATAGGGTTTGTGCTGTAAAAAAGGAGAGGTAGGGCCCTGGAAACGAGGCACTGCTGCATAAAAGGGAGGTTGTTACCTGTAGAATCAAAACTTTGGATGCCAAAAATTAATCTTTGAGAGGTAAAATGGGGGTTTGTGCCCTAAAATTGAGAGCTTGGAGTAGGAAAATGAGGCTTTTAATCTGAAAAAGGAGGTTTGTGCCCTAAAATTGAGATATTGGTGAAGAAAAATGAGGCTTTTAATCTGAAAATTGAGTGCTTGTCCCTAAAATTGAGAGCTTGGTGCAGAAAAATGAGGCCTTTAATCTGAAAAAGGAGGTTTGTGCCCTAAAATTGAGATATTGGTGAAGAAAAATGAGGCTTTTCACCCAAAAATTGAGAGCTTGTCCCTAAAATTGAGAGCTTGGAGTAGGAAAATGAGGCTTTTAATCTGAAAAAGGAGGTTTGTGCCCTAAAATTGAGATATTGGTGAAGAAAAATGAGGTTTTTCACCCCAAAAGCGTGGGTTTAGCCCCCATGATAGGGTTTGTGCTGTAAAAAAGGAGAGGTAGGGCCCTGGAAACGAGGCACTGCTGCATAAAAGGGAGGTTGTTACCTGTAGAATCAAAACTTTGGATGCCAAAAATTAATCTTTGAGAGGTAAAATGGGGGTTTGTGCCCTAAAATTGAGAGCTTGGAGTAGGAAAATGAGGCTTTTAATCTGAAAAAGGAGGTTTGTGCCCTAAAATTGAGATATTGGTGCAGAAAAATGAGGCTTTTAACCTGAAAAAGGAGGTTTGTGCCCTAAAATTGAGATATTGGTGAAGAAAAATGAGGCTTTTAACCTGAAAAAGGAGGTTTGTGCCCTAAAATTGAGATATTGGTGAAGAAAAATGAGGCTTTTCACCCAAAAATTGAGAGCTTGTCCCTAAAATTGGGAGCTTGGAGTAGGAAAATGAGGCTTTTAATCTTAAAAAGGAGGTTTGTGCCATAAATTGAGATATTGGTGAAGAAAAATGAGGCTTTTAATCTGAAAATTGAGAGCTTGTCCCTAAAATTGAGAGCTTGGTGCAGAAAAATGAGGCTTTTCACCCAAAAAAGGAGAGCTTGTCCATAACATTGAAATATTGGTGCAGAAAAATGAGGCTTTTCAGGTGAAAAAGGTGGGTTTGGTGCTAAAATTGAGAGCTTGGTGCAGAAAAATGAGGCTTTTCTGGTGAAAAGGGCATTTTGTGCCCTAAAATTGCGAGCTTGTTGTAGGAAAATGAGGCTTTTTTACCCGAAAAAGGCAGGTTTTACCCTAAAATTGCGAGCTTGTTGTAGGAAAATGAGGCTTTTTTACCCGAAAAAGGCGGGTTTTACCCTAAAATTGAGAGCTTGTTGTAGGAAAATGAGGCTTTTCAGGTGAAAAAGGCGGGTTTTACCGTAAAATTGAGAGAGTGTTTCCGAAAAATGAAGCTTTTCAGGTGAAAAAGGTGGGTTTGGTGCAGAAAATTGAGAGCTCTGTGCAGAAAAATGAGGCTTTTTCACCCGAAAAAGGCATTTTGTGCCCGAAATTGAGAGCTTGGTGCAGAAAAATGAGGCTTTTCACCCCAAAAACGCGGGTTTAGCCCCCATGATAGGGTTTGTGCTGTAAAAAAGGAGAGGTAGGGCCCTGGAAACGAGGCACTGCTGCATAAAAGGGAGGTTGTTACCTGTAGAATCAAAAGCTTGGATGCCAAAAATTAATCTTTGAGAGGTAAAATGGGGGTTTGTGCCCTAAAATTGAGAGCTTGGAGTAGGAAAATGAGGCTTTTAATCTGAAAAAGGAGGTTTGTGCCCTAAAATTGAGATATTGGTGCAGAAAAATGAGGCTTTTAACCTGAAAAAGGAGGTTTGTGCCCTAAAATTGAGATATTGGTGAAGAAAAATGAGGCTTTTCACCCAAAAATTGAGAGCTTGTCCCTAAAATTGGGAGCTTGGAGTAGGAAAATGAGGCTTTTAATCTGAAAAAGGAGGTTTGTGCCATAAATTGAGATATTGGTGAAGAAAAATGAGGCTTTTAATCTGAAAATTGAGAGCTTGTCCCTAAAATTGAGAGCTTGGTGCAGAAAAATGAGGCTTTTCACCCAAAAAAGGAGAGCTTGTCCATAACATTGAAATATTGGTGCAGAAAAATGAGGCTTTTCAGGTGAAAAAGGTGGGTTTGGTGCTAAAATTGAGAGCTTGGTGCAGAAAAATGAGGCTTTTCTGGTGAAAAGGGCATTTTGTGCCCTAAAATTGCGAGCTTGTTGTAGGAAAATGAGGCTTTTTTACCCGAAAAAGGCAGGTTTTACCCTAAAATTGAGAGCTTGTTGTAGGAAAATGAGGCTTTTTTACCCGAAAAAGGCGGGTTTTACCCTAAAATTGAGAGCTTGTTGTAGGAAAATGAGGCTTTTCAGGTGAAAAAGGCGGGTTTTACCGTAAAATTGAGAGAGTGTTTCCGAAAAATGAGGCTTTTCAGGTGAAAAAGGTGGGTTTGGTGCAGAAAATTGAGAGCTCTGTGCAGAAAAATGAGGCTTTTTCACCCGAAAAAGGCATTTTGTGCCCGAAATTGAGAGCTTGGTGCAGAAAAATGAGGCTTTTCACCCCAAAAACGCGGGTTTAGCCCCCATGATAGGGTTTGTGCTGTAAAAAAGGAGAGGTAGGGCCCTGGAAACGAGGCACTGCTGCATAAAAGGGAGGTTGTTACCTGTAGAATCAAAACTTTGGATGCCAAAAATTAATCTTTGAGAGGTAAAATGGGGGTTTGTGCCCTAAAATTGAGAGCTTGGAGTAGGAAAATGAGGCTTTTAATCTGAAAACGGAGGTTTGTGCCCTAAAATTGAGATATTGGTGAAGAAAAATGAGGCTTTTAATCTGAAAATTGAGTGCTTGTCCCTAAAATTGAGAGCTTGGTGCAGAAAAATGAGGCTTTTAATCTGAAAAAGGAGGTTTGTGCCCTAAAATTGAGATATTGGTGAAGAAAAATGAGGCTTTTCACCCAAAAATTGAGAGCTTGTCCCTAAAATTGAGAGCTTGGAGTAGGAAAATGAGGCTTTTAATCTGAAAAAGGAGGTTTGTGCCCTAAAATTGAGATATTGGTGAAGAAAAATGAGGTTTTTCACCCCAAAAGCGTGGGTTTAGCCCCCATGATAGGGTTTGTGCTGTAAAAAAGGAGAGGTAGGGCCCTGGAAACGAGGCACTGCTGCATAAAAGGGAGGTTGTTACCTGTAGAATCAAAACTTTGGATGCCAAAAATTAATCTTTGAGAGGTAAAATGGGGGTTTGTGCCCTAAAATTGAGAGCTTGGAGTAGGAAAATGAGGCTTTTAATCTGAAAAAGGAGGTTTGTGCCCTAAAATTGAGATATTGGTGCAGAAAAATGAGGCTTTTAACCTGAAAAAGGAGGTTTGTGCCCTAAAATTGAGATATTGGTGAAGAAAAATGAGGCTTTTAACCTGAAAAAGGAGGTTTGTGCCCTAAAATTGAGATATTGGTGAAGAAAAATGAGGCTTTTCACCCAAAAATTGAGAGCTTGTCCCTAAAATTGGGAGCTTGGAGTAGGAAAATGAGGCTTTTAATCTTAAAAAGGAGGTTTGTGCCATAAATTGAGATATTGGTGAAGAAAAATGAGGCTTTTAATCTGAAAATTGAGAGCTTGTCCCTAAAATTGAGAGCTTGGTGCAGAAAAATGAGGCTTTTCACCCAAAAAAGGAGAGCTTGTCCATAACATTGAAATATTGGTGCAGAAAAATGAGGCTTTTCAGGTGAAAAAGGCAGGTTTTACCCTAAAATTGAGAGTTTGGTGCAGAAAAATGAGGCTTTTCTGGTGAAAAGGGCATTTTGTGCCCTAAAATTGCGAGCTTGTTGTAGGAAAATGAGGCTTTTTTACCCGAAAAAGGCAGGTTTTACCCTAAAATTGCGAGCTTGTTGTAGGAAAATGAGGCTTTTTTACCCGAAAAAGGCGGGTTTTACCCTAAAATTGAGAGCTTGTTGTAGGAAAATGAGGCTTTTCAGGTGAAAAAGGCGGGTTTTACCGTAAAATTGAGAGAGTGTTTCCGAAAAATGAAGCTTTTCAGGTGAAAAAGGTGGGTTTGGTGCAGAAAATTGAGAGCTCTGTGCAGAAAAATGAGGCTTTTTCACCCGAAAAAGGCATTTTGTGCCCGAAATTGAGAGCTTGGTGCAGAAAAATGAGGCTTTTCACCCCAAAAACGCGGGTTTAGCCCCCATGATAGGGTTTGTGCTGTAAAAAAGGAGAGGTAGGGCCCTGGAAACGAGGCACTGCTGCATAAAAGGGAGGTTGTTACCTGTAGAATCAAAAGCTTGGATGCCAAAAATTAATCTTTGAGAGGTAAAATGGGGGTTTGTGCCCTAAAATTGAGATATTGGTGCAGAAAAATGAGGCTTTTAACCTGAAAAAGGAGGTTTGTGCCCTAAAATTGAGATATTGGTGAAGAAAAATGAGGCTTTTCACCCAAAAATTGAGAGCTTGTCCCTAAAATTGGGAGCTTGGAGTAGGAAAATGAGGCTTTTAATCTGAAAAAGGAGGTTTGTGCCATAAATTGAGATATTGGTGAAGAAAAATGAGGCTTTTAATCTGAAAATTGAGAGCTTGTCCCTAAAATTGAGAGCTTGGTGCAGAAAAATGAGGCTTTTCACCCAAAAAAGGAGAGCTTGTCCATAACATTGAAATATTGGTGCAGAAAAATGAGGCTTTTCAGGTGAAAAAGGTGGGTTTGGTGCTAAAATTGAGAGCTTGGTGCAGAAAAATGAGGCTTTTCTGGTGAAAAGGGCATTTTGTGCCCTAAAATTGCGAGCTTGTTGTAGGAAAATGAGGCTTTTTTACCCGAAAAAGGCAGGTTTTACCCTAAAATTGAGAGCTTGTTGTAGGAAAATGAGGCTTTTTTACCCGAAAAAGGCGGGTTTTACCCTAAAATTGAGAGCTTGTTGTAGGAAAATGAGGCTTTTCAGGTGAAAAAGGCGGGTTTTACCGTAAAATTGAGAGAGTGTTTCCGAAAAATGAGGCTTTTCAGGTGAAAAAGGTGGGTTTGGTGCAGAAAATTGAGAGCTCTGTGCAGAAAAATGAGGCTTTTTCACCCGAAAAAGGCATTTTGTGCCCGAAATTGAGAGCTTGGTGCAGAAAAATGAGGCTTTTCACCCCAAAAACGCGGGTTTAGCCCCCATGATAGGGTTTGTGCTGTAAAAAAGGAGAGGTAGGGCCCTGGAAACGAGGCACTGCTGCATAAAAGGGAGGTTGTTACCTGTAGAATCAAAACTTTGGATGCCAAAAATTAATCTTTGAGAGGTAAAATGGGGGTTTGTGCCCTAAAATTGAGAGCTTGGAGTAGGAAAATGAGGCTTTTAATCTGAAAACGGAGGTTTGTGCCCTAAAATTGAGATATTGGTGAAGAAAAATGAGGCTTTTCACCTGAAAAAGGAGGTTTGTGCCCTAAAATTGAGATATTGGTGAAGAAAAATGAGGCTTTTAATCTGAAAATTGAGAGCTTGTCCCTAAAATTGAGAGCTTGGTGCAGAAAAATGAGGCTTTTCACCCAAAAAAGGAGAGCTTGTCCATAACATTGAAATATTGGTGCAGAAAAATGAGGCTTTTCAGGTGAAAAAGGTGGGTTTGGTGCTAAAATTGAGAGCTTGGTGCAGAAAAATGAGGCTTTTCTGGTGAAAAGGGCATTTTGTGCCCTAAAATTGCGAGCTTGTTGTAGGAAAATGAGGCTTTTTTACCCGAAAAAGGCAGGTTTTACCCTAAAATTGAGAGCTTGTTGTAGGAAAATGAGGCTTTTTTACCCGAAAAAGGCGGGTTTTACCCTAAAATTGAGAGCTTGTTGTAGGAAAATGAGGCTTTTCAGGTGAAAAAGGCGGGTTTTACCGTAAAATTGAGAGAGTGTTTCCGAAAAATGAGGCTTTTCAGGTGAAAAAGGTGGGTTTGGTGCAGAAAATTGAGAGCTCTGTGCAGAAAAATGAGGCTTTTTCACCCGAAAAAGGCATTTTGTGCCCGAAATTGAGAGCTTGGTGCAGAAAAATGAGGCTTTTCACCCCAAAAACGCGGGTTTAGCCCCCATGATAGGGTTTGTGCTGTAAAAAAGGAGAGGTAGGGCCCTGGAAACGAGGCACTGCTGCATAAAAGGGAGGTTGTTACCTGTAGAATCAAAACTTTGGATGCCAAAAATTAATCTTTGAGAGGTAAAATGGGGGTTTGTGCCCTAAAATTGAGAGCTTGGAGTAGAAAAATGAGGCTTTTAATCTGAAAAAGGAGGTTTGTGCCCTAAAATTGAGATATTGGTGCAGAAAAATGAGGCTTTTCACCCAAAAATTGAGAGCTTGTCCATAACATTGAAATATTGGTGCAGAAAAATGAGGCTTTTCAGGTGAAAAAGGCAGGTTTTACCCTAAAATTGAGAGTTTGGTGCAGAAAAATGAGGCTTTTCTGGTGAAAAGGGCATTTTGTGCCCTAAAATTGCGAGCTTGTTGTAGGAAAATGAGGCTTTTTTACCCGAAAAAGGCAGGTTTTACCCTAAAATTGCGAGCTTGTTGTAGGAAAATGAGGCTTTTTTACCCGAAAAAGGCGGGTTTTACCCTAAAATTGAGAGCTTGTTGTAGGAAAATGAGGCTTTTCAGGTGAAAAAGGCGGGTTTTACCGTAAAATTGAGAGAGTGTTTCCGAAAAATGAAGCTTTTCAGGTGAAAAAGGTGGGTTTGGTGCAGAAAATTGAGAGCTCTGTGCAGAAAAATGAGGCTTTTTCACCCGAAAAAGGCATTTTGTGCCCGAAATTGAGAGCTTGGTGCAGAAAAATGAGGCTTTTCACCCCAAAAACGCGGGTTTAGCCCCCATGATAGGGTTTGTGCTGTAAAAAAGGAGAGGTAGGGCCCTGGAAACGAGGCACTGCTGCATAAAAGGGAGGTTGTTACCTGTAGAATCAAAAGCTTGGATGCCAAAAATTAATCTTTGAGAGGTAAAATGGGGGTTTGTGCCCTAAAATTGAGAGCTTGGAGTAGGAAAATGAGGCTTTTAATCTGAAAACGGAGGTTTGTGCCCTAAAATTGAGATATTGGTGCAGAAAAATGAGGCTTTTAACCTGAAAAAGGAGGTTTGTGCCCTAAAATTGAGATATTGGTGAAGAAAAATGAGGCTTTTCACCCAAAAATTGAGAGCTTGTCCCTAAAATTGGGAGCTTGGAGTAGGAAAATGAGGCTTTTAATCTGAAAAAGGAGGTTTGTGCCATAAATTGAGATATTGGTGAAGAAAAATGAGGCTTTTAATCTGAAAATTGAGAGCTTGTCCCTAAAATTGAGAGCTTGGTGCAGAAAAATGAGGCTTTTCACCCAAAAAAGGAGAGCTTGTCCATAACATTGAAATATTGGTGCAGAAAAATGAGGCTTTTCAGGTGAAAAAGGTGGGTTTGGTGCTAAAATTGAGAGTTTGGTGCAGAAAAATGAGGCTTTTCTGGTGAAAAGGGCATTTTGTGCCCTAAAATTGCGAGCTTGTTGTAGGAAAATGAGGCTTTTTTACCCGAAAAAGGCAGGTTTTACCCTAAAATTGAGAGCTTGTTGTAGGAAAATGAGGCTTTTTTACCCGAAAAAGGCGGGTTTTACCCTAAAATTGAGAGCTTGTTGTAGGAAAATGAGGCTTTTCAGGTGAAAAAGGCGGGTTTTACCGTAAAATTGAGAGAGTGTTTCCGAAAAATGAGGCTTTTCAGGTGAAAAAGGTGGGTTTGGTGCAGAAAATTGAGAGCTCTGTGCAGAAAAATGAGGCTTTTTCACCCGAAAAAGGCATTTTGTGCCCGAAATTGAGAGCTTGGTGCAGAAAAATGAGGCTTTTCACCCCAAAAACGCGGGTTTAGCCCCCATGATAGGGTTTGTGCTGTAAAAAAGGAGAGGTAGGGCCCTGGAAACGAGGCACTGCTGCATAAAAGGGAGGTTGTTACCTGTAGAATCAAAACTTTGGATGCCAAAAATTAATCTTTGAGAGGTAAAATGGGGGTTTGTGCCCTAAAATTGAGAGCTTGGAGTAGGAAAATGAGGCTTTTAATCTGAAAACGGAGGTTTGTGCCCTAAAATTGAGATATTGGTGAAGAAAAATGAGGCTTTTCACCTGAAAAAGGAGGTTTGTGCCCTAAAATTGAGATATTGGTGAAGAAAAATGAGGCTTTTAATCTGAAAATTGAGAGCTTGTCCCTAAAATTGAGAGCTTGGTGCAGAAAAATGAGGCTTTTCACCCAAAAAAGGAGAGCTTGTCCATAACATTGAAATATTGGTGCAGAAAAATGAGGCTTTTCAGGTGAAAAAGGTGGGTTTGGTGCTAAAATTGAGAGCTTGGTGCAGAAAAATGAGGCTTTTCTGGTGAAAAGGGCATTTTGTGCCCTAAAATTGCGAGCTTGTTGTAGGAAAATGAGGCTTTTTTACCCGAAAAAGGCAGGTTTTACCCTAAAATTGAGAGCTTGTTGTAGGAAAATGAGGCTTTTTTACCCGAAAAAGGCGGGTTTTACCCTAAAATTGAGAGCTTGTTGTAGGAAAATGAGGCTTTTCAGGTGAAAAAGGCGGGTTTTACCGTAAAATTGAGAGAGTGTTTCCGAAAAATGAGGCTTTTCAGGTGAAAAAGGTGGGTTTGGTGCAGAAAATTGAGAGCTCTGTGCAGAAAAATGAGGCTTTTTCACCCGAAAAAGGCATTTTGTGCCCGAAATTGAGAGCTTGGTGCAGAAAAATGAGGCTTTTCACCCCAAAAACGCGGGTTTAGCCCCCATGATAGGGTTTGTGCTGTAAAAAAGGAGAGGTAGGGCCCTGGAAACGAGGCACTGCTGCATAAAAGGGAGGTTGTTACCTGTAGAATCAAAACTTTGGATGCCAAAAATTAATCTTTGAGAGGTAAAATGGGGGTTTGTGCCCTAAAATTGAGAGCTTGGAGTAGAAAAATGAGGCTTTTAATCTGAAAAAGGAGGTTTGTGCCCTAAAATTGAGATATTGGTGCAGAAAAATGAGGCTTTTAACCTGAAAAAGGAGGTTTGTGCCCTAAAATTGAGATATTGGTGAAGAAAAATGAGGCTTTTCACCCAAAAATTGAGAGCTTGTCCCTAAAATTGGGAGCTTGGAGTAGGAAAATGAGGCTTTTAATCTGAAAAAGGAGGTTTGTGCCATAAATTGAGATATTGGTGAAGAAAAATGAGGCTTTTAATCTGAAAATTGAGAGCTTGTCCCTAAAATTGAGAGCTTGGTGCAGAAAAATGAGGCTTTTCACCCAAAAAAGGAGAGCTTGTCCATAACATTGAAATATTGGTGCAGAAAAATGAGGCTTTTCAGGTGAAAAAGGTGGGTTTGGTGCTAAAATTGAGAGTTTGGTGCAGAAAAATGAGGCTTTTCTGGTGAAAAGGGCATTTTGTGCCCTAAAATTGCGAGCTTGTTGTAGGAAAATGAGGCTTTTTTACCCGAAAAAGGCAGGTTTTACCCTAAAATTGAGAGCTTGTTGTAGGAAAATGAGGCTTTTTTACCCGAAAAAGGCGGGTTTTACCCTAAAATTGAGAGCTTGTTGTAGGAAAATGAGGCTTTTCAGGTGAAAAAGGCGGGTTTTACCGTAAAATTGAGAGAGTGTTTCCGAAAAATGAGGCTTTTCAGGTGAAAAAGGTGGGTTTGGTGCAGAAAATTGAGAGCTCTGTGCAGAAAAATGAGGCTTTTTCACCCGAAAAAGGCATTTTGTGCCCGAAATTGAGAGCTTGGTGCAGAAAAATGAGGCTTTTCACCCCAAAAACGCGGGTTTAGCCCCCATGATAGGGTTTGTGCTGTAAAAAAGGAGAGGTAGGGCCCTGGAAACGAGGCACTGCTGCATAAAAGGGAGGTTGTTACCTGTAGAATCAAAACTTTGGATGCCAAAAATTAATCTTTGAGAGGTAAAATGGGGGTTTGTGCCCTAAAATTGAGAGCTTGGAGTAGGAAAATGAGGCTTTTAATCTGAAAACGGAGGTTTGTGCCCTAAAATTGAGATATTGGTGAAGAAAAATGAGGCTTTTCACCTGAAAAAGGAGGTTTGTGCCCTAAAATTGAGATATTGGTGAAGAAAAATGAGGCTTTTAATCTGAAAATTGAGAGCTTGTCCCTAAAATTGAGAGCTTGGTGCAGAAAAATGAGGCTTTTCACCCAAAAAAGGAGAGCTTGTCCATAACATTGAAATATTGGTGCAGAAAAATGAGGCTTTTCAGGTGAAAAAGGTGGGTTTGGTGCTAAAATTGAGAGCTTGGTGCAGAAAAATGAGGCTTTTCTGGTGAAAAGGGCATTTTGTGCCCTAAAATTGCGAGCTTGTTGTAGGAAAATGAGGCTTTTTTACCCGAAAAAGGCAGGTTTTACCCTAAAATTGAGAGCTTGTTGTAGGAAAATGAGGCTTTTTTACCCGAAAAAGGCGGGTTTTACCCTAAAATTGAGAGCTTGTTGTAGGAAAATGAGGCTTTTCAGGTGAAAAAGGCGGGTTTTACCGTAAAATTGAGAGAGTGTTTCCGAAAAATGAGGCTTTTCAGGTGAAAAAGGTGGGTTTGGTGCAGAAAATTGAGAGCTCTGTGCAGAAAAATGAGGCTTTTTCACCCGAAAAAGGCATTTTGTGCCCGAAATTGAGAGCTTGGTGCAGAAAAATGAGGCTTTTCACCCCAAAAACGCGGGTTTAGCCCCCATGATAGGGTTTGTGCTGTAAAAAAGGAGAGGTAGGGCCCTGGAAACGAGGCACTGCTGCATAAAAGGGAGGTTGTTACCTGTAGAATCAAAACTTTGGATGCCAAAAATTAATCTTTGAGAGGTAAAATGGGGGTTTGTGCCCTAAAATTGAGAGCTTGGAGTAGAAAAATGAGGCTTTTAATCTGAAAAAGGAGGTTTGTGCCCTAAAATTGAGATATTGGTGAAGAAAAATGAGGCTTTTCACCCAAAAATTGAGAGCTTGTCCCTAAAATTGAGAGCTTGGAGTAGGAAAATGAGGCTTTTAATCTGAAAAAGGAGGTTTGTGCCCTAAAATTGAGATATTGGTGAAGAAAAATGAGGTTTTTCACCCCAAAAGCGTGGGTTTAGCCCCCATGATAGGGTTTGTGCTGTAAAAAAGGAGAGGTAGGGCCCTGGAAACGAGGCACTGCTGCATAAAAGGGAGGTTGTTACCTGTAGAATCAAAACTTTGGATGCCAAAAATTAATCTTTGAGAGGTAAAATGGGGGTTTGTGCCCTAAAATTGAGAGCTTGGAGTAGGAAAATGAGGCTTTTAATCTGAAAAAGGAGGTTTGTGCCCTAAAATTGAGATATTGGTGCAGAAAAATGAGGCTTTTAACCTGAAAAAGGAGGTTTGTGCCCTAAAATTGAGATATTGGTGCAGAAAAATGAGGCTTTTAACCTGAAAAAGGAGGTTTGTGCCCTAAAATTGAGATATTGGTGAAGAAAAATGAGGTTTTTCACCCAAAAATTGAGAGCTTGTCCCTAAAATTGGGAGCTTGGAGTAGGAAAATGAGGCTTTTAATCTGAAAAAGGAGGTTTGTGCCATAAATTGAGATATTGGTGAAGAAAAATGAGGCTTTTAATCTGAAAATTGAGAGCTTGTCCCTAAAATTGAGAGCTTGGTGCAGAAAAATGAGGCTTTTCACCCAAAAAAGGAGAGCTTGTCCATAACATTGAAATATTGGTGCAGAAAAATGAGGCTTTTCAGGTGAAAAAGGTGGGTTTGGTGCTAAAATTGAGAGCTTGGTGCAGAAAAATGAGGCTTTTCTGGTGAAAAGGGCATTTTGTGCCCTAAAATTGCGAGCTTGTTGTAGGAAAATGAGGCTTTTTTACCCGAAAAAGGCAGGTTTTACCCTAAAATTGAGAGCTTGTTGTAGGAAAATGAGGCTTTTTTACCCGAAAAAGGCGGGTTTTACCCTAAAATTGAGAGCTTGTTGTAGGAAAATGAGGCTTTTCAGGTGAAAAAGGCGGGTTTTACCGTAAAATTGAGAGAGTGTTTCCGAAAAATGAGGCTTTTCAGGTGAAAAAGGTGGGTTTGGTGCAGAAAATTGAGAGCTCTGTGCAGAAAAATGAGGCTTTTTCACCCGAAAAAGGCATTTTGTGCCCGAAATTGAGAGCTTGGTGCAGAAAAATGAGGCTTTTCACCCCAAAAACGCGGGTTTAGCCCCCATGATAGGGTTTGTGCTGTAAAAAAGGAGAGGTAGGGCCCTGGAAACGAGGCACTGCTGCATAAAAGGGAGGTTGTTACCTGTAGAATCAAAAGCTTGGATGCCAAAAATTAATCTTTGAGAGGTAAAATGGGGGTTTGTGCCCTAAAATTGAGAGCTTGGAGTAGGAAAATGAGGCTTTTAATCTGAAAAAGGAGGTTTGTGCCCTAAAATTGAGATATTGGTGCAGAAAAATGAGGCTTTTAACCTGAAAAAGGAGGTTTGTGCCCTAAAATTGAGATATTGGTGAAGAAAAATGAGGCTTTTCACCCAAAAATTGAGAGCTTGTCCCTAAAATTGGGAGCTTGGAGTAGGAAAATGAGGCTTTTAATCTGAAAAAGGAGGTTTGTGCCATAAATTGAGATATTGGTGAAGAAAAATGAGGCTTTTAATCTGAAAATTGAGAGCTTGTCCCTAAAATTGAGAGCTTGGTGCAGAAAAATGAGGCTTTTCACCCAAAAAAGGAGAGCTTGTCCATAACATTGAAATATTGGTGCAGAAAAATGAGGCTTTTCAGGTGAAAAAGGTGGGTTTGGTGCTAAAATTGAGAGCTTGGTGCAGAAAAATGAGGCTTTTCTGGTGAAAAGGGCATTTTGTGCCCTAAAATTGCGAGCTTGTTGTAGGAAAATGAGGCTTTTTTACCCGAAAAAGGCAGGTTTTACCCTAAAATTGAGAGCTTGTTGTAGGAAAATGAGGCTTTTTTACCCGAAAAAGGCGGGTTTTACCCTAAAATTGAGAGCTTGTTGTAGGAAAATGAGGCTTTTCAGGTGAAAAAGGCGGGTTTTACCGTAAAATTGAGAGAGTGTTTCCGAAAAATGAGGCTTTTCAGGTGAAAAAGGTGGGTTTGGTGCAGAAAATTGAGAGCTCTGTGCAGAAAAATGAGGCTTTTTCACCCGAAAAAGGCATTTTGTGCCCGAAATTGAGAGCTTGGTGCAGAAAAATGAGGCTTTTCACCCCAAAAACGCGGGTTTAGCCCCCATGATAGGGTTTGTGCTGTAAAAAAGGAGAGGTAGGGCCCTGGAAACGAGGCACTGCTGCATAAAAGGGAGGTTGTTACCTGTAGAATCAAAACTTTGGATGCCAAAAATTAATCTTTGAGAGGTAAAATGGGGGTTTGTGCCCTAAAATTGAGAGCTTGGAGTAGGAAAATGAGGCTTTTAATCTGAAAACGGAGGTTTGTGCCCTAAAATTGAGATATTGGTGCAGAAAAATGAGGCTTTTAACCTGAAAAAGGAGGTTTGTGCCCTAAAATTGAGATATTGGTGAAGAAAAATGAGGCTTTTCACCCAAAAATTGAGAGCTTGTCCCTAAAATTGGGAGCTTGGAGTAGGAAAATGAGGCTTTTAATCTGAAAAAGAAGGTTTGTGCCATAAATTGAGATATTGGTGAAGAAAAATGAGGCTTTTAATCTGAAAATTGAGAGCTTGTCCCTAAAATTGAGAGCTTGGTGCAGAAAAATGAGGCTTTTCACCCAAAAAAGGAGAGCTTGTCCATAACATTGAAATATTGGTGCAGAAAAATGAGGCTTTTCAGGTGAAAAAGGTGGGTTTGGTGCTAAAATTGAGAGCTTGGTGCAGAAAAATGAGGCTTTTCTGGTGAAAAGGGCATTTTGTGCCCTAAAATTGCGAGCTTGTTGTAGGAAAATGAGGCTTTTTTACCCGAAAAAGGCAGGTTTTACCCTAAAATTGAGAGCTTGTTGTAGGAAAATGAGGCTTTTTTACCCGAAAAAGGCGGGTTTTACCCTAAAATTGAGAGCTTGTTGTAGGAAAATGAGGCTTTTCAGGTGAAAAAGGCGGGTTTTACCGTAAAATTGAGAGAGTGTTTCCGAAAAATGAGGCTTTTCAGGTGAAAAAGGTGGGTTTGGTGCAGAAAATTGAGAGCTCTGTGCAGAAAAATGAGGCTTTTTCACCCGAAAAAGGCATTTTGTGCCCGAAATTGAGAGCTTGGTGCAGAAAAATGAGGCTTTTCACCCCAAAAACGCGGGTTTAGCCCCCATGATAGGGTTTGTGCTGTAAAAAAGGAGAGGTAGGGCCCTGGAAACGAGGCACTGCTGCATAAAAGGGAGGTTGTTACCTGTAGAATCAAAACTTTGGATGCCAAAAATTAATCTTTGAGAGGTAAAATGGGGGTTTGTGCCCTAAAATTGAGAGCTTGGAGTAGAAAAATGAGGCTTTTAATCTGAAAAAGGAGGTTTGTGCCCTAAAATTGAGATATTGGTGAAGAAAAATGAGGCTTTTCACCCAAAAATTGAGAGCTTGTCCCTAAAATTGAGAGCTTGGAGTAGGAAAATGAGGCTTTTAATCTGAAAAAGGAGGTTTGTGCCCTAAAATTGAGATATTGGTGAAGAAAAATGAGGTTTTTCACCCCAAAAGCGTGGGTTTAGCCCCCATGATAGGGTTTGTGCTGTAAAAAAGGAGAGGTAGGGCCCTGGAAACGAGGCACTGCTGCATAAAAGGGAGGTTGTTACCTGTAGAATCAAAACTTTGGATGCCAAAAATTAATCTTTGAGAGGTAAAATGGGGGTTTGTGCCCTAAAATTGAGAGCTTGGAGTAGGAAAATGAGGCTTTTAATCTGAAAAAGGAGGTTTGTGCCCTAAAATTGAGATATTGGTGCAGAAAAATGAGGCTTTTAACCTGAAAAAGGAGGTTTGTGCCCTAAAATTGAGATATTGGTGCAGAAAAATGAGGCTTTTAACCTGAAAAAGGAGGTTTGTGCCCTAAAATTGAGATATTGGTGAAGAAAAATGAGGTTTTTCACCCAAAAATTGAGAGCTTGTCCCTAAAATTGGGAGCTTGGAGTAGGAAAATGAGGCTTTTAATCTGAAAAAGGAGGTTTGTGCCATAAATTGAGATATTGGTGAAGAAAAATGAGGCTTTTAATCTGAAAATTGAGAGCTTGTCCCTAAAATTGAGAGCTTGGTGCAGAAAAATGAGGCTTTTCACCCAAAAAAGGAGAGCTTGTCCATAACATTGAAATATTGGTGCAGAAAAATGAGGCTTTTCAGGTGAAAAAGGTGGGTTTGGTGCTAAAATTGAGAGCTTGGTGCAGAAAAATGAGGCTTTTCTGGTGAAAAGGGCATTTTGTGCCCTAAAATTGCGAGCTTGTTGTAGGAAAATGAGGCTTTTTTACCCGAAAAAGGCAGGTTTTACCCTAAAATTGAGAGCTTGTTGTAGGAAAATGAGGCTTTTTTACCCGAAAAAGGCGGGTTTTACCCTAAAATTGAGAGCTTGTTGTAGGAAAATGAGGCTTTTCAGGTGAAAAAGGCGGGTTTTACCGTAAAATTGAGAGAGTGTTTCCGAAAAATGAAGCTTTTCAGGTGAAAAAGGTGGGTTTGGTGCAGAAAATTGAGAGCTCTGTGCAGAAAAATGAGGCTTTTTCACCCGAAAAAGGCATTTTGTGCCCGAAATTGAGAGCTTGGTGCAGAAAAATGAGGCTTTTCACCCCAAAAACGCGGGTTTAGCCCCCATGATAGGGTTTGTGCTGTAAAAAAGGAGAGGTAGGGCCCTGGAAACGAGGCACTGCTGCATAAAAGGGAGGTTGTTACCTGTAGAATCAAAAGCTTGGATGCCAAAAATTAATCTTTGAGAGGTAAAATGGGGGTTTGTGCCCTAAAATTGAGAGCTTGGAGTAGGAAAATGAGGCTTTTAATCTGAAAAAGGAGGTTTGTGCCCTAAAATTGAGATATTGGTGCAGAAAAATGAGGCTTTTAACCTGAAAAAGGAGGTTTGTGCCCTAAAATTGAGATATTGGTGAAGAAAAATGAGGCTTTTCACCCAAAAATTGAGAGCTTGTCCCTAAAATTGGGAGCTTGGAGTAGGAAAATGAGGCTTTTAATCTGAAAAAGGAGGTTTGTGCCATAAATTGAGATATTGGTGAAGAAAAATGAGGCTTTTAATCTGAAAATTGAGAGCTTGTCCCTAAAATTGAGAGCTTGGTGCAGAAAAATGAGGCTTTTCACCCAAAAAAGGAGAGCTTGTCCATAACATTGAAATATTGGTGCAGAAAAATGAGGCTTTTCAGGTGAAAAAGGTGGGTTTGGTGCTAAAATTGAGAGCTTGGTGCAGAAAAATGAGGCTTTTCTGGTGAAAAGGGCATTTTGTGCCCTAAAATTGCGAGCTTGTTGTAGGAAAATGAGGCTTTTTTACCCGAAAAAGGCAGGTTTTACCCTAAAATTGAGAGCTTGTTGTAGGAAAATGAGGCTTTTTTACCCGAAAAAGGCGGGTTTTACCCTAAAATTGAGAGCTTGTTGTAGGAAAATGAGGCTTTTCAGGTGAAAAAGGCGGGTTTTACCGTAAAATTGAGAGAGTGTTTCCGAAAAATGAGGCTTTTCAGGTGAAAAAGGTGGGTTTGGTGCAGAAAATTGAGAGCTCTGTGCAGAAAAATGAGGCTTTTTCACCCGAAAAAGGCATTTTGTGCCCGAAATTGAGAGCTTGGTGCAGAAAAATGAGGCTTTTCACCCCAAAAACGCGGGTTTAGCCCCCATGATAGGGTTTGTGCTGTAAAAAAGGAGAGGTAGGGCCCTGGAAACGAGGCACTGCTGCATAAAAGGGAGGTTGTTACCTGTAGAATCAAAACTTTGGATGCCAAAAATTAATCTTTGAGAGGTAAAATGGGGGTTTGTGCCCTAAAATTGAGAGCTTGGAGTAGGAAAATGAGGCTTTTAATCTGAAAACGGAGGTTTGTGCCCTAAAATTGAGATATTGGTGAAGAAAAATGAGGCTTTTAATCTGAAAATTGAGTGCTTGTCCCTAAAATTGAGAGCTTGGTGCAGAAAAATGAGGCTTTTAATCTGAAAAAGGAGGTTTGTGCCCTAAAATTGAGATATTGGTGAAGAAAAATGAGGCTTTTCACCCAAAAATTGAGAGCTTGTCCCTAAAATTGAGAGCTTGGAGTAGGAAAATGAGGCTTTTAATCTGAAAAAGGAGGTTTGTGCCCTAAAATTGAGATATTGGTGAAGAAAAATGAGGTTTTTCACCCCAAAAGCGTGGGTTTAGCCCCCATGATAGGGTTTGTGCTGTAAAAAAGGAGAGGTAGGGCCCTGGAAACGAGGCACTGCTGCATAAAAGGGAGGTTGTTACCTGTAGAATCAAAACTTTGGATGCCAAAAATTAATCTTTGAGAGGTAAAATGGGGGTTTGTGCCCTAAAATTGAGAGCTTGGAGTAGGAAAATGAGGCTTTTAATCTGAAAAAGGAGGTTTGTGCCCTAAAATTGAGATATTGGTGCAGAAAAATGAGGCTTTTAACCTGAAAAAGGAGGTTTGTGCCCTAAAATTGAGATATTGGTGAAGAAAAATGAGGCTTTTAACCTGAAAAAGGAGGTTTGTGCCCTAAAATTGAGATATTGGTGAAGAAAAATGAGGCTTTTCACCCAAAAATTGAGAGCTTGTCCCTAAAATTGGGAGCTTGGAGTAGGAAAATGAGGCTTTTAATCTGAAAAAGGAGGTTTGTGCCATAAATTGAGATATTGGTGAAGAAAAATGAGGCTTTTAATCTGAAAATTGAGAGCTTGTCCCTAAAATTGAGAGCTTGGTGCAGAAAAATGAGGCTTTTCACCCAAAAAAGGAGAGCTTGTCCATAACATTGAAATATTGGTGCAGAAAAATGAGGCTTTTCAGGTGAAAAAGGTGGGTTTGGTGCTAAAATTGAGAGCTTGGTGCAGAAAAATGAGGCTTTTCTGGTGAAAAGGGCATTTTGTGCCCTAAAATTGCGAGCTTGTTGTAGGAAAATGAGGCTTTTTTACCCGAAAAAGGCAGGTTTTACCCTAAAATTGAGAGCTTGTTGTAGGAAAATGAGGCTTTTTTACCCGAAAAAGGCGGGTTTTACCCTAAAATTGAGAGCTTGTTGTAGGAAAATGAGGCTTTTCAGGTGAAAAAGGCGGGTTTTACCGTAAAATTGAGAGAGTGTTTCCGAAAAATGAGGCTTTTCAGGTGAAAAAGGTGGGTTTGGTGCAGAAAATTGAGAGCTCTGTGCAGAAAAATGAGGCTTTTTCACCCGAAAAAGGCATTTTGTGCCCGAAATTGAGAGCTTGGTGCAGAAAAATGAGGCTTTTCACCCCAAAAACGCGGGTTTAGCCCCCATGATAGGGTTTGTGCTGTAAAAAAGGAGAGGTAGGGCCCTGGAAACGAGGCACTGCTGCATAAAAGGGAGGTTGTTACCTGTAGAATCAAAAGCTTGGATGCCAAAAATTAATCTTTGAGAGGTAAAATGGGGGTTTGTGCCCTAAAATTGAGAGCTTGGAGTAGGAAAATGAGGCTTTTAATCTGAAAAAGGAGGTTTGTGCCCTAAAATTGAGATATTGGTGCAGAAAAATGAGGCTTTTAACCTGAAAAAGGAGGTTTGTGCCCTAAAATTGAGATATTGGTGAAGAAAAATGAGGCTTTTCACCCAAAAATTGAGAGCTTGTCCCTAAAATTGGGAGCTTGGAGTAGGAAAATGAGGCTTTTAATCTGAAAAAGGAGGTTTGTGCCATAAATTGAGATATTGGTGAAGAAAAATGAGGCTTTTAATCTGAAAATTGAGAGCTTGTCCCTAAAATTGAGAGCTTGGTGCAGAAAAATGAGGCTTTTCACCCAAAAAAGGAGAGCTTGTCCATAACATTGAAATATTGGTGCAGAAAAATGAGGCTTTTCAGGTGAAAAAGGTGGGTTTGGTGCTAAAATTGAGAGCTTGGTGCAGAAAAATGAGGCTTTTCTGGTGAAAAGGGCATTTTGTGCCCTAAAATTGCGAGCTTGTTGTAGGAAAATGAGGCTTTTTTACCCGAAAAAGGCAGGTTTTACCCTAAAATTGCGAGCTTGTTGTAGGAAAATGAGGCTTTTTTACCCGAAAAAGGCGGGTTTTACCCTAAAATTGAGAGCTTGTTGTAGGAAAATGAGGCTTTTCAGGTGAAAAAGGCGGGTTTTACCGTAAAATTGAGAGAGTGTTTCCGAAAAATGAGGCTTTTCAGGTGAAAAAGGTGGGTTTGGTGCAGAAAATTGAGAGCTCTGTGCAGAAAAATGAGGCTTTTTCACCCGAAAAAGGCATTTTGTGCCCGAAATTGAGAGCTTGGTGCAGAAAAATGAGGCTTTTCACCCCAAAAACGCGGGTTTAGCCCCCATGATAGGGTTTGTGCTGTAAAAAAGGAGAGGTAGGGCCCTGGAAACGAGGCACTGCTGCATAAAAGGGAGGTTGTTACCTGTAGAATCAAAACTTTGGATGCCAAAAATTAATCTTTGAGAGGTAAAATGGGGGTTTGTGCCCTAAAATTGAGAGCCTGCAGTAGGAAAATGAGGCTTTTAATCTGAAAAAGGAGGTTTGTGCCCTAAAATTGAGATATTGGTGAAGAAAAATGAGGCTTTTCACCTGAAAAAGGAGGTTTGTGCCCTAAAATTGAGATATTGGTGAAGAAAAATGAGGCTTTTAATCTGAAAATTGAGAGCTTGTCCCTAAAATTGAGAGCTTGGTGCAGAAAAATGAGGCTTTTCACCCAAAAAAGGAGAGCTTGTCCATAACATTGAAATATTGGTGCAGAAAAATGAGGCTTTTCAGGTGAAAAAGGTGGGTTTGGTGCTAAAATTGAGAGCTTGGTGCAGAAAAATGAGGCTTTTCTGGTGAAAAGGGCATTTTGTGCCCTAAAATTGCGAGCTTGTTGTAGGAAAATGAGGCTTTTTTACCCGAAAAAGGCAGGTTTTACCCTAAAATTGAGAGCTTGTTGTAGGAAAATGAGGCTTTTTTACCCGAAAAAGGCGGGTTTTACCCTAAAATTGAGAGCTTGTTGTAGGAAAATGAGGCTTTTCAGGTGAAAAAGGCGGGTTTTACCGTAAAATTGAGAGAGTGTTTCCGAAAAATGAGGCTTTTCAGGTGAAAAAGGTGGGTTTGGTGCAGAAAATTGAGAGCTCTGTGCAGAAAAATGAGGCTTTTTCACCCGAAAAAGGCATTTTGTGCCCGAAATTGAGAGCTTGGTGCAGAAAAATGAGGCTTTTCACCCCAAAAACGCGGGTTTAGCCCCCATGATAGGGTTTGTGCTGTAAAAAAGGAGAGGTAGGGCCCTGGAAACGAGGCACTGCTGCATAAAAGGGAGGTTGTTACCTGTAGAATCAAAACTTTGGATGCCAAAAATTAATCTTTGAGAGGTAAAATGGGGGTTTGTGCCCTAAAATTGAGAGCTTGGAGTAGAAAAATGAGGCTTTTAATCTGAAAAAGGAGGTTTGTGCCCTAAAATTGAGATATTGGTGAAGAAAAATGAGGCTTTTCACCCAAAAATTGAGAGCTTGTCCCTAAAATTGAGAGCTTGGAGTAGGAAAATGAGGCTTTTAATCTGAAAAAGGAGGTTTGTGCCCTAAAATTGAGATATTGGTGAAGAAAAATGAGGTTTTTCACCCCAAAAGCGTGGGTTTAGCCCCCATGATAGGGTTTGTGCTGTAAAAAAGGAGAGGTAGGGCCCTGGAAACGAGGCACTGCTGCATAAAAGGGAGGTTGTTACCTGTAGAATCAAAACTTTGGATGCCAAAAATTAATCTTTGAGAGGTAAAATGTGGGTTTGTGCCCTAAAATTGAGAGCTTGGAGTAGGAAAATGAGGCTTTTAATCTGAAAAAGGAGGTTTGTGCCCTAAAATTGAGATATTGGTGCAGAAAAATGAGGCTTTTAACCTGAAAAAGGAGGTTTGTGCCCTAAAATTGAGATATTGGTGCAGAAAAATGAGGCTTTTAACCTGAAAAAGGAGGTTTGTGCCCTAAAATTGAGATATTGGTGAAGAAAAATGAGGTTTTTCACCCAAAAATTGAGAGCTTGTCCCTAAAATTGGGAGCTTGGAGTAGGAAAATGAGGCTTTTAATCTGAAAAAGGAGGTTTGTGCCATAAATTGAGATATTGGTGAAGAAAAATGAGGCTTTTAATCTGAAAATTGAGAGCTTGTCCCTAAAATTGAGAGCTTGGTGCAGAAAAATGAGGCTTTTCACCCAAAAAAGGAGAGCTTGTCCATAACATTGAAATATTGGTGCAGAAAAATGAGGCTTTTCAGGTGAAAAAGGTGGGTTTGGTGCTAAAATTGAGAGCTTGGTGCAGAAAAATGAGGCTTTTCTGGTGAAAAGGGCATTTTGTGCCCTAAAATTGCGAGCTTGTTGTAGGAAAATGAGGCTTTTTTACCCGAAAAAGGCAGGTTTTACCCTAAAATTGAGAGCTTGTTGTAGGAAAATGAGGCTTTTTTACCCGAAAAAGGCGGGTTTTACCCTAAAATTGAGAGCTTGTTGTAGGAAAATGAGGCTTTTCAGGTGAAAAAGGCGGGTTTTACCGTAAAATTGAGAGAGTGTTTCCGAAAAATGAAGCTTTTCAGGTGAAAAAGGTGGGTTTGGTGCAGAAAATTGAGAGCTCTGTGCAGAAAAATGAGGCTTTTTCACCCGAAAAAGGCATTTTGTGCCCGAAATTGAGAGCTTGGTGCAGAAAAATGAGGCTTTTCACCCCAAAAACGCGGGTTTAGCCCCCATGATAGGGTTTGTGCTGTAAAAAAGGAGAGGTAGGGCCCTGGAAACGAGGCACTGCTGCATAAAAGGGAGGTTGTTACCTGTAGAATCAAAAGCTTGGATGCCAAAAATTAATCTTTGAGAGGTAAAATGGGGGTTTGTGCCCTAAAATTGAGAGCTTGGAGTAGGAAAATGAGGCTTTTAATCTGAAAAAGGAGGTTTGTGCCCTAAAATTGAGATATTGGTGCAGAAAAATGAGGCTTTTAACCTGAAAAAGGAGGTTTGTGCCCTAAAATTGAGATATTGGTGAAGAAAAATGAGGCTTTTCACCCAAAAATTGAGAGCTTGTCCCTAAAATTGGGAGCTTGGAGTAGGAAAATGAGGCTTTTAATCTGAAAAAGGAGGTTTGTGCCATAAATTGAGATATTGGTGAAGAAAAATGAGGCTTTTAATCTGAAAATTGAGAGCTTGTCCCTAAAATTGAGAGCTTGGTGCAGAAAAATGAGGCTTTTCACCCAAAAAAGGAGAGCTTGTCCATAACATTGAAATATTGGTGCAGAAAAATGAGGCTTTTCAGGTGAAAAAGGTGGGTTTGGTGCTAAAATTGAGAGCTTGGTGCAGAAAAATGAGGCTTTTCTGGTGAAAAGGGCATTTTGTGCCCTAAAATTGCGAGCTTGTTGTAGGAAAATGAGGCTTTTTTACCCGAAAAAGGCAGGTTTTACCCTAAAATTGCGAGCTTGTTGTAGGAAAATGAGGCTTTTTTACCCGAAAAAGGCGGGTTTTACCCTAAAATTGAGAGCTTGTTGTAGGAAAATGAGGCTTTTCAGGTGAAAAAGGCGGGTTTTACCGTAAAATTGAGAGAGTGTTTCCGAAAAATGAAGCTTTTCAGGTGAAAAAGGTGGGTTTGGTGCAGAAAATTGAGAGCTCTGTGCAGAAAAATGAGGCTTTTTCACCCGAAAAAGGCATTTTGTGCCCGAAATTGAGAGCTTGGTGCAGAAAAATGAGGCTTTTCACCCCAAAAACGCGGGTTTAGCCCCCATGATAGGGTTTGTGCTGTAAAAAAGGAGAGGTAGGGCCCTGGAAACGAGGCACTGCTGCATAAAAGGGAGGTTGTTACCTGTAGAATCAAAAGCTTGGATGCCAAAAATTAATCTTTGAGAGGTAAAATGGGGGTTTGTGCCCTAAAATTGAGAGCTTGGAGTAGGAAAATGAGGCTTTTAATCTGAAAAAGGAGGTTTGTGCCCTAAAATTGAGATATTGGTGCAGAAAAATGAGGCTTTTAACCTGAAAAAGGAGGTTTGTGCCCTAAAATTGAGATATTGGTGAAGAAAAATGAGGCTTTTCACCCAAAAATTGAGAGCTTGTCCCTAAAATTGGGAGCTTGGAGTAGGAAAATGAGGCTTTTAATCTGAAAAAGGAGGTTTGTGCCATAAATTGAGATATTGGTGAAGAAAAATGAGGCTTTTAATCTGAAAATTGAGAGCTTGTCCCTAAAATTGAGAGCTTGGTGCAGAAAAATGAGGCTTTTCACCCAAAAAAGGAGAGCTTGTCCATAACATTGAAATATTGGTGCAGAAAAATGAGGCTTTTCAGGTGAAAAAGGTGGGTTTGGTGCTAAAATTGAGAGCTTGGTGCAGAAAAATGAGGCTTTTCTGGTGAAAAGGGCATTTTGTGCCCTAAAATTGCGAGCTTGTTGTAGGAAAATGAGGCTTTTTTACCCGAAAAAGGCAGGTTTTACCCTAAAATTGCGAGCTTGTTGTAGGAAAATGAGGCTTTTTTACCCGAAAAAGGCGGGTTTTACCCTAAAATTGAGAGCTTGTTGTAGGAAAATGAGGCTTTTCAGGTGAAAAAGGCGGGTTTTACCGTAAAATTGAGAGAGTGTTTCCGAAAAATGAGGCTTTTCAGGTGAAAAAGGTGGGTTTGGTGCAGAAAATTGAGAGCTCTGTGCAGAAAAATGAGGCTTTTTCACCCGAAAAAGGCATTTTGTGCCCGAAATTGAGAGCTTGGTGCAGAAAAATGAGGCTTTTCACCCCAAAAACGCGGGTTTAGCCCCCATGATAGGGTTTGTGCTGTAAAAAAGGAGAGGTAGGGCCCTGGAAACGAGGCACTGCTGCATAAAAGGGAGGTTGTTACCTGTAGAATCAAAACTTTGGATGCCAAAAATTAATCTTTGAGAGGTAAAATGGGGGTTTGTGCCCTAAAATTGAGAGCTTGGAGTAGGAAAATGAGGCTTTTAATCTGAAAACGGAGGTTTGTGCCCTAAAATTGAGATATTGGTGCAGAAAAATGAGGCTTTTAACCTGAAAAAGGAGGTTTGTGCCCTAAAATTGAGATATTGGTGAAGAAAAATGAGGCTTTTCACCCAAAAATTGAGAGCTTGTCCCTAAAATTGGGAGCTTGGAGTAGGAAAATGAGGCTTTTAATCTGAAAAAGGAGGTTTGTGCCATAAATTGAGATATTGGTGAAGAAAAATGAGGCTTTTAATCTGAAAATTGAGAGCTTGTCCCTAAAATTGAGAGCTTGGTGCAGAAAAATGAGGCTTTTCACCCAAAAAAGGAGAGCTTGTCCATAACATTGAAATATTGGTGCAGAAAAATGAGGCTTTTCAGGTGAAAAAGGTGGGTTTGGTGCTAAAATTGAGAGCTTGGTGCAGAAAAATGAGGCTTTTCTGGTGAAAAGGGCATTTTGTGCCCTAAAATTGCGAGCTTGTTGTAGGAAAATGAGGCTTTTTTACCCGAAAAAGGCAGGTTTTACCCTAAAATTGAGAGCTTATTGTAGGAAAATGAGGCTTTTTTACCCGAAAAAGGCGGGTTTTACCCTAAAATTGAGAGCTTGTTGTAGGAAAATGAGGCTTTTCAGGTGAAAAAGGCGGGTTTTACCGTAAAATTGAGAGAGTGTTTCCGAAAAATGAGGCTTTTCAGGTGAAAAAGGTGGGTTTGGTGCAGAAAATTGAGAGCTCTGTGCAGAAAAATGAGGCTTTTTCACCCGAAAAAGGCATTTTGTGCCCGAAATTGAGAGCTTGGTGCAGAAAAATGAGGCTTTGCACCCCAAAAACGCGGGTTTAGCCCCCATGATAGGGTTTGTGCTGTAAAAAAGGAGAGGTAGGGCCCTGGAAACGAGGCACTGCTGCATAAAAGGGAGGTTGTTACCTGTAGAATCAAAACTTTGGATGCCAAAAATTAATCTTTGAGAGGTAAAATGGGGGTTTGTGCCCTAAAATTGAGAGCTTGGAGTAGGAAAATGAGGCTTTTAATCTGAAAAAGGAGGTTTGTGCCCTAAAATTGAGATATTGGTGAAGAAAAATGAGGCTTTTCACCCAAAAATTGAGAGCTTGTCCCTAAAATTGAGAGCTTGGAGTAGGAAAATGAGGCTTTTAATCTGAAAAAGGAGGTTTGTGCCCTAAAATTGAGATATTGGTGAAGAAAAATGAGGCTTTTCACCCAAAAATTGAGAGCTTGTCCCTAAAATTGAGAGCTTGGTGCAGAAAAATGAGGCTTTTCACCCAAAAATTGAGAGATTATCCCTAAAATTGAGAGCTTGGAGTAGGAAAATGAGGCTTTTAATCTGAAAACGGAGGTTTGTGCCCTAAAATTGAGATATTGGTGCAGAAAAATGAGGCTTTTCCACCCAAAAAAGGTGGGGTTTACCCTAAAATTGAGAGCTTGGTGAAGAAAAATGATTCTTTTCACCCGCAGAAATGCGGTTTCTGCCCTAAAATGGAGAGCTTGGTACAGAAAAATGAGGCTTTTCATCTGAAAAATGCAGGTTTGGCCTTAAAATTGCGCTATTGGTGCAGAAAAATGAGGCTTTTCACCCAAAAAAGGGAGCTTGTCCATAACATTGAAATATTGGTGCAGAAAAATGAGGCTTTTTAGGTGAAAAAGGTGGGTTTGGTGCTAAAATTGAGAGCTTGTTGCAGAAAAATGAGGCTTTACGTGTGAAAAAGACGGTTTGTGCCCTAAAATTGAGAGCTTGGAGTAGGAAAATGAGGCTTTTAATCTGAAAAAGGAGGTTTGTGCCCTAAAATTGAGATATTGGTGCAGAAAAATGAGGCTTTTCCACCCAAAAAAGGTGGGTTTTACCCTAAAATTGAGAGCTTGTTGCAGAAAAATGAGGCTTTTCAGCAGAAAAAGGTTGTTTCCGCCCTAAAATTGAGAGCTTGGTACAGAAAAATGAGGTTTTTCACCCCAAAAGCGTGGGTTTAGCCCCCATGATAGGGTTTGTGCTGTATAAAAGTAGAGTTAGGGCCCAGGAAACGAGGCACTGCTGCATAAAAGGGAGGTTGTTACCTGTAGAATCAAAACTTTGGATGCCAAAAATTAATCTTTGAGAGGTAAAATGGGGGTTTGTGCCCTAAAATTGAGAGCTTGGAGTAGGAAAATGAGGCTTTTAATCTGAAAAAGGAGGTTTGTGCCCTAAAATTGAGATATTGGTGCAGAAAAATGAGGCTTTTAACCTGAAAAAGGAGGTTTGTGCCCTAAAATTGAGATATTGGTGAAGAAAAATGAGGCTTTTCACCCAAAAATTGAGAGCTTGTCCCTAAAATTGGGAGCTTGGAGTAGGAAAATGAGGCTTTTAATCTGAAAAAGGAGGTTTGTGCCATAAATTGAGATATTGGTGAAGAAAAATGAGGCTTTTAATCTGAAAATTGAGAGCTTGTCCCTAAAATTGAGAGCTTGGTGCAGAAAAATGAGGCTTTTCACCCAAAAAAGGAGAGCTTGTCCATAACATTGAAATATTGGTGCAGAAAAATGAGGCTTTTCAGGTGAAAAAGGTGGGTTTGGTGCTAAAATTGAGAGCTTGGTGCAGAAAAATGAGGCTTTTCTGGTGAAAAGGGCATTTTGTGCCCTAAAATTGCGAGCTTGTTGTAGGAAAATGAGGCTTTTTTACCCGAAAAAGGCAGGTTTTACCCTAAAATTGCGAGCTTGTTGTAGGAAAATGAGGCTTTTTTACCCGAAAAAGGCGGGTTTTACCCTAAAATTGAGAGCTTGTTGTAGGAAAATGAGGCTTTTCAGGTGAAAAAGGCGGGTTTTACCGTAAAATTGAGAGAGTGTTTCCGAAAAATGAGGCTTTTCAGGTGAAAAAGGTGGGTTTGGTGCAGAAAATTGAGAGCTCTGTGCAGAAAAATGAGGCTTTTTCACCCGAAAAAGGCATTTTGTGCCCGAAATTGAGAGCTTGGTGCAGAAAAATGAGGCTTTTCACCCCAAAAACGCGGGTTTAGCCCCCATGATAGGGTTTGTGCTGTAAAAAAGGAGAGGTAGGGCCCTGGAAACGAGGCACTGCTGCATAAAAGGGAGGTTGTTACCTGTAGAATCAAAACTTTGGATGCCAAAAATTAATCTTTGAGAGGTAAAATGGGGGTTTGTGCCCTAAAATTGAGAGCTTGGAGTAGGAAAATGAGGCTTTTAATCTGAAAAAGGAGGTTTGTGCCCTAAAATTGAGATATTGGTGAAGAAAAATGAGGCTTTTCACCCAAAAATTGAGAGCTTGTCCCTAAAATTGAGAGCTTGGAGTAGGAAAATGAGGCTTTTAATCTGAAAAAGGAGGTTTGTGCCCTAAAATTGAGATATTGGTGAAGAAAAATGAGGCTTTTCACCCAAAAATTGAGAGCTTGTCCCTAAAATTGAGAGCTTGGTGCAGAAAAATGAGGCTTTTCTGGTGAAAAGGGCATTTTGTGCCCTAAAATTGCGAGCTTGTTGTAGGAAAATGAGGCTTTTTTACCCGAAAAAGGCAGGTTTTACCCTAAAATTGCGAGCTTGTTGTAGGAAAATGAGGCTTTTTTACCCGAAAAAGGCGGGTTTTACCCTAAAATTGCGAGCTTGTTGTAGGAAAATGAGGCTTTTCAGGTGAAAAAGGCGGGTTTTACCGTAAAATTGAGAGAGTGTTTCCGAAAAATGAGGCTTTTCAGGTGAAAAAGGTGGGTTTGGTGCAGAAAATTGAGAGCTCTGTGCAGAAAAATGAGGCTTTTTCACCCGAAAAAGGCATTTTGTGCCCGAAATTGAGAGCTTGGTGCAGAAAAATGAGGCTTTTCACCCCAAAAACGCGGGTTTAGCCCCCATGATAGGGTTTGTGCTGTAAAAAAGGAGAGGTAGGGCCCTGGAAACGAGGCACTGCTGCATAAAAGGGAGGTTGTTACCTGTAGAATCAAAACTTTGGATGCCAAAAATTAATCTTTGAGAGGTAAAATGGGGGTTTGTGCCCTAAAATTGAGAGCTTGGAGTAGGAAAATGAGGCTTTTAATCTGAAAAAGGAGGTTTGTGCCCTAAAATTGAGATATTGGTGCAGAAAAATGAGGCTTTTAACCTGAAAAAGGAGGTTTGTGCCCTAAAATTGAGATATTGGTGCAGAAAAATGAGGCTTTTAACCTGAAAAAGGAGGTTTGTGCCCTAAAATTGAGATATTGGTGAAGAAAAATGAGGTTTTTCACCCAAAAATTGAGAGCTTGTCCCTAAAATTGGGAGCTTGGAGTAGGAAAATGAGGCTTTTAATCTGAAAAAGGAGGTTTGTGCCATAAATTGAGATATTGGTGAAGAAAAATGAGGCTTTTAATCTGAAAATTGAGAGCTTGTCCCTAAAATTGAGAGCTTGGTGCAGAAAAATGAGGCTTTTCACCCAAAAAAGGAGAGCTTGTCCATAACATTGAAATATTGGTGCAGAAAAATGAGGCTTTTCAGGTGAAAAAGGTGGGTTTGGTGCTAAAATTGAGAGCTTGGTGCAGAAAAATGAGGCTTTTCTGGTGAAAAGGGCATTTTGTGCCCTAAAATTGCGAGCTTGTTGTAGGAAAATGAGGCTTTTTTACCCGAAAAAGGCAGGTTTTACCCTAAAATTGAGAGCTTGTTGTAGGAAAATGAGGCTTTTTTACCCGAAAAAGGCGGGTTTTACCCTAAAATTGAGAGCTTGTTGTAGGAAAATGAGGCTTTTCAGGTGAAAAAGGCGGGTTTTACCGTAAAATTGAGAGAGTGTTTCCGAAAAATGAAGCTTTTCAGGTGAAAAAGGTGGGTTTGGTGCAGAAAATTGAGAGCTCTGTGCAGAAAAATGAGGCTTTTTCACCCGAAAAAGGCATTTTGTGCCCGAAATTGAGAGCTTGGTGCAGAAAAATGAGGCTTTTCACCCCAAAAACGCGGGTTTAGCCCCCATGATAGGGTTTGTGCTGTAAAAAAGGAGAGGTAGGGCCCTGGAAACGAGGCACTGCTGCATAAAAGGGAGGTTGTTACCTGTAGAATCAAAAGCTTGGATGCCAAAAATTAATCTTTGAGAGGTAAAATGGGGGTTTGTGCCCTAAAATTGAGAGCTTGGAGTAGGAAAATGAGGCTTTTAATCTGAAAAAGGAGGTTTGTGCCCTAAAATTGAGATATTGGTGCAGAAAAATGAGGCTTTTAACCTGAAAAAGGAGGTTTGTGCCCTAAAATTGAGATATTGGTGAAGAAAAATGAGGCTTTTCACCCAAAAATTGAGAGCTTGTCCCTAAAATTGGGAGCTTGGAGTAGGAAAATGAGGCTTTTAATCTGAAAAAGGAGGTTTGTGCCATAAATTGAGATATTGGTGAAGAAAAATGAGGCTTTTAATCTGAAAATTGAGAGCTTGTCCCTAAAATTGAGAGCTTGGTGCAGAAAAATGAGGCTTTTCACCCAAAAAAGGAGAGCTTGTCCATAACATTGAAATATTGGTGCAGAAAAATGAGGCTTTTCAGGTGAAAAAGGTGGGTTTGGTGCTAAAATTGAGAGCTTGGTGCAGAAAAATGAGGCTTTTCTGGTGAAAAGGGCATTTTGTGCCCTAAAATTGCGAGCTTGTTGTAGGAAAATGAGGCTTTTTTACCCGAAAAAGGCAGGTTTTACCCTAAAATTGCGAGCTTGTTGTAGGAAAATGAGGCTTTTTTACCCGAAAAAGGCGGGTTTTACCCTAAAATTGAGAGCTTGTTGTAGGAAAATGAGGCTTTTCAGGTGAAAAAGGCGGGTTTTACCGTAAAATTGAGAGAGTGTTTCCGAAAAATGAAGCTTTTCAGGTGAAAAAGGTGGGTTTGGTGCAGAAAATTGAGAGCTCTGTGCAGAAAAATGAGGCTTTTTCACCCGAAAAAGGCATTTTGTGCCCGAAATTGAGAGCTTGGTGCAGAAAAATGAGGCTTTTCACCCCAAAAACGCGGGTTTAGCCCCCATGATAGGGTTTGTGCTGTAAAAAAGGAGAGGTAGGGCCCTGGAAACGAGGCACTGCTGCATAAAAGGGAGGTTGTTACCTGTAGAATCAAAAGCTTGGATGCCAAAAATTAATCTTTGAGAGGTAAAATGGGGGTTTGTGCCCTAAAATTGAGAGCTTGGAGTAGGAAAATGAGGCTTTTAATCTGAAAAAGGAGGTTTGTGCCCTAAAATTGAGATATTGGTGCAGAAAAATGAGGCTTTTAACCTGAAAAAGGAGGTTTGTGCCCTAAAATTGAGATATTGGTGAAGAAAAATGAGGCTTTTCACCCAAAAATTGAGAGCTTGTCCCTAAAATTGGGAGCTTGGAGTAGGAAAATGAGGCTTTTAATCTGAAAAAGGAGGTTTGTGCCATAAATTGAGATATTGGTGAAGAAAAATGAGGCTTTTAATCTGAAAATTGAGAGCTTGTCCCTAAAATTGAGAGCTTGGTGCAGAAAAATGAGGCTTTTCACCCAAAAAAGGAGAGCTTGTCCATAACATTGAAATATTGGTGCAGAAAAATGAGGCTTTTCAGGTGAAAAAGGTGGGTTTGGTGCTAAAATTGAGAGCTTGGTGCAGAAAAATGAGGCTTTTCTGGTGAAAAGGGCATTTTGTGCCCTAAAATTGCGAGCTTGTTGTAGGAAAATGAGGCTTTTTTACCCGAAAAAGGCAGGTTTTACCCTAAAATTGCGAGCTTGTTGTAGGAAAATGAGGCTTTTTTACCCGAAAAAGGCGGGTTTTACCCTAAAATTGAGAGCTTGTTGTAGGAAAATGAGGCTTTTCAGGTGAAAAAGGCGGGTTTTACCGTAAAATTGAGAGAGTGTTTCCGAAAAATGAGGCTTTTCAGGTGAAAAAGGTGGGTTTGGTGCAGAAAATTGAGAGCTCTGTGCAGAAAAATGAGGCTTTTTCACCCGAAAAAGGCATTTTGTGCCCGAAATTGAGAGCTTGGTGCAGAAAAATGAGGCTTTTCACCCCAAAAACGCGGGTTTAGCCCCCATGATAGGGTTTGTGCTGTAAAAAAGGAGAGGTAGGGCCCTGGAAACGAGGCACTGCTGCATAAAAGGGAGGTTGTTACCTGTAGAATCAAAACTTTGGATGCCAAAAATTAATCTTTGAGAGGTAAAATGGGGGTTTGTGCCCTAAAATTGAGAGCTTGGAGTAGGAAAATGAGGCTTTTAATCTGAAAACGGAGGTTTGTGCCCTAAAATTGAGATATTGGTGCAGAAAAATGAGGCTTTTAACCTGAAAAAGGAGGTTTGTGCCCTAAAATTGAGATATTGGTGAAGAAAAATGAGGCTTTTCACCCAAAAATTGAGAGCTTGTCCCTAAAATTGGGAGCTTGGAGTAGGAAAATGAGGCTTTTAATCTGAAAAAGGAGGTTTGTGCCATAAATTGAGATATTGGTGAAGAAAAATGAGGCTTTTAATCTGAAAATTGAGAGCTTGTCCCTAAAATTGAGAGCTTGGTGCAGAAAAATGAGGCTTTTCACCCAAAAAAGGAGAGCTTGTCCATAACATTGAAATATTGGTGCAGAAAAATGAGGCTTTTCAGGTGAAAAAGGTGGGTTTGGTGCTAAAATTGAGAGCTTGGTGCAGAAAAATGAGGCTTTTCTGGTGAAAAGGGCATTTTGTGCCCTAAAATTGCGAGCTTGTTGTAGGAAAATGAGGCTTTTTTACCCGAAAAAGGCAGGTTTTACCCTAAAATTGAGAGCTTATTGTAGGAAAATGAGGCTTTTTTACCCGAAAAAGGCGGGTTTTACCCTAAAATTGAGAGCTTGTTGTAGGAAAATGAGGCTTTTCAGGTGAAAAAGGCGGGTTTTACCGTAAAATTGAGAGAGTGTTTCCGAAAAATGAGGCTTTTCAGGTGAAAAAGGTGGGTTTGGTGCAGAAAATTGAGAGCTCTGTGCAGAAAAATGAGGCTTTTTCACCCGAAAAAGGCATTTTGTGCCCGAAATTGAGAGCTTGGTGCAGAAAAATGAGGCTTTGCACCCCAAAAACGCGGGTTTAGCCCCCATGATAGGGTTTGTGCTGTAAAAAAGGAGAGGTAGGGCCCTGGAAACGAGGCACTGCTGCATAAAAGGGAGGTTGTTACCTGTAGAATCAAAACTTTGGATGCCAAAAATTAATCTTTGAGAGGTAAAATGGGGGTTTGTGCCCTAAAATTGAGAGCTTGGAGTAGGAAAATGAGGCTTTTAATCTGAAAAAGGAGGTTTGTGCCCTAAAATTGAGATATTGGTGAAGAAAAATGAGGCTTTTCACCCAAAAATTGAGAGCTTGTCCCTAAAATTGAGAGCTTGGAGTAGGAAAATGAGGCTTTTAATCTGAAAAAGGAGGTTTGTGCCCTAAAATTGAGATATTGGTGAAGAAAAATGAGGCTTTTCACCCAAAAATTGAGAGCTTGTCCCTAAAATTGAGAGCTTGGTGCAGAAAAATGAGGCTTTTCACCCAAAAATTGAGAGATTATCCCTAAAATTGAGAGCTTGGAGTAGGAAAATGAGGCTTTTAATCTGAAAACGGAGGTTTGTGCCCTAAAATTGAGATATTGGTGCAGAAAAATGAGGCTTTTCCACCCAAAAAAGGTGGGGTTTACCCTAAAATTGAGAGCTTGGTGAAGAAAAATGATTCTTTTCACCCGCAGAAATGCGGTTTCTGCCCTAAAATGGAGAGCTTGGTACAGAAAAATGAGGCTTTTCATCTGAAAAATGCAGGTTTGGCCTTAAAATTGCGCTATTGGTGCAGAAAAATGAGGCTTTTCACCCAAAAAAGGGAGCTTGTCCATAACATTGAAATATTGGTGCAGAAAAATGAGGCTTTTTAGGTGAAAAAGGTGGGTTTGGTGCTAAAATTGAGAGCTTGTTGCAGAAAAATGAGGCTTTAAGTGTGAAAAAGACGGTTTGTGCCCTAAAATTGAGAGCTTGGAGTAGGAAAATGAGGCTTTTAATCTGAAAAAGGAGGTTTGTGCCCTAAAATTGAGATATTGGTGCAGAAAAATGAGGCTTTTCCACCCAAAAAAGGTGGGTTTTACCCTAAAATTGAGAGCTTGTTGCAGAAAAATGAGGCTTTTCAGCAGAAAAAGGTTGTTTCCGCCCTAAAATTGAGAGCTTGGTACAGAAAAATGAGGTTTTTCACCCCAAAAGCGTGGGTTTAGCCCCCATGATAGGGTTTGTGCTGTATAAAAGTAGAGTTAGGGCCCAGGAAACGAGGCACTGCTGCATAAAAGGGAGGTTGTTACCTGTAGAATCAAAACTTTGGATGCCAAAAATTAATCTTTGAGAGGTAAAATGGGGGTTTGTGCCCTAAAATTGAGAGCTTGGAGTAGGAAAATGAGGCTTTTAATCTGAAAAAGGAGGTTTGTGCCCTAAAATTGAGATATTGGTGCAGAAAAATGAGGCTTTTAACCTGAAAAAGGAGGTTTGTGCCCTAAAATTGAGATATTGGTGAAGAAAAATGAGGCTTTTCACCCAAAAATTGAGAGCTTGTCCCTAAAATTGGGAGCTTGGAGTAGGAAAATGAGGCTTTTAATCTGAAAAAGGAGGTTTGTGCCATAAATTGAGATATTGGTGAAGAAAAATGAGGCTTTTAATCTGAAAATTGAGAGCTTGTCCCTAAAATTGAGAGCTTGGTGCAGAAAAATGAGGCTTTTCACCCAAAAAAGGAGAGCTTGTCCATAACATTGAAATATTGGTGCAGAAAAATGAGGCTTTTCAGGTGAAAAAGGTGGGTTTGGTGCTAAAATTGAGAGCTTGGTGCAGAAAAATGAGGCTTTTCTGGTGAAAAGGGCATTTTGTGCCCTAAAATTGCGAGCTTGTTGTAGGAAAATGAGGCTTTTTTACCCGAAAAAGGCAGGTTTTACCCTAAAATTGAGAGCTTGTTGTAGGAAAATGAGGCTTTTTTACCCGAAAAAGGCGGGTTTTACCCTAAAATTGAGAGCTTGTTGTAGGAAAATGAGGCTTTTCAGGTGAAAAAGGCGGGTTTTACCGTAAAATTGAGAGAGTGTTTCCGAAAAATGAGGCTTTTCAGGTGAAAAAGGTGGGTTTGGTGCAGAAAATTGAGAGCTCTGTGCAGAAAAATGAGGCTTTTTCACCCGAAAAAGGCATTTTGTGCCCGAAATTGAGAGCTTGGTGCAGAAAAATGAGGCTTTTCACCCCAAAAACGCGGGTTTAGCCCCCATGATAGGGTTTGTGCTGTAAAAAAGGAGAGGTAGGGCCCTGGAAACGAGGCACTGCTGCATAAAAGGGAGGTTGTTACCTGTAGAATCAAAACTTTGGATGCCAAAAATTAATCTTTGAGAGGTAAAATGGGGGTTTGTGCCCTAAAATTGAGAGCTTGGAGTAGGAAAATGAGGCTTTTAATCTGAAAAAGGAGGTTTGTGCCCTAAAATTGAGATATTGGTGAAGAAAAATGAGGCTTTTCACCCAAAAATTGAGTGCTTGTCCCTAAAATTGAGAGCTTGGAGTAGGAAAATGAGGCTTTTAATCTGAAAAAGGAGGTTTGTGCCCTAAAATTGAGATATTGGTGAAGAAAAATGAGGCTTTTCACCCAAAAATTGAGAGCTTGTCCCTAAAATTGAGAGCTTGGTGCAGAAAAATGAGGCTTTTCTGGTGAAAAGGGCATTTTGTGCCCTAAAATTGCGAGCTTGTTGTAGGAAAATGAGGCTTTTTTACCCGAAAAAGGCAGGTTTTACCCTAAAATTGAGAGCTTGTTGTAGGAAAATGAGGCTTTTTTACCCGAAAAAGGCGGGTTTTACCCTAAAATTGCGAGCTTGTTGTAGGAAAATGAGGCTTTTCAGGTGAAAAAGGCGGGTTTTACCGTAAAATTGAGAGAGTGTTTCCGAAAAATGAGGCTTTTCAGGTGAAAAAGGTGGGTTTGGTGCAGAAAATTGAGAGCTCTGTGCAGAAAAATGAGGCTTTTTCACCCGAAAAAGGCATTTTGTGCCCGAAATTGAGAGCTTGGTGCAGAAAAATGAGGCTTTTCACCCCAAAAACGCGGGTTTAGCCCCCATGATAGGGTTTGTGCTGTAAAAAAGGAGAGGTAGGGCCCTGGAAACGAGGCACTGCTGCATAAAAGGGAGGTTGTTACCTGTAGAATCAAAACTTTGGATGCCAAAAATTAATCTTTGAGAGGTAAAATGGGGGTTTGTGCCCTAAAATTGAGAGCTTGGAGTAGGAAAATGAGGCTTTTAATCTGAAAAAGGAGGTTTGTGCCCTAAAATTGAGATATTGGTGCAGAAAAATGAGGCTTTTAACCTGAAAAAGGAGGTTTGTGCCCTAAAATTGAGATATTGGTGAAGAAAAATGAGGCTTTTCACCCAAAAATTGAGAGCTTGTCCCTAAAATTGGGAGCTTGGAGTAGGAAAATGAGGCTTTTAATCTGAAAAAGGAGGTTTGTGCCATAAATTGAGATATTGGTGAAGAAAAATGAGGCTTTTAATCTGAAAATTGAGAGCTTGTCCCTAAAATTGAGAGCTTGGTGCAGAAAAATGAGGCTTTTCACCCCAAAAACGCGGGTTTAGCCCCCATGATAGGGTTTGTGCTGTAAAAAAGGAGAGGTAGGGCCCTGGAAACGAGGCACTGCTGCATAAAAGGGAGGTTGTTACCTGTAGAATCAAAACTTTGGATGCCAAAAATTAATCTTTGAGAGGTAAAATGGGGGTTTGTGCCCTAAAATTGAGAGCTTGGAGTAGGAAAATGAGGCTTTTAATCTGAAAAAGGAGGTTTGTGCCCTAAAATTGAGATATTGGTGCAGAAAAATGAGGCTTTTAACCTGAAAAAGGAGGTTTGTGCCCTAAAATTGAGATATTGGTGCAGAAAAATGAGGCTTTTAACCTGAAAAAGGAGGTTTGTGCCCTAAAATTGAGATATTGGTGAAGAAAAATGAGGTTTTTCACCCAAAAATTGAGAGCTTGTCCCTAAAATTGGGAGCTTGGAGTAGGAAAATGAGGCTTTTAATCTGAAAAAGGAGGTTTGTGCCATAAATTGAGATATTGGTGAAGAAAAATGAGGCTTTTAATCTGAAAATTGAGAGCTTGTCCCTAAAATTGAGAGCTTGGTGCAGAAAAATGAGGCTTTTCACCCAAAAAAGGAGAGCTTGTCCATAACATTGAAATATTGGTGCAGAAAAATGAGGCTTTTCAGGTGAAAAAGGTGGGTTTGGTGCTAAAATTGAGAGCTTGGTGCAGAAAAATGAGGCTTTTCTGGTGAAAAGGGCATTTTGTGCCCTAAAATTGCGAGCTTGTTGTAGGAAAATGAGGCTTTTTTACCCGAAAAAGGCAGGTTTTACCCTAAAATTGAGAGCTTGTTGTAGGAAAATGAGGCTTTTTTACCCGAAAAAGGCGGGTTTTACCCTAAAATTGAGAGCTTGTTGTAGGAAAATGAGGCTTTTCAGGTGAAAAAGGCGGGTTTTACCGTAAAATTGAGAGAGTGTTTCCGAAAAATGAAGCTTTTCAGGTGAAAAAGGTGGGTTTGGTGCAGAAAATTGAGAGCTCTGTGCAGAAAAATGAGGCTTTTTCACCCGAAAAAGGCATTTTGTGCCCGAAATTGAGAGCTTGGTGCAGAAAAATGAGGCTTTTCACCCCAAAAACGCGGGTTTAGCCCCCATGATAGGGTTTGTGCTGTAAAAAAGGAGAGGTAGGGCCCTGGAAACGAGGCACTGCTGCATAAAAGGGAGGTTGTTACCTGTAGAATCAAAAGCTTGGATGCCAAAAATTAATCTTTGAGAGGTAAAATGGGGGTTTGTGCCCTAAAATTGAGAGCTTGGAGTAGGAAAATGAGGCTTTTAATCTGAAAAAGGAGGTTTGTGCCCTAAAATTGAGATATTGGTGCAGAAAAATGAGGCTTTTAACCTGAAAAAGGAGGTTTGTGCCCTAAAATTGAGATATTGGTGAAGAAAAATGAGGCTTTTCACCCAAAAATTGAGAGCTTGTCCCTAAAATTGGGAGCTTGGAGTAGGAAAATGAGGCTTTTAATCTGAAAAAGGAGGTTTGTGCCATAAATTGAGATATTGGTGAAGAAAAATGAGGCTTTTAATCTGAAAATTGAGAGCTTGTCCCTAAAATTGAGAGCTTGGTGCAGAAAAATGAGGCTTTTCACCCAAAAAAGGAGAGCTTGTCCATAACATTGAAATATTGGTGCAGAAAAATGAGGCTTTTCAGGTGAAAAAGGTGGGTTTGGTGCTAAAATTGAGAGCTTGGTGCAGAAAAATGAGGCTTTTCTGGTGAAAAGGGCATTTTGTGCCCTAAAATTGCGAGCTTGTTGTAGGAAAATGAGGCTTTTTTACCCGAAAAAGGCAGGTTTTACCCTAAAATTGAGAGCTTGTTGTAGGAAAATGAGGCTTTTTTACCCGAAAAAGGCGGGTTTTACCCTAAAATTGAGAGCTTGTTGTAGGAAAATGAGGCTTTTCAGGTGAAAAAGGCGGGTTTTACCGTAAAATTGAGAGAGTGTTTCCGAAAAATGAGGCTTTTCAGGTGAAAAAGGTGGGTTTGGTGCAGAAAATTGAGAGCTCTGTGCAGAAAAATGAGGCTTTTTCACCCGAAAAAGGCATTTTGTGCCCGAAATTGAGAGCTTGGTGCAGAAAAATGAGGCTTTTCACCCCAAAAACGCGGGTTTAGCCCCCATGATAGGGTTTGTGCTGTAAAAAAGGAGAGGTAGGGCCCTGGAAACGAGGCACTGCTGCATAAAAGGGAGGTTGTTACCTGTAGAATCAAAACTTTGGATGCCAAAAATTAATCTTTGAGAGGTAAAATGGGGGTTTGTGCCCTAAAATTGAGAGCTTGGAGTAGGAAAATGAGGCTTTTAATCTGAAAACGGAGGTTTGTGCCCTAAAATTGAGATATTGGTGCAGAAAAATGAGGCTTTTAACCTGAAAAAGGAGGTTTGTGCCCTAAAATTGAGATATTGGTGAAGAAAAATGAGGCTTTTCACCCAAAAATTGAGAGCTTGTCCCTAAAATTGGGAGCTTGGAGTAGGAAAATGAGGCTTTTAATCTGAAAAAGGAGGTTTGTGCCATAAATTGAGATATTGGTGAAGAAAAATGAGGCTTTTAATCTGAAAATTGAGAGCTTGTCCCTAAAATTGAGAGCTTGGTGCAGAAAAATGAGGCTTTTCACCCAAAAAAGGAGAGCTTGTCCATAACATTGAAATATTGGTGCAGAAAAATGAGGCTTTTCAGGTGAAAAAGGTGGGTTTGGTGCTAAAATTGAGAGCTTGGTGCAGAAAAATGAGGCTTTTCTGGTGAAAAGGGCATTTTGTGCCCTAAAATTGCGAGCTTGTTGTAGGAAAATGAGGCTTTTTTACCCGAAAAAGGCAGGTTTTACCCTAAAATTGCGAGCTTGTTGTAGGAAAATGAGGCTTTTTTACCCGAAAAAGGCGGGTTTTACCCTAAAATTGAGAGCTTGTTGTAGGAAAATGAGGCTTTTCAGGTGAAAAAGGCGGGTTTTACCGTAAAATTGAGAGAGTGTTTCCGAAAAATGAGGCTTTTCAGGTGAAAAAGGTGGGTTTGGTGCAGAAAATTGAGAGCTCTGTGCAGAAAAATGAGGCTTTTTCACCCGAAAAAGGCATTTTGTGCCCGAAATTGAGAGCTTGGTGCAGAAAAATGAGGCTTTTCACCCCAAAAACGCGGGTTTAGCCCCCATGATAGGGTTTGTGCTGTAAAAAAGGAGAGGTAGGGCCCTGGAAACGAGGCACTGCTGCATAAAAGGGAGGTTGTTACCTGTAGAATCAAAACTTTGGATGCCAAAAATTAATCTTTGAGAGGTAAAATGGGGGTTTGTGCCCTAAAATTGAGAGCTTGGAGTAGGAAAATGAGGCTTTTAATCTGAAAAAGGAGGTTTGTGCCCTAAAATTGAGATATTGGTGAAGAAAAATGAGGCTTTTCACCCAAAAATTGAGAGCTTGTCCCTAAAATTGAGAGCTTGGAGTAGGAAAATGAGGCTTTTAATCTGAAAAAGGAGGTTTGTGCCCTAAAATTGAGATATTGGTGAAGAAAAATGAGGCTTTTCACCCAAAAATTGAGAGCTTGTCCCTAAAATTGAGAGCTTGGTGCAGAAAAATGAGGCTTTTCACCCAAAAATTGAGAGATTATCCCTAAAATTGAGAGCTTGGAGTAGGAAAATGAGGCTTTTAATCTGAAAACGGAGGTTTGTGCCCTAAAATTGAGATATTGGTGCAGAAAAATGAGGCTTTTCCACCCAAAAAAGGTGGGGTTTACCCTAAAATTGAGAGCTTGGTGAAGAAAAATGATTCTTTTCACCCGCAGAAATGCGGTTTCTGCCCTAAAATGGAGAGCTTGGTACAGAAAAATGAGGCTTTTCATCTGAAAAATGCAGGTTTGGCCTTAAAATTGCGCTATTGGTGCAGAAAAATGAGGCTTTTCACCCAAAAAAGGGAGCTTGTCCATAACATTGAAATATTGGTGCAGAAAAATGAGGCTTTTTAGGTGAAAAAGGTGGGTTTGGTGCTAAAATTGAGAGCTTGTTGCAGAAAAATGAGGCTTTACGTGTGAAAAAGACGGTTTGTGCCCTAAAATTGAGAGCTTGGAGTAGGAAAATGAGGCTTTTAATCTGAAAAAGGAGGTTTGTGCCCTAAAATTGAGATATTGGTGCAGAAAAATGAGGCTTTTCCACCCAAAAAAGGTGGGTTTTACCCTAAAATTGAGAGCTTGTTGCAGAAAAATGAGGCTTTTCAGCAGAAAAAGGTTGTTTCCGCCCTAAAATTGAGAGCTTGGTACAGAAAAATGAGGTTTTTCACCCCAAAAGCGTGGGTTTAGCCCCCATGATAGGGTTTGTGCTGTAAAAAAGGAGAGGTAGGGCCCAGGAAACGAGGCACTGCTGCATAAAAGGGAGGTTGTTACCTGTAGAATCAAAACTTTGGATGCCAAAAATTAATCTTTGAGAGGTAAAATGGGGGTTTGTGCCCTAAAATTGAGAGCTTGGAGTAGGAAAATGAGGCTTTTAATCTGAAAACGGAGGTTTGTGCCCTAAAATTGAGATATTGGTGCAGAAAAATGAGGCTTTTAACCTGAAAAAGGAGGTTTGTGCCCTAAAATTGAGATATTGGTGAAGAAAAATGAGGCTTTTCACCCAAAAATTGAGAGCTTGTCCCTAAAATTGGGAGCTTGGAGTAGGAAAATGAGGCTTTTAATCTGAAAAAGGAGGTTTGTGCCATAAATTGAGATATTGGTGAAGAAAAATGAGGCTTTTAATCTGAAAATTGAGAGCTTGTCCCTAAAATTGAGAGCTTGGTGCAGAAAAATGAGGCTTTTCACCCAAAAAAGGAGAGCTTGTCCATAACATTGAAATATTGGTGCAGAAAAATGAGGCTTTTCAGGTGAAAAAGGTGGGTTTGGTGCTAAAATTGAGAGCTTGGTGCAGAAAAATGAGGCTTTTCTGGTGAAAAGGGCATTTTGTGCCCTAAAATTGCGAGCTTGTTGTAGGAAAATGAGGCTTTTTTACCCGAAAAAGGCAGGTTTTACCCTAAAATTGAGAGCTTGTTGTAGGAAAATGAGGCTTTTTTACCCGAAAAAGGCGGGTTTTACCCTAAAATTGAGAGCTTGTTGTAGGAAAATGAGGCTTTTCAGGTGAAAAAGGCGGGTTTTACCGTAAAATTGAGAGAGTGTTTCCGAAAAATGAGGCTTTTCAGGTGAAAAAGGTGGGTTTGGTGCAGAAAATTGAGAGCTCTGTGCAGAAAAATGAGGCTTTTTCACCCGAAAAAGGCATTTTGTGCCCGAAATTGAGAGCTTGGTGCAGAAAAATGAGGCTTTTCACCCCAAAAACGCGGGTTTAGCCCCCATGATAGGGTTTGTGCTGTAAAAAAGGAGAGGTAGGGCCCTGGAAACGAGGCACTGCTGCATAAAAGGGAGGTTGTTACCTGTAGAATCAAAACTTTGGATGCCAAAAATTAATCTTTGAGAGGTAAAATGGGGGTTTGTGCCCTAAAATTGAGAGCTTGGAGTAGGAAAATGAGGCTTTTAATCTGAAAAAGGAGGTTTGTGCCCTAAAATTGAGATATTGGTGAAGAAAAATGAGGCTTTTCACCCAAAAATTGAGAGCTTGTCCCTAAAATTGAGAGCTTGGAGTAGGAAAATGAGGCTTTTAATCTGAAAAAGGAGGTTTGTGCCCTAAAATTGAGATATTGGTGAAGAAAAATGAGGCTTTTCACCCAAAAATTGAGAGCTTGTCCCTAAAATTGAGAGCTTGGTGCAGAAAAATGAGGCTTTTCACCCAAAAATTGAGAGATTGTCCCTAAAATTGAGAGCTTGGAGTAGGAAAATGAGGCTTTTAATCTGAAAACGGAGGTTTGTGCCCTAAAATTGAGATATTGGTGCAGAAAAATGAGGCTTTTCCACCCAAAAAAGGTGGGTTTTACCCTAAAATTGAGAGCTTGGTGAAGAAAAATGATTCTTTTCACCCGCAGAAATGCGGTTTCTGCCCTAAAATGGAGAGCTTGGTACAGAAAAATGAGGCTTTTCATCTGAAAAATGCAGGTTTGGCCTTAAAATTGCGCTATTGGTGCAGAAAAATGAGGCTTTTCACCCAAAAAAGGGAGCTTGTCCATAACATTGAAATATTGGTGCAGAAAAATGAGGCTTTTTAGGTGAAAAAGGTGGGTTTGGTGCTAAAATTGAGAGCTTGTTGCAGAAAAATGAGGCTTTACGTGTGAAAAAGACGGTTTGTGCCCTAAAATTGAGAGCTTGGAGTAGGAAAATGAGGCTTTTAATCTGAAAAAGGAGGTTTGTGCCCTAAAATTGAGATATTGGTGCAGAAAAATGAGGCTTTTCCACCCAAAAAAGGTGGGTTTTACCCTAAAATTGAGAGCTTGTTGCAGAAAAATGAGGCTTTTCAGCAGAAAAAGGTTGTTTCCGCCCTAAAATTGAGAGCTTGGTACAGAAAAATGAGGTTTTTCACCCCAAAAGCGTGGGTTTAGCCCCCATGATAGGGTTTGTGCTGTATAAAAGTAGAGTTAGGGCCCAGGAAACGAGGCACTGCTGCATAAAAGGGAGGTTGTTACCTGTAGAATCAAAACTTTGGATGCCAAAAATTAATCTTTGAGAGGTAAAATGGGGGTTTGTGCCCTAAAATTGAGAGCTTGGAGTAGGAAAATGAGGCTTTTAATCTGAAAAAGGAGGTTTGTGCCCTAAAATTGAGATATTGGTGAAGAAAAATGAGGCTTTTCACCCAAAAATTGAGAGCTTGTCCCTAAAATTGGGAGCTTGGAGTAGGAAAATGAGGCTTTTAATCTTAAAAAGGAGGTTTGTGCCATAAATTGAGATATTGGTGAAGAAAAATGAGGCTTTTAATCTGAAAATTGAGAGCTTGTCCCTAAAATTGAGAGCTTGGTGCAGAAAAATGAGGCTTTTCACCCAAAAAAGGAGAGCTTGTCCATAACATTGAAATATTGGTGCAGAAAAATGAGGCTTTTCAGGTGAAAAAGGTGGGTTTGGTGCTAAAATTGAGAGCTTGGTGCAGAAAAATGAGGCTTTTCTGGTGAAAAGGGCATTTTGTGCCCTAAAATTGCGAGCTTGTTGTAGGAAAATGAGGCTTTTTTACCCGAAAAAGGCAGGTTTTACCCTAAAATTGAGAGCTTGTTGTAGGAAAATGAGGCTTTTTTACCCGAAAAAGGCGGGTTTTACCCTAAAATTGAGAGCTTGTTGTAGGAAAATGAGGCTTTTCAGGTGAAAAAGGCGGGTTTTACCGTAAAATTGAGAGAGTGTTTCCGAAAAATGAGGCTTTTCAGGTGAAAAAGGTGGGTTTGGTGCAGAAAATTGAGAGCTCTGTGCAGAAAAATGAGGCTTTTTCACCCGAAAAAGGCATTTTGTGCCCGAAATTGAGAGCTTGGTGCAGAAAAATGAGGCTTTTCACCCCAAAAACGCGGGTTTAGCCCCCATGATAGGGTTTGTGCTGTAAAAAAGGAGAGGTAGGGCCCTGGAAATGAGGCACTGCTGCATAAAAGGGAGGTTGTTACCTGTAGAATCAAAACTTTGGATGCCAAAAATTAATCTTTGAGAGGTAAAATGGGGGTTTGTGCCCTAAAATTGAGAGCTTGGAGTAGGAAAATGAGGCTTTTAATCTGAAAACGGAGGTTTGTGCCCTAAAATTGAGATATTGGTGAAGAAAAATGAGGCTTTTAATCTGAAAATTGAGTGCTTGTCCCTAAAATTGAGAGCTTGGTGCAGAAAAATGAGGCTTTTAATCTGAAAAAGGAGGTTTGTGCCCTAAAATTGAGATATTGGTGAAGAAAAATGAGGCTTTTCACCCAAAAATTGAGAGCTTGTCCCTAAAATTGAGAGCTTGGAGTAGGAAAATGAGGCTTTTAATCTGAAAAAGGAGGTTTGTGCCCTAAAATTGAGATATTGGTGAAGAAAAATGAGGTTTTTCACCCCAAAAGCGTGGGTTTAGCCCCCATGATAGGGTTTGTGCTGTAAAAAAGGAGAGGTAGGGCCCTGGAAACGAGGCACTGCTGCATAAAAGGGAGGTTGTTACCTGTAGAATCAAAACTTTGGATGCCAAAAATTAATCTTTGAGAGGTAAAATGGGGGTTTGTGCCCTAAAATTGAGAGCTTGGAGTAGGAAAATGAGGCTTTTAATCTGAAAAAGGAGGTTTGTGCCCTAAAATTGAGATATTGGTGCAGAAAAATGAGGCTTTTAACCTGAAAAAGGAGGTTTGTGCCCTAAAATTGAGATATTGGTGCAGAAAAATGAGGCTTTTAACCTGAAAAAGGAGGTTTGTGCCCTAAAATTGAGATATTGGTGAAGAAAAATGAGGCTTTTCACCCAAAAATTGAGAGCTTGTCCCTAAAATTGGGAGCTTGGAGTAGGAAAATGAGGCTTTTAATCTGAAAAAGGAGGTTTGTGCCATAAATTGAGATATTGGTGAAGAAAAATGAGGCTTTTAATCTGAAAATTGAGAGCTTGTCCCTAAAATTGAGAGCTTGGTGCAGAAAAATGAGGCTTTTCACCCAAAAAAGGAGAGCTTGTCCATAACATTGAAATATTGGTGCAGAAAAATGAGGCTTTTCAGGTGAAAAAGGTGGGTTTGGTGCTAAAATTGAGAGCTTGGTGCAGAAAAATGAGGCTTTTCTGGTGAAAAGGGCATTTTGTGCCCTAAAATTGCGAGCTTGTTGTAGGAAAATGAGGCTTTTTTACCCGAAAAAGGCAGGTTTTACCCTAAAATTGAGAGCTTGTTGTAGGAAAATGAGGCTTTTTTACCCGAAAAAGGCGGGTTTTACCCTAAAATTGAGAGCTTGTTGTAGGAAAATGAGGCTTTTCAGGTGAAAAAGGCGGGTTTTACCGTAAAATTGAGAGAGTGTTTCCGAAAAATGAAGCTTTTCAGGTGAAAAAGGTGGGTTTGGTGCAGAAAATTGAGAGCTCTGTGCAGAAAAATGAGGCTTTTTCACCCGAAAAAGGCATTTTGTGCCCGAAATTGAGAGCTTGGTGCAGAAAAATGAGGCTTTTCACCCCAAAAACGCGGGTTTAGCCCCCATGATAGGGTTTGTGCTGTAAAAAAGGAGAGGTAGGGCCCTGGAAACGAGGCACTGCTGCATAAAAGGGAGGTTGTTACCTGTAGAATCAAAAGCTTGGATGCCAAAAATTAATCTTTGAGAGGTAAAATGGGGGTTTGTGCCCTAAAATTGAGAGCTTGGAGTAGGAAAATGAGGCTTTTAATCTGAAAACGGAGGTTTGTGCCCTAAAATTGAGATATTGGTGCAGAAAAATGAGGCTTTTAACCTGAAAAAGGAGGTTTGTGCCCTAAAATTGAGATATTGGTGAAGAAAAATGAGGCTTTTCACCCAAAAATTGAGAGCTTGTCCCTAAAATTGGGAGCTTGGAGTAGGAAAATGAGGCTTTTAATCTGAAAAAGGAGGTTTGTGCCATAAATTGAGATATTGGTGAAGAAAAATGAGGCTTTTAATCTGAAAATTGAGAGCTTGTCCCTAAAATTGAGAGCTTGGTGCAGAAAAATGAGGCTTTTCACCCAAAAAAGGAGAGCTTGTCCATAACATTGAAATATTGGTGCAGAAAAATGAGGCTTTTCAGGTGAAAAAGGTGGGTTTGGTGCTAAAATTGAGAGCTTGGTGCAGAAAAATGAGGCTTTTCTGGTGAAAAGGGCATTTTGTGCCCTAAAATTGCGAGCTTGTTGTAGGAAAATGAGGCTTTTTTACCCGAAAAAGGCAGGTTTTACCCTAAAATTGAGAGCTTGTTGTAGGAAAATGAGGCTTTTTTACCCGAAAAAGGCGGGTTTTACCCTAAAATTGAGAGCTTGTTGTAGGAAAATGAGGCTTTTCAGGTGAAAAAGGCGGGTTTTACCGTAAAATTGAGAGAGTGTTTCCGAAAAATGAGGCTTTTCAGGTGAAAAAGGTGGGTTTGGTGCAGAAAATTGAGAGCTCTGTGCAGAAAAATGAGGCTTTTTCACCCGAAAAAGGCATTTTGTGCCCGAAATTGAGAGCTTGGTGCAGAAAAATGAGGCTTTTCACCCCAAAAACGCGGGTTTAGCCCCCATGATAGGGTTTGTGCTGTAAAAAAGGAGAGGTAGGGCCCTGGAAACGAGGCACTGCTGCATAAAAGGGAGGTTGTTACCTGTAGAATCAAAACTTTGGATGCCAAAAATTAATCTTTGAGAGGTAAAATGGGGGTTTGTGCCCTAAAATTGAGAGCTTGGAGTAGGAAAATGAGGCTTTTAATCTGAAAACGGAGGTTTGTGCCCTAAAATTGAGATATTGGTGCAGAAAAATGAGGCTTTTAACCTGAAAAAGGAGGTTTGTGCCCTAAAATTGAGATATTGGTGAAGAAAAATGAGGCTTTTCACCCAAAAATTGAGAGCTTGTCCCTAAAATTGGGAGCTTGGAGTAGGAAAATGAGGCTTTTAATCTGAAAAAGGAGGTTTGTGCCATAAATTGAGATATTGGTGAAGAAAAATGAGGCTTTTAATCTGAAAATTGAGAGCTTGTCCCTAAAATTGAGAGCTTGGTGCAGAAAAATGAGGCTTTTCACCCAAAAAAGGAGAGCTTGTCCATAACATTGAAATATTGGTGCAGAAAAATGAGGCTTTTCAGGTGAAAAAGGTGGGTTTGGTGCTAAAATTGAGAGCTTGGTGCAGAAAAATGAGGCTTTTCTGGTGAAAAGGGCATTTTGTGCCCTAAAATTGCGAGCTTGTTGTAGGAAAATGAGGCTTTTTTACCCGAAAAAGGCAGGTTTTACCCTAAAATTGAGAGCTTGTTGTAGGAAAATGAGGCTTTTTTACCCGAAAAAGGCGGGTTTTACCCTAAAATTGAGAGCTTGTTGTAGGAAAATGAGGCTTTTCAGGTGAAAAAGGCGGGTTTTACCGTAAAATTGAGAGAGTGTTTCCGAAAAATGAGGCTTTTCAGGTGAAAAAGGTGGGTTTGGTGCAGAAAATTGAGAGCTCTGTGCAGAAAAATGAGGCTTTTTCACCCGAAAAAGGCATTTTGTGCCCGAAATTGAGAGCTTGGTGCAGAAAAATGAGGCTTTTCACCCCAAAAACGCGGGTTTAGCCCCCATGATAGGGTTTGTGCTGTAAAAAAGGAGAGGTAGGGCCCTGGAAACGAGGCACTGCTGCATAAAAGGGAGGTTGTTACCTGTAGAATCAAAACTTTGGATGCCAAAAATTAATCTTTGAGAGGTAAAATGGGGGTTTGTGCCCTAAAATTGAGAGCTTGGAGTAGGAAAATGAGGCTTTTAATCTGAAAACGGAGGTTTGTGCCCTAAAATTGAGATATTGGTGCAGAAAAATGAGGCTTTTAACCTGAAAAAGGAGGTTTGTGCCCTAAAATTGAGATATTGGTGAAGAAAAATGAGGCTTTTCACCCAAAAATTGAGAGCTTGTCCCTAAAATTGGGAGCTTGGAGTAGGAAAATGAGGCTTTTAATCTTAAAAAGGAGGTTTGTGCCATAAATTGAGATATTGGTGAAGAAAAATGAGGCTTTTAATCTGAAAATTGAGAGCTTGTCCCTAAAATTGAGAGCTTGGTGCAGAAAAATGAGGCTTTTCACCCAAAAAAGGAGAGCTTGTCCATAACATTGAAATATTGGTGCAGAAAAATGAGGCTTTTCAGGTGAAAAAGGTGGGTTTGGTGCTAAAATTGAGAGCTTGGTGCAGAAAAATGAGGCTTTTCTGGTGAAAAGGGCATTTTGTGCCCTAAAATTGCGAGCTTGTTGTAGGAAAATGAGGCTTTTTTACCCGAAAAAGGCGGGTTTTACCCTAAAATTGAGAGCTTGTTGTAGGAAAATGAGGCTTTTTTACCCGAAAAAGGCGGGGTTTACCCTAAAATTGAGAGCTTGTTGTAGGAAAATGAGGCTTTTCAGGTGAAAAAGGCGGGTTTTACCGTAAAATTGAGAGAGTGTTTCCGAAAAATGAGGCTTTTCAGGTGAAAAAGGTGGGTTTGGTGCAGAAAATTGAGAGCTCTGTGCAGAAAAATGAGGCTTTTTCACCCGAAAAAGGCATTTTGTGCCCGAAATTGAGAGCTTGGTGCAGAAAAATGAGGCTTTTTCACCCGAAAAAGGCATTTTGTGCCCGAAATTGAGAGCTTGGTGCAGAAAAATGAGGCTTTTCACCCCAAAAACGCGGGTTTAGCCCCCATGATAGGGTTTGTGCTGTAAAAAAGGAGAGGTAGGGCCCTGGAAACGAGGCACTGCTGCATAAAAGGGAGGTTGTTACCTGTAGAATCAAAACTTTGGATGCCAAAAATTAATCTTTGAGAGGTAAAATGGGGGTTTGTGCCCTAAAATTGAGAGCTTGGAGTAGGAAAATGAGGCTTTTAATCTGAAAACGGAGGTTTGTGCCCTAAAATTGAGATATTGGTGCAGAAAAATGAGGCTTTTCCACCCAAAAAAGGTGGGTTTTACCCTAAAATTGAGAGCTTGGTGAAGAAAAATGATTCTTTTCACCCGCAGAAATGCGGTTTCTGCCCTAAAATGGAGAGCTTGGTACAGAAAAATGAGGCTTTTCATCTGAAAAATGCAGGTTTGGCCTTAAAATTGCGCTATTGGTGCAGAAAAATGAGGCTTTTCACCCAAAAAAGGGAGCTTGTCCATAACATTGAAATATTGGTGCAGAAAAATGAGGCTTTTTAGGTGAAAAAGGTGGGTTTGGTGCTAAAATTGAGAGCTTGTTGCAGAAAAATGAGGCTTTACGTGTGAAAAAGACGGTTTGTGCCCTAAAATTGAGAGCTTGGAGTAGGAAAATGAGGCTTTTAATCTGAAAAAGGAGGTTTGTGCCCTAAAATTGAGATATTGGTGCAGAAAAATGAGGCTTTTCCACCCAAAAAAGGTGGGTTTTACCCTAAAATTGAGAGCTTGTTGCAGAAAAATGAGGCTTTTCAGCAGAAAAAGGTTGTTTCCGCCCTAAAATTGAGAGCTTGGTACAGAAAAATGAGGTTTTTCACCCCAAAAGCGTGGGTTTAGCCCCCATGATAGGGTTTGTGCTGTATAAAAGTAGAGTTAGGGCCCAGGAAACGAGGCACTGCTGCATAAAAGGGAGGTTGTTACCTGTAGAATCAAAACTTTGGATGCCAAAAATTAATCTTTGAGAGGTAAAATGGGGGTTTGTGCCCTAAATTTGAGAGCTTGGAGTAGGAAAATGAGGCTTTTAATCTGAAAAAGGAGGTTTGTGCCCTAAAATTGAGATATTGGTGCAGAAAAATGAGGCTTTTAACCTGAAAAAGGAGGTTTGTGCCCTAAAATTGAGATATTGGTGAAGAAAAATGAGGCTTTTCACCCAAAAATTGAGAGCTTGTCCCTAAAATTGGGAGCTTGGAGTAGGAAAATGAGGCTTTTAATCTTAAAAAGGAGGTTTGTGCCATAAATTGAGATATTGGTGAAGAAAAATGAGGCTTTTAATCTGAAAATTGAGAGCTTGTCCCTAAAATTGAGAGCTTGGTGCAGAAAAATGAGGCTTTTCACCCAAAAAAGGAGAGCTTGTCCATAACATTGAAATATTGGTGCAGAAAAATGAGGCTTTTCAGGTGAAAAAGGCAGGTTTTACCCTAAAATTGAGAGTTTGGTGCAGAAAAATGAGGCTTTTCTGGTGAAAAGGGCATTTTGTGCCCTAAAATTGCGAGCTTGTTGTAGGAAAATGAGGCTTTTTTACCCGAAAAAGGCAGGTTTTACCCTAAAATTGAGAGCTTGTTGTAGGAAAATGAGGCTTTTTTACCCGAAAAAGGCGGGTTTTACCCTAAAATTGAGAGCTTGTTGTAGGAAAATGAGGCTTTTCAGGTGAAAAAGGCGGGTTTTACCGTAAAATTGAGAGAGTGTTTCCGAAAAATGAGGCTTTTCAGGTGAAAAAGGTGGGTTTGGTGCAGAAAATTGAGAGCTCTGTGCAGAAAAATGAGGCTTTTTCACCCGAAAAAGGCATTTTGTGCCCGAAATTGAGAGCTTGGTGCAGAAAAATGAGGCTTTTCACCCCAAAAACGCGGGTTTAGCCCCCATGATAGGGTTTGTGCTGTAAAAAAGGAGAGGTAGGGCCCTGGAAACGAGGCACTGCTGCATAAAAGGGAGGTTGTTACCTGTAGAATCAAAACTTTGGATGCCAAAAATTAATCTTTGAGAGGTAAAATGGGGGTTTGTGCCCTAAAATTGAGAGCTTGGAGTAGGAAAATGAGGCTTTTAATCTGAAAACGGAGGTTTGTGCCCTAAAATTGAGATATTGGTGAAGAAAAATGAGGCTTTTAATCTGAAAATTGAGTGCTTGTCCCTAAAATTGAGAGCTTGGTGCAGAAAAATGAGGCTTTTAATCTGAAAAAGGAGGTTTGTGCCCTAAAATTGAGATATTGGTGAAGAAAAATGAGGCTTTTCACCCAAAAATTGAGAGCTTGTCCCTAAAATTGAGAGCTTGGTGCAGAAAAATGAGGCTTTTCACCCAAAAATTGAGAGATTGTCCCTAAAATTGAGAGCTTGGAGTAGGAAAATGAGGCTTTTAATCTGAAAACGGAGGTTTGTGCCCTAAAATTGAGATATTGGTGCAGAAAAATGAGGCTTTTCCACCCAAAAAAGGTGGGTTTTACCCTAAAATTGAGAGCTTGGTGAAGAAAAATGATTCTTTTCACCCGCAGAAATGCGGTTTCTGCCCTAAAATGGAGAGCTTGGTACAGAAAAATGAGGCTTTTCATCTGAAAAATGCAGGTTTGGCCTTAAAATTGCGCTATTGGTGCAGAAAAATGAGGCTTTTCACCCAAAAAAGGGAGCTTGTCCATAACATTGAAATATTGGTGCAGAAAAATGAGGCTTTTTAGGTGAAAAAGGTGGGTTTGGTGCTAAAATTGAGAGCTTGTTGCAGAAAAATGAGGCTTTACGTGTGAAAAAGACGGTTTGTGCCCTAAAATTGAGAGCTTGGAGTAGGAAAATGAGGCTTTTAATCTGAAAAAGGAGGTTTGTGCCCTAAAATTGAGATATTGGTGCAGAAAAATGAGGCTTTTCCACCCAAAAAAGGTGGGTTTTACCCTAAAATTGAGAGCTTGTTGCAGAAAAATGAGGCTTTTCAGCAGAAAAAGGTTGTTTCCGCCCTAAAATTGAGAGCTTGGTACAGAAAAATGAGGTTTTTCACCCCAAAAGCGTGGGTTTAGCCCCCATGATAGGGTTTGTGCTGTATAAAAGTAGAGTTAGGGCCCAGGAAACGAGGCACTGCTGCATAAAAGGGAGGTTGTTACCTGTAGAATCAAAACTTTGGATGCCAAAAATTAATCTTTGAGAGGTAAAATGGGGGTTTGTGCCCTAAAATTGAGAGCTTGGAGTAGGAAAATGAGGCTTTTAATCTGAAAAAGGAGGTTTGTGCCCTAAAATTGAGATATTGGTGCAGAAAAATGAGGCTTTTAACCTGAAAAAGGAGGTTTGTGCCCTAAAATTGAGATATTGGTGAAGAAAAATGAGGCTTTTCACCCAAAAATTGAGAGCTTGTCCCTAAAATTGGGAGCTTGGAGTAGGAAAATGAGGCTTTTAATCTTAAAAAGGAGGTTTGTGCCATAAATTGAGATATTGGTGAAGAAAAATGAGGCTTTTAATCTGAAAATTGAGAGCTTGTCCCTAAAATTGAGAGCTTGGTGCAGAAAAATGAGGCTTTTCACCCAAAAAAGGAGAGCTTGTCCATAACATTGAAATATTGGTGCAGAAAAATGAGGCTTTTCAGGTGAAAAAGGCAGGTTTTACCCTAAAATTGAGAGTTTGGTGCAGAAAAATGAGGCTTTTCTGGTGAAAAGGGCATTTTGTGCCCTAAAATTGCGAGCTTGTTGTAGGAAAATGAGGCTTTTTTACCCGAAAAAGGCAGGTTTTACCCTAAAATTGCGAGCTTGTTGTAGGAAAATGAGGCTTTTTTACCCGAAAAAGGCGGGTTTTACCCTAAAATTGAGAGCTTGTTGTAGGAAAATGAGGCTTTTCAGGTGAAAAAGGCGGGTTTTACCGTAAAATTGAGAGAGTGTTTCCGAAAAATGAGGCTTTTCAGGTGAAAAAGGTGGGTTTGGTGCAGAAAATTGAGAGCTCTGTGCAGAAAAATGAGGCTTTTTCACCCGAAAAAGGCATTTTGTGCCCGAAATTGAGAGCTTGGTGCAGAAAAATGAGGCTTTTCACCCCAAAAACGCGGGTTTAGCCCCCATGATAGGGTTTGTGCTGTAAAAAAGGAGAGGTAGGGCCCTGGAAACGAGGCACTGCTGCATAAAAGGGAGGTTGTTACCTGTAGAATCAAAACTTTGGATGCCAAAAATTAATCTTTGAGAGGTAAAATGGGGGTTTGTGCCCTAAAATTGAGAGCTTGGAGTAGGAAAATGAGGCTTTTAATCTGAAAACGGAGGTTTGTGCCCTAAAATTGAGATATTGGTGCAGAAAAATGAGGCTTTTAATCTGAAAATTGAGTGCTTGTCCCTAAAATTGAGAGCTTGGTGCAGAAAAATGAGGCTTTTAATCTGAAAAAGGAGGTTTGTGCCCTAAAATTGAGATATTGGTGAAGAAAAATGAGGCTTTTCACCCAAAAATTGAGAGCTTGTCCCTAAAATTGAGAGCTTGGAGTAGGAAAATGAGGCTTTTAATCTGAAAAAGGAGGTTTGTGCCCTAAAATTGAGATATTGGTGAAGAAAAATGAGGTTTTTCACCCCAAAAGCGTGGGTTTAGCCCCCATGATAGGGTTTGTGCTGTAAAAAAGGAGAGGTAGGGCCCTGGAAACGAGGCACTGCTGCATAAAAGGGAGGTTGTTACCTGTAGAATCAAAACTTTGGATGCCAAAAATTAATCTTTGAGAGGTAAAATGGGGGTTTGTGCCCTAAAATTGAGAGCTTGGAGTAGGAAAATGAGGCTTTTAATCTGAAAAAGGAGGTTTGTGCCCTAAAATTGAGATATTGGTGCAGAAAAATGAGGCTTTTAACCTGAAAAAGGAGGTTTGTGCCCTAAAATTGAGATATTGGTGAAGAAAAATGAGGCTTTTAACCTGAAAAAGGAGGTTTGTGCCCTAAAATTGAGATATTGGTGAAGAAAAATGAGGCTTTTCACCCAAAAATTGAGAGCTTGTCCCTAAAATTGGGAGCTTGGAGTAGGAAAATGAGGCTTTTAATCTGAAAAAGGAGGTTTGTGCCATAAATTGAGATATTGGTGAAGAAAAATGAGGCTTTTCACCCAAAAAAGGGAGCTTGTCCATAACATTGAAATATTGGTGCAGAAAAATGAGGCTTTTTAGGTGAAAAAGGTGGGTTTGGTGCTAAAATTGAGAGCTTGTTGCAGAAAAATGAGGCTTTACGTGTGAAAAAGACGGTTTGTGCCCTAAAATTGAGAGCTTGGAGTAGGAAAATGAGGCTTTTAATCTGAAAAAGGAGGTTTGTGCCCTAAAATTGAGATATTGGTGCAGAAAAATGAGGCTTTTCCACCCAAAAAAGGTGGGTTTTACCCTAAAATTGAGAGCTTGTTGCAGAAAAATGAGGCTTTTCAGCAGAAAAAGGTTGTTTCCGCCCTAAAATTGAGAGCTTGGTACAGAAAAATGAGGTTTTTCACCCCAAAAGCGTGGGTTTAGCCCCCATGATAGGGTTTGTGCTGTATAAAAGTAGAGTTAGGGCCCAGGAAACGAGGCACTGCTGCATAAAAGGGAGGTTGTTACCTGTAGAATCAAAACTTTGGATGCCAAAAATTAATCTTTGAGAGGTAAAATGGGGGTTTGTGCCCTAAATTTGAGAGCTTGGAGTAGGAAAATGAGGCTTTTAATCTGAAAAAGGAGGTTTGTGCCCTAAAATTGAGATATTGGTGCAGAAAAATGAGGCTTTTAACCTGAAAAAGGAGGTTTGTGCCCTAAAATTGAGATATTGGTGAAGAAAAATGAGGCTTTTCACCCAAAAATTGAGAGCTTGTCCCTAAAATTGGGAGCTTGGAGTAGGAAAATGAGGCTTTTAATCTTAAAAAGGAGGTTTGTGCCATAAATTGAGATATTGGTGAAGAAAAATGAGGCTTTTAATCTGAAAATTGAGAGCTTGTCCCTAAAATTGAGAGCTTGGTGCAGAAAAATGAGGCTTTTCACCCAAAAAAGGAGAGCTTGTCCATAACATTGAAATATTGGTGCAGAAAAATGAGGCTTTTCAGGTGAAAAAGGCAGGTTTTACCCTAAAATTGAGAGTTTGGTGCAGAAAAATGAGGCTTTTCTGGTGAAAAGGGCATTTTGTGCCCTAAAATTGCGAGCTTGTTGTAGGAAAATGAGGCTTTTTTACCCGAAAAAGGCAGGTTTTACCCTAAAATTGAGAGCTTGTTGTAGGAAAATGAGGCTTTTTTACCCGAAAAAGGCGGGTTTTACCCTAAAATTGAGAGCTTGTTGTAGGAAAATGAGGCTTTTCAGGTGAAAAAGGCGGGTTTTACCGTAAAATTGAGAGAGTGTTTCCGAAAAATGAGGCTTTTCAGGTGAAAAAGGTGGGTTTGGTGCAGAAAATTGAGAGCTCTGTGCAGAAAAATGAGGCTTTTTCACCCGAAAAAGGCATTTTGTGCCCGAAATTGAGAGCTTGGTGCAGAAAAATGAGGCTTTTCACCCCAAAAACGCGGGTTTAGCCCCCATGATAGGGTTTGTGCTGTAAAAAAGGAGAGGTAGGGCCCTGGAAACGAGGCACTGCTGCATAAAAGGGAGGTTGTTACCTGTAGAATCAAAACTTTGGATGCCAAAAATTAATCTTTGAGAGGTAAAATGGGGGTTTGTGCCCTAAAATTGAGAGCTTGGAGTAGGAAAATGAGGCTTTTAATCTGAAAACGGAGGTTTGTGCCCTAAAATTGAGATATTGGTGAAGAAAAATGAGGCTTTTAATCTGAAAATTGAGTGCTTGTCCCTAAAATTGAGAGCTTGGTGCAGAAAAATGAGGCTTTTAATCTGAAAAAGGAGGTTTGTGCCCTAAAATTGAGATATTGGTGAAGAAAAATGAGGCTTTTCACCCAAAAATTGAGAGCTTGTCCCTAAAATTGAGAGCTTGGTGCAGAAAAATGAGGCTTTTCACCCAAAAATTGAGAGATTGTCCCTAAAATTGAGAGCTTGGAGTAGGAAAATGAGGCTTTTAATCTGAAAACGGAGGTTTGTGCCCTAAAATTGAGATATTGGTGCAGAAAAATGAGGCTTTTCCACCCAAAAAAGGTGGGGTTTACCCTAAAATTGAGAGCTTGGTGAAGAAAAATGATTCTTTTCACCCGCAGAAATGCGGTTTCTGCCCTAAAATGGAGAGCTTGGTACAGAAAAATGAGGCTTTTCATCTGAAAAATGCAGGTTTGGCCTTAAAATTGCGCTATTGGTGCAGAAAAATGAGGCTTTTCACCCAAAAAAGGGAGCTTGTCCATAACATTGAAATATTGGTGCAGAAAAATGAGGCTTTTTAGGTGAAAAAGGTGGGTTTGGTGCTAAAATTGAGAGCTTGTTGCAGAAAAATGAGGCTTTACGTGTGAAAAAGACGGTTTGTGCCCTAAAATTGAGAGCTTGGAGTAGGAAAATGAGGCTTTTAATCTGAAAAAGGAGGTTTGTGCCCTAAAATTGAGATATTGGTGCAGAAAAATGAGGCTTTTCCACCCAAAAAAGGTGGGTTTTACCCTAAAATTGAGAGCTTGTTGCAGAAAAATGAGGCTTTTCAGCAGAAAAAGGTTGTTTCCGCCCTAAAATTGAGAGCTTGGTACAGAAAAATGAGGTTTTTCACCCCAAAAGCGTGGGTTTAGCCCCCATGATAGGGTTTGTGCTGTATAAAAGTAGAGTTAGGGCCCAGGAAACGAGGCACTGCTGCATAAAAGGGAGGTTGTTACCTGTAGAATCAAAACTTTGGATGCCAAAAATTAATCTTTGAGAGGTAAAATGGGGGTTTGTGCCCTAAAATTGAGAGCTTGGAGTAGGAAAATGAGGCTTTTAATCTGAAAAAGGAGGTTTGTGCCCTAAAATTGAGATATTGGTGCAGAAAAATGAGGCTTTTAACCTGAAAAAGGAGGTTTGTGCCCTAAAATTGAGATATTGGTGAAGAAAAATGAGGCTTTTCACCCAAAAATTGAGAGCTTGTCCCTAAAATTGGGAGCTTGGAGTAGGAAAATGAGGCTTTTAATCTTAAAAAGGAGGTTTGTGCCATAAATTGAGATATTGGTGAAGAAAAATGAGGCTTTTAATCTGAAAATTGAGAGCTTGTCCCTAAAATTGAGAGCTTGGTGCAGAAAAATGAGGCTTTTCACCCAAAAAAGGAGAGCTTGTCCATAACATTGAAATATTGGTGCAGAAAAATGAGGCTTTTCAGGTGAAAAAGGCAGGTTTTACCCTAAAATTGAGAGTTTGGTGCAGAAAAATGAGGCTTTTCTGGTGAAAAGGGCATTTTGTGCCCTAAAATTGCGAGCTTGTTGTAGGAAAATGAGGCTTTTTTACCCGAAAAAGGCAGGTTTTACCCTAAAATTGCGAGCTTGTTGTAGGAAAATGAGGCTTTTTTACCCGAAAAAGGCGGGTTTTACCCTAAAATTGAGAGCTTGTTGTAGGAAAATGAGGCTTTTCAGGTGAAAAAGGCGGGTTTTACCGTAAAATTGAGAGAGTGTTTCCGAAAAATGAGGCTTTTCAGGTGAAAAAGGTGGGTTTGGTGCAGAAAATTGAGAGCTCTGTGCAGAAAAATGAGGCTTTTTCACCCGAAAAAGGCATTTTGTGCCCGAAATTGAGAGCTTGGTGCAGAAAAATGAGGCTTTTCACCCCAAAAACGCGGGTTTAGCCCCCATGATAGGGTTTGTGCTGTAAAAAAGGAGAGGTAGGGCCCTGGAAACGAGGCACTGCTGCATAAAAGGGAGGTTGTTACCTGTAGAATCAAAACTTTGGATGCCAAAAATTAATCTTTGAGAGGTAAAATGGGGGTTTGTGCCCTAAAATTGAGAGCTTGGAGTAGGAAAATGAGGCTTTTAATCTGAAAACGGAGGTTTGTGCCCTAAAATTGAGATATTGGTGCAGAAAAATGAGGCTTTTAATCTGAAAATTGAGTGCTTGTCCCTAAAATTGAGAGCTTGGTGCAGAAAAATGAGGCTTTTAATCTGAAAAAGGAGGTTTGTGCCCTAAAATTGAGATATTGGTGAAGAAAAATGAGGCTTTTCACCCAAAAATTGAGAGCTTGTCCCTAAAATTGAGAGCTTGGAGTAGGAAAATGAGGCTTTTAATCTGAAAAAGGAGGTTTGTGCCCTAAAATTGAGATATTGGTGAAGAAAAATGAGGTTTTTCACCCCAAAAGCGTGGGTTTAGCCCCCATGATAGGGTTTGTGCTGTAAAAAAGGAGAGGTAGGGCCCTGGAAACGAGGCACTGCTGCATAAAAGGGAGGTTGTTACCTGTAGAATCAAAACTTTGGATGCCAAAAATTAATCTTTGAGAGGTAAAATGGGGGTTTGTGCCCTAAAATTGAGAGCTTGGAGTAGGAAAATGAGGCTTTTAATCTGAAAAAGGAGGTTTGTGCCCTAAAATTGAGATATTGGTGCAGAAAAATGAGGCTTTTAACCTGAAAAAGGAGGTTTGTGCCCTAAAATTGAGATATTGGTGAAGAAAAATGAGGCTTTTAACCTGAAAAAGGAGGTTTGTGCCCTAAAATTGAGATATTGGTGAAGAAAAATGAGGCTTTTCACCCAAAAATTGAGAGCTTGTCCCTAAAATTGGGAGCTTGGAGTAGGAAAATGAGGCTTTTAATCTGAAAAAGGAGGTTTGTGCCATAAATTGAGATATTGGTGAAGAAAAATGAGGCTTTTAATCTGAAAATTGAGAGCTTGTCCCTAAAATTGAGAGCTTGGTGCAGAAAAATGAGGCTTTTCACCCAAAAAAGGAGAGCTTGTCCATAACATTGAAATATTGGTGCAGAAAAATGAGGCTTTTCAGGTGAAAAAGGTGGGTTTGGTGCTAAAATTGAGAGCTTGGTGCAGAAAAATGAGGCTTTTCTGGTGAAAAGGGCATTTTGTGCCCTAAAATTGCGAGCTTGTTGTAGGAAAATGAGGCTTTTTTACCCGAAAAAGGCAGGTTTTACCCTAAAATTGAGAGCTTGTTGTAGGAAAATGAGGCTTTTTTACCCGAAAAAGGCGGGTTTTACCCTAAAATTGCGAGCTTGTTGTAGGAAAATGAGGCTTTTCAGGTGAAAAAGGCGGGTTTTACCGTAAAATTGAGAGAGTGTTTCCGAAAAATGAGGCTTTTCAGGTGAAAAAGGTGGGTTTGGTGCAGAAAATTGAGAGCTCTGTGCAGAAAAATGAGGCTTTTTCACCCGAAAAAGGCATTTTGTGCCCGAAATTGAGAGCTTGGTGCAGAAAAATGAGGCTTTTCACCCCAAAAACGCGGGTTTAGCCCCCATGATAGGGTTTGTGCTGTAAAAAAGGAGAGGTAGGGCCCTGGAAACGAGGCACTGCTGCATAAAAGGGAGGTTGTTACCTGTAGAATCAAAACTTTGGATGCCAAAAATTAATCTTTGAGAGGTAAAATGGGGGTTTGTGCCCTAAAATTGAGAGCTTGGAGTAGGAAAATGAGGCTTTTAATCTGAAAAAGGAGGTTTGTGCCCTAAAATTGAGATATTGGTGAAGAAAAATGAGGCTTTTCACCCAAAAATTGAGAGCTTGTCCCTAAAATTGAGAGCTTGGAGTAGGAAAATGAGGCTTTTAATCTGAAAAAGGAGGTTTGTGCCCTAAAATTGAGATATTGGTGAAGAAAAATGAGGCTTTTCACCCAAAAATTGAGAGCTTGTCCCTAAAATTGAGAGCTTGGTGCAGAAAAATGAGGCTTTTCACCCAAAAATTGAGAGATTGTCCCTAAAATTGAGAGCTTGGAGTAGGAAAATGAGGCTTTTAATCTGAAAACGGAGGTTTGTGCCCTAAAATTGAGATATTGGTGCAGAAAAATGAGGCTTTTCCACCCAAAAAAGGTGGGTTTTACCCTAAAATTGAGAGCTTGGTGAAGAAAAATGATTCTTTTCACCCGCAGAAATGCGGTTTCTGCCCTAAAATGGAGAGCTTGGTACAGAAAAATGAGGCTTTTCATCTGAAAAATGCAGGTTTGGCCTTAAAATTGCGCTATTGGTGCAGAAAAATGAGGCTTTTCACCCAAAAAAGGGAGCTTGTCCATAACATTGAAATATTGGTGCAGAAAAATGAGGCTTTTTAGGTGAAAAAGGTGGGTTTGGTGCTAAAATTGAGAGCTTGTTGCAGAAAAATGAGGCTTTACGTGTGAAAAAGACGGTTTGTGCCCTAAAATTGAGAGCTTGGAGTAGGAAAATGAGGCTTTTAATCTGAAAAAGGAGGTTTGTGCCCTAAAATTGAGATATTGGTGCAGAAAAATGAGGCTTTTCCAACCAAAAAAGGTGGGTTTTACCCTAAAATTGAGAGCTTGTTGCAGAAAAATGAGGCTTTTCAGCAGAAAAAGGTTGTTTCCGCCCTAAAATTTGAGAGCTTGGTACAGAAAAATGAGGTTTTTCACCCCAAAAGCGTGGGTTTAGCCCCCATGATAGGGTTTGTGCTGTATAAAAGTAGAGTTAGGGCCCAGGAAACGAGGCACTGCTGCATAAAAGGGAGGTTGTTACCTGTAGAATCAAAACTTTGGATGCCAAAAATTAATCTTTGAGAGGTAAAATGGGGGTTTGTGCCCTAAAATTGAGAGCTTGGAGTAGGAAAATGAGGCTTTTAATCTGAAAACGGAGGTTTGTGCCCTAAAATTGAGATATTGGTGCAGAAAAATGAGGCTTTTAACCTGAAAAAGGAGGTTTGTGCCCTAAAATTGAGATATTGGTGAAGAAAAATGAGGCTTTTCACCCAAAAATTGAGAGCTTGTCCCTAAAATTGGGAGCTTGGAGTAGGAAAATGAGGCTTTTAATCTGAAAAAGGAGGTTTGTGCCATAAATTGAGATATTGGTGAAGAAAAATGAGGCTTTTAATCTGAAAATTGAGAGCTTGTCCCTAAAATTGAGAGCTTGGTGCAGAAAAATGAGGCTTTTCACCCAAAAAAGGAGAGCTTGTCCATAACATTGAAATATTGGTGCAGAAAAATGAGGCTTTTCAGGTGAAAAAGGTGGGTTTGGTGCTAAAATTGAGAGCTTGGTGCAGAAAAATGAGGCTTTTCTGGTGAAAAGGGCATTTTGTGCCCTAAAATTGCGAGCTTGTTGTAGGAAAATGAGGCTTTTTTACCCGAAAAAGGCAGGTTTTACCCTAAAATTGAGAGCTTGTTGTAGGAAAATGAGGCTTTTTTACCCGAAAAAGGCGGGTTTTACCCTAAAATTGAGAGCTTGTTGTAGGAAAATGAGGCTTTTCAGGTGAAAAAGGCGGGTTTTACCGTAAAATTGAGAGAGTGTTTCCGAAAAATGAGGCTTTTCAGGTGAAAAAGGTGGGTTTGGTGCAGAAAATTGAGAGCTCTGTGCAGAAAAATGAGGCTTTTTCACCCGAAAAAGGCATTTTGTGCCCGAAATTGAGAGCTTGGTGCAGAAAAATGAGGCTTTTCACCCCAAAAACGCGGGTTTAGCCCCCATGATAGGGTTTGTGCTGTAAAAAAGGAGAGGTAGGGCCCTGGAAACGAGGCACTGCTGCATAAAAGGGAGGTTGTTACCTGTAGAATCAAAACTTTGGATGCCAAAAATTAATCTTTGAGAGGTAAAATGGGGGTTTGTGCCCTAAAATTGAGAGCTTGGAGTAGGAAAATGAGGCTTTTAATCTGAAAACGGAGGTTTGTGCCCTAAAATTGAGATATTGGTGCAGAAAAATGAGGCTTTTAACCTGAAAATTGAGTGCTTGTCCCTAAAATTGAGAGCTTGGTGCAGAAAAATGAGGCTTTTAATCTGAAAAAGGAGGTTTGTGCCCTAAAATTGAGATATTGGTGAAGAAAAATGAGGCTTTTCACCCAAAAATTGAGAGCTTGTCCCTAAAATTGAGAGCTTGGAGTAGGAAAATGAGGCTTTTAATCTGAAAAAGGAGGTTTGTGCCCTAAAATTGAGATATTGGTGAAGAAAAATGAGGTTTTTCACCCCAAAAGCGTGGGTTTAGCCCCCATGATAGGGTTTGTGCTGTAAAAAAGGAGAGGTAGGGCCCTGGAAACGAGGCACTGCTGCATAAAAGGGAGGTTGTTACCTGTAGAATCAAAACTTTGGATGCCAAAAATTAATCTTTGAGAGGTAAAATGGGGGTTTGTGCCCTAAAATTGAGAGCTTGGAGTAGGAAAATGAGGCTTTTAATCTGAAAAAGGAGGTTTGTGCCCTAAAATTGAGATATTGGTGCAGAAAAATGAGGCTTTTAACCTGAAAAAGGAGGTTTGTGCCCTAAAATTGAGATATTGGTGCAGAAAAATGAGGCTTTTAACCTGAAAAAGGAGGTTTGTGCCCTAAAATTGAGATATTGGTGAAGAAAAATGAGGTTTTTCACCCAAAAATTGAGAGCTTGTCCCTAAAATTGGGAGCTTGGAGTAGGAAAATGAGGCTTTTAATCTGAAAAAGGAGGTTTGTGCCATAAATTGAGATATTGGTGAAGAAAAATGAGGCTTTTAATCTGAAAATTGAGAGCTTGTCCCTAAAATTGAGAGCTTGGTGCAGAAAAATGAGGCTTTTCACCCAAAAAAGGAGAGCTTGTCCATAACATTGAAATATTGGTGCAGAAAAATGAGGCTTTTCAGGTGAAAAAGGTGGGTTTGGTGCTAAAATTGAGAGCTTGGTGCAGAAAAATGAGGCTTTTCTGGTGAAAAGGGCATTTTGTGCCCTAAAATTGCGAGCTTGTTGTAGGAAAATGAGGCTTTTTTACCCGAAAAAGGCAGGTTTTACCCTAAAATTGCGAGCTTGTTGTAGGAAAATGAGGCTTTTTTACCCGAAAAAGGCGGGTTTTACCCTAAAATTGAGAGCTTGTTGTAGGAAAATGAGGCTTTTCAGGTGAAAAAGGCGGGTTTTACCGTAAAATTGAGAGAGTGTTTCCGAAAAATGAGGCTTTTCAGGTGAAAAAGGTGGGTTTGGTGCAGAAAATTGAGAGCTCTGTGCAGAAAAATGAGGCTTTTTCACCCGAAAAAGGCATTTTGTGCCCGAAATTGAGAGCTTGGTGCAGAAAAATGAGGCTTTTCACCCCAAAAACGCGGGTTTAGCCCCCATGATAGGGTTTGTGCTGTAAAAAAGGAGAGGTAGGGCCCTGGAAACGAGGCACTGCTGCATAAAAGGGAGGTTGTTACCTGTAGAATCAAAACTTTGGATGCCAAAAATTAATCTTTGAGAGGTAAAATGGGGGTTTGTGCCCTAAAATTGAGAGCTTGGAGTAGGAAAATGAGGCTTTTAATCTGAAAAAGGAGGTTTGTGCCCTAAAATTGAGATATTGGTGAAGAAAAATGAGGCTTTTCACCCAAAAATTGAGAGCTTGTCCCTAAAATTGAGAGCTTGGAGTAGGAAAATGAGGCTTTTAATCTGAAAAAGGAGGTTTGTGCCCTAAAATTGAGATATTGGTGAAGAAAAATGAGGCTTTTCACCCAAAAATTGAGAGCTTGTCCCTAAAATTGAGAGCTTGGTGCAGAAAAATGAGGCTTTTAATCTGAAAAAGGAGGTTTGTGCCCCAGAATTGAGATATTGGTGAAGAAAAATGAGGCTTTTCACCCAAAAATTGAGAGCTTGTCCCTAAAATTGAGAGCTTGGAGTAGGAAAATGAGGCTTTTAATCTGAAAAAGGAGGTTTGTGCCCTAAAATTGAGATATTGGTGAAGAAAAATGAGGTTTTTCACCCCAAAAGCGTGGGTTTAGCCCCCATGATAGGGTTTGTGCTGTAAAAAAGGAGAGGTAGGGCCCTGGAAACGAGGCACTGCTGCATAAAAGGGAGGTTGTTACCTGTAGAATCAAAACTTTGGATGCCAAAAATTAATCTTTGAGAGGTAAAATGGGGGTTTGTGCCCTAAAATTGAGAGCTTGGAGTAGGAAAATGAGGCTTTTAATCTGAAAAAGGAGGTTTGTGCCCTAAAATTGAGATATTGGTGCAGAAAAATGAGGCTTTTAACCTGAAAAAGGAGGTTTGTGCCCTAAAATTGAGATATTGGTGCAGAAAAATGAGGCTTTTAACCTGAAAAAGGAGGTTTGTGCCCTAAAATTGAGATATTGGTGAAGAAAAATGAGGTTTTTCACCCAAAAATTGAGAGCTTGTCCCTAAAATTGGGAGCTTGGAGTAGGAAAATGAGGCTTTTAATCTGAAAAAGGAGGTTTGTGCCATAAATTGAGATATTGGTGAAGAAAAATGAGGCTTTTAATCTGAAAATTGAGAGCTTGTCCCTAAAATTGAGAGCTTGGTGCAGAAAAATGAGGCTTTTCACCCAAAAAAGGAGAGCTTGTCCATAACATTGAAATATTGGTGCAGAAAAATGAGGCTTTTCAGGTGAAAAAGGTGGGTTTGGTGCTAAAATTGAGAGCTTGGTGCAGAAAAATGAGGCTTTTCTGGTGAAAAGGGCATTTTGTGCCCTAAAATTGCGAGCTTGTTGTAGGAAAATGAGGCTTTTTTACCCGAAAAAGGCAGGTTTTACCCTAAAATTGAGAGCTTGTTGTAGGAAAATGAGGCTTTTTTACCCGAAAAAGGCGGGTTTTACCCTAAAATTGAGAGCTTGTTGTAGGAAAATGAGGCTTTTCAGGTGAAAAAGGCGGGTTTTACCGTAAAATTGAGAGAGTGTTTCCGAAAAATGAGGCTTTTCAGGTGAAAAAGGTGGGTTTGGTGCAGAAAATTGAGAGCTCTGTGCAGAAAAATGAGGCTTTTTCACCCGAAAAAGGCATTTTGTGCCCGAAATTGAGAGCTTGGTGCAGAAAAATGAGGCTTTTCACCCCAAAAACGCGGGTTTAGCCCCCATGATAGGGTTTGTGCTGTAAAAAAGGAGAGGTAGGGCCCTGGAAACGAGGCACTGCTGCATAAAAGGGAGGTTGTTACCTGTAGAATCAAAAGCTTGGATGCCAAAAATTAATCTTTGAGAGGTAAAATGGGGGTTTGTGCCCTAAAATTGAGAGCTTGGAGTAGGAAAATGAGGCTTTTAATCTGAAAAAGGAGGTTTGTGCCCTAAAATTGAGATATTGGTGCAGAAAAATGAGGCTTTTAACCTGAAAAAGGAGGTTTGTGCCCTAAAATTGAGATATTGGTGAAGAAAAATGAGGCTTTTCACCCAAAAATTGAGAGCTTGTCCCTAAAATTGGGAGCTTGGAGTAGGAAAATGAGGCTTTTAATCTGAAAAAGGAGGTTTGTGCCATAAATTGAGATATTGGTGAAGAAAAATGAGGCTTTTAATCTGAAAATTGAGAGCTTGTCCCTAAAATTGAGAGCTTGGTGCAGAAAAATGAGGCTTTTCACCCAAAAAAGGAGAGCTTGTCCATAACATTGAAATATTGGTGCAGAAAAATGAGGCTTTTCAGGTGAAAAAGGTGGGTTTGGTGCTAAAATTGAGAGCTTGGTGCAGAAAAATGAGGCTTTTCTGGTGAAAAGGGCATTTTGTGCCCTAAAATTGCGAGCTTGTTGTAGGAAAATGAGGCTTTTTTACCCGAAAAAGGCAGGTTTTACCCTAAAATTGAGAGCTTGTTGTAGGAAAATGAGGCTTTTTTACCCGAAAAAGGCGGGTTTTACCCTAAAATTGAGAGCTTGTTGTAGGAAAATGAGGCTTTTCAGGTGAAAAAGGCGGGTTTTACCGTAAAATTGAGAGAGTGTTTCCGAAAAATGAGGCTTTTCAGGTGAAAAAGGTGGGTTTGGTGCAGAAAATTGAGAGCTCTGTGCAGAAAAATGAGGCTTTTTCACCCGAAAAAGGCATTTTGTGCCCGAAATTGAGAGCTTGGTGCAGAAAAATGAGGCTTTTCACCCCAAAAACGCGGGTTTAGCCCCCATGATAGGGTTTGTGCTGTAAAAAAGGAGAGGTAGGGCCCTGGAAACGAGGCACTGCTGCATAAAAGGGAGGTTGTTACCTGTAGAATCAAAACTTTGGATGCCAAAAATTAATCTTTGAGAGGTAAAATGGGGGTTTGTGCCCTAAAATTGAGAGCTTGGAGTAGGAAAATGAGGCTTTTAATCTGAAAAAGGAGGTTTGTGCCCTAAAATTGAGATATTGGTGAAGAAAAATGAGGCTTTTCACCCAAAAATTGAGAGCTTGTCCCTAAAATTGAGAGCTTGGAGTAGGAAAATGAGGCTTTTAATCTGAAAAAGGAGGTTTGTGCCCTAAAATTGAGATATTGGTGAAGAAAAATGAGGCTTTTCACCCAAAAATTGAGAGCTTGTCCCTAAAATTGAGAGCTTGGTGCAGAAAAATGAGGCTTTTCACCCAAAAATTGAGAGATTGTCCCTAAAATTGAGAGCTTGGAGTAGGAAAATGAGGCTTTTAATCTGAAAACGGAGGTTTGTGCCCTAAAATTGAGATATTGGTGCAGAAAAATGAGGCTTTTCCACCCAAAAAAGGTGGGTTTTACCCTAAAATTGAGAGCTTGGTGAAGAAAAATGATTCTTTTCACCCGCAGAAATGCGGTTTCTGCCCTAAAATGGAGAGCTTGGTACAGAAAAATGAGGCTTTTCATCTGAAAAATGCAGGTTTGGCCTTAAAATTGCGCTATTGGTGCAGAAAAATGAGGCTTTTCACCCAAAAAAGGGAGCTTGTCCATAACATTGAAATATTGGTGCAGAAAAATGAGGCTTTTTAGGTGAAAAAGGTGGGTTTTGTGCTAAAATTGAGAGCTTGTTGCAGAAAAATGAGGCTTTACGTGTGAAAAAGACGGTTTGTGCCCTAAAATTGAGAGCTTGGAGTAGGAAAATGAGGCTTTTAATCTGAAAAAGGAGGTTTGTGCCCTAAAATTGAGATATTGGTGCAGAAAAATGAGGCTTTTCCAACCAAAAAAGGTGGGTTTTACCCTAAAATTGAGAGCTTGTTGCAGAAAAATGAGGCTTTTCAGCAGAAAAAGGTTGTTTCCGCCCTAAAATTTGAGAGCTTGGTACAGAAAAATGAGGTTTTTCACCCCAAAAGCGTGGGTTTAGCCCCCATGATAGGGTTTGTGCTGTATAAAAGTAGAGTTAGGGCCCAGGAAACGAGGCACTGCTGCATAAAAGGGAGGTTGTTACCTGTAGAATCAAAACTTTGGATGCCAAAAATTAATCTTTGAGAGGTAAAATGGGGGTTTGTGCCCTAAAATTGAGAGCTTGGAGTAGGAAAATGAGGCTTTTAATCTGAAAACGGAGGTTTGTGCCCTAAAATTGAGATATTGGTGCAGAAAAATGAGGCTTTTAACCTGAAAAAGGAGGTTTGTGCCCTAAAATTGAGATATTGGTGAAGAAAAATGAGGCTTTTCACCCAAAAATTGAGAGCTTGTCCCTAAAATTGGGAGCTTGGAGTAGGAAAATGAGGCTTTTAATCTGAAAAAGGAGGTTTGTGCCATAAATTGAGATATTGGTGAAGAAAAATGAGGCTTTTAATCTGAAAATTGAGAGCTTGTCCCTAAAATTGAGAGCTTGGTGCAGAAAAATGAGGCTTTTCACCCAAAAAAGGAGAGCTTGTCCATAACATTGAAATATTGGTGCAGAAAAATGAGGCTTTTCAGGTGAAAAAGGTGGGTTTGGTGCTAAAATTGAGAGCTTGGTGCAGAAAAATGAGGCTTTTCTGGTGAAAAGGGCATTTTGTGCCCTAAAATTGCGAGCTTGTTGTAGGAAAATGAGGCTTTTTTACCCGAAAAAGGCAGGTTTTACCCTAAAATTGAGAGCTTGTTGTAGGAAAATGAGGCTTTTTTACCCGAAAAAGGCGGGTTTTACCCTAAAATTGAGAGCTTGTTGTAGGAAAATGAGGCTTTTCAGGTGAAAAAGGCGGGTTTTACCGTAAAATTGAGAGAGTGTTTCCGAAAAATGAGGCTTTTCAGGTGAAAAAGGTGGGTTTGGTGCAGAAAATTGAGAGCTCTGTGCAGAAAAATGAGGCTTTTTCACCCGAAAAAGGCATTTTGTGCCCGAAATTGAGAGCTTGGTGCAGAAAAATGAGGCTTTTCACCCCAAAAACGCGGGTTTAGCCCCCATGATAGGGTTTGTGCTGTAAAAAAGGAGAGGTAGGGCCCTGGAAACGAGGCACTGCTGCATAAAAGGGAGGTTGTTACCTGTAGAATCAAAACTTTGGATGCCAAAAATTAATCTTTGAGAGGTAAAATGGGGGTTTGTGCCCTAAAATTGAGAGCTTGGAGTAGGAAAATGAGGCTTTTAATCTGAAAACGGAGGTTTGTGCCCTAAAATTGAGATATTGGTGCAGAAAAATGAGGCTTTTAACCTGAAAATTGAGTGCTTGTCCCTAAAATTGAGAGCTTGGTGCAGAAAAATGAGGCTTTTAATCTGAAAAAGGAGGTTTGTGCCCTAAAATTGAGATATTGGTGAAGAAAAATGAGGCTTTTCACCCAAAAATTGAGAGCTTGTCCCTAAAATTGAGAGCTTGGAGTAGGAAAATGAGGCTTTTAATCTGAAAAAGGAGGTTTGTGCCCTAAAATTGAGATATTGGTGAAGAAAAATGAGGTTTTTCACCCCAAAAGCGTGGGTTTAGCCCCCATGATAGGGTTTGTGCTGTAAAAAAGGAGAGGTAGGGCCCTGGAAACGAGGCACTGCTGCATAAAAGGGAGGTTGTTACCTGTAGAATCAAAACTTTGGATGCCAAAAATTAATCTTTGAGAGGTAAAATGGGGGTTTGTGCCCTAAAATTGAGAGCTTGGAGTAGGAAAATGAGGCTTTTAATCTGAAAAAGGAGGTTTGTGCCCTAAAATTGAGATATTGGTGCAGAAAAATGAGGCTTTTAACCTGAAAAAGGAGGTTTGTGCCCTAAAATTGAGATATTGGTGCAGAAAAATGAGGCTTTTAACCTGAAAAAGGAGGTTTGTGCCCTAAAATTGAGATATTGGTGAAGAAAAATGAGGTTTTTCACCCAAAAATTGAGAGCTTGTCCCTAAAATTGGGAGCTTGGAGTAGGAAAATGAGGCTTTTAATCTGAAAAAGGAGGTTTGTGCCATAAATTGAGATATTGGTGAAGAAAAATGAGGCTTTTAATCTGAAAATTGAGAGCTTGTCCCTAAAATTGAGAGCTTGGTGCAGAAAAATGAGGCTTTTCACCCAAAAAAGGAGAGCTTGTCCATAACATTGAAATATTGGTGCAGAAAAATGAGGCTTTTCAGGTGAAAAAGGTGGGTTTGGTGCTAAAATTGAGAGCTTGGTGCAGAAAAATGAGGCTTTTCTGGTGAAAAGGGCATTTTGTGCCCTAAAATTGCGAGCTTGTTGTAGGAAAATGAGGCTTTTTTACCCGAAAAAGGCAGGTTTTACCCTAAAATTGAGAGCTTGTTGTAGGAAAATGAGGCTTTTTTACCCGAAAAAGGCGGGTTTTACCCTAAAATTGAGAGCTTGTTGTAGGAAAATGAGGCTTTTCAGGTGAAAAAGGCGGGTTTTACCGTAAAATTGAGAGAGTGTTTCCGAAAAATGAGGCTTTTCAGGTGAAAAAGGTGGGTTTGGTGCAGAAAATTGAGAGCTCTGTGCAGAAAAATGAGGCTTTTTCACCCGAAAAAGGCATTTTGTGCCCGAAATTGAGAGCTTGGTGCAGAAAAATGAGGCTTTTCACCCCAAAAACGCGGGTTTAGCCCCCATGATAGGGTTTGTGCTGTAAAAAAGGAGAGGTAGGGCCCTGGAAACGAGGCACTGCTGCATAAAAGGGAGGTTGTTACCTGTAGAATCAAAACTTTGGATGCCAAAAATTAATCTTTGAGAGGTAAAATGGGGGTTTGTGCCCTAAAATTGAGAGCTTGGAGTAGGAAAATGAGGCTTTTAATCTGAAAAAGGAGGTTTGTGCCCTAAAATTGAGATATTGGTGAAGAAAAATGAGGCTTTTCACCCAAAAATTGAGAGCTTGTCCCTAAAATTGAGAGCTTGGAGTAGGAAAATGAGGCTTTTAATCTGAAAAAGGAGGTTTGTGCCCTAAAATTGAGATATTGGTGAAGAAAAATGAGGCTTTTCACCCAAAAATTGAGAGCTTGTCCCTAAAATTGAGAGCTTGGTGCAGAAAAATGAGGCTTTTCACCCAAAAATTGAGAGATTATCCCTAAAATTGAGAGCTTGGAGTAGGAAAATGAGGCTTTTAATCTGAAAACGGAGGTTTGTGCCCTAAAATTGAGATATTGGTGCAGAAAAATGAGGCTTTTCCACCCAAAAAAGGTGGGTTTTACCCTAAAATTGAGAGCTTGGTGAAGAAAAATGATTCTTTTCACCCGCAGAAATGCGGTTTCTGCCCTAAAATGGAGAGCTTGGTACAGAAAAATGAGGCTTTTCATCTGAAAAATGCAGGTTTGGCCTTAAAATTGCGCTATTGGTGCAGAAAAATGAGGCTTTTCACCCAAAAAAGGGAGCTTGTCCATAACATTGAAATATTGGTGCAGAAAAATGAGGCTTTTTAGGTGAAAAAGGTGGGTTTGGTGCTAAAATTGAGAGCTTGTTGCAGAAAAATGAGGCTTTACGTGTGAAAAAGACGGTTTGTGCCCTAAAATTGAGAGCTTGGAGTAGGAAAATGAGGCTTTTAATCTGAAAAAGGAGGTTTGTGCCCTAAAATTGAGATATTGGTGCAGAAAAATGAGGCTTTTCCACCCAAAAAAGGTGGGTTTTACCCTAAAATTGAGAGCTTGTTGCAGAAAAATGAGGCTTTTCAGCAGAAAAAGGTTGTTTCCGCCCTAAAATTGAGAGCTTGGTACAGAAAAATGAGGTTTTTCACCCCAAAAGCGTGGGTTTAGCCCCCATGATAGGGTTTGTGCTGTATAAAAGTAGAGTTAGGGCCCAGGAAACGAGGCACTGCTGCATAAAAGGGAGGTTGTTACCTGTAGAATCAAAACTTTGGATGCCAAAAATTAATCTTTGAGAGGTAAAATGGGGGTTTGTGCCCTAAAATTGAGAGCTTGGAGTAGGAAAATGAGGCTTTTAATCTGAAAAAGGAGGTTTGTGCCCTAAAATTGAGATATTGGTGCAGAAAAATGAGGCTTTTAACCTGAAAAAGGAGGTTTGTGCCCTAAAATTGAGATATTGGTGAAGAAAAATGAGGCTTTTCACCCAAAAATTGAGAGCTTGTCCCTAAAATTGGGAGCTTGGAGTAGGAAAATGAGGCTTTTAATCTTAAAAAGGAGGTTTGTGCCATAAATTGAGATATTGGTGAAGAAAAATGAGGCTTTTAATCTGAAAATTGAGAGCTTGTCCCTAAAATTGAGAGCTTGGTGCAGAAAAATGAGGCTTTTCACCCAAAAAAGGAGAGCTTGTCCATAACATTGAAATATTGGTGCAGAAAAATGAGGCTTTTCAGGTGAAAAAGGTGGGTTTGGTGCTAAAATTGAGAGCTTGGTGCAGAAAAATGAGGCTTTTCTGGTGAAAAGGGCATTTTGTGCCCTAAAATTGCGAGCTTGTTGTAGGAAAATGAGGCTTTTTTACCCGAAAAAGGCAGGTTTTACCCTAAAATTGAGAGCTTGTTGTAGGAAAATGAGGCTTTTTTACCCGAAAAAGGCGGGTTTTACCCTAAAATTGAGAGCTTGTTGTAGGAAAATGAGGCTTTTCAGGTGAAAAAGGCGGGTTTTACCGTAAAATTGAGAGAGTGTTTCCGAAAAATGAGGCTTTTCAGGTGAAAAAGGTGGGTTTGGTGCAGAAAATTGAGAGCTCTGTGCAGAAAAATGAGGCTTTTTCACCCGAAAAAGGCATTTTGTGCCCGAAATTGAGAGCTTGGTGCAGAAAAATGAGGCTTTTCACCCCAAAAACGCGGGTTTAGCCCCCATGATAGGGTTTGTGCTGTAAAAAAGGAGAGGTAGGGCCCTGGAAACGAGGCACTGCTGCATAAAAGGGAGGTTGTTACCTGTAGAATCAAAACTTTGGATGCCAAAAATTAATCTTTGAGAGGTAAAATGGGGGTTTGTGCCCTAAAATTGAGAGCTTGGAGTAGGAAAATGAGGCTTTTAATCTGAAAACGGAGGTTTGTGCCCTAAAATTGAGATATTGGTGCAGAAAAATGAGGCTTTTAACCTGAAAATTGAGTGCTTGTCCCTAAAATTGAGAGCTTGGTGCAGAAAAATGAGGCTTTTAATCTGAAAAAGGAGGTTTGTGCCCTAAAATTGAGATATTGGTGAAGAAAAATGAGGCTTTTCACCCAAAAATTGAGAGCTTGTCCCTAAAATTGAGAGCTTGGAGTAGGAAAATGAGGCTTTTAATCTGAAAAAGGAGGTTTGTGCCCTAAAATTGAGATATTGGTGAAGAAAAATGAGGTTTTTCACCCCAAAAGCGTGGGTTTAGCCCCCATGATAGGGTTTGTGCTGTAAAAAAGGAGAGGTAGGGCCCTGGAAACGAGGCACTGCTGCATAAAAGGGAGGTTGTTACCTGTAGAATCAAAACTTTGGATGCCAAAAATTAATCTTTGAGAGGTAAAATGGGGGTTTGTGCCCTAAAATTGAGAGCTTGGAGTAGGAAAATGAGGCTTTTAATCTGAAAAAGGAGGTTTGTGCCCTAAAATTGAGATATTGGTGCAGAAAAATGAGGCTTTTAACCTGAAAAAGGAGGTTTGTGCCCTAAAATTGAGATATTGGTGCAGAAAAATGAGGCTTTTAACCTGAAAAAGGAGGTTTGTGCCCTAAAATTGAGATATTGGTGAAGAAAAATGAGGTTTTTCACCCAAAAATTGAGAGCTTGTCCCTAAAATTGGGAGCTTGGAGTAGGAAAATGAGGCTTTTAATCTGAAAAAGGAGGTTTGTGCCATAAATTGAGATATTGGTGAAGAAAAATGAGGCTTTTAATCTGAAAATTGAGAGCTTGTCCCTAAAATTGAGAGCTTGGTGCAGAAAAATGAGGCTTTTCACCCAAAAAAGGAGAGCTTGTCCATAACATTGAAATATTGGTGCAGAAAAATGAGGCTTTTCAGGTGAAAAAGGTGGGTTTGGTGCTAAAATTGAGAGCTTGGTGCAGAAAAATGAGGCTTTTCTGGTGAAAAGGGCATTTTGTGCCCTAAAATTGCGAGCTTGTTGTAGGAAAATGAGGCTTTTTTACCCGAAAAAGGCAGGTTTTACCCTAAAATTGAGAGCTTGTTGTAGGAAAATGAGGCTTTTTTACCCGAAAAAGGCGGGTTTTACCCTAAAATTGAGAGCTTGTTGTAGGAAAATGAGGCTTTTCAGGTGAAAAAGGCGGGTTTTACCGTAAAATTGAGAGAGTGTTTCCGAAAAATGAGGCTTTTCAGGTGAAAAAGGTGGGTTTGGTGCAGAAAATTGAGAGCTCTGTGCAGAAAAATGAGGCTTTTTCACCCGAAAAAGGCATTTTGTGCCCGAAATTGAGAGCTTGGTGCAGAAAAATGAGGCTTTTCACCCCAAAAACGCGGGTTTAGCCCCCATGATAGGGTTTGTGCTGTAAAAAAGGAGAGGTAGGGCCCTGGAAACGAGGCACTGCTGCATAAAAGGGAGGTTGTTACCTGTAGAATCAAAACTTTGGATGCCAAAAATTAATCTTTGAGAGGTAAAATGGGGGTTTGTGCCCTAAAATTGAGAGCTTGGAGTAGGAAAATGAGGCTTTTAATCTGAAAAAGGAGGTTTGTGCCCTAAAATTGAGATATTGGTGAAGAAAAATGAGGCTTTTCACCCAAAAATTGAGAGCTTGTCCCTAAAATTGAGAGCTTGGAGTAGGAAAATGAGGCTTTTAATCTGAAAAAGGAGGTTTGTGCCCTAAAATTGAGATATTGGTGAAGAAAAATGAGGCTTTTCACCCAAAAATTGAGAGCTTGTCCCTAAAATTGAGAGCTTGGTGCAGAAAAATGAGGCTTTTCACCCAAAAATTGAGAGATTATCCCTAAAATTGAGAGCTTGGAGTAGGAAAATGAGGCTTTTAATCTGAAAACGGAGGTTTGTGCCCTAAAATTGAGATATTGGTGCAGAAAAATGAGGCTTTTCCACCCAAAAAAGGTGGGTTTTACCCTAAAATTGAGAGCTTGGTGAAGAAAAATGATTCTTTTCACCCGCAGAAATGCGGTTTCTGCCCTAAAATGGAGAGCTTGGTACAGAAAAATGAGGCTTTTCATCTGAAAAATGCAGGTTTGGCCTTAAAATTGCGCTATTGGTGCAGAAAAATGAGGCTTTTCACCCAAAAAAGGGAGCTTGTCCATAACATTGAAATATTGGTGCAGAAAAATGAGGCTTTTTAGGTGAAAAAGGTGGGTTTGGTGCTAAAATTGAGAGCTTGTTGCAGAAAAATGAGGCTTTACGTGTGAAAAAGACGGTTTGTGCCCTAAAATTGAGAGCTTGGAGTAGGAAAATGAGGCTTTTAATCTGAAAAAGGAGGTTTGTGCCCTAAAATTGAGATATTGGTGCAGAAAAATGAGGCTTTTCCACCCAAAAAAGGTGGGTTTTACCCTAAAATTGAGAGCTTGTTGCAGAAAAATGAGGCTTTTCAGCAGAAAAAGGTTGTTTCCGCCCTAAAATTGAGAGCTTGGTACAGAAAAATGAGGTTTTTCACCCCAAAAGCGTGGGTTTAGCCCCCATGATAGGGTTTGTGCTGTATAAAAGTAGAGTTAGGGCCCAGGAAACGAGGCACTGCTGCATAAAAGGGAGGTTGTTACCTGTAGAATCAAAACTTTGGATGCCAAAAATTAATCTTTGAGAGGTAAAATGGGGGTTTGTGCCCTAAAATTGAGAGCTTGGAGTAGGAAAATGAGGCTTTTAATCTGAAAACGGAGGTTTGTGCCCTAAAATTGAGATATTGGTGCAGAAAAATGAGGCTTTTAACCTGAAAAAGGAGGTTTGTGCCCTAAAATTGAGATATTGGTGAAGAAAAATGAGGCTTTTCACCCAAAAATTGAGAGCTTGTCCCTAAAATTGGGAGCTTGGAGTAGGAAAATGAGGCTTTTAATCTTAAAAAGGAGGTTTGTGCCATAAATTGAGATATTGGTGAAGAAAAATGAGGCTTTTAATCTGAAAATTGAGAGCTTGTCCCTAAAATTGAGAGCTTGGTGCAGAAAAATGAGGCTTTTCACCCAAAAAAGGAGAGCTTGTCCATAACATTGAAATATTGGTGCAGAAAAATGAGGCTTTTCAGGTGAAAAAGGTGGGTTTGGTGCTAAAATTGAGAGCTTGGTGCAGAAAAATGAGGCTTTTCTGGTGAAAAGGGCATTTTGTGCCCTAAAATTGCGAGCTTGTTGTAGGAAAATGAGGCTTTTTTACCCGAAAAAGGCAGGTTTTACCCTAAAATTGAGAGCTTGTTGTAGGAAAATGAGGCTTTTTTACCCGAAAAAGGCGGGTTTTACCCTAAAATTGCGAGCTTGTTGTAGGAAAATGAGGCTTTTCAGGTGAAAAAGGCGGGTTTTACCGTAAAATTGAGAGAGTGTTTCCGAAAAATGAGGCTTTTCAGGTGAAAAAGGTGGGTTTGGTGCAGAAAATTGAGAGCTCTGTGCAGAAAAATGAGGCTTTTTCACCCGAAAAAGGCATTTTGTGCCCGAAATTGAGAGCTTGGTGCAGAAAAATGAGGCTTTTCACCCCAAAAACGCGGGTTTAGCCCCCATGATAGGGTTTGTGCTGTAAAAAAGGAGAGGTAGGGCCCTGGAAACGAGGCACTGCTGCATAAAAGGGAGGTTGTTACCTGTAGAATCAAAACTTTGGATGCCAAAAATTAATCTTTGAGAGGTAAAATGGGGGTTTGTGCCCTAAAATTGAGAGCTTGGAGTAGGAAAATGAGGCTTTTAATCTGAAAAAGGAGGTTTGTGCCCTAAAATTGAGATATTGGTGAAGAAAAATGAGGCTTTTCACCCAAAAATTGAGAGCTTGTCCCTAAAATTGAGAGCTTGGAGTAGGAAAATGAGGCTTTTAATCTGAAAAAGGAGGTTTGTGCCCTAAAATTGAGATATTGGTGAAGAAAAATGAGGCTTTTCACCCAAAAATTGAGAGCTTGTCCCTAAAATTGAGAGCTTGGTGCAGAAAAATGAGGCTTTTCACCCAAAAATTGAGAGATTGTCCCTAAAATTGAGAGCTTGGAGTAGGAAAATGAGGCTTTTAATCTGAAAACGGAGGTTTGTGCCCTAAAATTGAGATATTGGTGCAGAAAAATGAGGCTTTTCCACCCAAAAAAGGTGGGTTTTACCCTAAAATTGAGAGCTTGGTGAAGAAAAATGATTCTTTTCACCCGCAGAAATGCGGTTTCTGCCCTAAAATGGAGAGCTTGGTACAGAAAAATGAGGCTTTTCATCTGAAAAATGCAGGTTTGGCCTTAAAATTGCGCTATTGGTGCAGAAAAATGAGGCTTTTCACCCAAAAAAGGGAGCTTGTCCATAACATTGAAATATTGGTGCAGAAAAATGAGGCTTTTTAGGTGAAAAAGGTGGGTTTGGTGCTAAAATTGAGAGCTTGTTGCAGAAAAATGAGGCTTTACGTGTGAAAAAGACGGTTTGTGCCCTAAAATTGAGAGCTTGGAGTAGGAAAATGAGGCTTTTAATCTGAAAAAGGAGGTTTGTGCCCTAAAATTGAGATATTGGTGCAGAAAAATGAGGCTTTTCCACCCAAAAAAGGTGGGTTTTACCCTAAAATTGAGAGCTTGTTGCAGAAAAATGAGGCTTTTCAGCAGAAAAAGGTTGTTTCCGCCCTAAAATTGAGAGCTTGGTACAGAAAAATGAGGTTTTTCACCCCAAAAGCGTGGGTTTAGCCCCCATGATAGGGTTTGTGCTGTATAAAAGTAGAGTTAGGGCCCAGGAAACGAGGCACTGCTGCATAAAAGGGAGGTTGTTACCTGTAGAATCAAAACTTTGGATGCCAAAAATTAATCTTTGAGAGGTAAAATGGGGGTTTGTGCCCTAAATTTGAGAGCTTGGAGTAGGAAAATGAGGCTTTTAATCTGAAAAAGGAGGTTTGTGCCCTAAAATTGAGATATTGGTGCAGAAAAATGAGGCTTTTAACCTGAAAAAGGAGGTTTGTGCCCTAAAATTGAGATATTGGTGAAGAAAAATGAGGCTTTTCACCCAAAAATTGAGAGCTTGTCCCTAAAATTGGGAGCTTGGAGTAGGAAAATGAGGCTTTTAATCTTAAAAAGGAGGTTTGTGCCATAAATTGAGATATTGGTGAAGAAAAATGAGGCTTTTAATCTGAAAATTGAGAGCTTGTCCCTAAAATTGAGAGCTTGGTGCAGAAAAATGAGGCTTTTCACCCAAAAAAGGAGAGCTTGTCCATAACATTGAAATATTGGTGCAGAAAAATGAGGCTTTTCAGGTGAAAAAGGTGGGTTTGGTGCTAAAATTGAGAGCTTGGTGCAGAAAAATGAGGCTTTTCTGGTGAAAAGGGCATTTTGTGCCCTAAAATTGCGAGCTTGTTGTAGGAAAATGAGGCTTTTTTACCCGAAAAAGGCAGGTTTTACCCTAAAATTGAGAGCTTGTTGTAGGAAAATGAGGCTTTTTTACCCGAAAAAGGCGGGTTTTACCCTAAAATTGAGAGCTTGTTGTAGGAAAATGAGGCTTTTCAGGTGAAAAAGGCGGGTTTTACCGTAAAATTGAGAGAGTGTTTCCGAAAAATGAGGCTTTTCAGGTGAAAAAGGTGGGTTTGGTGCAGAAAATTGAGAGCTCTGTGCAGAAAAATGAGGCTTTTTCACCCGAAAAAGGCATTTTGTGCCCGAAATTGAGAGCTTGGTGCAGAAAAATGAGGCTTTTCACCCCAAAAACGCGGGTTTAGCCCCCATGATAGGGTTTGTGCTGTAAAAAAGGAGAGGTAGGGCCCTGGAAACGAGGCACTGCTGCATAAAAGGGAGGTTGTTACCTGTAGAATCAAAACTTTGGATGCCAAAAATTAATCTTTGAGAGGTAAAATGGGGGTTTGTGCCCTAAAATTGAGAGCTTGGAGTAGGAAAATGAGGCTTTTAATCTGAAAAAGGAGGTTTGTGCCCTAAAATTGAGATATTGGTGCAGAAAAATGAGGCTTTTAATCTGAAAATTGAGTGCTTGTCCCTAAAATTGAGAGCTTGGTGCAGAAAAATGAGGCTTTTAATCTGAAAAAGGAGGTTTGTGCCCTAAAATTGAGATATTGGTGAAGAAAAATGAGGCTTTTCACCCAAAAATTGAGAGCTTGTCCCTAAAATTGAGAGCTTGGAGTAGGAAAATGAGGCTTTTAATCTGAAAAAAGGAGGTTTGTGCCCTAAAATTGAGATATTGGTGAAGAAAAATGAGGTTTTTCACCCCAAAAGCGTGGGTTTAGCCCCCATGATAGGGTTTGTGCTGTAAAAAAGGAGAGGTAGGGCCCTGGAAACGAGGCACTGCTGCATAAAAGGGAGGTTGTTACCTGTAGAATCAAAACTTTGGATGCCAAAAATTAATCTTTGAGAGGTAAAATGGGGGTTTGTGCCCTAAAATTGAGAGCTTGGAGTAGGAAAATGAGGCTTTTAATCTGAAAAAGGAGGTTTGTGCCCTAAAATTGAGATATTGGTGCAGAAAAATGAGGCTTTTAACCTGAAAAAGGAGGTTTGTGCCCTAAAATTGAGATATTGGTGAAGAAAAATGAGGCTTTTAACCTGAAAAAGGAGGTTTGTGCCCTAAAATTGAGATATTGGTGAAGAAAAATGAGGTTTTTCACCCAAAAATTGAGAGCTTGTCCCTAAAATTGGGAGCTTGGAGTAGGAAAATGAGGCTTTTAATCTGAAAAAGGAGGTTTGTGCCATAAATTGAGATATTGGTGAAGAAAAATGAGGCTTTTAATCTGAAAATTGAGAGCTTGTCCCTAAAATTGAGAGCTTGGTGCAGAAAAATGAGGCTTTTCACCCAAAAAAGGAGAGCTTGTCCATAACATTGAAATATTGGTGCAGAAAAATGAGGCTTTTCAGGTGAAAAAGGTGGGTTTGGTGCTAAAATTGAGAGCTTGGTGCAGAAAAATGAGGCTTTTCTGGTGAAAAGGGCATTTTGTGCCCTAAAATTGCGAGCTTGTTGTAGGAAAATGAGGCTTTTTTACCCGAAAAAGGCAGGTTTTACCCTAAAATTGAGAGCTTGTTGTAGGAAAATGAGGCTTTTTTACCCGAAAAAGGCGGGTTTTACCCTAAAATTGAGAGCTTGTTGTAGGAAAATGAGGCTTTTCAGGTGAAAAAGGCGGGTTTTACCGTAAAATTGAGAGAGTGTTTCCGAAAAATGAAGCTTTTCAGGTGAAAAAGGTGGGTTTGGTGCAGAAAATTGAGAGCTCTGTGCAGAAAAATGAGGCTTTTTCACCCGAAAAAGGCATTTTGTGCCCGAAATTGAGAGCTTGGTGCAGAAAAATGAGGCTTTTCACCCCAAAAACGCGGGTTTAGCCCCCATGATAGGGTTTGTGCTGTAAAAAAGGAGAGGTAGGGCCCTGGAAACGAGGCACTGCTGCATAAAAGGGAGGTTGTTACCTGTAGAATCAAAAGCTTGGATGCCAAAAATTAATCTTTGAGAGGTAAAATGGGGGTTTGTGCCCTAAAATTGAGAGCTTGGAGTAGGAAAATGAGGCTTTTAATCTGAAAAAGGAGGTTTGTGCCCTAAAATTGAGATATTGGTGCAGAAAAATGAGGCTTTTAACCTGAAAAAGGAGGTTTGTGCCCTAAAATTGAGATATTGGTGAAGAAAAATGAGGCTTTTCACCCAAAAATTGAGAGCTTGTCCCTAAAATTGGGAGCTTGGAGTAGGAAAATGAGGCTTTTAATCTTAAAAAGGAGGTTTGTGCCATAAATTGAGATATTGGTGAAGAAAAATGAGGCTTTTAATCTGAAAATTGAGAGCTTGTCCCTAAAATTGAGAGCTTGGTGCAGAAAAATGAGGCTTTTCACCCAAAAAAGGAGAGCTTGTCCATAACATTGAAATATTGGTGCAGAAAAATGAGGCTTTTCAGGTGAAAAAGGTGGGTTTGGTGCTAAAATTGAGAGCTTGGTGCAGAAAAATGAGGCTTTTCTGGTGAAAAGGGCATTTTGTGCCCTAAAATTGCGAGCTTGTTGTAGGAAAATGAGGCTTTTTTACCCGAAAAAGGCAGGTTTTACCCTAAAATTGAGAGCTTGTTGTAGGAAAATGAGGCTTTTTTACCCGAAAAAGGCGGGTTTTACCCTAAAATTGAGAGCTTGTTGTAGGAAAATGAGGCTTTTCAGGTGAAAAAGGCGGGTTTGGTGCAGAAAATTGAGAGCTCTGTGCAGAAAAATGAGGCTTTTTCACCCGAAAAAGGCATTTTGTGCCCGAAATTGAGAGCTTGGTGCAGAAAAATGAGGCTTTTCACCCCAAAAACGCGGGTTTAGCCCCCATGATAGGGTTTGTGCTGTAAAAAAGGAGAGGTAGGGCCCTGGAAACGAGGCACTGCTGCATAAAAGGGAGGTTGTTACCTGTAGAATCAAAACTTTGGATGCCAAAAATTAATCTTTGAGAGGTAAAATGGGGGTTTGTGCCCTAAAATTGAGAGCTTGGAGTAGGAAAATGAGGCTTTTAATCTGAAAACGGAGGTTTGTGCCCTAAAATTGAGATATTGGTGCAGAAAAATGAGGCTTTTAACCTGAAAAAGGAGGTTTGTGCCCTAAAATTGAGATATTGGTGAAGAAAAATGAGGCTTTTCACCCAAAAATTGAGAGCTTGTCCCTAAAATTGGGAGCTTGGAGTAGGAAAATGAGGCTTTTAATCTGAAAAAGAAGGTTTGTGCCATAAATTGAGATATTGGTGAAGAAAAATGAGGCTTTTAATCTGAAAATTGAGAGCTTGTCCCTAAAATTGAGAGCTTGGTGCAGAAAAATGAGGCTTTTCACCCAAAAAAGGAGAGCTTGTCCATAACATTGAAATATTGGTGCAGAAAAATGAGGCTTTTCAGGTGAAAAAGGTGGGTTTGGTGCTAAAATTGAGAGCTTGGTGCAGAAAAATGAGGCTTTTCTGGTGAAAAGGGCATTTTGTGCCCTAAAATTGCGAGCTTGTTGTAGGAAAATGAGGCTTTTTTACCCGAAAAAGGCAGGTTTTACCCTAAAATTGCGAGCTTGTTGTAGGAAAATGAGGCTTTTTTACCCGAAAAAGGCGGGTTTTACCCTAAAATTGCGAGCTTGTTGTAGGAAAATGAGGCTTTTCAGGTGAAAAAGGCGGGTTTTACCGTAAAATTGAGAGAGTGTTTCCGAAAAATGAGGCTTTTCAGGTGAAAAAGGTGGGTTTGGTGCAGAAAATTGAGAGCTCTGTGCAGAAAAATGAGGCTTTTTCACCCGAAAAAGGCATTTTGTGCCCGAAATTGAGAGCTTGGTGCAGAAAAATGAGGCTTTTCACCCCAAAAACGCGGGTTTAGCCCCCATGATAGGGTTTGTGCTGTAAAAAAGGAGAGGTAGGGCCCTGGAAACGAGGCACTGCTGCATAAAAGGGAGGTTGTTACCTGTAGAATCAAAACTTTGGATGCCAAAAATTAATCTTTGAGAGGTAAAATGGGGGTTTGTGCCCTAAAATTGAGAGCTTGGAGTAGGAAAATGAGGCTTTTAATCTGAAAACGGAGGTTTGTGCCCTAAAATTGAGATATTGGTGCAGAAAAATGAGGCTTTTAACCTGAAAAAGGAGGTTTGTGCCCTAAAATTGAGATATTGGTGCAGAAAAATGAGGCTTTTAACCTGAAAAAGGAGGTTTGTGCCCTAAAATTGAGATATTGGTGAAGAAAAATGAGGTTTTTCACCCAAAAATTGAGAGCTTGTCCCTAAAATTGGGAGCTTGGAGTAGGAAAATGAGGCTTTTAATCTTAAAAAGGAGGTTTGTGCCATAAATTGAGATATTGGTGAAGAAAAATGAGGCTTTTAATCTGAAAATTGAGAGCTTGTCCCTAAAATTGAGAGCTTGGTGCAGAAAAATGAGGCTTTTCACCCAAAAAAGGAGAGCTTGTCCATAACATTGAAATATTGGTGCAGAAAAATGAGGCTTTTCAGGTGAAAAAGGTGGGTTTGGTGCTAAAATTGAGAGCTTGGTGCAGAAAAATGAGGCTTTTCTGGTGAAAAGGGCATTTTGTGCCCTAAAATTGCGAGCTTGTTGTAGGAAAATGAGGCTTTTTTACCCGAAAAAGGCAGGTTTTACCCTAAAATTGAGAGCTTGTTGTAGGAAAATGAGGCTTTTTTACCTGAAAAAGGCGGGTTTTACCCTAAAATTGCGAGCTTGTTGTAGGAAAATGAGGCTTTTCAGGTGAAAAAGGCGGGTTTTACCGTAAAATTGAGAGAGTGTTTCCGAAAAATGAAGCTTTTCAGGTGAAAAAGGTGGGTTTGGTGCAGAAAATTGAGAGCTCTGTGCAGAAAAATGAGGCTTTTTCACCCGAAAAAGGCATTTTGTGCCCGAAATTGAGAGCTTGGTGCAGAAAAATGAGGCTTTTCACCCCAAAAACGCGGGTTTAGCCCCCATGATAGGGTTTGTGCTGTAAAAAAGGAGAGGTAGGGCCCTGGAAACGAGGCACTGCTGCATAAAAGGGAGGTTGTTACCTGTAGAATCAAAAGCTTGGATGCCAAAAATTAATCTTTGAGAGGTAAAATGGGGGTTTGTGCCCTAAAATTGAGAGCTTGGAGTAGGAAAATGAGGCTTTTAATCTGAAAAAGGAGGTTTGTGCCCTAAAATTGAGATATTGGTGCAGAAAAATGAGGCTTTTAACCTGAAAAAGGAGGTTTGTGCCCTAAAATTGAGATATTGGTGAAGAAAAATGAGGCTTTTCACCCAAAAATTGAGAGCTTGTCCCTAAAATTGGGAGCTTGGAGTAGGAAAATGAGGCTTTTAATCTTAAAAAGGAGGTTTGTGCCATAAATTGAGATATTGGTGAAGAAAAATGAGGCTTTTAATCTGAAAATTGAGAGCTTGTCCCTAAAATTGAGAGCTTGGTGCAGAAAAATGAGGCTTTTCACCCAAAAAAGGAGAGCTTGTCCATAACATTGAAATATTGGTGCAGAAAAATGAGGCTTTTCAGGTGAAAAAGGTGGGTTTGGTGCTAAAATTGAGAGCTTGGTGCAGAAAAATGAGGCTTTTCTGGTGAAAAGGGCATTTTGTGCCCTAAAATTGCGAGCTTGTTGTAGGAAAATGAGGCTTTTTTACCCGAAAAAGGCAGGTTTTACCCTAAAATTGAGAGCTTGTTGTAGGAAAATGAGGCTTTTTTACCCGAAAAAGGCGGGTTTTACCCTAAAATTGAGAGCTTGTTGTAGGAAAATGAGGCTTTTCAGGTGAAAAAGGCAGGTTTTACCGTAAAATTGAGAGAGTGTTTCCGAAAAATGAGGCTTTTCAGGTGAAAAAGGTGGGTTTGGTGCAGAAAATTGAGAGCTCTGTGCAGAAAAATGAGGCTTTTTCACCCGAAAAAGGCATTTTGTGCCCGAAATTGAGAGCTTGGTGCAGAAAAATGAGGCTTTTCACCCCAAAAACGCGGGTTTAGCCCCCATGATAGGGTTTGTGCTGTAAAAAAGGAGAGGTAGGGCCCTGGAAACGAGGCACTGCTGCATAAAAGGGAGGTTGTTACCTGTAGAATCAAAACTTTGGATGCCAAAAATTAATCTTTGAGAGGTAAAATGGGGGTTTGTGCCCTAAAATTGAGAGCTTGGAGTAGGAAAATGAGGCTTTTAATCTGAAAACGGAGGTTTGTGCCCTAAAATTGAGATATTGGTGCAGAAAAATGAGGCTTTTAACCTGAAAAAGGAGGTTTGTGCCCTAAAATTGAGATATTGGTGAAGAAAAATGAGGCTTTTCACCCAAAAATTGAGAGCTTGTCCCTAAAATTGGGAGCTTGGAGTAGGAAAATGAGGCTTTTAATCTGAAAAAGGAGGTTTGTGCCATAAATTGAGATATTGGTGAAGAAAAATGAGGCTTTTAATCTGAAAATTGAGAGCTTGTCCCTAAAATTGAGAGCTTGGTGCAGAAAAATGAGGCTTTTCACCCAAAAAAGGAGAGCTTGTCCATAACATTGAAATATTGGTGCAGAAAAATGAGGCTTTTCAGGTGAAAAAGGTGGGTTTGGTGCTAAAATTGAGAGCTTGGTGCAGAAAAATGAGGCTTTTCTGGTGAAAAGGGCATTTTGTGCCCTAAAATTGCGAGCTTGTTGTAGGAAAATGAGGCTTTTTTACCCGAAAAAGGCAGGTTTTACCCTAAAATTGAGAGCTTGTTGTAGGAAAATGAGGCTTTTTTACCCGAAAAAGGCGGGTTTTACCCTAAAATTGAGAGCTTGTTGTAGGAAAATGAGGCTTTTCAGGTGAAAAAGGCAGGTTTTACCGTAAAATTGAGAGAGTGTTTCCGAAAAATGAGGCTTTTCAGGTGAAAAAGGTGGGTTTGGTGCAGAAAATTGAGAGCTCTGTGCAGAAAAATGAGGCTTTTTCACCCGAAAAAGGCATTTTGTGCCCGAAATTGAGAGCTTGGTGCAGAAAAATGAGGCTTTTCACCCCAAAAACGCGGGTTTAGCCCCCATGATAGGGTTTGTGCTGTAAAAAAGGAGAGGTAGGGCCCTGGAAACGAGGCACTGCTGCATAAAAGGGAGGTTGTTACCTGTAGAATCAAAACTTTGGATGCCAAAAATTAATCTTTGAGAGGTAAAATGGGGGTTTGTGCCCTAAAATTGAGAGCTTGGAGTAGGAAAATGAGGCTTTTAATCTGAAAACGGAGGTTTGTGCCCTAAAATTGAGATATTGGTGCAGAAAAATGAGGCTTTTAACCTGAAAAAGGAGGTTTGTGCCCTAAAATTGAGATATTGGTGAAGAAAAATGAGGCTTTTCACCCAAAAATTGAGAGCTTGTCCCTAAAATTGGGAGCTTGGAGTAGGAAAATGAGGCTTTTAATCTGAAAAAGGAGGTTTGTGCCATAAATTGAGATATTGGTGAAGAAAAATGAGGCTTTTAATCTGAAAATTGAGAGCTTGTCCCTAAAATTGAGAGCTTGGTGCAGAAAAATGAGGCTTTTCACCCAAAAAAGGAGAGCTTGTCCATAACATTGAAATATTGGTGCAGAAAAATGAGGCTTTTCAGGTGAAAAAGGTGGGTTTGGTGCTAAAATTGAGAGCTTGGTGCAGAAAAATGAGGCTTTTCTGGTGAAAAGGGCATTTTGTGCCCTAAAATTGCGAGCTTGTTGTAGGAAAATGAGGCTTTTTTACCCGAAAAAGGCGGGTTTTACCCTAAAATTGAGAGCTTGTTGTAGGAAAATGAGGCTTTTTTACCCGAAAAAGGCGGGTTTTACCCTAAAATTGAGAGCTTGTTGTAGGAAAATGAGGCTTTTCAGGTGAAAAAGGCGGGTTTTACCGTAAAATTGAGAGAGTGTTTCCGAAAAATGAGGCTTTTCAGGTGAAAAAGGTGGGTTTGGTGCAGAAAATTGAGAGCTCTGTGCAGAAAAATGAGGCTTTTTCACCCGAAAAAGGCATTTTGTGCCCGAAATTGAGAGCTTGGTGCAGAAAAATGAGGCTTTTCACCCCAAAAACGCGGGTTTAGCCCCCATGATAGGGTTTGTGCTGTAAAAAAGGAGAGGTAGGGCCCTGGAAACGAGGCACTGCTGCATAAAAGGGAGGTTGTTACCTGTAGAATCAAAACTTTGGATGCCAAAAATTAATCTTTGAGAGGTAAAATGGGGGTTTGTGCCCTAAAATTGAGAGCTTGGAGTAGGAAAATGAGGCTTTTAATCTGAAAAAGGAGGTTTGTGCCCTAAAATTGAGATATTGGTGCAGAAAAATGAGGCTTTTAACCTGAAAAAGGAGGTTTGTGCCCTAAAATTGAGATATTGGTGAAGAAAAATGAGGCTTTTCACCCAAAAATTGAGAGCTTGTCCCTAAAATTGGGAGCTTGGAGTAGGAAAATGAGGCTTTTAATCTGAAAAAGGAGGTTTGTGCCATAAATTGAGATATTGGTGAAGAAAAATGAGGCTTTTAATCTGAAAATTGAGAGCTTGTCCCTAAAATTGAGAGCTTGGTGCAGAAAAATGAGGCTTTTCACCCAAAAAAGGAGAGCTTGTCCATAACATTGAAATATTGGTGCAGAAAAATGAGGCTTTTCAGGTGAAAAAGGTGGGTTTGGTGCTAAAATTGAGAGCTTGGTGCAGAAAAATGAGGCTTTTCTGGTGAAAAGGGCATTTTGTGCCCTAAAATTGCGAGCTTGTTGTAGGAAAATGAGGCTTTTTTACCCGAAAAAGGCAGGTTTTACCCTAAAATTGAGAGCTTGTTGTAGGAAAATGAGGCTTTTTTACCCGAAAAAGGCGGGTTTTACCCTAAAATTGCGAGCTTGTTGTAGGAAAATGAGGCTTTTCAGGTGAAAAAGGCGGGTTTTACCGTAAAATTGAGAGAGTGTTTCCGAAAAATGAGGCTTTTCAGGTGAAAAAGGTGAGTTTGGTGCAGAAAATTGAGAGCTCTGTGCAGAAAAATGAGGCTTTTTCACCCGAAAAAGGCATTTTGTGCCCGAAATTGAGAGCTTGGTGCAGAAAAATGAGGCTTTTCACCCCAAAAACGCGGGTTTAGCCCCCATGATAGGGTTTGTGCTGTAAAAAAGGAGAGGTAGGGCCCTGGAAACGAGGCACTGCTGCATAAAAGGGAGGTTGTTACCTGTAGAATCAAAACTTTGGATGCCAAAAATTAATCTTTGAGAGGTAAAATGGGGGTTTGTGCCCTAAAATTGAGAGCTTGGAGTAGGAAAATGAGGCTTTTAATCTGAAAAAGGAGGTTTGTGCCCTAAAATTGAGATATTGGTGAAGAAAAATGAGGCTTTTCACCCAAAAATTGAGAGCTTGTCCCTAAAATTGAGAGCTTGGAGTAGGAAAATGAGGCTTTTAATCTGAAAAAGGAGGTTTGTGCCCTAAAATTGAGATATTGGTGAAGAAAAATGAGGCTTTTCACCCAAAAATTGAGAGCTTGTCCCTAAAATTGAGAGCTTGGTGCAGAAAAATGAGGCTTTTCACCCAAAAAAGGAGAGCTTGTCCATAACATTGAAATATTGGTGCAGAAAAATGAGGCTTTTCAGGTGAAAAAGGTGGGTTTGGTGCTAAAATTGAGAGCTTGGTGCAGAAAAATGAGGCTTTTCTGGTGAAAAGGGCATTTTGTGCCCTAAAATTGCGAGCTTGTTGTAGGAAAATGAGGCTTTTTTACCCGAAAAAGGCAGGTTTTACCCTAAAATTGCGAGCTTGTTGTAGGAAAATGAGGCTTTTTTACCCGAAAAAGGCGGGTTTTACCCTAAAATTGAGAGCTTGTTGTAGGAAAATGAGGCTTTTCAGGTGAAAAAGGCAGGTTTTACCGTAAAATTGAGAGAGTGTTTCCGAAAAATGAGGCTTTTCAGGTGAAAAAGGTGGGTTTGGTGCAGAAAATTGAGAGCTCTGTGCAGAAAAATGAGGCTTTTTCACCCGAAAAAGGCATTTTGTGCCCGAAATTGAGAGCTTGGTGCAGAAAAATGAGGCTTTTCACCCCAAAAACGCGGGTTTAGCCCCCATGATAGGGTTTGTGCTGTAAAAAAGGAGAGGTAGGGCCCTGGAAACGAGGCACTGCTGCATAAAAGGGAGGTTGTTACCTGTAGAATCAAAACTTTGGATGCCAAAAATTAATCTTTGAGAGGTAAAATGGGGGTTTGTGCCCTAAAATTGAGAGCTTGGAGTAGGAAAATGAGGCTTTTAATCTGAAAAAGGAGGTTTGTGCCCTAAAATTGAGATATTGGTGCAGAAAAATGAGGCTTTTAACCTGAAAAAGGAGGTTTGTGCCCTAAAATTGAGATATTGGTGAAGAAAAATGAGGCTTTTCACCCAAAAATTGAGAGCTTGTCCCTAAAATTGGGAGCTTGGAGTAGGAAAATGAGGCTTTTAATCTGAAAAAGGAGGTTTGTGCCATAAATTGAGATATTGGTGAAGAAAAATGAGGCTTTTAATCTGAAAATTGAGAGCTTGTCCCTAAAATTGAGAGCTTGGTGCAGAAAAATGAGGCTTTTCACCCAAAAAAGGAGAGCTTGTCCATAACATTGAAATATTGGTGCAGAAAAATGAGGCTTTTCAGGTGAAAAAGGTGGGTTTGGTGCTAAAATTGAGAGCTTGGTGCAGAAAAATGAGGCTTTTCTGGTGAAAAGGGCATTTTGTGCCCTAAAATTGCGAGCTTGTTGTAGGAAAATGAGGCTTTTTTACCCGAAAAAGGCAGGTTTTACCCTAAAATTGAGAGCTTGTTGTAGGAAAATGAGGCTTTTTTACCCGAAAAAGGCGGGTTTTACCCTAAAATTGAGAGCTTGTTGTAGGAAAATGAGGCTTTTCAGGTGAAAAAGGCAGGTTTTACCGTAAAATTGAGAGAGTGTTTCCGAAAAATGAGGCTTTTCAGGTGAAAAAGGTGGGTTTGGTGCAGAAAATTGAGAGCTCTGTGCAGAAAAATGAGGCTTTTTCACCCGAAAAAGGCATTTTGTGCCCGAAATTGAGAGCTTGGTGCAGAAAAATGAGGCTTTTCACCCCAAAAACGCGGGTTTAGCCCCCATGATAGGGTTTGTGCTGTAAAAAAGGAGAGGTAGGGCCCTGGAAACGAGGCACTGCTGCATAAAAGGGAGGTTGTTACCTGTAGAATCAAAACTTTGGATGCCAAAAATTAATCTTTGAGAGGTAAAATGGGGGTTTGTGCCCTAAAATTGAGAGCTTGGAGTAGGAAAATGAGGCTTTTAATCTGAAAAAGGAGGTTTGTGCCCTAAAATTGAGATATTGGTGCAGAAAAATGAGGCTTTTAACCTGAAAAAGGAGGTTTGTGCCCTAAAATTGAGATATTGGTGAAGAAAAATGAGGCTTTTCACCCAAAAATTGAGAGCTTGTCCCTAAAATTGGGAGCTTGGAGTAGGAAAATGAGGCTTTTAATCTGAAAAAGGAGGTTTGTGCCATAAATTGAGATATTGGTGAAGAAAAATGAGGCTTTTAATCTGAAAATTGAGAGCTTGTCCCTAAAATTGAGAGCTTGGTGCAGAAAAATGAGGCTTTTCACCCAAAAAAGGAGAGCTTGTCCATAACATTGAAATATTGGTGCAGAAAAATGAGGCTTTTCAGGTGAAAAAGGTGGGTTTGGTGCTAAAATTGAGAGCTTGGTGCAGAAAAATGAGGCTTTTCTGGTGAAAAGGGCATTTTGTGCCCTAAAATTGCGAGCTTGTTGTAGGAAAATGAGGCTTTTTTACCCGAAAAAGGCAGGTTTTACCCTAAAATTGAGAGCTTGTTGTAGGAAAATGAGGCTTTTTTACCCGAAAAAGGCGGGTTTTACCCTAAAATTGAGAGCTTGTTGTAGGAAAATGAGGCTTTTCAGGTGAAAAAGGCGGGTTTTACCGTAAAATTGAGAGAGTGTTTCCGAAAAATGAGGCTTTTCAGGTGAAAAAGGTGGGTTTGGTGCAGAAAATTGAGAGCTCTGTGCAGAAAAATGAGGCTTTTTCACCCGAAAAAGGCATTTTGTGCCCGAAATTGAGAGCTTGGTGCAGAAAAATGAGGCTTTTCACCCCAAAAACGCGGGTTTAGCCCCCATGATAGGGTTTGTGCTGTAAAAAAGGAGAGGTAGGGCCCTGGAAACGAGGCACTGCTGCATAAAAGGGAGGTTGTTACCTGTAGAATCAAAACTTTGGATGCCAAAAATTAATCTTTGAGAGGTAAAATGGGGGTTTGTGCCCTAAAATTGAGAGCTTGGAGTAGGAAAATGAGGCTTTTAATCTGAAAACGGAGGTTTGTGCCCTAAAATTGAGATATTGGTGCAGAAAAATGAGGCTTTTAACCTGAAAAAGGAGGTTTGTGCCCTAAAATTGAGATATTGGTGAAGAAAAATGAGGCTTTTCACCCAAAAATTGAGAGCTTGTCCCTAAAATTGGGAGCTTGGAGTAGGAAAATGAGGCTTTTAATCTGAAAAAGGAGGTTTGTGCCATAAATTGAGATATTGGTGAAGAAAAATGAGGCTTTTAATCTGAAAATTGAGAGCTTGTCCCTAAAATTGAGAGCTTGGTGCAGAAAAATGAGGCTTTTCACCCAAAAAAGGAGAGCTTGTCCATAACATTGAAATATTGGTGCAGAAAAATGAGGCTTTTCAGGTGAAAAAGGTGGGTTTGGTGCTAAAATTGAGAGCTTGGTGCAGAAAAATGAGGCTTTTCTGGTGAAAAGGGCATTTTGTGCCCTAAAATTGCGAGCTTGTTGTAGGAAAATGAGGCTTTTTTACCCGAAAAAGGCAGGTTTTACCCTAAAATTGAGAGCTTGTTGTAGGAAAATGAGGCTTTTTTACCCGAAAAAGGCGGGTTTTACCCTAAAATTGAGAGCTTGTTGTAGGAAAATGAGGCTTTTCAGGTGAAAAAGGCGGGTTTTACCGTAAAATTGAGAGAGTGTTTCCGAAAAATGAGGCTTTTCAGGTGAAAAAGGTGGGTTTGGTGCAGAAAATTGAGAGCTCTGTGCAGAAAAATGAGGCTTTTTCACCCGAAAAAGGCATTTTGTGCCCGAAATTGAGAGCTTGGTGCAGAAAAATGAGGCTTTTCACCCCAAAAACGCGGGTTTAGCCCCCATGATAGGGTTTGTGCTGTAAAAAAGGAGAGGTAGGGCCCTGGAAACGAGGCACTGCTGCATAAAAGGGAGGTTGTTACCTGTAGAATCAAAACTTTGGATGCCAAAAATTAATCTTTGAGAGGTAAAATGGGGGTTTGTGCCCTAAAATTGAGAGCTTGGAGTAGGAAAATGAGGCTTTTAATCTGAAAAAGGAGGTTTGTGCCCTAAAATTGAGATATTGGTGAAGAAAAATGAGGCTTTTCACCCAAAAATTGAGAGCTTGTCCCTAAAATTGAGAGCTTGGAGTAGGAAAATGAGGCTTTTAATCTGAAAAAGGAGGTTTGTGCCCTAAAATTGAGATATTGGTGAAGAAAAATGAGGCTTTTCACCCAAAAATTGAGAGCTTGTCCCTAAAATTGAGAGCTTGGTGCAGAAAAATGAGGCTTTTCACCCAAAAAAGGAGAGCTTGTCCATAACATTGAAATATTGGTGCAGAAAAATGAGGCTTTTCAGGTGAAAAAGGTGGGTTTGGTGCTAAAATTGAGAGCTTGGTGCAGAAAAATGAGGCTTTTCTGGTGAAAAGGGCATTTTGTGCCCTAAAATTGCGAGCTTGTTGTAGGAAAATGAGGCTTTTTTACCCGAAAAAGGCAGGTTTTACCCTAAAATTGAGAGCTTGTTGTAGGAAAATGAGGCTTTTTTACCCGAAAAAGGCGGGTTTTACCCTAAAATTGAGAGCTTGTTGTAGGAAAATGAGGCTTTTCAGGTGAAAAAGGCAGGTTTTACCGTAAAATTGAGAGAGTGTTTCCGAAAAATGAGGCTTTTCAGGTGAAAAAGGTGGGTTTGGTGCAGAAAATTGAGAGCTCTGTGCAGAAAAATGAGGCTTTTTCACCCGAAAAAGGCATTTTGTGCCCGAAATTGAGAGCTTGGTGCAGAAAAATGAGGCTTTTCACCCCAAAAACGCGGGTTTAGCCCCCATGATAGGGTTTGTGCTGTAAAAAAGGAGAGGTAGGGCCCTGGAAACGAGGCACTGCTGCATAAAAGGGAGGTTGTTACCTGTAGAATCAAAACTTTGGATGCCAAAAATTAATCTTTGAGAGGTAAAATGGGGGTTTGTGCCCTAAAATTGAGAGCTTGGAGTAGGAAAATGAGGCTTTTAATCTGAAAACGGAGGTTTGTGCCCTAAAATTGAGATATTGGTGCAGAAAAATGAGGCTTTTAACCTGAAAAAGGAGGTTTGTGCCCTAAAATTGAGATATTGGTGAAGAAAAATGAGGCTTTTCACCCAAAAATTGAGAGCTTGTCCCTAAAATTGGGAGCTTGGAGTAGGAAAATGAGGCTTTTAATCTGAAAAAGGAGGTTTGTGCCATAAATTGAGATATTGGTGAAGAAAAATGAGGCTTTTAATCTGAAAATTGAGAGCTTGTCCCTAAAATTGAGAGCTTGGTGCAGAAAAATGAGGCTTTTCACCCAAAAAAGGAGAGCTTGTCCATAACATTGAAATATTGGTGCAGAAAAATGAGGCTTTTCAGGTGAAAAAGGTGGGTTTGGTGCTAAAATTGAGAGCTTGGTGCAGAAAAATGAGGCTTTTCTGGTGAAAAGGGCATTTTGTGCCCTAAAATTGCGAGCTTGTTGTAGGAAAATGAGGCTTTTTTACCCGAAAAAGGCAGGTTTTACCCTAAAATTGAGAGCTTGTTGTAGGAAAATGAGGCTTTTTTACCCGAAAAAGGCGGGTTTTACCCTAAAATTGAGAGCTTGTTGTAGGAAAATGAGGCTTTTCAGGTGAAAAAGGCGGGTTTTACCGTAAAATTGAGAGAGTGTTTCCGAAAAATGAGGCTTTTCAGGTGAAAAAGGTGGGTTTGGTGCAGAAAATTGAGAGCTCTGTGCAGAAAAATGAGGCTTTTTCACCCGAAAAAGGCATTTTGTGCCCGAAATTGAGAGCTTGGTGCAGAAAAATGAGGCTTTTCACCCCAAAAACGCGGGTTTAGCCCCCATGATAGGGTTTGTGCTGTAAAAAAGGAGAGGTAGGGCCCTGGAAACGAGGCACTGCTGCATAAAAGGGAGGTTGTTACCTGTAGAATCAAAACTTTGGATGCCAAAAATTAATCTTTGAGAGGTAAAATGGGGGTTTGTGCCCTAAAATTGAGAGCTTGGAGTAGGAAAATGAGGCTTTTAATCTGAAAACGGAGGTTTGTGCCCTAAAATTGAGATATTGGTGCAGAAAAATGAGGCTTTTAACCTGAAAAAGGAGGTTTGTGCCCTAAAATTGAGATATTGGTGAAGAAAAATGAGGCTTTTCACCCAAAAATTGAGAGCTTGTCCCTAAAATTGGGAGCTTGGAGTAGGAAAATGAGGCTTTTAATCTGAAAAAGGAGGTTTGTGCCATAAATTGAGATATTGGTGAAGAAAAATGAGGCTTTTAATCTGAAAATTGAGAGCTTGTCCCTAAAATTGAGAGCTTGGTGCAGAAAAATGAGGCTTTTCACCCAAAAAAGGAGAGCTTGTCCATAACATTGAAATATTGGTGCAGAAAAATGAGGCTTTTCAGGTGAAAAAGGTGGGTTTGGTGCTAAAATTGAGAGCTTGGTGCAGAAAAATGAGGCTTTTCTGGTGAAAAGGGCATTTTGTGCCCTAAAATTGCGAGCTTGTTGTAGGAAAATGAGGCTTTTTTACCCGAAAAAGGCAGGTTTTACCCTAAAATTGAGAGCTTGTTGTAGGAAAATGAGGCTTTTTTACCCGAAAAAGGCGGGTTTTACCCTAAAATTGCGAGCTTGTTGTAGGAAAATGAGGCTTTTCAGGTGAAAAAGGCGGGTTTTACCGTAAAATTGAGAGAGTGTTTCCGAAAAATGAGGCTTTTCAGGTGAAAAAGGTGAGTTTGGTGCAGAAAATTGAGAGCTCTGTGCAGAAAAATGAGGCTTTTTCACCCGAAAAAGGCATTTTGTGCCCGAAATTGAGAGCTTGGTGCAGAAAAATGAGGCTTTTCACCCCAAAAACGCGGGTTTAGCCCCCATGATAGGGTTTGTGCTGTAAAAAAGGAGAGGTAGGGCCCTGGAAACGAGGCACTGCTGCATAAAAGGGAGGTTGTTACCTGTAGAATCAAAACTTTGGATGCCAAAAATTAATCTTTGAGAGGTAAAATGGGGGTTTGTGCCCTAAAATTGAGAGCTTGGAGTAGGAAAATGAGGCTTTTAATCTGAAAAAGGAGGTTTGTGCCCTAAAATTGAGATATTGGTGAAGAAAAATGAGGCTTTTCACCCAAAAATTGAGAGCTTGTCCCTAAAATTGAGAGCTTGGAGTAGGAAAATGAGGCTTTTAATCTGAAAAAGGAGGTTTGTGCCCTAAAATTGAGATATTGGTGAAGAAAAATGAGGCTTTTCACCCAAAAATTGAGAGCTTGTCCCTAAAATTGAGAGCTTGGTGCAGAAAAATGAGGCTTTTCACCCAAAAAAGGAGAGCTTGTCCATAACATTGAAATATTGGTGCAGAAAAATGAGGCTTTTCAGGTGAAAAAGGTGGGTTTGGTGCTAAAATTGAGAGCTTGGTGCAGAAAAATGAGGCTTTTCTGGTGAAAAGGGCATTTTGTGCCCTAAAATTGCGAGCTTGTTGTAGGAAAATGAGGCTTTTTTACCCGAAAAAGGCAGGTTTTACCCTAAAATTGCGAGCTTGTTGTAGGAAAATGAGGCTTTTTTACCCGAAAAAGGCGGGTTTTACCCTAAAATTGAGAGCTTGTTGTAGGAAAATGAGGCTTTTCAGGTGAAAAAGGCAGGTTTTACCGTAAAATTGAGAGAGTGTTTCCGAAAAATGAGGCTTTTCAGGTGAAAAAGGTGGGTTTGGTGCAGAAAATTGAGAGCTCTGTGCAGAAAAATGAGGCTTTTTCACCCGAAAAAGGCATTTTGTGCCCGAAATTGAGAGCTTGGTGCAGAAAAATGAGGCTTTTCACCCCAAAAACGCGGGTTTAGCCCCCATGATAGGGTTTGTGCTGTAAAAAAGGAGAGGTAGGGCCCTGGAAACGAGGCACTGCTGCATAAAAGGGAGGTTGTTACCTGTAGAATCAAAACTTTGGATGCCAAAAATTAATCTTTGAGAGGTAAAATGGGGGTTTGTGCCCTAAAATTGAGAGCTTGGAGTAGGAAAATGAGGCTTTTAATCTGAAAAAGGAGGTTTGTGCCCTAAAATTGAGATATTGGTGCAGAAAAATGAGGCTTTTAACCTGAAAAAGGAGGTTTGTGCCCTAAAATTGAGATATTGGTGAAGAAAAATGAGGCTTTTCACCCAAAAATTGAGAGCTTGTCCCTAAAATTGGGAGCTTGGAGTAGGAAAATGAGGCTTTTAATCTGAAAAAGGAGGTTTGTGCCATAAATTGAGATATTGGTGAAGAAAAATGAGGCTTTTAATCTGAAAATTGAGAGCTTGTCCCTAAAATTGAGAGCTTGGTGCAGAAAAATGAGGCTTTTCACCCAAAAAAGGAGAGCTTGTCCATAACATTGAAATATTGGTGCAGAAAAATGAGGCTTTTCAGGTGAAAAAGGTGGGTTTGGTGCTAAAATTGAGAGCTTGGTGCAGAAAAATGAGGCTTTTCTGGTGAAAAGGGCATTTTGTGCCCTAAAATTGCGAGCTTGTTGTAGGAAAATGAGGCTTTTTTACCCGAAAAAGGCAGGTTTTACCCTAAAATTGAGAGCTTGTTGTAGGAAAATGAGGCTTTTCAGGTGAAAAAGGCGGGTTTTACCGTAAAATTGAGAGAGTGTTTCCGAAAAATGAGGCTTTTCAGGTGAAAAAGGTGGGTTTGGTGCAGAAAATTGAGAGCTCTGTGCAGAAAAATGAGGCTTTTTCACCCGAAAAAGGCATTTTGTGCCCGAAATTGAGAGCTTGGTGCAGAAAAATGAGGCTTTTCACCCCAAAAACGCGGGTTTAGCCCCCATGATAGGGTTTGTGCTGTAAAAAAGGAGAGGTAGGGCCCTGGAAACGAGGCACTGCTGCATAAAAGGGAGGTTGTTACCTGTAGAATCAAAACTTTGGATGCCAAAAATTAATCTTTGAGAGGTAAAATGGGGGTTTGTGCCCTAAAATTGAGAGCTTGGAGTAGGAAAATGAGGCTTTTAATCTGAAAAAGGAGGTTTGTGCCCTAAAATTGAGATATTGGTGAAGAAAAATGAGGCTTTTCACCCAAAAATTGAGAGCTTGTCCCTAAAATTGAGAGCTTGGAGTAGGAAAATGAGGCTTTTAATCTGAAAAAGGAGGTTTGTGCCCTAAAATTGAGATATTGGTGAAGAAAAATGAGGCTTTTCACCCAAAAATTGAGAGCTTGTCCCTAAAATTGAGAGCTTGGTGCAGAAAAATGAGGCTTTTCACCCAAAAAAGGAGAGCTTGTCCATAACATTGAAATATTGGTGCAGAAAAATGAGGCTTTTCAGGTGAAAAAGGTGGGTTTGGTGCTAAAATTGAGAGCTTGGTGCAGAAAAATGAGGCTTTTCTGGTGAAAAGGGCATTTTGTGCCCTAAAATTGCGAGCTTGTTGTAGGAAAATGAGGCTTTTTTACCCGAAAAAGGCAGGTTTTACCCTAAAATTGAGAGCTTGTTGTAGGAAAATGAGGCTTTTTTACCCGAAAAAGGCGGGTTTTACCCTAAAATTGAGAGCTTGTTGTAGGAAAATGAGGCTTTTCAGGTGAAAAAGGCAGGTTTTACCGTAAAATTGAGAGAGTGTTTCCGAAAAATGAGGCTTTTCAGGTGAAAAAGGTGGGTTTGGTGCAGAAAATTGAGAGCTCTGTGCAGAAAAATGAGGCTTTTTCACCCGAAAAAGGCATTTTGTGCCCGAAATTGAGAGCTTGGTGCAGAAAAATGAGGCTTTTCACCCCAAAAACGCGGGTTTAGCCCCCATGATAGGGTTTGTGCTGTAAAAAAGGAGAGGTAGGGCCCTGGAAACGAGGCACTGCTGCATAAAAGGGAGGTTGTTACCTGTAGAATCAAAACTTTGGATGCCAAAAATTAATCTTTGAGAGGTAAAATGGGGGTTTGTGCCCTAAAATTGAGAGCTTGGAGTAGGAAAATGAGGCTTTTAATCTGAAAAAGGAGGTTTGTGCCCTAAAATTGAGATATTGGTGAAGAAAAATGAGGCTTTTCACCCAAAAATTGAGAGCTTGTCCCTAAAATTGAGAGCTTGGAGTAGGAAAATGAGGCTTTTAATCTGAAAAAGGAGGTTTGTGCCCTAAAATTGAGATATTGGTGAAGAAAAATGAGGCTTTTCACCCAAAAATTGAGAGCTTGTCCCTAAAATTGAGAGCTTGGTGCAGAAAAATGAGGCTTTTCACCCAAAAAAGGAGAGCTTGTCCATAACATTGAAATATTGGTGCAGAAAAATGAGGCTTTTCAGGTGAAAAAGGTGGGTTTGGTGCTAAAATTGAGAGCTTGGTGCAGAAAAATGAGGCTTTTCTGGTGAAAAGGGCATTTTGTGCCCTAAAATTGCGAGCTTGTTGTAGGAAAATGAGGCTTTTTTACCCGAAAAAGGCAGGTTTTACCCTAAAATTGAGAGCTTGTTGTAGGAAAATGAGGCTTTTTTACCCGAAAAAGGCGGGTTTTACCCTAAAATTGAGAGCTTGTTGTAGGAAAATGAGGCTTTTCAGGTGAAAAAGGCAGGTTTTACCGTAAAATTGAGAGAGTGTTTCCGAAAAATGAGGCTTTTCAGGTGAAAAAGGTGGGTTTGGTGCAGAAAATTGAGAGCTCTGTGCAGAAAAATGAGGCTTTTTCACCCGAAAAAGGCATTTTGTGCCCGAAATTGAGAGCTTGGTGCAGAAAAATGAGGCTTTTCACCCCAAAAACGCGGGTTTAGCCCCCATGATAGGGTTTGTGCTGTAAAAAAGGAGAGGTAGGGCCCTGGAAACGAGGCACTGCTGCATAAAAGGGAGGTTGTTACCTGTAGAATCAAAACTTTGGATGCCAAAAATTAATCTTTGAGAGGTAAAATGGGGGTTTGTGCCCTAAAATTGAGAGCTTGGAGTAGGAAAATGAGGCTTTTAATCTGAAAACGGAGGTTTGTGCCCTAAAATTGAGATATTGGTGCAGAAAAATGAGGCTTTTAACCTGAAAAAGGAGGTTTGTGCCCTAAAATTGAGATATTGGTGAAGAAAAATGAGGCTTTTCACCCAAAAATTGAGAGCTTGTCCCTAAAATTGGGAGCTTGGAGTAGGAAAATGAGGCTTTTAATCTGAAAAAGGAGGTTTGTGCCATAAATTGAGATATTGGTGAAGAAAAATGAGGCTTTTAATCTGAAAATTGAGAGCTTGTCCCTAAAATTGAGAGCTTGGTGCAGAAAAATGAGGCTTTTCACCCAAAAAAGGAGAGCTTGTCCATAACATTGAAATATTGGTGCAGAAAAATGAGGCTTTTCAGGTGAAAAAGGTGGGTTTGGTGCTAAAATTGAGAGCTTGGTGCAGAAAAATGAGGCTTTTCTGGTGAAAAGGGCATTTTGTGCCCTAAAATTGCGAGCTTGTTGTAGGAAAATGAGGCTTTTTTACCCGAAAAAGGCAGGTTTTACCCTAAAATTGAGAGCTTGTTGTAGGAAAATGAGGCTTTTTTACCCGAAAAAGGCGGGTTTTACCCTAAAATTGAGAGCTTGTTGTAGGAAAATGAGGCTTTTCAGGTGAAAAAGGCGGGTTTTACCGTAAAATTGAGAGAGTGTTTCCGAAAAATGAGGCTTTTCAGGTGAAAAAGGTGGGTTTGGTGCAGAAAATTGAGAGCTCTGTGCAGAAAAATGAGGCTTTTTCACCCGAAAAAGGCATTTTGTGCCCGAAATTGAGAGCTTGGTGCAGAAAAATGAGGCTTTTCACCCCAAAAACGCGGGTTTAGCCCCCATGATAGGGTTTGTGCTGTAAAAAAGGAGAGGTAGGGCCCTGGAAACGAGGCACTGCTGCATAAAAGGGAGGTTGTTACCTGTAGAATCAAAACTTTGGATGCCAAAAATTAATCTTTGAGAGGTAAAATGGGGGTTTGTGCCCTAAAATTGAGAGCTTGGAGTAGGAAAATGAGGCTTTTAATCTGAAAACGGAGGTTTGTGCCCTAAAATTGAGATATTGGTGCAGAAAAATGAGGCTTTTAACCTGAAAAAGGAGGTTTGTGCCCTAAAATTGAGATATTGGTGAAGAAAAATGAGGCTTTTCACCCAAAAATTGAGAGCTTGTCCCTAAAATTGGGAGCTTGGAGTAGGAAAATGAGGCTTTTAATCTGAAAAAGGAGGTTTGTGCCATAAATTGAGATATTGGTGAAGAAAAATGAGGCTTTTAATCTGAAAATTGAGAGCTTGTCCCTAAAATTGAGAGCTTGGTGCAGAAAAATGAGGCTTTTCACCCAAAAAAGGAGAGCTTGTCCATAACATTGAAATATTGGTGCAGAAAAATGAGGCTTTTCAGGTGAAAAAGGTGGGTTTGGTGCTAAAATTGAGAGCTTGGTGCAGAAAAATGAGGCTTTTCTGGTGAAAAGGGCATTTTGTGCCCTAAAATTGCGAGCTTGTTGTAGGAAAATGAGGCTTTTTTACCCGAAAAAGGCAGGTTTTACCCTAAAATTGAGAGCTTGTTGTAGGAAAATGAGGCTTTTTTACCCGAAAAAGGCGGGTTTTACCCTAAAATTGCGAGCTTGTTGTAGGAAAATGAGGCTTTTCAGGTGAAAAAGGCGGGTTTTACCGTAAAATTGAGAGAGTGTTTCCGAAAAATGAGGCTTTTCAGGTGAAAAAGGTGAGTTTGGTGCAGAAAATTGAGAGCTCTGTGCAGAAAAATGAGGCTTTTTCACCCGAAAAAGGCATTTTGTGCCCGAAATTGAGAGCTTGGTGCAGAAAAATGAGGCTTTTCACCCCAAAAACGCGGGTTTAGCCCCCATGATAGGGTTTGTGCTGTAAAAAAGGAGAGGTAGGGCCCTGGAAACGAGGCACTGCTGCATAAAAGGGAGGTTGTTACCTGTAGAATCAAAACTTTGGATGCCAAAAATTAATCTTTGAGAGGTAAAATGGGGGTTTGTGCCCTAAAATTGAGAGCTTGGAGTAGGAAAATGAGGCTTTTAATCTGAAAAAGGAGGTTTGTGCCCTAAAATTGAGATATTGGTGAAGAAAAATGAGGCTTTTCACCCAAAAATTGAGAGCTTGTCCCTAAAATTGAGAGCTTGGAGTAGGAAAATGAGGCTTTTAATCTGAAAAAGGAGGTTTGTGCCCTAAAATTGAGATATTGGTGAAGAAAAATGAGGCTTTTCACCCAAAAATTGAGAGCTTGTCCCTAAAATTGAGAGCTTGGTGCAGAAAAATGAGGCTTTTCACCCAAAAAAGGAGAGCTTGTCCATAACATTGAAATATTGGTGCAGAAAAATGAGGCTTTTCAGGTGAAAAAGGTGGGTTTGGTGCTAAAATTGAGAGCTTGGTGCAGAAAAATGAGGCTTTTCTGGTGAAAAGGGCATTTTGTGCCCTAAAATTGCGAGCTTGTTGTAGGAAAATGAGGCTTTTTTACCCGAAAAAGGCAGGTTTTACCCTAAAATTGCGAGCTTGTTGTAGGAAAATGAGGCTTTTTTACCCGAAAAAGGCGGGTTTTACCCTAAAATTGAGAGCTTGTTGTAGGAAAATGAGGCTTTTCAGGTGAAAAAGGCAGGTTTTACCGTAAAATTGAGAGAGTGTTTCCGAAAAATGAGGCTTTTCAGGTGAAAAAGGTGGGTTTGGTGCAGAAAATTGAGAGCTCTGTGCAGAAAAATGAGGCTTTTTCACCCGAAAAAGGCATTTTGTGCCCGAAATTGAGAGCTTGGTGCAGAAAAATGAGGCTTTTCACCCCAAAAACGCGGGTTTAGCCCCCATGATAGGGTTTGTGCTGTAAAAAAGGAGAGGTAGGGCCCTGGAAACGAGGCACTGCTGCATAAAAGGGAGGTTGTTACCTGTAGAATCAAAACTTTGGATGCCAAAAATTAATCTTTGAGAGGTAAAATGGGGGTTTGTGCCCTAAAATTGAGAGCTTGGAGTAGGAAAATGAGGCTTTTAATCTGAAAAAGGAGGTTTGTGCCCTAAAATTGAGATATTGGTGCAGAAAAATGAGGCTTTTAACCTGAAAAAGGAGGTTTGTGCCCTAAAATTGAGATATTGGTGAAGAAAAATGAGGCTTTTCACCCAAAAATTGAGAGCTTGTCCCTAAAATTGGGAGCTTGGAGTAGGAAAATGAGGCTTTTAATCTGAAAAAGGAGGTTTGTGCCATAAATTGAGATATTGGTGAAGAAAAATGAGGCTTTTAATCTGAAAATTGAGAGCTTGTCCCTAAAATTGAGAGCTTGGTGCAGAAAAATGAGGCTTTTCACCCAAAAAAGGAGAGCTTGTCCATAACATTGAAATATTGGTGCAGAAAAATGAGGCTTTTCAGGTGAAAAAGGTGGGTTTGGTGCTAAAATTGAGAGCTTGGTGCAGAAAAATGAGGCTTTTCTGGTGAAAAGGGCATTTTGTGCCCTAAAATTGCGAGCTTGTTGTAGGAAAATGAGGCTTTTTTACCCGAAAAAGGCGGGTTTTACCCTAAAATTGAGAGCTTGTTGTAGGAAAATGAGGCTTTTCAGGTGAAAAAGGCGGGTTTTACCGTAAAATTGAGAGAGTGTTTCCGAAAAATGAGGCTTTTCAGGTGAAAAAGGTGGGTTTGGTGCAGAAAATTGAGAGCTCTGTGCAGAAAAATGAGGCTTTTTCACCCGAAAAAGGCATTTTGTGCCCGAAATTGAGAGCTTGGTGCAGAAAAATGAGGCTTTTCACCCCAAAAACGCGGGTTTAGCCCCCATGATAGGGTTTGTGCTGTAAAAAAGGAGAGGTAGGGCCCTGGAAACGAGGCACTGCTGCATAAAAGGGAGGTTGTTACCTGTAGAATCAAAACTTTGGATGCCAAAAATTAATCTTTGAGAGGTAAAATGGGGGTTTGTGCCCTAAAATTGAGAGCTTGGAGTAGGAAAATGAGGCTTTTAATCTGAAAAAGGAGGTTTGTGCCCTAAAATTGAGATATTGGTGAAGAAAAATGAGGCTTTTCACCCAAAAATTGAGAGCTTGTCCCTAAAATTGAGAGCTTGGAGTAGGAAAATGAGGCTTTTAATCTGAAAAAGGAGGTTTGTGCCCTAAAATTGAGATATTGGTGAAGAAAAATGAGGCTTTTCACCCAAAAATTGAGAGCTTGTCCCTAAAATTGAGAGCTTGGTGCAGAAAAATGAGGCTTTTCACCCAAAAAAGGAGAGCTTGTCCATAACATTGAAATATTGGTGCAGAAAAATGAGGCTTTTCAGGTGAAAAAGGTGGGTTTGGTGCTAAAATTGAGAGCTTGGTGCAGAAAAATGAGGCTTTTCTGGTGAAAAGGGCATTTTGTGCCCTAAAATTGCGAGCTTGTTGTAGGAAAATGAGGCTTTTTTACCCGAAAAAGGCAGGTTTTACCCTAAAATTGAGAGCTTGTTGTAGGAAAATGAGGCTTTTTTACCCGAAAAAGGCGGGTTTTACCCTAAAATTGAGAGCTTGTTGTAGGAAAATGAGGCTTTTCAGGTGAAAAAGGCAGGTTTTACCGTAAAATTGAGAGAGTGTTTCCGAAAAATGAGGCTTTTCAGGTGAAAAAGGTGGGTTTGGTGCAGAAAATTGAGAGCTCTGTGCAGAAAAATGAGGCTTTTTCACCCGAAAAAGGCATTTTGTGCCCGAAATTGAGAGCTTGGTGCAGAAAAATGAGGCTTTTCACCCCAAAAACGCGGGTTTAGCCCCCATGATAGGGTTTGTGCTGTAAAAAAGGAGAGGTAGGGCCCTGGAAACGAGGCACTGCTGCATAAAAGGGAGGTTGTTACCTGTAGAATCAAAACTTTGGATGCCAAAAATTAATCTTTGAGAGGTAAAATGGGGGTTTGTGCCCTAAAATTGAGAGCTTGGAGTAGGAAAATGAGGCTTTTAATCTGAAAAAGGAGGTTTGTGCCCTAAAATTGAGATATTGGTGCAGAAAAATGAGGCTTTTAACCTGAAAAAGGAGGTTTGTGCCCTAAAATTGAGATATTGGTGAAGAAAAATGAGGCTTTTCACCCAAAAATTGAGAGCTTGTCCCTAAAATTGGGAGCTTGGAGTAGGAAAATGAGGCTTTTAATCTTAAAAAGGAGGTTTGTGCCATAAATTGAGATATTGGTGAAGAAAAATGAGGCTTTTAATCTGAAAATTGAGAGCTTGTCCCTAAAATTGAGAGCTTGGTGCAGAAAAATGAGGCTTTTCACCCAAAAAAGGAGAGCTTGTCCATAACATTGAAATATTGGTGCAGAAAAATGAGGCTTTTCAGGTGAAAAAGGTGGGTTTGGTGCTAAAATTGAGAGCTTGGTGCAGAAAAATGAGGCTTTTCTGGTGAAAAGGGCATTTTGTGCCCTAAAATTGCGAGCTTGTTGTAGGAAAATGAGGCTTTTTTACCCGAAAAAGGCAGGTTTTACCCTAAAATTGAGAGCTTGTTGTAGGAAAATGAGGCTTTTTTACCCGAAAAAGGCGGGTTTTACCCTAAAATTGAGAGCTTGTTGTAGGAAAATGAGGCTTTTCAGGTGAAAAAGGCGGGTTTTACCGTAAAATTGAGAGAGTGTTTCCGAAAAATGAGGCTTTTCAGGTGAAAAAGGTGGGTTTGGTGCAGAAAATTGAGAGCTCTGTGCAGAAAAATGAGGCTTTTTCACCCGAAAAAGGCATTTTGTGCCCGAAATTGAGAGCTTGGTGCAGAAAAATGAGGCTTTTCACCCCAAAAACGCGGGTTTAGCCCCCATGATAGGGTTTGTGCTGTAAAAAAGGAGAGGTAGGGCCCTGGAAACGAGGCACTGCTGCATAAAAGGGAGGTTGTTACCTGTAGAATCAAAACTTTGGATGCCAAAAATTAATCTTTGAGAGGTAAAATGGGGGTTTGTGCCCTAAAATTGAGAGCTTGGAGTAGGAAAATGAGGCTTTTAATCTGAAAACGGAGGTTTGTGCCCTAAAATTGAGATATTGGTGCAGAAAAATGAGGCTTTTAACCTGAAAAAGGAGGTTTGTGCCCTAAAATTGAGATATTGGTGAAGAAAAATGAGGCTTTTCACCCAAAAATTGAGAGCTTGTCCCTAAAATTGGGAGCTTGGAGTAGGAAAATGAGGCTTTTAATCTTAAAAAGGAGGTTTGTGCCATAAATTGAGATATTGGTGAAGAAAAATGAGGCTTTTAATCTGAAAATTGAGAGCTTGTCCCTAAAATTGAGAGCTTGGTGCAGAAAAATGAGGCTTTTCACCCAAAAAAGGAGAGCTTGTCCATAACATTGAAATATTGGTGCAGAAAAATGAGGCTTTTCAGGTGAAAAAGGTGGGTTTGGTGCTAAAATTGAGAGCTTGGTGCAGAAAAATGAGGCTTTTCTGGTGAAAAGGGCATTTTGTGCCCTAAAATTGCGAGCTTGTTGTAGGAAAATGAGGCTTTTTTACCCGAAAAAGGCAGGTTTTACCCTAAAATTGCGAGCTTGTTGTAGGAAAATGAGGCTTTTTTACCCGAAAAAGGCGGGTTTTACCCTAAAATTGAGAGCTTGTTGTAGGAAAATGAGGCTTTTCAGGTGAAAAAGGCGGGTTTTACCGTAAAATTGAGAGAGTGTTTCCGAAAAATGAGGCTTTTCAGGTGAAAAAGGTGGGTTTGGTGCAGAAAATTGAGAGCTCTGTGCAGAAAAATGAGGCTTTTTCACCCGAAAAAGGCATTTTGTGCCCGAAATTGAGAGCTTGGTGCAGAAAAATGAGGCTTTTCACCCCAAAAACGCGGGTTTAGCCCCCATGATAGGGTTTGTGCTGTAAAAAAGGAGAGGTAGGGCCCTGGAAACGAGGCACTGCTGCATAAAAGGGAGGTTGTTACCTGTAGAATCAAAACTTTGGATGCCAAAAATTAATCTTTGAGAGGTAAAATGGGGGTTTGTGCCCTAAAATTGAGAGCTTGGAGTAGGAAAATGAGGCTTTTAATCTGAAAAAGGAGGTTTGTGCCCTAAAATTGAGATATTGGTGAAGAAAAATGAGGCTTTTCACCCAAAAATTGAGAGCTTGTCCCTAAAATTGAGAGCTTGGAGTAGGAAAATGAGGCTTTTAATCTGAAAAAGGAGGTTTGTGCCCTAAAATTGAGATATTGGTGAAGAAAAATGAGGCTTTTCACCCAAAAATTGAGAGCTTGTCCCTAAAATTGAGAGCTTGGTGCAGAAAAATGAGGCTTTTCACCCAAAAATTGAGAGATTGTCCCTAAAATTGAGAGCTTGGAGTAGGAAAATGAGGCTTTTAATCTGAAAACGGAGGTTTGTGCCCTAAAATTGAGATATTGGTGCAGAAAAATGAGGCTTTTCCACCCAAAAAAGGTGGGTTTTACCCTAAAATTGAGAGCTTGGTGAAGAAAAATGATTCTTTTCACCCGCAGAAATGCGGTTTCTGCCCTAAAATGGAGAGCTTGGTACAGAAAAATGAGGCTTTTCATCTGAAAAATGCAGGTTTGGCCTTAAAATTGCGCTATTGGTGCAGAAAAATGAGGCTTTTCACCCAAAAAAGGGAGCTTGTCCATAACATTGAAATATTGGTGCAGAAAAATGAGGCTTTTTAGGTGAAAAAGGTGGGTTTGGTGCTAAAATTGAGAGCTTGTTGCAGAAAAATGAGGCTTTACGTGTGAAAAAGACGGTTTGTGCCCTAAAATTGAGAGCTTGGAGTAGGAAAATGAGGCTTTTAATCTGAAAAAGGAGGTTTGTGCCCTAAAATTGAGATATTGGTGCAGAAAAATGAGGCTTTTCCACCCAAAAAAGGTGGGTTTTACCCTAAAATTGAGAGCTTGTTGCAGAAAAATGAGGCTTTTCAGCAGAAAAAGGTTGTTTCCGCCCTAAAATTGAGAGCTTGGTACAGAAAAATGAGGTTTTTCACCCCAAAAGCGTGGGTTTAGCCCCCATGATAGGGTTTGTGCTGTATAAAAGTAGAGTTAGGGCCCAGGAAACGAGGCACTGCTGCATAAAAGGGAGGTTGTTACCTGTAGAATCAAAACTTTGGATGCCAAAAATTAATCTTTGAGAGGTAAAATGGGGGTTTGTGCCCTAAATTTGAGAGCTTGGAGTAGGAAAATGAGGCTTTTAATCTGAAAAAGGAGGTTTGTGCCCTAAAATTGAGATATTGGTGCAGAAAAATGAGGCTTTTAACCTGAAAAAGGAGGTTTGTGCCCTAAAATTGAGATATTGGTGAAGAAAAATGAGGCTTTTCACCCAAAAATTGAGAGCTTGTCCCTAAAATTGGGAGCTTGGAGTAGGAAAATGAGGCTTTTAATCTTAAAAAGGAGGTTTGTGCCATAAATTGAGATATTGGTGAAGAAAAATGAGGCTTTTAATCTGAAAATTGAGAGCTTGTCCCTAAAATTGAGAGCTTGGTGCAGAAAAATGAGGCTTTTCACCCAAAAAAGGAGAGCTTGTCCATAACATTGAAATATTGGTGCAGAAAAATGAGGCTTTTCAGGTGAAAAAGGCAGGTTTTACCCTAAAATTGAGAGTTTGGTGCAGAAAAATGAGGCTTTTCTGGTGAAAAGGGCATTTTGTGCCCTAAAATTGCGAGCTTGTTGTAGGAAAATGAGGCTTTTTTACCCGAAAAAGGCAGGTTTTACCCTAAAATTGAGAGCTTGTTGTAGGAAAATGAGGCTTTTTTACCCGAAAAAGGCGGGTTTTACCCTAAAATTGAGAGCTTGTTGTAGGAAAATGAGGCTTTTCAGGTGAAAAAGGCGGGTTTTACCGTAAAATTGAGAGAGTGTTTCCGAAAAATGAGGCTTTTCAGGTGAAAAAGGTGGGTTTGGTGCAGAAAATTGAGAGCTCTGTGCAGAAAAATGAGGCTTTTTCACCCGAAAAAGGCATTTTGTGCCCGAAATTGAGAGCTTGGTGCAGAAAAATGAGGCTTTTCACCCCAAAAACGCGGGTTTAGCCCCCATGATAGGGTTTGTGCTGTAAAAAAGGAGAGGTAGGGCCCTGGAAACGAGGCACTGCTGCATAAAAGGGAGGTTGTTACCTGTAGAATCAAAACTTTGGATGCCAAAAATTAATCTTTGAGAGGTAAAATGGGGGTTTGTGCCCTAAAATTGAGAGCTTGGAGTAGGAAAATGAGGCTTTTAATATGAAAACGGAGGTTTGTGCCCTAAAATTGAGATATTGGTGAAGAAAAATGAGGCTTTTAATCTGAAAATTGAGTGCTTGTCCCTAAAATTGAGAGCTTGGTGCAGAAAAATGAGGCTTTTAATCTGAAAAAGGAGGTTTGTGCCCTAAAATTGAGATATTGGTGAAGAAAAATGAGGCTTTTCACCCAAAAATTGAGAGCTTGTCCCTAAAATTGAGAGCTTGGAGTAGGAAAATGAGGCTTTTAATCTGAAAAAGGAGGTTTGTGCCCTAAAATTGAGATATTGGTGAAGAAAAATGAGGTTTTTCACCCCAAAAGCGTGGGTTTAGCCCCCATGATAGGGTTTGTGCTGTAAAAAAGGAGAGGTAGGGCCCTGGAAACTAGGCACTGCTGCATAAAAGGGAGGTTGTTACCTGTAGAATCAAAACTTTGGATGCCAAAAATTAATCTTTGAGAGGTAAAATGGGGGTTTGTGCCCTAAAATTGAGAGCTTGGAGTAGGAAAATGAGGCTTTTAATCTGAAAAAGGAGGTTTGTGCCCTAAAATTGAGATATTGGTGCAGAAAAATGAGGCTTTTAACCTGAAAAAGGAGGTTTGTGCCCTAAAATTGAGATATTGGTGCAGAAAAATGAGGCTTTTAACCTGAAAAAGGAGGTTTGTGCCCTAAAATTGAGATATTGGTGAAGAAAAATGAGGCTTTTCACCCAAAAATTGAGAGCTTGTCCCTAAAATTGGGAGCTTGGAGTAGGAAAATGAGGCTTTTAATCTTAAAAAGGAGGTTTGTGCCATAAATTGAGATATTGGTGAAGAAAAATGAGGCTTTTAATCTGAAAATTGAGAGCTTGTCCCTAAAATTGAGAGCTTGGTGCAGAAAAATGAGGCTTTTCACCCAAAAAAGGAGAGCTTGTCCATAACATTGAAATATTGGTGCAGAAAAATGAGGCTTTTCAGGTGAAAAAGGTGGGTTTGGTGCTAAAATTGAGAGCTTGGTGCAGAAAAATGAGGCTTTTCTGGTGAAAAGGGCATTTTGTGCCCTAAAATTGCGAGCTTGTTGTAGGAAAATGAGGCTTTTTTACCCGAAAAAGGCAGGTTTTACCCTAAAATTGAGAGCTTGTTGTAGGAAAATGAGGCTTTTTCACCCGAAAAAGGCATTTTGTGCCCGAAATTGAGAGCTTGGTGCAGAAAAATGAGGCTTTTCACCCCAAAAACGCGGGTTTAGCCCCCATGATAGGGTTTGTGCTGTAAAAAAGGAGAGGTAGGGCCCTGGAAACGAGGCACTGCTGCATAAAAGGGAGGTTGTTACCTGTAGAATCAAAACTTTGGATGCCAAAAATTAATCTTTGAGAGGTAAAATGGGGGTTTGTGCCCTAAAATTGAGAGCTTGGAGTAGGAAAATGAGGCTTTTAATCTGAAAAAGGAGGTTTGTGCCCTAAAATTGAGATATTGGTGAAGAAAAATGAGGCTTTTCACCCAAAAATTGAGAGCTTGTCCCTAAAATTGAGAGCTTGGAGTAGGAAAATGAGGCTTTTAATCTGAAAAAGGAGGTTTGTGCCCTAAAATTGAGATATTGGTGAAGAAAAATGAGGCTTTTCACCCAAAAATTGAGAGCTTGTCCCTAAAATTGAGAGCTTGGTGCAGAAAAATGAGGCTTTTCACCCAAAAATTGAGAGATTGTCCCTAAAATTGAGAGCTTGGAGTAGGAAAATGAGGCTTTTAATCTGAAAACGGAGGTTTGTGCCCTAAAATTGAGATATTGGTGCAGAAAAATGAGGCTTTTCCACCCAAAAAAGGTGGGTTTTACCCTAAAATTGAGAGCTTGGTGAAGAAAAATGATTCTTTTCACCCGCAGAAATGCGGTTTCTGCCCTAAAATGGAGAGCTTGGTACAGAAAAATGAGGCTTTTCATCTGAAAAATGCAGGTTTGGCCTTAAAATTGCGCTATTGGTGCAGAAAAATGAGGCTTTTCACCCAAAAAAGGGAGCTTGTCCATAACATTGAAATATTGGTGCAGAAAAATGAGGCTTTTCAGGTGAAAAAGGTGGGTTTGGTGCTAAAATTGAGAGCTTGTTGCAGAAAAATGAGGCTTTACGTGTGAAAAAGACGGTTTGTGCCCTAAAATTGAGAGCTTGGAGTAGGAAAATGAGGCTTTTAATCTGAAAAAGGAGGTTTGTGCCCTAAAATTGAGATATTGGTGCAGAAAAATGAGGCTTTTCCACCCAAAAAAGGTGGGTTTTACCCTAAAATTGAGAGCTTGTTGCAGAAAAATGAGGCTTTTCAGCAGAAAAAGGTTGTTTCCGCCCTAAAATTGAGAGCTTGGTACAGAAAAATGAGGTTTTTCACCCCAAAAGCGTGGGTTTAGCCCCCATGATAGGGTTTGTGCTGTATAAAAGTAGAGTTAGGGCCCAGGAAACGAGGCACTGCTGCATAAAAGGGAGGTTGTTACCTGTAGAATCAAAACTTTGGATGCCAAAAATTAATCTTTGAGAGGTAAAATGGGGGTTTGTGCCCTAAAATTGAGAGCTTGGAGTAGGAAAATGAGGCTTTTAATCTGAAAAAGGAGGTTTGTGCCCTAAAATTGAGATATTGGTGCAGAAAAATGAGGCTTTTAACCTGAAAAAGGAGGTTTGTGCCCTAAAATTGAGATATTGGTGAAGAAAAATGAGGCTTTTCACCCAAAAATTGAGAGCTTGTCCCTAAAATTGGGAGCTTGGAGTAGGAAAATGAGGCTTTTAATCTTAAAAAGGAGGTTTGTGCCATAAATTGAGATATTGGTGAAGAAAAATGAGGCTTTTAATCTGAAAATTGAGAGCTTGTCCCTAAAATTGAGAGCTTGGTGCAGAAAAATGAGGCTTTTCACCCAAAAAAGGAGAGCTTGTCCATAACATTGAAATATTGGTGCAGAAAAATGAGGCTTTTCAGGTGAAAAAGGCAGGTTTTACCCTAAAATTGAGAGTTTGGTGCAGAAAAATGAGGCTTTTCTGGTGAAAAGGGCATTTTGTGCCCTAAAATTGCGAGCTTGTTGTAGGAAAATGAGGCTTTTTTACCCGAAAAAGGCAGGTTTTACCCTAAAATTGAGAGCTTGTTGTAGGAAAATGAGGCTTTTTTACCCGAAAAAGGCGGGTTTTACCCTAAAATTGAGAGCTTGTTGTAGGAAAATGAGGCTTTTCAGGTGAAAAAGGCGGGTTTTACCGTAAAATTGAGAGAGTGTTTCCGAAAAATGAGGCTTTTCAGGTGAAAAAGGTGGGTTTGGTGCAGAAAATTGAGAGCTCTGTGCAGAAAAATGAGGCTTTTTCACCCGAAAAAGGCATTTTGTGCCCGAAATTGAGAGCTTGGTGCAGAAAAATGAGGCTTTTCACCCCAAAAACGCGGGTTTAGCCCCCATGATAGGGTTTGTGCTGTAAAAAAGGAGAGGTAGGGCCCTGGAAACGAGGCACTGCTGCATAAAAGGGAGGTTGTTACCTGTAGAATCAAAACTTTGGATGCCAAAAATTAATCTTTGAGAGGTAAAATGGGGGTTTGTGCCCTAAAATTGAGAGCTTGGAGTAGGAAAATGAGGCTTTTAATCTGAAAACGGAGGTTTGTGCCCTAAAATTGAGATATTGGTGAAGAAAAATGAGGCTTTTAACCTGAAAAAGGAGGTTTGTGCCCTAAAATTGAGATATTGGTGCAGAAAAATGAGGCTTTTAACCTGAAAAAGGAGGTTTGTGCCCTAAAATTGAGATATTGGTGAAGAAAAATGAGGCTTTTCACCCAAAAATTGAGAGCTTGTCCCTAAAATTGGGAGCTTGGAGTAGGAAAATGAGGCTTTTAATCTTAAAAAGGAGGTTTGTGCCATAAATTGAGATATTGGTGAAGAAAAATGAGGCTTTTAATCTGAAAATTGAGAGCTTGTCCCTAAAATTGAGAGCTTGGTGCAGAAAAATGAGGCTTTTAATCTGAAAAAGGAGGTTTGTGCCCTAAAATTGAGATATTGGTGAAGAAAAATGAGGCTTTTCACCCAAAAATTGAGAGCTTGTCCCTAAAATTGAGAGCTTGGAGTAGGAAAATGAGGCTTTTAATCTGAAAAAGGAGGTTTGTGCCCTAAAATTGAGATATTGGTGAAGAAAAATGAGGTTTTTCACCCCAAAAGCGTGGGTTTAGCCCCCATGATAGGGTTTGTGCTGTAAAAAAGGAGAGGTAGGGCCCTGGAAACTAGGCACTGCTGCATAAAAGGGAGGTTGTTACCTGTAGAATCAAAACTTTGGATGCCAAAAATTAATCTTTGAGAGGTAAAATGGGGGTTTGTGCCCTAAAATTGAGAGCTTGGAGTAGGAAAATGAGGCTTTTAATCTGAAAAAGGAGGTTTGTGCCCTAAAATTGAGATATTGGTGCAGAAAAATGAGGCTTTTAACCTGAAAAAGGAGGTTTGTGCCCTAAAATTGAGATATTGGTGCAGAAAAATGAGGCTTTTAACCTGAAAAAGGAGGTTTGTGCCCTAAAATTGAGATATTGGTGAAGAAAAATGAGGCTTTTCACCCAAAAATTGAGAGCTTGTCCCTAAAATTGGGAGCTTGGAGTAGGAAAATGAGGCTTTTAATCTTAAAAAGGAGGTTTGTGCCATAAATTGAGATATTGGTGAAGAAAAATGAGGCTTTTAATCTGAAAATTGAGAGCTTGTCCCTAAAATTGAGAGCTTGGTGCAGAAAAATGAGGCTTTTCACCCAAAAAAGGAGAGCTTGTCCATAACATTGAAATATTGGTGCAGAAAAATGAGGCTTTTCAGGTGAAAAAGGTGGGTTTGGTGCTAAAATTGAGAGCTTGGTGCAGAAAAATGAGGCTTTTCTGGTGAAAAGGGCATTTTGTGCCCTAAAATTGCGAGCTTGTTGTAGGAAAATGAGGCTTTTTTACCCGAAAAAGGCAGGTTTTACCCTAAAATTGAGAGCTTGTTGTAGGAAAATGAGGCTTTTTTACCCGAAAAAGGCGGGTTTTACCCTAAAATTGCGAGCTTGTTGTAGGAAAATGAGGCTTTTCAGGTGAAAAAGGCGGGTTTTACCGTAAAATTGAGAGAGTGTTTCCGAAAAATGAGGCTTTTCAGGTGAAAAAGGTGGGTTTGGTGCAGAAAATTGAGAGCTCTGTGCAGAAAAATGAGGCTTTTTCACCCGAAAAAGGCATTTTGTGCCCGAAATTGAGAGCTTGGTGCAGAAAAATGAGGCTTTTCACCCCAAAAACGCGGGTTTAGCCCCCATGATAGGGTTTGTGCTGTAAAAAAGGAGAGGTAGGGCCCTGGAAACGAGGCACTGCTGCATAAAAGGGAGGTTGTTACCTGTAGAATCAAAACTTTGGATGCCAAAAATTAATCTTTGAGAGGTAAAATGGGGGTTTGTGCCCTAAAATTGAGAGCTTGGAGTAGGAAAATGAGGCTTTTAATCTGAAAACGGAGGTTTGTGCCCTAAAATTGAGATATTGGTGCAGAAAAATGAGGCTTTTAACCTGAAAAAGGAGGTTTGTGCCCTAAAATTGAGATATTGGTGAAGAAAAATGAGGCTTTTCACCCAAAAATTGAGAGCTTGTCCCTAAAATTGGGAGCTTGGAGTAGGAAAATGAGGCTTTTAATCTGAAAAAGGAGGTTTGTGCCATAAATTGAGATATTGGTGAAGAAAAATGAGGCTTTTAATCTGAAAATTGAGAGCTTGTCCCTAAAATTGAGAGCTTGGTGCAGAAAAATGAGGCTTTTCACCCAAAAAAGGAGAGCTTGTCCATAACATTGAAATATTGGTGCAGAAAAATGAGGCTTTTCAGGTGAAAAAGGTGGGTTTGGTGCTAAAATTGAGAGCTTGGTGCAGAAAAATGAGGCTTTTCTGGTGAAAAGGGCATTTTGTGCCCTAAAATTGCGAGCTTGTTGTAGGAAAATGAGGCTTTTTTACCCGAAAAAGGCAGGTTTTACCCTAAAATTGAGAGCTTGTTGTAGGAAAATGAGGCTTTTTTACCCGAAAAAGGCGGGTTTTACCCTAAAATTGAGAGCTTGTTGTAGGAAAATGAGGCTTTTCAGGTGAAAAAGGCGGGTTTTACCATAAAATTGAGAGAGTGTTTCCGAAAAATGAGGCTTTTCAGGTGAAAAAGGTGGGTTTGGTGCAGAAAATTGAGAGCTCTGTGCAGAAAAATGAGGCTTTTTCACCCGAAAAAGGCATTTTGTGCCCGAAATTGAGAGCTTGGTGCAGAAAAATGAGGCTTTTCACCCCAAAAACGCGGGTTTAGCCCCCATGATAGGGTTTGTGCTGTAAAAAAGGAGAGGTAGGGCCCTGGAAACGAGGCACTGCTGCATAAAAGGGAGGTTGTTACCTGTAGAATCAAAACTTTGGATGCCAAAAATTAATCTTTGAGAGGTAAAATGGGGGTTTGTGCCCTAAAATTGAGAGCTTGGAGTAGGAAAATGAGGCTTTTAATCTGAAAACGGAGGTTTGTGCCCTAAAATTGAGATATTGGTGCAGAAAAATGAGGCTTTTCCACCCAAAAAAGGTGGGTTTTACCCTAAAATTGAGAGCTTGGTGAAGAAAAATGATTCTTTTCACCCGCAGAAATGCGGTTTCTGCCCTAAAATGGAGAGCTTGGTACAGAAAAATGAGGCTTTTCATCTGAAAAATGCAGGTTTGGCCTTAAAATTGCGCTATTGGTGCAGAAAAATGAGGCTTTTCACCCAAAAAAGGGAGCTTGTCCATAACATTGAAATATTGGTGCAGAAAAATGAGGCTTTTTAGGTGAAAAAGGTGGGTTTGGTGCTAAAATTGAGAGCTTGTTGCAGAAAAATGAGGCTTTACGTGTGAAAAAGACGGTTTGTGCCCTAAAATTGAGAGCTTGGAGTAGGAAAATGAGGCTTTTAATCTGAAAAAGGAGGTTTGTGCCCTAAAATTGAGATATTGGTGCAGAAAAATGAGGCTTTTCCACCCAAAAAAGGTGGGTTTTACCCTAAAATTGAGAGCTTGTTGCAGAAAAATGAGGCTTTTCAGCAGAAAAAGGTTGTTTCCGCCCTAAAATTGAGAGCTTGGTACAGAAAAATGAGGTTTTTCACCCCAAAAGCGTGGGTTTAGCCCCCATGATAGGGTTTGTGCTGTATAAAAGTAGAGTTAGGGCCCAGGAAACGAGGCACTGCTGCATAAAAGGGAGGTTGTTACCTGTAGAATCAAAACTTTGGATGCCAAAAATTAATCTTTGAGAGGTAAAATGGGGGTTTGTGCCCTAAAATTGAGAGCTTGGAGTAGGAAAATGAGGCTTTTAATCTGAAAACGGAGGTTTGTGCCCTAAAATTGAGATATTGGTGCAGAAAAATGAGGCTTTTAACCTGAAAAAGGAGGTTTGTGCCCTAGAATTGAGATATTGGTGAAGAAAAATGAGGCTTTTCACCCAAAAATTGAGAGCTTGTCCCTAAAATTGGGAGCTTGGAGTAGGAAAATGAGGCTTTTAATCTGAAAAAGGAGGTTTGTGCCATAAATTGAGATATTGGTGAAGAAAAATGAGGCTTTTAATCTGAAAATTGAGAGCTTGTCCCTAAAATTGAGAGCTTGGTGCAGAAAAATGAGGCTTTTCACCCAAAAAAGGAGAGCTTGTCCATAACATTGAAATATTGGTGCAGAAAAATGAGGCTTTTCAGGTGAAAAAGGCAGGTTTTACCCTAAAATTGAGAGTTTGGTGCAGAAAAATGAGGCTTTTCTGGTGAAAAGGGCATTTTGTGCCCTAAAATTGCGAGCTTGTTGTAGGAAAATGAGGCTTTTTTACCCGAAAAAGGCAGGTTTTACCCTAAAATTGAGAGCTTGTTGTAGGAAAATGAGGCTTTTTTACCCGAAAAAGGCGGGTTTTACCCTAAAATTGAGAGCTTGTTGTAGGAAAATGAGGCTTTTCAGGTGAAAAAGGCGGGTTTTACCGTAAAATTGAGAGAGTGTTTCCGAAAAATGAGGCTTTTCAGGTGAAAAAGGTGGGTTTGGTGCAGAAAATTGAGAGCTCTGTGCAGAAAAATGAGGCTTTTTCACCCGAAAAAGGCATTTTGTGCCCGAAATTGAGAGCTTGGTGCAGAAAAATGAGGCTTTTCACCCCAAAAACGCGGGTTTAGCCCCCATGATAGGGTTTGTGCTGTAAAAAAGGAGAGGTAGGGCCCTGGAAACGAGGCACTGCTGCATAAAAGGGAGGTTGTTACCTGTAGAATCAAAACTTTGGATGCCAAAAATTAATCTTTGAGAGGTAAAATGGGGGTTTGTGCCCTAAAATTGAGAGCTTGGAGTAGGAAAATGAGGCTTTTAATCTGAAAAAGGAGGTTTGTGCCCTAAAATTGAGATATTGGTGAAGAAAAATGAGGCTTTTAATCTGAAAATTGAGTGCTTGTCCCTAAAATTGAGAGCTTGGTGCAGAAAAATGAGGCTTTTAATCTGAAAAAGGAGGTTTGTGCCCTAAAATTGAGATATTGGTGAAGAAAAATGAGGCTTTTCACCCAAAAATTGAGAGCTTGTCCCTAAAATTGAGAGCTTGGAGTAGGAAAATGAGGCTTTTAATCTGAAAAAGGAGGTTTGTGCCCTAAAATTGAGATATTGGTGCAGAAAAATGAGGCTTTTCCACCCAAAAAAGGTGGGTTTTACCCTAAAATTGAGAGCTTGTTGCAGAAAAATGAGGCTTTTCAGCAGAAAAAGGTTGTTTCCGCCCTAAAATTGAGAGCTTGGTACAGAAAAATGAGGTTTTTCACCCCAAAAGCGTGGGTTTAGCCCCCATGATAGGGTTTGTGCTGTATAAAAGTAGAGTTAGGGCCCAGGAAACGAGGCACTGCTGCATAAAAGGGAGGTTGTTACCTGTAGAATCAAAACTTTGGATGCCAAAAATTAATCTTTGAGAGGTAAAATGGGGGTTTGTGCCCTAAAATTGAGAGCTTGGAGTAGGAAAATGAGGCTTTTAATCTGAAAAAGGAGGTTTGTGCCCTAAAATTGAGATATTGGTGCAGAAAAATGAGGCTTTTAACCTGAAAAAGGAGGTTTGTGCCCTAAAATTGAGATATTGGTGAAGAAAAATGAGGCTTTTCACCCAAAAATTGAGAGCTTGTCCCTAAAATTGGGAGCTTGGAGTAGGAAAATGAGGCTTTTAATCTTAAAAAGGAGGTTTGTGCCATAAATTGAGATATTGGTGAAGAAAAATGAGGCTTTTAATCTGAAAATTGAGAGCTTGTCCCTAAAATTGAGAGCTTGGTGCAGAAAAATGAGGCTTTTCACCCAAAAAAGGAGAGCTTGTCCATAACATTGAAATATTGGTGCAGAAAAATGAGGCTTTTCAGGTGAAAAAGGCAGGTTTTACCCTAAAATTGAGAGTTTGGTGCAGAAAAATGAGGCTTTTCTGGTGAAAAGGGCATTTTGTGCCCTAAAATTGCGAGCTTGTTGTAGGAAAATGAGGCTTTTTTACCCGAAAAAGGCAGGTTTTACCCTAAAATTGAGAGCTTGTTGTAGGAAAATGAGGCTTTTTTACCCGAAAAAGGCGGGTTTTACCCTAAAATTGAGAGCTTGTTGTAGGAAAATGAGGCTTTTCAGGTGAAAAAGGCGGGTTTTACCGTAAAATTGAGAGAGTGTTTCCGAAAAATGAGGCTTTTCAGGTGAAAAAGGTGGGTTTGGTGCAGAAAATTGAGAGCTCTGTGCAGAAAAATGAGGCTTTTTCACCCGAAAAAGGCATTTTGTGCCCGAAATTGAGAGCTTGGTGCAGAAAAATGAGGCTTTTCACCCCAAAAACGCGGGTTTAGCCCCCATGATAGGGTTTGTGCTGTAAAAAAGGAGAGGTAGGGCCCTGGAAACGAGGCACTGCTGCATAAAAGGGAGGTTGTTACCTGTAGAATCAAAACTTTGGATGCCAAAAATTAATCTTTGAGAGGTAAAATGGGGGTTTGTGCCCTAAAATTGAGAGCTTGGAGTAGGAAAATGAGGCTTTTAATCTGAAAACGGAGGTTTGTGCCCTAAAATTGAGATATTGGTGAAGAAAAATGAGGCTTTTAATCTGAAAATTGAGTGCTTGTCCCTAAAATTGAGAGCTTGGTGCAGAAAAATGAGGCTTTTAATCTGAAAAAGGAGGTTTGTGCCCTAAAATTGAGATATTGGTGAAGAAAAATGAGGCTTTTCACCCAAAAATTGAGAGCTTGTCCCTAAAATTGAGAGCTTGGAGTAGGAAAATGAGGCTTTTAATCTGAAAAAGGAGGTTTGTGCCCTAAAATTGAGATATTGGTGAAGAAAAATGAGGTTTTTCACCCCAAAAGCGTGGGTTTAGCCCCCATGATAGGGTTTGTGCTGTAAAAAAGGAGAGGTAGGGCCCTGGAAACTAGGCACTGCTGCATAAAAGGGAGGTTGTTACCTGTAGAATCAAAACTTTGGATGCCAAAAATTAATCTTTGAGAGGTAAAATGGGGGTTTGTGCCCTAAAATTGAGAGCTTGGAGTAGGAAAATGAGGCTTTTAATCTGAAAAAGGAGGTTTGTGCCCTAAAATTGAGATATTGGTGCAGAAAAATGAGGCTTTTAACCTGAAAAAGGAGGTTTGTGCCCTAAAATTGAGATATTGGTGCAGAAAAATGAGGCTTTTAACCTGAAAAAGGAGGTTTGTGCCCTAAAATTGAGATATTGGTGAAGAAAAATGAGGCTTTTCACCCAAAAATTGAGAGCTTGTCCCTAAAATTGGGAGCTTGGAGTAGGAAAATGAGGCTTTTAATCTGAAAAAGGAGGTTTGTGCCATAAATTGAGATATTGGTGAAGAAAAATGAGGCTTTTAATCTGAAAATTGAGAGCTTGTCCCTAAAATTGAGAGCTTGGTGCAGAAAAATGAGGCTTTTCACCCAAAAAAGGAGAGCTTGTCCATAACATTGAAATATTGGTGCAGAAAAATGAGGCTTTTCAGGTGAAAAAGGCAGGTTTTACCCTAAAATTGAGAGTTTGGTGCAGAAAAATGAGGCTTTTCTGGTGAAAAGGGCATTTTGTGCCCTAAAATTGCGAGCTTGTTGTAGGAAAATGAGGCTTTTTTACCCGAAAAAGGCAGGTTTTACCCTAAAATTGAGAGCTTGTTGTAGGAAAATGAGGCTTTTTTACCCGAAAAAGGCGGGTTTTACCCTAAAATTGAGAGCTTGTTGTAGGAAAATGAGGCTTTTCAGGTGAAAAAGGCGGGTTTTACCGTAAAATTGAGAGAGTGTTTCCGAAAAATGAGGCTTTTCAGGTGAAAAAGGTGGGTTTGGTGCAGAAAATTGAGAGCTCTGTGCAGAAAAATGAGGCTTTTTCACCCGAAAAAGGCATTTTGTGCCCGAAATTGAGAGCTTGGTGCAGAAAAATGAGGCTTTTCACCCCAAAAACGCGGGTTTAGCCCCCATGATAGGGTTTGTGCTGTAAAAAAGGAGAGGTAGGGCCCTGGAAACGAGGCACTGCTGCATAAAAGGGAGGTTGTTACCTGTAGAATCAAAACTTTGGATGCCAAAAATTAATCTTTGAGAGGTAAAATGGGGGTTTGTGCCCTAAAATTGAGAGCTTGGAGTAGGAAAATGAGGCTTTTAATCTGAAAACGGAGGTTTGTGCCCTAAAATTGAGATATTGGTGAAGAAAAATGAGGCTTTTAATCTGAAAATTGAGTGCTTGTCCCTAAAATTGAGAGCTTGGTGCAGAAAAATGAGGCTTTTAATCTGAAAAAGGAGGTTTGTGCCCTAAAATTGAGATATTGGTGAAGAAAAATGAGGCTTTTCACCCAAAAATTGAGAGCTTGTCCCTAAAATTGAGAGCTTGGAGTAGGAAAATGAGGCTTTTAATCTGAAAAAGGAGGTTTGTGCCCTAAAATTGAGATATTGGTGCAGAAAAATGAGGCTTTTCCACCCAAAAAAGGTGGGTTTTACCCTAAAATTGAGAGCTTGTTGCAGAAAAATGAGGCTTTTCAGCAGAAAAAGGTTGTTTCCGCCCTAAAATTGAGAGCTTGGTACAGAAAAATGAGGTTTTTCACCCCAAAAGCGTGGGTTTAGCCCCCATGATAGGGTTTGTGCTGTATAAAAGTAGAGTTAGGGCCCAGGAAACGAGGCACTGCTGCATAAAAGGGAGGTTGTTACCTGTAGAATCAAAACTTTGGATGCCAAAAATTAATCTTTGAGAGGTAAAATGGGGGTTTGTGCCCTAAAATTGAGAGCTTGGAGTAGGAAAATGAGGCTTTTAATCTGAAAAAGGAGGTTTGTGCCCTAAAATTGAGATATTGGTGCAGAAAAATGAGGCTTTTAACCTGAAAAAGGAGGTTTGTGCCCTAAAATTGAGATATTGGTGAAGAAAAATGAGGCTTTTCACCCAAAAATTGAGAGCTTGTCCCTAAAATTGGGAGCTTGGAGTAGGAAAATGAGGCTTTTAATCTTAAAAAGGAGGTTTGTGCCATAAATTGAGATATTGGTGAAGAAAAATGAGGCTTTTAATCTGAAAATTGAGAGCTTGTCCCTAAAATTGAGAGCTTGGTGCAGAAAAATGAGGCTTTTCACCCAAAAAAGGAGAGCTTGTCCATAACATTGAAATATTGGTGCAGAAAAATGAGGCTTTTCAGGTGAAAAAGGCAGGTTTTACCCTAAAATTGAGAGTTTGGTGCAGAAAAATGAGGCTTTTCTGGTGAAAAGGGCATTTTGTGCCCTAAAATTGCGAGCTTGTTGTAGGAAAATGAGGCTTTTTTACCCGAAAAAGGCAGGTTTTACCCTAAAATTGAGAGCTTGTTGTAGGAAAATGAGGCTTTTTTACCCGAAAAAGGCGGGTTTTACCCTAAAATTGAGAGCTTGTTGTAGGAAAATGAGGCTTTTCAGGTGAAAAAGGCGGGTTTTACCGTAAAATTGAGAGAGTGTTTCCGAAAAATGAGGCTTTTCAGGTGAAAAAGGTGGGTTTGGTGCAGAAAATTGAGAGCTCTGTGCAGAAAAATGAGGCTTTTTCACCCGAAAAAGGCATTTTGTGCCCGAAATTGAGAGCTTGGTGCAGAAAAATGAGGCTTTTCACCCCAAAAACGCGGGTTTAGCCCCCATGATAGGGTTTGTGCTGTAAAAAAGGAGAGGTAGGGCCCTGGAAACGAGGCACTGCTGCATAAAAGGGAGGTTGTTACCTGTAGAATCAAAACTTTGGATGCCAAAAATTAATCTTTGAGAGGTAAAATGGGGGTTTGTGCCCTAAAATTGAGAGCTTGGAGTAGGAAAATGAGGCTTTTAATCTGAAAACGGAGGTTTGTGCCCTAAAATTGAGATATTGGTGAAGAAAAATGAGGCTTTTAATCTGAAAATTGAGTGCTTGTCCCTAAAATTGAGAGCTTGGTGCAGAAAAATGAGGCTTTTAATCTGAAAAAGGAGGTTTGTGCCCTAAAATTGAGATATTGGTGAAGAAAAATGAGGCTTTTCACCCAAAAATTGAGAGCTTGTCCCTAAAATTGAGAGCTTGGAGTAGGAAAATGAGGCTTTTAATCTGAAAAAGGAGGTTTGTGCCCTAAAATTGAGATATTGGTGCAGAAAAATGAGGCTTTTCCACCCAAAAAAGGTGGGTTTTACCCTAAAATTGAGAGCTTGTTGCAGAAAAATGAGGCTTTTCAGCAGAAAAAGGTTGTTTCCGCCCTAAAATTGAGAGCTTGGTACAGAAAAATGAGGTTTTTCACCCCAAAAGCGTGGGTTTAGCCCCCATGATAGGGTTTGTGCTGTATAAAAGTAGAGTTAGGGCCCAGGAAACGAGGCACTGCTGCATAAAAGGGAGGTTGTTACCTGTAGAATCAAAACTTTGGATGCCAAAAATTAATCTTTGAGAGGTAAAATGGGGGTTTGTGCCCTAAATTTGAGAGCTTGGAGTAGGAAAATGAGGCTTTTAATCTGAAAAAGGAGGTTTGTGCCCTAAAATTGAGATATTGGTGCAGAAAAATGAGGCTTTTAACCTGAAAAAGGAGGTTTGTGCCCTAAAATTGAGATATTGGTGAAGAAAAATGAGGCTTTTCACCCAAAAATTGAGAGCTTGTCCCTAAAATTGGGAGCTTGGAGTAGGAAAATGAGGCTTTTAATCTTAAAAAGGAGGTTTGTGCCATAAATTGAGATATTGGTGAAGAAAAATGAGGCTTTTAATCTGAAAATTGAGAGCTTGTCCCTAAAATTGAGAGCTTGGTGCAGAAAAATGAGGCTTTTCACCCAAAAAAGGAGAGCTTGTCCATAACATTGAAATATTGGTGCAGAAAAATGAGGCTTTTCAGGTGAAAAAGGCAGGTTTTACCCTAAAATTGAGAGTTTGGTGCAGAAAAATGAGGCTTTTCTGGTGAAAAGGGCATTTTGTGCCCTAAAATTGCGAGCTTGTTGTAGGAAAATGAGGCTTTTTTACCCGAAAAAGGCAGGTTTTACCCTAAAATTGAGAGCTTGTTGTAGGAAAATGAGGCTTTTTTACCCGAAAAAGGCGGGTTTTACCCTAAAATTGAGAGCTTGTTGTAGGAAAATGAGGCTTTTCAGGTGAAAAAGGCGGGTTTTACCGTAAAATTGAGAGAGTGTTTCCGAAAAATGAGGCTTTTCAGGTGAAAAAGGTGGGTTTGGTGCAGAAAATTGAGAGCTCTGTGCAGAAAAATGAGGCTTTTTCACCCGAAAAAGGCATTTTGTGCCCGAAATTGAGAGCTTGGTGCAGAAAAATGAGGCTTTTCACCCCAAAAACGCGGGTTTAGCCCCCATGATAGGGTTTGTGCTGTAAAAAAGGAGAGGTAGGGCCCTGGAAACGAGGCACTGCTGCATAAAAGGGAGGTTGTTACCTGTAGAATCAAAACTTTGGATGCCAAAAATTAATCTTTGAGAGGTAAAATGGGGGTTTGTGCCCTAAAATTGAGAGCTTGGAGTAGGAAAATGAGGCTTTTAATCTGAAAACGGAGGTTTGTGCCCTAAAATTGAGATATTGGTGAAGAAAAATGAGGCTTTTAATCTGAAAATTGAGTGCTTGTCCCTAAAATTGAGAGCTTGGTGCAGAAAAATGAGGCTTTTAATCTGAAAAAGGAGGTTTGTGCCCTAAAATTGAGATATTGGTGAAGAAAAATGAGGCTTTTCACCCAAAAATTGAGAGCTTGTCCCTAAAATTGAGAGCTTGGAGTAGGAAAATGAGGCTTTTAATCTGAAAAAGGAGGTTTGTGCCCTAAAATTGAGATATTGGTGAAGAAAAATGAGGTTTTTCACCCCAAAAGCGTGGGTTTAGCCCCCATGATAGGGTTTGTGCTGTAAAAAAGGAGAGGTAGGGCCCTGGAAACTAGGCACTGCTGCATAAAAGGGAGGTTGTTACCTGTAGAATCAAAACTTTGGATGCCAAAAATTAATCTTTGAGAGGTAAAATGGGGGTTTGTGCCCTAAAATTGAGAGCTTGGAGTAGGAAAATGAGGCTTTTAATCTGAAAAAGGAGGTTTGTGCCCTAAAATTGAGATATTGGTGCAGAAAAATGAGGCTTTTAACCTGAAAAAGGAGGTTTGTGCCCTAAAATTGAGATATTGGTGCAGAAAAATGAGGCTTTTAACCTGAAAAAGGAGGTTTGTGCCCTAAAATTGAGATATTGGTGAAGAAAAATGAGGCTTTTCACCCAAAAATTGAGAGCTTGTCCCTAAAATTGGGAGCTTGGAGTAGGAAAATGAGGCTTTTAATCTTAAAAAGGAGGTTTGTGCCATAAATTGAGATATTGGTGAAGAAAAATGAGGCTTTTAATCTGAAAATTGAGAGCTTGTCCCTAAAATTGAGAGCTTGGTGCAGAAAAATGAGGCTTTTCACCCAAAAAAGGAGAGCTTGTCCATAACATTGAAATATTGGTGCAGAAAAATGAGGCTTTTCAGGTGAAAAAGGTGGGTTTGGTGCTAAAATTGAGAGCTTGGTGCAGAAAAATGAGGCTTTTCTGGTGAAAAGGGCATTTTGTGCCCTAAAATTGCGAGCTTGTTGTAGGAAAATGAGGCTTTTTTACCCGAAAAAGGCAGGTTTTACCCTAAAATTGAGAGCTTGTTGTAGGAAAATGAGGCTTTTTTACCCGAAAAAGGCGGGTTTTACCCTAAAATTGAGAGCTTGTTGTAGGAAAATGAGGCTTTTCAGGTGAAAAAGGCGGGTTTTACCGTAAAATTGAGAGAGTGTTTCCGAAAAATGAGGCTTTTCAGGTGAAAAAGGTGGGTTTGGTGCAGAAAATTGAGAGCTCTGTGCAGAAAAATGAGGCTTTTTCACCCGAAAAAGGCATTTTGTGCCCGAAATTGAGAGCTTGGTGCAGAAAAATGAGGCTTTTCACCCCAAAAACGCGGGTTTAGCCCCCATGATAGGGTTTGTGCTGTAAAAAAGGAGAGGTAGGGCCCTGGAAACGAGGCACTGCTGCATAAAAGGGAGGTTGTTACCTGTAGAATCAAAACTTTGGATGCCAAAAATTAATCTTTGAGAGGTAAAATGGGGGTTTGTGCCCTAAAATTGAGAGCTTGGAGTAGGAAAATGAGGCTTTTAATCTGAAAACGGAGGTTTGTGCCCTAAAATTGAGATATTGGTGCAGAAAAATGAGGCTTTTAACCTGAAAAAGGAGGTTTGTGCCCTAAAATTGAGATATTGGTGAAGAAAAATGAGGCTTTTCACCCAAAAATTGAGAGCTTGTCCCTAAAATTGGGAGCTTGGAGTAGGAAAATGAGGCTTTTAATCTGAAAAAGGAGGTTTGTGCCATAAATTGAGATATTGGTGAAGAAAAATGAGGCTTTTAATCTGAAAATTGAGAGCTTGTCCCTAAAATTGAGAGCTTGGTGCAGAAAAATGAGGCTTTTCACCCAAAAAAGGAGAGCTTGTCCATAACATTGAAATATTGGTGCAGAAAAATGAGGCTTTTCAGGTGAAAAAGGTGGGTTTGGTGCTAAAATTGAGAGCTTGGTGCAGAAAAATGAGGCTTTTCTGGTGAAAAGGGCATTTTGTGCCCTAAAATTGCGAGCTTGTTGTAGGAAAATGAGGCTTTTTTACCCGAAAAAGGCAGGTTTTACCCTAAAATTGAGAGCTTGTTGTAGGAAAATGAGGCTTTTTTACCCGAAAAAGGCGGGTTTTACCCTAAAATTGAGAGCTTGTTGTAGGAAAATGAGGCTTTTCAGGTGAAAAAGGCGGGTTTTACCGTAAAATTGAGAGAGTGTTTCCGAAAAATGAGGCTTTTCAGGTGAAAAAGGTGGGTTTGGTGCAGAAAATTGAGAGCTCTGTGCAGAAAAATGAGGCTTTTTCACCCGAAAAAGGCATTTTGTGCCCGAAATTGAGAGCTTGGTGCAGAAAAATGAGGCTTTTCACCCCAAAAACGCGGGTTTAGCCCCCATGATAGGGTTTGTGCTGTAAAAAAGGAGAGGTAGGGCCCTGGAAACGAGGCACTGCTGCATAAAAGGGAGGTTGTTACCTGTAGAATCAAAACTTTGGATGCCAAAAATTAATCTTTGAGAGGTAAAATGGGGGTTTGTGCCCTAAAATTGAGAGCTTGGAGTAGGAAAATGAGGCTTTTAATCTGAAAACGGAGGTTTGTGCCCTAAAATTGAGATATTGGTGCAGAAAAATGAGGCTTTTAACCTGAAAAAGGAGGTTTGTGCCCTAAAATTGAGATATTGGTGAAGAAAAATGAGGCTTTTCACCCAAAAATTGAGAGCTTGTCCCTAAAATTGGGAGCTTGGAGTAGGAAAATGAGGCTTTTAATCTGAAAAAGGAGGTTTGTGCCATAAATTGAGATATTGGTGAAGAAAAATGAGGCTTTTAATCTGAAAATTGAGAGCTTGTCCCTAAAATTGAGAGCTTGGTGCAGAAAAATGAGGCTTTTCACCCAAAAAAGGAGAGCTTGTCCATAACATTGAAATATTGGTGCAGAAAAATGAGGCTTTTCAGGTGAAAAAGGTGGGTTTGGTGCTAAAATTGAGAGCTTGGTGCAGAAAAATGAGGCTTTTCTGGTGAAAAGGGCATTTTGTGCCCTAAAATTGCGAGCTTGTTGTAGGAAAATGAGGCTTTTTTACCCGAAAAAGGCGGGTTTTACCCTAAAATTGAGAGCTTGTTGTAGGAAAATGAGGCTTTTTTACCCGAAAAAGGCGGGGTTTACCCTAAAATTGAGAGCTTGTTGTAGGAAAATGAGGCTTTTCAGGTGAAAAAGGCGGGTTTTACCGTAAAATTGAGAGAGTGTTTCCGAAAAATGAGGCTTTTCAGGTGAAAAAGGTGGGTTTGGTGCAGAAAATTGAGAGCTCTGTGCAGAAAAATGAGGCTTTTTCACCCGAAAAAGGCATTTTGTGCCCGAAATTGAGAGCTTGGTGCAGAAAAATGAGGCTTTTCACCCCAAAAACGCGGGTTTAGCCCCCATGATAGGGTTTGTGCTGTAAAAAAGGAGAGGTAGGGCCCTGGAAACGAGGCACTGCTGCATAAAAGGGAGGTTGTTACCTGTAGAATCAAAACTTTGGATGCCAAAAATTAATCTTTGAGAGGTAAAATGGGGGTTTGTGCCCTAAAATTGAGAGCTTGGAGTAGGAAAATGAGGCTTTTAATCTGAAAACGGAGGTTTGTGCCCTAAAATTGAGATATTGGTGCAGAAAAATGAGGCTTTTCCACCCAAAAAAGGTGGGTTTTACCCTAAAATTGAGAGCTTGGTGAAGAAAAATGATTCTTTTCACCCGCAGAAATGCGGTTTCTGCCCTAAAATGGAGAGCTTGGTACAGAAAAATGAGGCTTTTCATCTGAAAAATGCAGGTTTGGCCTTAAAATTGCGCTATTGGTGCAGAAAAATGAGGCTTTTCACCCAAAAAAGGGAGCTTGTCCATAACATTGAAATATTGGTGCAGAAAAATGAGGCTTTTTAGGTGAAAAAGGTGGGTTTGGTGCTAAAATTGAGAGCTTGTTGCAGAAAAATGAGGCTTTACGTGTGAAAAAGACGGTTTGTGCCCTAAAATTGAGAGCTTGGAGTAGGAAAATGAGGCTTTTAATCTGAAAAAGGAGGTTTGTGCCCTAAAATTGAGATATTGGTGCAGAAAAATGAGGCTTTTCCACCCAAAAAAGGTGGGTTTTACCCTAAAATTGAGAGCTTGTTGCAGAAAAATGAGGCTTTTCAGCAGAAAAAGGTTGTTTCCGCCCTAAAATTGAGAGCTTGGTACAGAAAAATGAGGTTTTTCACCCCAAAAGCGTGGGTTTAGCCCCCATGATAGGGTTTGTGCTGTATAAAAGTAGAGTTAGGGCCCAGGAAACGAGGCACTGCTGCATAAAAGGGAGGTTGTTACCTGTAGAATCAAAACTTTGGATGCCAAAAATTAATCTTTGAGAGGTAAAATGGGGGTTTGTGCCCTAAAATTGAGAGCTTGGAGTAGGAAAATGAGGCTTTTAATCTGAAAAAGGAGGTTTGTGCCCTAAAATTGAGATATTGGTGCAGAAAAATGAGGCTTTTAACCTGAAAAAGGAGGTTTGTGCCCTAAAATTGAGATATTGGTGAAGAAAAATGAGGCTTTTCACCCAAAAATTGAGAGCTTGTCCCTAAAATTGGGAGCTTGGAGTAGGAAAATGAGGCTTTTAATCTGAAAAAGGAGGTTTGTGCCATAAATTGAGATATTGGTGAAGAAAAATGAGGCTTTTAATCTGAAAATTGAGAGCTTGTCCCTAAAATTGAGAGCTTGGTGCAGAAAAATGAGGCTTTTCACCCAAAAAAGGAGAGCTTGTCCATAACATTGAAATATTGGTGCAGAAAAATGAGGCTTTTCAGGTGAAAAAGGCAGGTTTTACCCTAAAATTGAGAGTTTGGTGCAGAAAAATGAGGCTTTTCTGGTGAAAAGGGCATTTTGTGCCCTAAAATTGCGAGCTTGTTGTAGGAAAATGAGGCTTTTTTACCCGAAAAAGGCAGGTTTTACCCTAAAATTGAGAGCTTGTTGTAGGAAAATGAGGCTTTTTTACCCGAAAAAGGCGGGTTTTACCCTAAAATTGAGAGCTTGTTGTAGGAAAATGAGGCTTTTCAGGTGAAAAAGGCGGGTTTTACCGTAAAATTGAGAGAGTGTTTCCGAAAAATGAGGCTTTTCAGGTGAAAAAGGTGGGTTTGGTGCAGAAAATTGAGAGCTCTGTGCAGAAAAATGAGGCTTTTTCACCCGAAAAAGGCATTTTGTGCCCGAAATTGAGAGCTTGGTGCAGAAAAATGAGGCTTTTCACCCCAAAAACGCGGGTTTAGCCCCCATGATAGGGTTTGTGCTGTAAAAAAGGAGAGGTAGGGCCCTGGAAACGAGGCACTGCTGCATAAAAGGGAGGTTGTTACCTGTAGAATCAAAACTTTGGATGCCAAAAATTAATCTTTGAGAGGTAAAATGGGGGTTTGTGCCCTAAAATTGAGAGCTTGGAGTAGGAAAATGAGGCTTTTAATCTGAAAACGGAGGTTTGTGCCCTAAAATTGAGATATTGGTGAAGAAAAATGAGGCTTTTAATCTGAAAATTGAGTGCTTGTCCCTAAAATTGAGAGCTTGGTGCAGAAAAATGAGGCTTTTAATCTGAAAAAGGAGGTTTGTGCCCTAAAATTGAGATATTGGTGAAGAAAAATGAGGCTTTTCACCCAAAAATTGAGAGCTTGTCCCTAAAATTGAGAGCTTGGAGTAGGAAAATGAGGCTTTTAATCTGAAAAAGGAGGTTTGTGCCCTAAAATTGAGATATTGGTGAAGAAAAATGAGGTTTTTCACCCCAAAAGCGTGGGTTTAGCCCCCATGATAGGGTTTGTGCTGTAAAAAAGGAGAGGTAGGGCCCTGGAAACTAGGCACTGCTGCATAAAAGGGAGGTTGTTACCTGTAGAATCAAAACTTTGGATGCCAAAAATTAATCTTTGAGAGGTAAAATGGGGGTTTGTGCCCTAAAATTGAGAGCTTGGAGTAGGAAAATGAGGCTTTTAATCTGAAAAAGGAGGTTTGTGCCCTAAAATTGAGATATTGGTGCAGAAAAATGAGGCTTTTAACCTGAAAAAGGAGGTTTGTGCCCTAAAATTGAGATATTGGTGCAGAAAAATGAGGCTTTTAACCTGAAAAAGGAGGTTTGTGCCCTAAAATTGAGATATTGGTGAAGAAAAATGAGGCTTTTCACCCAAAAATTGAGAGCTTGTCCCTAAAATTGGGAGCTTGGAGTAGGAAAATGAGGCTTTTAATCTTAAAAAGGAGGTTTGTGCCATAAATTGAGATATTGGTGAAGAAAAATGAGGCTTTTAATCTGAAAATTGAGAGCTTGTCCCTAAAATTGAGAGCTTGGTGCAGAAAAATGAGGCTTTTCACCCAAAAAAGGAGAGCTTGTCCATAACATTGAAATATTGGTGCAGAAAAATGAGGCTTTTCAGGTGAAAAAGGTGGGTTTGGTGCTAAAATTGAGAGCTTGGTGCAGAAAAATGAGGCTTTTCTGGTGAAAAGGGCATTTTGTGCCCTAAAATTGCGAGCTTGTTGTAGGAAAATGAGGCTTTTTTACCCGAAAAAGGCAGGTTTTACCCTAAAATTGAGAGCTTGTTGTAGGAAAATGAGGCTTTTTTACCCGAAAAAGGCGGGTTTTACCCTAAAATTGAGAGCTTGTTGTAGGAAAATGAGGCTTTTCAGGTGAAAAAGGCGGGTTTTACCGTAAAATTGAGAGAGTGTTTCCGAAAAATGAGGCTTTTCAGGTGAAAAAGGTGGGTTTGGTGCAGAAAATTGAGAGCTCTGTGCAGAAAAATGAGGCTTTTTCACCCGAAAAAGGCATTTTGTGCCCGAAATTGAGAGCTTGGTGCAGAAAAATGAGGCTTTTCACCCCAAAAACGCGGGTTTAGCCCCCATGATAGGGTTTGTGCTGTAAAAAAGGAGAGGTAGGGCCCTGGAAACGAGGCACTGCTGCATAAAAGGGAGGTTGTTACCTGTAGAATCAAAACTTTGGATGCCAAAAATTAATCTTTGAGAGGTAAAATGGGGGTTTGTGCCCTAAAATTGAGAGCTTGGAGTAGGAAAATGAGGCTTTTAATCTGAAAACGGAGGTTTGTGCCCTAAAATTGAGATATTGGTGCAGAAAAATGAGGCTTTTAACCTGAAAAAGGAGGTTTGTGCCCTAAAATTGAGATATTGGTGAAGAAAAATGAGGCTTTTCACCCAAAAATTGAGAGCTTGTCCCTAAAATTGGGAGCTTGGAGTAGGAAAATGAGGCTTTTAATCTGAAAAAGGAGGTTTGTGCCATAAATTGAGATATTGGTGAAGAAAAATGAGGCTTTTAATCTGAAAATTGAGAGCTTGTCCCTAAAATTGAGAGCTTGGTGCAGAAAAATGAGGCTTTTCACCCAAAAAAGGAGAGCTTGTCCATAACATTGAAATATTGGTGCAGAAAAATGAGGCTTTTCAGGTGAAAAAGGTGGGTTTGGTGCTAAAATTGAGAGCTTGGTGCAGAAAAATGAGGCTTTTCTGGTGAAAAGGGCATTTTGTGCCCTAAAATTGCGAGCTTGTTGTAGGAAAATGAGGCTTTTTTACCCGAAAAAGGCAGGTTTTACCCTAAAATTGAGAGCTTGTTGTAGGAAAATGAGGCTTTTTTACCCGAAAAAGGCGGGTTTTACCCTAAAATTGAGAGCTTGTTGTAGGAAAATGAGGCTTTTCAGGTGAAAAAGGCGGGTTTTACCGTAAAATTGAGAGAGTGTTTCCGAAAAATGAGGCTTTTCAGGTGAAAAAGGTGGGTTTGGTGCAGAAAATTGAGAGCTCTGTGCAGAAAAATGAGGCTTTTTCACCCGAAAAAGGCATTTTGTGCCCGAAATTGAGAGCTTGGTGCAGAAAAATGAGGCTTTTCACCCCAAAAACGCGGGTTTAGCCCCCATGATAGGGTTTGTGCTGTAAAAAAGGAGAGGTAGGGCCCTGGAAACGAGGCACTGCTGCATAAAAGGGAGGTTGTTACCTGTAGAATCAAAACTTTGGATGCCAAAAATTAATCTTTGAGAGGTAAAATGGGGGTTTGTGCCCTAAAATTGAGAGCTTGGAGTAGGAAAATGAGGCTTTTAATCTGAAAACGGAGGTTTGTGCCCTAAAATTGAGATATTGGTGCAGAAAAATGAGGCTTTTAACCTGAAAAAGGAGGTTTGTGCCCTAAAATTGAGATATTGGTGAAGAAAAATGAGGCTTTTCACCCAAAAATTGAGAGCTTGTCCCTAAAATTGGGAGCTTGGAGTAGGAAAATGAGGCTTTTAATCTGAAAAAGGAGGTTTGTGCCATAAATTGAGATATTGGTGAAGAAAAATGAGGCTTTTAATCTGAAAATTGAGAGCTTGTCCCTAAAATTGAGAGCTTGGTGCAGAAAAATGAGGCTTTTCACCCAAAAAAGGAGAGCTTGTCCATAACATTGAAATATTGGTGCAGAAAAATGAGGCTTTTCAGGTGAAAAAGGTGGGTTTGGTGCTAAAATTGAGAGCTTGGTGCAGAAAAATGAGGCTTTTCTGGTGAAAAGGGCATTTTGTGCCCTAAAATTGCGAGCTTGTTGTAGGAAAATGAGGCTTTTTTACCCGAAAAAGGCGGGTTTTACCCTAAAATTGAGAGCTTGTTGTAGGAAAATGAGGCTTTTTTACCCGAAAAAGGCGGGGTTTACCCTAAAATTGAGAGCTTGTTGTAGGAAAATGAGGCTTTTCAGGTGAAAAAGGCGGGTTTTACCGTAAAATTGAGAGAGTGTTTCCGAAAAATGAGGCTTTTCAGGTGAAAAAGGTGGGTTTGGTGCAGAAAATTGAGAGCTCTGTGCAGAAAAATGAGGCTTTTTCACCCGAAAAAGGCATTTTGTGCCCGAAATTGAGAGCTTGGTGCAGAAAAATGAGGCTTTTCACCCCAAAAACGCGGGTTTAGCCCCCATGATAGGGTTTGTGCTGTAAAAAAGGAGAGGTAGGGCCCTGGAAACGAGGCACTGCTGCATAAAAGGGAGGTTGTTACCTGTAGAATCAAAACTTTGGATGCCAAAAATTAATCTTTGAGAGGTAAAATGGGGGTTTGTGCCCTAAAATTGAGAGCTTGGAGTAGGAAAATGAGGCTTTTAATCTGAAAACGGAGGTTTGTGCCCTAAAATTGAGATATTGGTGCAGAAAAATGAGGCTTTTCCACCCAAAAAAGGTGGGTTTTACCCTAAAATTGAGAGCTTGGTGAAGAAAAATGATTCTTTTCACCCGCAGAAATGCGGTTTCTGCCCTAAAATGGAGAGCTTGGTACAGAAAAATGAGGCTTTTCATCTGAAAAATGCAGGTTTGGCCTTAAAATTGCGCTATTGGTGCAGAAAAATGAGGCTTTTCACCCAAAAAAGGGAGCTTGTCCATAACATTGAAATATTGGTGCAGAAAAATGAGGCTTTTTAGGTGAAAAAGGTGGGTTTGGTGCTAAAATTGAGAGCTTGTTGCAGAAAAATGAGGCTTTACGTGTGAAAAAGACGGTTTGTGCCCTAAAATTGAGAGCTTGGAGTAGGAAAATGAGGCTTTTAATCTGAAAAAGGAGGTTTGTGCCCTAAAATTGAGATATTGGTGCAGAAAAATGAGGCTTTTCCACCCAAAAAAGGTGGGTTTTACCCTAAAATTGAGAGCTTGTTGCAGAAAAATGAGGCTTTTCAGCAGAAAAAGGTTGTTTCCGCCCTAAAATTGAGAGCTTGGTACAGAAAAATGAGGTTTTTCACCCCAAAAGCGTGGGTTTAGCCCCCATGATAGGGTTTGTGCTGTATAAAAGTAGAGTTAGGGCCCAGGAAACGAGGCACTGCTGCATAAAAGGGAGGTTGTTACCTGTAGAATCAAAACTTTGGATGCCAAAAATTAATCTTTGAGAGGTAAAATGGGGGTTTGTGCCCTAAAATTGAGAGCTTGGAGTAGGAAAATGAGGCTTTTAATCTGAAAAAGGAGGTTTGTGCCCTAAAATTGAGATATTGGTGCAGAAAAATGAGGCTTTTAACCTGAAAAAGGAGGTTTGTGCCCTAAAATTGAGATATTGGTGAAGAAAAATGAGGCTTTTCACCCAAAAATTGAGAGCTTGTCCCTAAAATTGGGAGCTTGGAGTAGGAAAATGAGGCTTTTAATCTGAAAAAGGAGGTTTGTGCCATAAATTGAGATATTGGTGAAGAAAAATGAGGCTTTTAATCTGAAAATTGAGAGCTTGTCCCTAAAATTGAGAGCTTGGTGCAGAAAAATGAGGCTTTTCACCCAAAAAAGGAGAGCTTGTCCATAACATTGAAATATTGGTGCAGAAAAATGAGGCTTTTCAGGTGAAAAAGGCAGGTTTTACCCTAAAATTGAGAGTTTGGTGCAGAAAAATGAGGCTTTTCTGGTGAAAAGGGCATTTTGTGCCCTAAAATTGCGAGCTTGTTGTAGGAAAATGAGGCTTTTTTACCCGAAAAAGGCAGGTTTTACCCTAAAATTGCGAGCTTGTTGTAGGAAAATGAGGCTTTTTTACCCGAAAAAGGCGGGTTTTACCCTAAAATTGAGAGCTTGTTGTAGGAAAATGAGGCTTTTCAGGTGAAAAAGGCGGGTTTTACCGTAAAATTGAGAGAGTGTTTCCGAAAAATGAGGCTTTTCAGGTGAAAAAGGTGGGTTTGGTGCAGAAAATTGAGAGCTCTGTGCAGAAAAATGAGGCTTTTTCACCCGAAAAAGGCATTTTGTGCCCGAAATTGAGAGCTTGGTGCAGAAAAATGAGGCTTTTCACCCCAAAAACGCGGGTTTAGCCCCCATGATAGGGTTTGTGCTGTAAAAAAGGAGAGGTAGGGCCCTGGAAACGAGGCACTGCTGCATAAAAGGGAGGTTGTTACCTGTAGAATCAAAACTTTGGATGCCAAAAATTAATCTTTGAGAGGTAAAATGGGGGTTTGTGCCCTAAAATTGAGAGCTTGGAGTAGGAAAATGAGGCTTTTAATCTGAAAACGGAGGTTTGTGCCCTAAAATTGAGATATTGGTGAAGAAAAATGAGGCTTTTAATCTGAAAATTGAGTGCTTGTCCCTAAAATTGAGAGCTTGGTGCAGAAAAATGAGGCTTTTAATCTGAAAAAGGAGGTTTGTGCCCTAAAATTGAGATATTGGTGAAGAAAAATGAGGCTTTTCACCCAAAAATTGAGAGCTTGTCCCTAAAATTGAGAGCTTGGAGTAGGAAAATGAGGCTTTTAATCTGAAAAAGGAGGTTTGTGCCCTAAAATTGAGATATTGGTGAAGAAAAATGAGGTTTTTCACCCCAAAAGCGTGGGTTTAGCCCCCATGATAGGGTTTGTGCTGTAAAAAAGGAGAGGTAGGGCCCTGGAAACGAGGCACTGCTGCATAAAAGGGAGGTTGTTACCTGTAGAATCAAAACTTTGGATGCCAAAAATTAATCTTTGAGAGGTAAAATGGGGGTTTGTGCCCTAAAATTGAGAGCTTGGAGTAGGAAAATGAGGCTTTTAATCTGAAAAAGGAGGTTTGTGCCCTAAAATTGAGATATTGGTGCAGAAAAATGAGGCTTTTAACCTGAAAAAGGAGGTTTGTGCCCTAAAATTGAGATATTGGTGCAGAAAAATGAGGCTTTTAACCTGAAAAAGGAGGTTTGTGCCCTAAAATTGAGATATTGGTGAAGAAAAATGAGGTTTTTCACCCAAAAATTGAGAGCTTGTCCCTAAAATTGGGAGCTTGGAGTAGGAAAATGAGGCTTTTAATCTGAAAAAGGAGGTTTGTGCCATAAATTGAGATATTGGTGAAGAAAAATGAGGCTTTTAATCTGAAAATTGAGAGCTTGTCCCTAAAATTGAGAGCTTGGTGCAGAAAAATGAGGCTTTTCACCCAAAAAAGGAGAGCTTGTCCATAACATTGAAATATTGGTGCAGAAAAATGAGGCTTTTCAGGTGAAAAAGGTGGGTTTGGTGCTAAAATTGAGAGCTTGGTGCAGAAAAATGAGGCTTTTCTGGTGAAAAGGGCATTTTGTGCCCTAAAATTGCGAGCTTGTTGTAGGAAAATGAGGCTTTTTTACCCGAAAAAGGCAGGTTTTACCCTAAAATTGAGAGCTTGTTGTAGGAAAATGAGGCTTTTTTACCCGAAAAAGGCGGGTTTTACCCTAAAATTGAGAGCTTGTTGTAGGAAAATGAGGCTTTTCAGGTGAAAAAGGCGGGTTTTACCGTAAAATTGAGAGAGTGTTTCCGAAAAATGAAGCTTTTCAGGTGAAAAAGGTGGGTTTGGTGCAGAAAATTGAGAGCTCTGTGCAGAAAAATGAGGCTTTTTCACCCGAAAAAGGCATTTTGTGCCCGAAATTGAGAGCTTGGTGCAGAAAAATGAGGCTTTTCACCCCAAAAACGCGGGTTTAGCCCCCATGATAGGGTTTGTGCTGTAAAAAAGGAGAGGTAGGGCCCTGGAAACGAGGCACTGCTGCATAAAAGGGAGGTTGTTACCTGTAGAATCAAAAGCTTGGATGCCAAAAATTAATCTTTGAGAGGTAAAATGGGGGTTTGTGCCCTAAAATTGAGAGCTTGGAGTAGGAAAATGAGGCTTTTAATCTGAAAACGGAGGTTTGTGCCCTAAAATTGAGATATTGGTGCAGAAAAATGAGGCTTTTAACCTGAAAAAGGAGGTTTGTGCCCTAAAATTGAGATATTGGTGAAGAAAAATGAGGCTTTTCACCCAAAAATTGAGAGCTTGTCCCTAAAATTGGGAGCTTGGAGTAGGAAAATGAGGCTTTTAATCTGAAAAAGGAGGTTTGTGCCATAAATTGAGATATTGGTGAAGAAAAATGAGGCTTTTAATCTGAAAATTGAGAGCTTGTCCCTAAAATTGAGAGCTTGGTGCAGAAAAATGAGGCTTTTCACCCAAAAAAGGAGAGCTTGTCCATAACATTGAAATATTGGTGCAGAAAAATGAGGCTTTTCAGGTGAAAAAGGTGGGTTTGGTGCTAAAATTGAGAGCTTGGTGCAGAAAAATGAGGCTTTTCTGGTGAAAAGGGCATTTTGTGCCCTAAAATTGCGAGCTTGTTGTAGGAAAATGAGGCTTTTTTACCCGAAAAAGGCAGGTTTTACCCTAAAATTGAGAGCTTGTTGTAGGAAAATGAGGCTTTTTTACCCGAAAAAGGCGGGTTTTACCCTAAAATTGCGAGCTTGTTGTAGGAAAATGAGGCTTTTCAGGTGAAAAAGGCGGGTTTTACCGTAAAATTGAGAGAGTGTTTCCGAAAAATGAGGCTTTTCAGGTGAAAAAGGTGGGTTTGGTGCAGAAAATTGAGAGCTCTGTGCAGAAAAATGAGGCTTTTTCACCCGAAAAAGGCATTTTGTGCCCGAAATTGAGAGCTTGGTGCAGAAAAATGAGGCTTTTCACCCCAAAAACGCGGGTTTAGCCCCCATGATAGGGTTTGTGCTGTGAAAAAGGAGAGGTAGGGCCCTGGAAACGAGGCACTGCTGCATAAAAGGGAGGTTGTTACCTGTAGAATCAAAACTTTGGATGCCAAAAATTAATCTTTGAGAGGTAAAATGGGGGTTTGTGCCCTAAAATTGAGAGCTTGGAGTAGGAAAATGAGGCTTTTAATCTGAAAACGGAGGTTTGTGCCCTAAAATTGAGATATTGGTGCAGAAAAATGAGGCTTTTAACCTGAAAAAGGAGGTTTGTGCCCTAAAATTGAGATATTGGTGAAGAAAAATGAGGCTTTTCACCCAAAAATTGAGAGCTTGTCCCTAAAATTGGGAGCTTGGAGTAGGAAAATGAGGCTTTTAATCTGAAAAAGGAGGTTTGTGCCATAAATTGAGATATTGGTGAAGAAAAATGAGGCTTTTAATCTGAAAATTGAGAGCTTGTCCCTAAAATTGAGAGCTTGGTGCAGAAAAATGAGGCTTTTCACCCAAAAAAGGAGAGCTTGTCCATAACATTGAAATATTGGTGCAGAAAAATGAGGCTTTTCAGGTGAAAAAGGTGGGTTTGGTGCTAAAATTGAGAGCTTGGTGCAGAAAAATGAGGCTTTTCTGGTGAAAAGGGCATTTTGTGCCCTAAAATTGCGAGCTTGTTGTAGGAAAATGAGGCTTTTTTACCCGAAAAAGGCAGGTTTTACCCTAAAATTGAGAGCTTGTTGTAGGAAAATGAGGCTTTTTTACCCGAAAAAGGCGGGTTTTACCCTAAAATTGAGAGCTTGTTGTAGGAAAATGAGGCTTTTCAGGTGAAAAAGGCGGGTTTTACCGTAAAATTGAGAGAGTGTTTCCGAAAAATGAGGCTTTTCAGGTGAAAAAGGTGGGTTTGGTGCAGAAAATTGAGAGCTCTGTGCAGAAAAATGAGGCTTTTTCACCCGAAAAAGGCATTTTGTGCCCGAAATTGAGAGCTTGGTGCAGAAAAATGAGGCTTTTCACCCCAAAAACGCGGGTTTAGCCCCCATGATAGGGTTTGTGCTGTAAAAAAGGAGAGGTAGGGCCCTGGAAACGAGGCACTGCTGCATAAAAGGGAGGTTGTTACCTGTAGAATCAAAACTTTGGATGCCAAAAATTAATCTTTGAGAGGTAAAATGGGGGTTTGTGCCCTAAAATTGAGAGCTTGGAGTAGGAAAATGAGGCTTTTAATCTGAAAAAGGAGGTTTGTGCCCTAAAATTGAGATATTGGTGCAGAAAAATGAGGCTTTTAACCTGAAAAAGGAGGTTTGTGCCCTAAAATTGAGATATTGGTGAAGAAAAATGAGGCTTTTCACCCAAAAATTGAGAGCTTGTCCCTAAAATTGGGAGCTTGGAGTAGGAAAATGAGGCTTTTAATCTTAAAAAGGAGGTTTGTGCCATAAATTGAGATATTGGTGAAGAAAAATGAGGCTTTTAATCTGAAAATTGAGAGCTTGTCCCTAAAATTGAGAGCTTGGTGCAGAAAAATGAGGCTTTTCACCCAAAAAAGGAGAGCTTGTCCATAACATTGAAATATTGGTGCAGAAAAATGAGGCTTTTCAGGTGAAAAAGGTGGGTTTGGTGCTAAAATTGAGAGCTTGGTGCAGAAAAATGAGGCTTTTCTGGTGAAAAGGGCATTTTGTGCCCTAAAATTGCGAGCTTGTTGTAGGAAAATGAGGCTTTTTTACCCGAAAAAGGCGGGTTTTACCCTAAAATTGAGAGCTTGTTGTAGGAAAATGAGGCTTTTTTACCCGAAAAAGGCGGGTTTTACCCTAAAATTGAGAGCTTGTTGTAGGAAAATGAGGCTTTTCAGGTGAAAAAGGCGGGTTTTACCGTAAAATTGAGAGAGTGTTTCCGAAAAATGAGGCTTTTCAGGTGAAAAAGGTGGGTTTGGTGCAGAAAATTGAGAGCTCTGTGCAGAAAAATGAGGCTTTTTCACCCGAAAAAGGCATTTTGTGCCCGAAATTGAGAGCTTGGTGCAGAAAAATGAGGCTTTTCACCCCAAAAACGCGGGTTTAGCCCCCATGATAGGGTTTGTGCTGTAAAAAAGGAGAGGTAGGGCCCTGGAAACGAGGCACTGCTGCATAAAAGGGAGGTTGTTACCTGTAGAATCAAAACTTTGGATGCCAAAAATTAATCTTTGAGAGGTAAAATGGGGGTTTGTGCCCTAAAATTGAGAGCTTGGAGTAGGAAAATGAGGCTTTTAATCTGAAAACGGAGGTTTGTGCCCTAAAATTGAGATATTGGTGCAGAAAAATGAGGCTTTTCCACCCAAAAAAGGTGGGTTTTACCCTAAAATTGAGAGCTTGGTGAAGAAAAATGATTCTTTTCACCCGCAGAAATGCGGTTTCTGCCCTAAAATGGAGAGCTTGGTACAGAAAAATGAGGCTTTTCATCTGAAAAATGCAGGTTTGGCCTTAAAATTGCGCTATTGGTGCAGAAAAATGAGGCTTTTCACCCAAGAAAGGGAGCTTGTCCATAACATTGAAATATTGGTGCAGAAAAATGAGGCTTTTTAGGTGAAAAAGGTGGGTTTGGTGCTAAAATTGAGAGCTTGTTGCAGAAAAATGAGGCTTTACGTGTGAAAAAGACGGTTTGTGCCCTAAAATTGAGAGCTTGGAGTAGGAAAATGAGGCTTTTAATCTGAAAAAGGAGGTTTGTGCCCTAAAATTGAGATATTGGTGCAGAAAAATGAGGCTTTTCCACCCAAAAAAGGTGGGTTTTACCCTAAAATTGAGAGCTTGTTGCAGAAAAATGAGGCTTTTCAGCAGAAAAAGGTTGTTTCCGCCCTAAAATTGAGAGCTTGGTACAGAAAAATGAGGTTTTTCACCCCAAAAGCGTGGGTTTAGCCCCCATGATAGGGTTTGTGCTGTATAAAAGTAGAGTTAGGGCCCAGGAAACGAGGCACTGCTGCATAAAAGGGAGGTTGTTACCTGTAGAATCAAAACTTTGGATGCCAAAAATTAATCTTTGAGAGGTAAAATGGGGGTTTGTGCCCTAAAATTGAGAGCTTGGAGTAGGAAAATGAGGCTTTTAATCTGAAAAAGGAGGTTTGTGCCCTAAAATTGAGATATTGGTGCAGAAAAATGAGGCTTTTAACCTGAAAAAGGAGGTTTGTGCCCTAAAATTGAGATATTGGTGAAGAAAAATGAGGCTTTTCACCCAAAAATTGAGAGCTTGTCCCTAAAATTGGGAGCTTGGAGTAGGAAAATGAGGCTTTTAATCTTAAAAAGGAGGTTTGTGCCATAAATTGAGATATTGGTGAAGAAAAATGAGGCTTTTAATCTGAAAATTGAGAGCTTGTCCCTAAAATTGAGAGCTTGGTGCAGAAAAATGAGGCTTTTCACCCAAAAAAGGAGAGCTTGTCCATAACATTGAAATATTGGTGCAGAAAAATGAGGCTTTTCAGGTGAAAAAGGCAGGTTTTACCCTAAAATTGAGAGTTTGGTGCAGAAAAATGAGGCTTTTCTGGTGAAAAGGGCATTTTGTGCCCTAAAATTGCGAGCTTGTTGTAGGAAAATGAGGCTTTTTTACCCGAAAAAGGCAGGTTTTACCCTAAAATTGCGAGCTTGTTGTAGGAAAATGAGGCTTTTTTACCCGAAAAAGGCGGGTTTTACCCTAAAATTGAGAGCTTGTTGTAGGAAAATGAGGCTTTTCAGGTGAAAAAGGCGGGTTTTACCGTAAAATTGAGAGAGTGTTTCCGAAAAATGAGGCTTTTCAGGTGAAAAAGGTGGGTTTGGTGCAGAAAATTGAGAGCTCTGTGCAGAAAAATGAGGCTTTTTCACCCGAAAAAGGCATTTTGTGCCCGAAATTGAGAGCTTGGTGCAGAAAAATGAGGCTTTTCACCCCAAAAACGCGGGTTTAGCCCCCATGATAGGGTTTGTGCTGTAAAAAAGGAGAGGTAGGGCCCTGGAAACGAGGCACTGCTGCATAAAAGGGAGGTTGTTACCTGTAGAATCAAAACTTTGGATGCCAAAAATTAATCTTTGAGAGGTAAAATGGGGGTTTGTGCCCTAAAATTGAGAGCTTGGAGTAGGAAAATGAGGCTTTTAATCTGAAAACGGAGGTTTGTGCCCTAAAATTGAGATATTGGTGAAGAAAAATGAGGCTTTTAATCTGAAAATTGAGTGCTTGTCCCTAAAATTGAGAGCTTGGTGCAGAAAAATGAGGCTTTTAATCTGAAAAAGGAGGTTTGTGCCCTAAAATTGAGATATTGGTGAAGAAAAATGAGGCTTTTCACCCAAAAATTGAGAGCTTGTCCCTAAAATTGAGAGCTTGGAGTAGGAAAATGAGGCTTTTAATCTGAAAAAGGAGGTTTGTGCCCTAAAATTGAGATATTGGTGAAGAAAAATGAGGTTTTTCACCCCAAAAGCGTGGGTTTAGCCCCCATGATAGGGTTTGTGCTGTAAAAAAGGAGAGGTAGGGCCCTGGAAACGAGGCACTGCTGCATAAAAGGGAGGTTGTTACCTGTAGAATCAAAACTTTGGATGCCAAAAATTAATCTTTGAGAGGTAAAATGGGGGTTTGTGCCCTAAAATTGAGAGCTTGGAGTAGGAAAATGAGGCTTTTAATCTGAAAAAGGAGGTTTGTGCCCTAAAATTGAGATATTGGTGCAGAAAAATGAGGCTTTTAACCTGAAAAAGGAGGTTTGTGCCCTAAAATTGAGATATTGGTGCAGAAAAATGAGGCTTTTAACCTGAAAAAGGAGGTTTGTGCCCTAAAATTGAGATATTGGTGAAGAAAAATGAGGTTTTTCACCCAAAAATTGAGAGCTTGTCCCTAAAATTGGGAGCTTGGAGTAGGAAAATGAGGCTTTTAATCTGAAAAAGGAGGTTTGTGCCATAAATTGAGATATTGGTGAAGAAAAATGAGGCTTTTAATCTGAAAATTGAGAGCTTGTCCCTAAAATTGAGAGCTTGGTGCAGAAAAATGAGGCTTTTCACCCAAAAAAGGAGAGCTTGTCCATAACATTGAAATATTGGTGCAGAAAAATGAGGCTTTTCAGGTGAAAAAGGTGGGTTTGGTGCTAAAATTGAGAGCTTGGTGCAGAAAAATGAGGCTTTTCTGGTGAAAAGGGCATTTTGTGCCCTAAAATTGCGAGCTTGTTGTAGGAAAATGAGGCTTTTTTACCCGAAAAAGGCAGGTTTTACCCTAAAATTGCGAGCTTGTTGTAGGAAAATGAGGCTTTTTTACCCGAAAAAGGCGGGTTTTACCCTAAAATTGAGAGCTTGTTGTAGGAAAATGAGGCTTTTCAGGTGAAAAAGGCGGGTTTTACCGTAAAATTGAGAGAGTGTTTCCGAAAAATGAGGCTTTTCAGGTGAAAAAGGTGGGTTTGGTGCAGAAAATTGAGAGCTCTGTGCAGAAAAATGAGGCTTTTTCACCCGAAAAAGGCATTTTGTGCCCGAAATTGAGAGCTTGGTGCAGAAAAATGAGGCTTTTCACCCCAAAAACGCGGGTTTAGCCCCCATGATAGGGTTTGTGCTGTAAAAAAGGAGAGGTAGGGCCCTGGAAACGAGGCACTGCTGCATAAAAGGGAGGTTGTTACCTGTAGAATCAAAAGCTTGGATGCCAAAAATTAATCTTTGAGAGGTAAAATGGGGGTTTGTGCCCTAAAATTGAGAGCTTGGAGTAGGAAAATGAGGCTTTTAATCTGAAAAAGGAGGTTTGTGCCCTAAAATTGAGATATTGGTGCAGAAAAATGAGGCTTTTAACCTGAAAAAGGAGGTTTGTGCCCTAAAATTGAGATATTGGTGAAGAAAAATGAGGTTTTTCACCCAAAAATTGAGAGCTTGTCCCTAAAATTGGGAGCTTGGAGTAGGAAAATGAGGCTTTTAATCTGAAAAAGGAGGTTTGTGCCATAAATTGAGATATTGGTGAAGAAAAATGAGGCTTTTAATCTGAAAATTGAGAGCTTGTCCCTAAAATTGAGAGCTTGGTGCAGAAAAATGAGGCTTTTCACCCAAAAAAGGAGAGCTTGTCCATAACATTGAAATATTGGTGCAGAAAAATGAGGCTTTTCAGGTGAAAAAGGTGGGTTTGGTGCTAAAATTGAGAGCTTGGTGCAGAAAAATGAGGCTTTTCTGGTGAAAAGGGCATTTTGTGCCCTAAAATTGCGAGCTTGTTGTAGGAAAATGAGGCTTTTTTACCCGAAAAAGGCAGGTTTTACCCTAAAATTGCGAGCTTGTTGTAGGAAAATGAGGCTTTTTTACCCGAAAAAGGCGGGTTTTACCCTAAAATTGAGAGCTTGTTGTAGGAAAATGAGGCTTTTCAGGTGAAAAAGGCGGGTTTTACCGTAAAATTGAGAGAGTGTTTCCGAAAAATGAGGCTTTTCAGGTGAAAAAGGTGGGTTTGGTGCAGAAAATTGAGAGCTCTGTGCAGAAAAATGAGGCTTTTTCACCCGAAAAAGGCATTTTGTGCCCGAAATTGAGAGCTTGGTGCAGAAAAATGAGGCTTTTCACCCCAAAAACGCGGGTTTAGCCCCCATGATAGGGTTTGTGCTGTAAAAAAGGAGAGGTAGGGCCCTGGAAACGAGGCACTGCTGCATAAAAGGGAGGTTGTTACCTGTAGAATCAAAACTTTGGATGCCAAAAATTAATCTTTGAGAGGTAAAATGGGGGTTTGTGCCCTAAAATTGAGAGCTTGGAGTAGGAAAATGAGGCTTTTAATCTGAAAACGGAGGTTTGTGCCCTAAAATTGAGATATTGGTGCAGAAAAATGAGGCTTTTAACCTGAAAAAGGAGGTTTGTGCCCTAAAATTGAGATATTGGTGAAGAAAAATGAGGCTTTTCACCCAAAAATTGAGAGCTTGTCCCTAAAATTGGGAGCTTGGAGTAGGAAAATGAGGCTTTTAATCTGAAAAAGGAGGTTTGTGCCATAAATTGAGATATTGGTGAAGAAAAATGAGGCTTTTAATCTGAAAATTGAGAGCTTGTCCCTAAAATTGAGAGCTTGGTGCAGAAAAATGAGGCTTTTCACCCAAAAAAGGAGAGCTTGTCCATAACATTGAAATATTGGTGCAGAAAAATGAGGCTTTTCAGGTGAAAAAGGTGGGTTTGGTGCTAAAATTGAGAGCTTGGTGCAGAAAAATGAGGCTTTTCTGGTGAAAAGGGCATTTTGTGCCCTAAAATTGCGAGCTTGTTGTAGGAAAATGAGGCTTTTTTACCCGAAAAAGGCAGGTTTTACCCTAAAATTGCGAGCTTGTTGTAGGAAAATGAGGCTTTTTTACCCGAAAAAGGCGGGTTTTACCCTAAAATTGCGAGCTTGTTGTAGGAAAATGAGGCTTTTCAGGTGAAAAAGGCGGGTTTTACCGTAAAATTGAGAGAGTGTTTCCGAAAAATGAGGCTTTTCAGGTGAAAAAGGTGGGTTTGGTGCAGAAAATTGAGAGCTCTGTGCAGAAAAATGAGGCTTTTTCACCCGAAAAAGGCATTTTGTGCCCGAAATTGAGAGCTTGGTGCAGAAAAATGAGGCTTTTCACCCCAAAAACGCGGGTTTAGCCCCCATGATAGGGTTTGTGCTGTAAAAAAGGAGAGGTAGGGCCCTGGAAACGAGGCACTGCTGCATAAAAGGGAGGTTGTTACCTGTAGAATCAAAAGCTTGGATGCCAAAAATTAATCTTTGAGAGGTAAAATGGGGGTTTGTGCCCTAAAATTGAGAGCTTGGAGTAGGAAAATGAGGCTTTTAATCTGAAAACGGAGGTTTGTGCCCTAAAATTGAGATATTGGTGCAGAAAAATGAGGCTTTTCCACCCAAAAAAGGTGGGTTTTACCCTAAAATTGAGAGCTTGGTGAAGAAAAATGATTCTTTTCACCCGCAGAAATGCGGTTTCTGCCCTAAAATGGAGAGCTTGGTACAGAAAAATGAGGCTTTTCATCTGAAAAATGCAGGTTTGGCCTTAAAATTGCGCTATTGGTGCAGAAAAATGAGGCTTTTCACCCAAAAAAGGGAGCTTGTCCATAACATTGAAATATTGGTGCAGAAAAATGAGGCTTTTTAGGTGAAAAAGGTGGGTTTGGTGCTAAAATTGAGAGCTTGTTGCAGAAAAATGAGGCTTTACGTGTGAAAAAGACGGTTTGTGCCCTAAAATTGAGAGCTTGGAGTAGGAAAATGAGGCTTTTAATCTGAAAAAGGAGGTTTGTGCCCTAAAATTGAGATATTGGTGCAGAAAAATGAGGCTTTTCCACCCAAAAAAGGTGGGTTTTACCCTAAAATTGAGAGCTTGTTGCAGAAAAATGAGGCTTTTCAGCAGAAAAAGGTTGTTTCCGCCCTAAAATTGAGAGCTTGGTACAGAAAAATGAGGTTTTTCACCCCAAAAGCGTGGGTTTAGCCCCCATGATAGGGTTTGTGCTGTATAAAAGTAGAGTTAGGGCCCAGGAAACGAGGCACTGCTGCATAAAAGGGAGGTTGTTACCTGTAGAATCAAAACTTTGGATGCCAAAAATTAATCTTTGAGAGGTAAAATGGGGGTTTGTGCCCTAAAATTGAGAGCTTGGAGTAGGAAAATGAGGCTTTTAATCTGAAAAAGGAGGTTTGTGCCCTAAAATTGAGATATTGGTGCAGAAAAATGAGGCTTTTAACCTGAAAAAGGAGGTTTGTGCCCTAAAATTGAGATATTGGTGAAGAAAAATGAGGCTTTTCACCCAAAAATTGAGAGCTTGTCCCTAAAATTGGGAGCTTGGAGTAGGAAAATGAGGCTTTTAATCTTAAAAAGGAGGTTTGTGCCATAAATTGAGATATTGGTGAAGAAAAATGAGGCTTTTAATCTGAAAATTGAGAGCTTGTCCCTAAAATTGAGAGCTTGGTGCAGAAAAATGAGGCTTTTCACCCAAAAAAGGAGAGCTTGTCCATAACATTGAAATATTGGTGCAGAAAAATGAGGCTTTTCAGGTGAAAAAGGCAGGTTTTACCCTAAAATTGAGAGTTTGGTGCAGAAAAATGAGGCTTTTCTGGTGAAAAGGGCATTTTGTGCCCTAAAATTGCGAGCTTGTTGTAGGAAAATGAGGCTTTTTTACCCGAAAAAGGCAGGTTTTACCCTAAAATTGCGAGCTTGTTGTAGGAAAATGAGGCTTTTTTACCCGAAAAAGGCGGGTTTTACCCTAAAATTGAGAGCTTGTTGTAGGAAAATGAGGCTTTTCAGGTGAAAAAGGCGGGTTTTACCGTAAAATTGAGAGAGTGTTTCCGAAAAATGAGGCTTTTCAGGTGAAAAAGGTGGGTTTGGTGCAGAAAATTGAGAGCTCTGTGCAGAAAAATGAGGCTTTTTCACCCGAAAAAGGCATTTTGTGCCCGAAATTGAGAGCTTGGTGCAGAAAAATGAGGCTTTTCACCCCAAAAACGCGGGTTTAGCCCCCATGATAGGGTTTGTGCTGTAAAAAAGGAGAGGTAGGGCCCTGGAAACGAGGCACTGCTGCATAAAAGGGAGGTTGTTACCTGTAGAATCAAAACTTTGGATGCCAAAAATTAATCTTTGAGAGGTAAAATGGGGGTTTGTGCCCTAAAATTGAGAGCTTGGAGTAGGAAAATGAGGCTTTTAATCTGAAAACGGAGGTTTGTGCCCTAAAATTGAGATATTGGTGAAGAAAAATGAGGCTTTTAATCTGAAAATTGAGTGCTTGTCCCTAAAATTGAGAGCTTGGTGCAGAAAAATGAGGCTTTTAATCTGAAAAAGGAGGTTTGTGCCCTAAAATTGAGATATTGGTGAAGAAAAATGAGGCTTTTCACCCAAAAATTGAGAGCTTGTCCCTAAAATTGAGAGCTTGGAGTAGGAAAATGAGGCTTTTAATCTGAAAAAGGAGGTTTGTGCCCTAAAATTGAGATATTGGTGAAGAAAAATGAGGTTTTTCACCCCAAAAGCGTGGGTTTAGCCCCCATGATAGGGTTTGTGCTGTAAAAAAGGAGAGGTAGGGCCCTGGAAACGAGGCACTGCTGCATAAAAGGGAGGTTGTTACCTGTAGAATCAAAACTTTGGATGCCAAAAATTAATCTTTGAGAGGTAAAATGGGGGTTTGTGCCCTAAAATTGAGAGCTTGGAGTAGGAAAATGAGGCTTTTAATCTGAAAAAGGAGGTTTGTGCCCTAAAATTGAGATATTGGTGCAGAAAAATGAGGCTTTTAACCTGAAAAAGGAGGTTTGTGCCCTAAAATTGAGATATTGGTGCAGAAAAATGAGGCTTTTAACCTGAAAAAGGAGGTTTGTGCCCTAAAATTGAGATATTGGTGAAGAAAAATGAGGTTTTTCACCCAAAAATTGAGAGCTTGTCCCTAAAATTGGGAGCTTGGAGTAGGAAAATGAGGCTTTTAATCTGAAAAAGGAGGTTTGTGCCATAAATTGAGATATTGGTGAAGAAAAATGAGGCTTTTAATCTGAAAATTGAGAGCTTGTCCCTAAAATTGAGAGCTTGGTGCAGAAAAATGAGGCTTTTCACCCAAAAAAGGAGAGCTTGTCCATAACATTGAAATATTGGTGCAGAAAAATGAGGCTTTTCAGGTGAAAAAGGTGGGTTTGGTGCTAAAATTGAGAGCTTGGTGCAGAAAAATGAGGCTTTTCTGGTGAAAAGGGCATTTTGTGCCCTAAAATTGCGAGCTTGTTGTAGGAAAATGAGGCTTTTTTACCCGAAAAAGGCAGGTTTTACCCTAAAATTGCGAGCTTGTTGTAGGAAAATGAGGCTTTTTTACCCGAAAAAGGCGGGTTTTACCCTAAAATTGAGAGCTTGTTGTAGGAAAATGAGGCTTTTCAGGTGAAAAAGGCGGGTTTTACCGTAAAATTGAGAGAGTGTTTCCGAAAAATGAGGCTTTTCAGGTGAAAAAGGTGGGTTTGGTGCAGAAAATTGAGAGCTCTGTGCAGAAAAATGAGGCTTTTTCACCCGAAAAAGGCATTTTGTGCCCGAAATTGAGAGCTTGGTGCAGAAAAATGAGGCTTTTCACCCCAAAAACGCGGGTTTAGCCCCCATGATAGGGTTTGTGCTGTAAAAAAGGAGAGGTAGGGCCCTGGAAACGAGGCACTGCTGCATAAAAGGGAGGTTGTTACCTGTAGAATCAAAAGCTTGGATGCCAAAAATTAATCTTTGAGAGGTAAAATGGGGGTTTGTGCCCTAAAATTGAGAGCTTGGAGTAGGAAAATGAGGCTTTTAATCTGAAAAAGGAGGTTTGTGCCCTAAAATTGAGATATTGGTGCAGAAAAATGAGGCTTTTAACCTGAAAAAGGAGGTTTGTGCCCTAAAATTGAGATATTGGTGAAGAAAAATGAGGTTTTTCACCCAAAAATTGAGAGCTTGTCCCTAAAATTGGGAGCTTGGAGTAGGAAAATGAGGCTTTTAATCTGAAAAAGGAGGTTTGTGCCATAAATTGAGATATTGGTGAAGAAAAATGAGGCTTTTAATCTGAAAATTGAGAGCTTGTCCCTAAAATTGAGAGCTTGGTGCAGAAAAATGAGGCTTTTCACCCAAAAAAGGAGAGCTTGTCCATAACATTGAAATATTGGTGCAGAAAAATGAGGCTTTTCAGGTGAAAAAGGTGGGTTTGGTGCTAAAATTGAGAGCTTGGTGCAGAAAAATGAGGCTTTTCTGGTGAAAAGGGCATTTTGTGCCCTAAAATTGCGAGCTTGTTGTAGGAAAATGAGGCTTTTTTACCCGAAAAAGGCAGGTTTTACCCTAAAATTGCGAGCTTGTTGTAGGAAAATGAGGCTTTTTTACCCGAAAAAGGCGGGTTTTACCCTAAAATTGAGAGCTTGTTGTAGGAAAATGAGGCTTTTCAGGTGAAAAAGGCGGGTTTTACCGTAAAATTGAGAGAGTGTTTCCGAAAAATGAGGCTTTTCAGGTGAAAAAGGTGGGTTTGGTGCAGAAAATTGAGAGCTCTGTGCAGAAAAATGAGGCTTTTTCACCCGAAAAAGGCATTTTGTGCCCGAAATTGAGAGCTTGGTGCAGAAAAATGAGGCTTTTCACCCCAAAAACGCGGGTTTAGCCCCCATGATAGGGTTTGTGCTGTAAAAAAGGAGAGGTAGGGCCCTGGAAACGAGGCACTGCTGCATAAAAGGGAGGTTGTTACCTGTAGAATCAAAACTTTGGATGCCAAAAATTAATCTTTGAGAGGTAAAATGGGGGTTTGTGCCCTAAAATTGAGAGCTTGGAGTAGGAAAATGAGGCTTTTAATCTGAAAACGGAGGTTTGTGCCCTAAAATTGAGATATTGGTGCAGAAAAATGAGGCTTTTAACCTGAAAAAGGAGGTTTGTGCCCTAAAATTGAGATATTGGTGAAGAAAAATGAGGCTTTTCACCCAAAAATTGAGAGCTTGTCCCTAAAATTGGGAGCTTGGAGTAGGAAAATGAGGCTTTTAATCTGAAAAAGGAGGTTTGTGCCATAAATTGAGATATTGGTGAAGAAAAATGAGGCTTTTAATCTGAAAATTGAGAGCTTGTCCCTAAAATTGAGAGCTTGGTGCAGAAAAATGAGGCTTTTCACCCAAAAAAGGAGAGCTTGTCCATAACATTGAAATATTGGTGCAGAAAAATGAGGCTTTTCAGGTGAAAAAGGTGGGTTTGGTGCTAAAATTGAGAGCTTGGTGCAGAAAAATGAGGCTTTTCTGGTGAAAAGGGCATTTTGTGCCCTAAAATTGCGAGCTTGTTGTAGGAAAATGAGGCTTTTTTACCCGAAAAAGGCAGGTTTTACCCTAAAATTGCGAGCTTGTTGTAGGAAAATGAGGCTTTTTTACCCGAAAAAGGCGGGTTTTACCCTAAAATTGAGAGCTTGTTGTAGGAAAATGAGGCTTTTCAGGTGAAAAAGGCGGGTTTTACCGTAAAATTGAGAGAGTGTTTCCGAAAAATGAGGCTTTTCAGGTGAAAAAGGTGGGTTTGGTGCAGAAAATTGAGAGCTCTGTGCAGAAAAATGAGGCTTTTTCACCCGAAAAAGGCATTTTGTGCCCGAAATTGAGAGCTTGGTGCAGAAAAATGAGGCTTTTCACCCCAAAAACGCGGGTTTAGCCCCCATGATAGGGTTTGTGCTGTAAAAAAGGAGAGGTAGGGCCCTGGAAACGAGGCACTGCTGCATAAAAGGGAGGTTGTTACCTGTAGAATCAAAACTTTGGATGCCAAAAATTAATCTTTGAGAGGTAAAATGGGGGTTTGTGCCCTAAAATTGAGAGCTTGGAGTAGGAAAATGAGGCTTTTAATCTGAAAAAGGAGGTTTGTGCCCTAAAATTGAGATATTGGTGAAGAAAAATGAGGCTTTTCACCCAAAAATTGAGAGCTTGTCCCTAAAATTGAGAGCTTGGAGTAGGAAAATGAGGCTTTTAATCTGAAAAAGGAGGTTTGTGCCCTAAAATTGAGATATTGGTGAAGAAAAATGAGGTTTTTCACCCCAAAAGCGTGGGTTTAGCCCCCATGATAGGGTTTGTGCTGTAAAAAAGGAGAGGTAGGGCCCTGGAAACGAGGCACTGCTGCATAAAAGGGAGGTTGTTACCTGTAGAATCAAAACTTTGGATGCCAAAAATTAATCTTTGAGAGGTAAAATGGGGGTTTGTGCCCTAAAATTGAGAGCTTGGAGTAGGAAAATGAGGCTTTTAATCTGAAAAAGGAGGTTTGTGCCCTAAAATTGAGATATTGGTGCAGAAAAATGAGGCTTTTAACCTGAAAAAGGAGGTTTGTGCCCTAAAATTGAGATATTGGTGCAGAAAAATGAGGCTTTTAACCTGAAAAAGGAGGTTTGTGCCCTAAAATTGAGATATTGGTGAAGAAAAATGAGGTTTTTCACCCAAAAATTGAGAGCTTGTCCCTAAAATTGGGAGCTTGGAGTAGGAAAATGAGGCTTTTAATCTGAAAAAGGAGGTTTGTGCCATAAATTGAGATATTGGTGAAGAAAAATGAGGCTTTTAATCTGAAAATTGAGAGCTTGTCCCTAAAATTGAGAGCTTGGTGCAGAAAAATGAGGCTTTTCACCCAAAAAAGGAGAGCTTGTCCATAACATTGAAATATTGGTGCAGAAAAATGAGGCTTTTCAGGTGAAAAAGGTGGGTTTGGTGCTAAAATTGAGAGCTTGGTGCAGAAAAATGAGGCTTTTCTGGTGAAAAGGGCATTTTGTGCCCTAAAATTGCGAGCTTGTTGTAGGAAAATGAGGCTTTTTTACCCGAAAAAGGCAGGTTTTACCCTAAAATTGCGAGCTTGTTGTAGGAAAATGAGGCTTTTTTACCCGAAAAAGGCGGGTTTTACCCTAAAATTGAGAGCTTGTTGTAGGAAAATGAGGCTTTTCAGGTGAAAAAGGCGGGTTTTACCGTAAAATTGAGAGAGTGTTTCCGAAAAATGAAGCTTTTCAGGTGAAAAAGGTGGGTTTGGTGCAGAAAATTGAGAGCTCTGTGCAGAAAAATGAGGCTTTTTCACCCGAAAAAGGCATTTTGTGCCCGAAATTGAGAGCTTGGTGCAGAAAAATGAGGCTTTTCACCCCAAAAACGCGGGTTTAGCCCCCATGATAGGGTTTGTGCTGTAAAAAAGGAGAGGTAGGGCCCTGGAAACGAGGCACTGCTGCATAAAAGGGAGGTTGTTACCTGTAGAATCAAAAGCTTGGATGCCAAAAATTAATCTTTGAGAGGTAAAATGGGGGTTTGTGCCCTAAAATTGAGAGCTTGGAGTAGGAAAATGAGGCTTTTAATCTGAAAAAGGAGGTTTGTGCCCTAAAATTGAGATATTGGTGCAGAAAAATGAGGCTTTTAACCTGAAAAAGGAGGTTTGTGCCCTAAAATTGAGATATTGGTGAAGAAAAATGAGGCTTTTCACCCAAAAATTGAGAGCTTGTCCCTAAAATTGGGAGCTTGGAGTAGGAAAATGAGGCTTTTAATCTGAAAAAGGAGGTTTGTGCCATAAATTGAGATATTGGTGAAGAAAAATGAGGCTTTTAATCTGAAAATTGAGAGCTTGTCCCTAAAATTGAGAGCTTGGTGCAGAAAAATGAGGCTTTTCACCCAAAAAAGGAGAGCTTGTCCATAACATTGAAATATTGGTGCAGAAAAATGAGGCTTTTCAGGTGAAAAAGGTGGGTTTGGTGCTAAAATTGAGAGCTTGGTGCAGAAAAATGAGGCTTTTCTGGTGAAAAGGGCATTTTGTGCCCTAAAATTGCGAGCTTGTTGTAGGAAAATGAGGCTTTTTTACCCGAAAAAGGCAGGTTTTACCCTAAAATTGAGAGCTTGTTGTAGGAAAATGAGGCTTTTTTACCCGAAAAAGGCGGGTTTTACCCTAAAATTGAGAGCTTGTTGTAGGAAAATGAGGCTTTTCAGGTGAAAAAGGCGGGTTTTACCGTAAAATTGAGAGAGTGTTTCCGAAAAATGAGGCTTTTCAGGTGAAAAAGGTGGGTTTGGTGCAGAAAATTGAGAGCTCTGTGCAGAAAAATGAGGCTTTTTCACCCGAAAAAGGCATTTTGTGCCCGAAATTGAGAGCTTGGTGCAGAAAAATGAGGCTTTTCACCCCAAAAACGCGGGTTTAGCCCCCATGATAGGGTTTGTGCTGTAAAAAAGGAGAGGTAGGACCCTGGAAACGAGGCACTGCTGCATAAAAGGGAGGTTGTTACCTGTAGAATCAAAACTTTGGATGCCAAAAATTAATCTTTGAGAGGTAAAATGGGGGTTTGTGCCCTAAAATTGAGAGCTTGGAGTAGGAAAATGAGGCTTTTAATCTGAAAACGGAGGTTTGTGCCCTAAAATTGAGATATTGGTGCAGAAAAATGAGGCTTTTAACCTGAAAAAGGAGGTTTGTGCCCTAAAATTGAGATATTGGTGAAGAAAAATGAGGCTTTTCACCCAAAAATTGAGAGCTTGTCCCTAAAATTGGGAGCTTGGAGTAGGAAAATGAGGCTTTTAATCTGAAAAAGGAGGTTTGTGCCATAAATTGAGATATTGGTGAAGAAAAATGAGGCTTTTAATCTGAAAATTGAGAGCTTGTCCCTAAAATTGAGAGCTTGGTGCAGAAAAATGAGGCTTTTCACCCAAAAAAGGAGAGCTTGTCCATAACATTGAAATATTGGTGCAGAAAAATGAGGCTTTTCAGGTGAAAAAGGTGGGTTTGGTGCTAAAATTGAGAGCTTGGTGCAGAAAAATGAGGCTTTTCTGGTGAAAAGGGCATTTTGTGCCCTAAAATTGCGAGCTTGTTGTAGGAAAATGAGGCTTTTTTACCCGAAAAAGGCAGGTTTTACCCTAAAATTGAGAGCTTGTTGTAGGAAAATGAGGCTTTTTTACCCGAAAAAGGCGGGTTTTACCCTAAAATTGAGAGCTTGTTGTAGGAAAATGAGGCTTTTCAGGTGAAAAAGGCGGGTTTTACCGTAAAATTGAGAGAGTGTTTCCGAAAAATGAGGCTTTTCAGGTGAAAAAGGTGGGTTTGGTGCAGAAAATTGAGAGCTCTGTGCAGAAAAATGAGGCTTTTTCACCCGAAAAAGGCATTTTGTGCCCGAAATTGAGAGCTTGGTGCAGAAAAATGAGGCTTTTCACCCCAAAAACGCGGGTTTAGCCCCCATGATAGGGTTTGTGCTGTAAAAAAGGAGAGGTAGGGCCCTGGAAACGAGGCACTGCTGCATAAAAGGGAGGTTGTTACCTGTAGAATCAAAACTTTGGATGCCAAAAATTAATCTTTGAGAGGTAAAATGGGGGTTTGTGCCCTAAAATTGAGAGCTTGGAGTAGGAAAATGAGGCTTTTAATCTGAAAAAGGAGGTTTGTGCCCTAAAATTGAGATATTGGTGAAGAAAAATGAGGCTTTTCACCCAAAAATTGAGAGCTTGTCCCTAAAATTGAGAGCTTGGAGTAGGAAAATGAGGCTTTTAATCTGAAAAAGGAGGTTTGTGCCCTAAAATTGAGATATTGGTGAAGAAAAATGAGGCTTTTCACCCAAACATTGAGAGCTTGTCCCTAAAATTGAGAGCTTGGTGCAGAAAAATGAGGCTTTTCACCCAAAAATTGAGAGATTATCCCTAAAATTGAGAGCTTGGAGTAGGAAAATGAGGCTTTTAATCTGAAAACGGAGGTTTGTGCCCTAAAATTGAGATATTGGTGCAGAAAAATGAGGCTTTTCCACCCAAAAAAGGTGGGGTTTACCCTAAAATTGAGAGCTTGGTGAAGAAAAATGATTCTTTTCACCCACAGAAATGCGGTTTCTGCCCTAAAATGGAGAGCTTGGTACAGAAAAATGAGGCTTTTCATCTGAAAAATGCAGGTTTGGCCTTAAAATTGCGCTATTGGTGCAGAAAAATGAGGCTTTTCACCCAAAAAAGGGAGCTTGTCCATAACATTGAAATATTGGTGCAGAAAAATGAGGCTTTTTAGGTGAAAAAGGTGGGTTTGGTGCTAAAATTGAGAGCTTGTTGCAGAAAAATGAGGCTTTACGTGTGAAAAAGACGGTTTGTGCCCTAAAATTGAGAGCTTGGAGTAGGAAAATGAGGCTTTTAATCTGAAAAAGGAGGTTTGTGCCCTAAAATTGAGATATTGGTGCAGAAAAATGAGGCTTTTCCACCCAAAAAAGGTGGGTTTTACCCTAAAATTGAGAGCTTGTTGCAGAAAAATGAGGCTTTTCAGCAGAAAAAGGTTGTTTCCGCCCTAAAATTGAGAGCTTGGTACAGAAAAATGAGGTTTTTCACCCCAAAAGCGTGGGTTTAGCCCCCATGATAGGGTTTGTGCTGTATAAAAGTAGAGTTAGGGCCCAGGAAACGAGGCACTGCTGCATAAAAGGGAGGTTGTTACCTGTAGAATCAAAACTTTGGATGCCAAAAATTAATCTTTGAGAGGTAAAATGGGGGTTTGTGCCCTAAAATTGAGAGCTTGGAGTAGGAAAATGAGGCTTTTAATCTGAAAAAGGAGGTTTGTGCCCTAAAATTGAGATATTGGTGCAGAAAAATGAGGCTTTTAACCTGAAAAAGGAGGTTTGTGCCCTAAAATTGAGATATTGGTGAAGAAAAATGAGGCTTTTCACCCAAAAATTGAGAGCTTGTCCCTAAAATTGGGAGCTTGGAGTAGGAAAATGAGGCTTTTAATCTTAAAAAGGAGGTTTGTGCCATAAATTGAGATATTGGTGAAGAAAAATGAGGCTTTTAATCTGAAAATTGAGAGCTTGTCCCTAAAATTGAGAGCTTGGTGCAGAAAAATGAGGCTTTTCACCCAAAAAAGGAGAGCTTGTCCATAACATTGAAATATTGGTGCAGAAAAATGAGGCTTTTCAGGTGAAAAAGGTGGGTTTGGTGCTAAAATTGAGAGCTTGGTGCAGAAAAATGAGGCTTTTCTGGTGAAAAGGGCATTTTGTGCCCTAAAATTGCGAGCTTGTTGTAGGAAAATGAGGCTTTTTTACCCGAAAAAGGCAGGTTTTACCCTAAAATTGCGAGCTTGTTGTAGGAAAATGAGGCTTTTTTACCCGAAAAAGGCGGGTTTTACCCTAAAATTGAGAGCTTGTTGTAGGAAAATGAGGCTTTTCAGGTGAAAAAGGCGGGTTTTACCGTAAAATTGAGAGAGTGTTTCCGAAAAATGAGGCTTTTCAGGTGAAAAAGGTGGGTTTGGTGCAGAAAATTGAGAGCTCTGTGCAGAAAAATGAGGCTTTTTCACCCGAAAAAGGCATTTTGTGCCCGAAATTGAGAGCTTGGTGCAGAAAAATGAGGCTTTTCACCCCAAAAACGCGGGTTTAGCCCCCATGATAGGGTTTGTGCTGTAAAAAAGGAGAGGTAGGGCCCTGGAAACGAGGCACTGCTGCATAAAAGGGAGGTTGTTACCTGTAGAATCAAAACTTTGGATGCCAAAAATTAATCTTTGAGAGGTAAAATGGGGGTTTGTGCCCTAAAATTGAGAGCTTGGAGTAGGAAAATGAGGCTTTTAATCTGAAAAAGGAGGTTTGTGCCCTAAAATTGAGATATTGGTGAAGAAAAATGAGGCTTTTCACCCAAAAATTGAGAGCTTGTCCCTAAAATTGAGAGCTTGGAGTAGGAAAATGAGGCTTTTAATCTGAAAAAGGAGGTTTGTGCCCTAAAATTGAGATATTGGTGAAGAAAAATGAGGCTTTTCACCCAAAAATTGAGAGCTTGTCCCTAAAATTGAGAGCTTGGTGCAGAAAAATGAGGCTTTTCACCCAAAAATTGAGAGATTGTCCCTAAAATTGAGAGCTTGGAGTAGGAAAATGAGGCTTTTAATCTGAAAACGGAGGTTTGTGCCCTAAAATTGAGATATTGGTGCAGAAAAATGAGGCTTTTCCACCCAAAAAAGGTGGGTTTTACCCTAAAATTGAGAGCTTGGTGAAGAAAAATGATTCTTTTCACCCGCAGAAATGCGGTTTCTGCCCTAAAATGGAGAGCTTGGTACAGAAAAATGAGGCTTTTCATCTGAAAAATGCAGGTTTGGCCTTAAAATTGCGCTATTGGTGCAGAAAAATGAGGCTTTTCACCCAAAAAAGGGAGCTTGTCCATAACATTGAAATATTGGTGCAGAAAAATGAGGCTTTTTAGGTGAAAAAGGTGGGTTTGGTGCTAAAATTGAGAGCTTGTTGCAGAAAAATGAGGCTTTACGTGTGAAAAAGACGGTTTGTGCCCTAAAATTGAGAGCTTGGAGTAGGAAAATGAGGCTTTTAATCTGAAAAAGGAGGTTTGTGCCCTAAAATTGAGATATTGGTGCAGAAAAATGAGGCTTTTCCACCCAAAAAAGGTGGGTTTTACCCTAAAATTGAGAGCTTGTTGCAGAAAAATGAGGCTTTTCAGCAGAAAAAGGTTGTTTCCGCCCTAAAATTGAGAGCTTGGTACAGAAAAATGAGGTTTTTCACCCCAAAAGCGTGGGTTTAGCCCCCATGATAGGGTTTGTGCTGTATAAAAGTAGAGTTAGGGCCCAGGAAACGAGGCACTGCTGCATAAAAGGGAGGTTGTTACCTGTAGAATCAAAACTTTGGATGCCAAAAATTAATCTTTGAGAGGTAAAATGGGGGTTTGTGCCCTAAAATTGAGATATTGGTGCAGAAAAATGAGGCTTTTAACCTGAAAAAGGAGGTTTGTGCCCTAAAATTGAGATATTGGTGCAGAAAAATGAGGCTTTTAACCTGAAAAAGGAGGTTTGTGCCCTAAAATTGAGATATTGGTGAAGAAAAATGAGGCTTTTCACCCAAAAATTGAGAGCTTGTCCCTAAAATTGGGAGCTTGGAGTAGGAAAATGAGGCTTTTAATCTGAAAAAGGAGGTTTGTGCCATAAATTGAGATATTGGTGAAGAAAAATGAGGCTTTTAATCTGAAAATTGAGAGCTTGTCCCTAAAATTGAGAGCTTGGTGCAGAAAAATGAGGCTTTTCACCCAAAAAAGGAGAGCTTGTCCATAACATTGAAATATTGGTGCAGAAAAATGAGGCTTTTCAGGTGAAAAAGGTGGGTTTGGTGCTAAAATTGAGAGCTTGGTGCAGAAAAATGAGGCTTTTCTGGTGAAAAGGGCATTTTGTGCCCTAAAATTGCGAGCTTGTTGTAGGAAAATGAGGCTTTTTTACCCGAAAAAGGCAGGTTTTACCCTAAAATTGAGAGCTTGTTGTAGGAAAATGAGGCTTTTTTACCCGAAAAAGGCGGGTTTTACCCTAAAATTGAGAGCTTGTTGTAGGAAAATGAGGCTTTTCAGGTGAAAAAGGCGGGTTTTACCGTAAAATTGAGAGAGTGTTTCCGAAAAATGAGGCTTTTCAGGTGAAAAAGGTGGGTTTGGTGCAGAAAATTGAGAGCTCTGTGCAGAAAAATGAGGCTTTTTCACCCGAAAAAGGCATTTTGTGCCCGAAATTGAGAGCTTGGTGCAGAAAAATGAGGCTTTTCACCCCAAAAACGCGGGTTTAGCCCCCATGATAGGGTTTGTGCTGTAAAAAAGGAGAGGTAGGGCCCTGGAAACGAGGCACTGCTGCATAAAAGGGAGGTTGTTACCTGTAGAATCAAAACTTTGGATGCCAAAAATTAATCTTTGAGAGGTAAAATGGGGGTTTGTGCCCTAAAATTGAGAGCTTGGAGTAGGAAAATGAGGCTTTTAATCTGAAAAAGGAGGTTTGTGCCCTAAAATTGAGATATTGGTGCAGAAAAATGAGGCTTTTAACCTGAAAAAGGAGGTTTGTGCCCTAAAATTGAGATATTGGTGAAGAAAAATGAGGCTTTTCACCCAAAAATTGAGAGCTTGTCCCTAAAATTGGGAGCTTGGAGTAGGAAAATGAGGCTTTTAATCTGAAAAAGGAGGTTTGTGCCATAAATTGAGATATTGGTGAAGAAAAATGAGGCTTTTAATCTGAAAATTGAGAGCTTGTCCCTAAAATTGAGAGCTTGGTGCAGAAAAATGAGGCTTTTCACCCAAAAAAGGAGAGCTTGTCCATAACATTGAAATATTGGTGCAGAAAAATGAGGCTTTTCAGGTGAAAAAGGTGGGTTTGGTGCTAAAATTGAGAGCTTGGTGCAGAAAAATGAGGCTTTTCTGGTGAAAAGGGCATTTTGTGCCCTAAAATTGCGAGCTTGTTGTAGGAAAATGAGGCTTTTTTACCCGAAAAAGGCAGGTTTTACCCTAAAATTGAGAGCTTGTTGTAGGAAAATGAGGCTTTTTTACCCGAAAAAGGCGGGTTTTACCCTAAAATTGAGAGCTTGTTGTAGGAAAATGAGGCTTTTCAGGTGAAAAAGGCGGGTTTTACCGTAAAATTGAGAGAGTGTTTCCGAAAAATGAGGCTTTTCAGGTGAAAAAGGTGGGTTTGCTGCAGAAAATTGAGAGCTCTGTGCAGAAAAATGAGGCTTTTTCACCCGAAAAAGGCATTTTGTGCCCGAAATTGAGAGCTTGGTGCAGAAAAATGAGGCTTTTCACCCCAAAAACGCGGGTTTAGCCCCCATGATAGGGTTTGTGCTGTAAAAAAGGAGAGGTAGGGCCCTGGAAACGAGGCACTGCTGCATAAAAGGGAGGTTGTTACCTGTAGAATCAAAACTTTGGATGCCAAAAATTAATCTTTGAGAGGTAAAATGGGGGTTTGTGCCCTAAAATTGAGAGCTTGGAGTAGGAAAATGAGGCTTTTAATCTGAAAAAGGAGGTTTGTGCCCTAAAATTGAGATATTGGTGAAGAAAAATGAGGCTTTTCACCCAAAAATTGAGAGCTTGTCCCTAAAATTGAGAGCTTGGAGTAGGAAAATGAGGCTTTTAATCTGAAAAAGGAGGTTTGTGCCCTAAAATTGAGATATTGGTGAAGAAAAATGAGGCTTTTCACCCAAAAATTGAGAGCTTGTCCCTAAAATTGAGAGCTTGGTGCAGAAAAATGAGGCTTTTCACCCAAAAATTGAGAGATTATCCCTAAAATTGAGAGCTTGGAGTAGGAAAATGAGGCTTTTAATCTGAAAACGGAGGTTTGTGCCCTAAAATTGAGATATTGGTGCAGAAAAATGAGGCTTTTCCACCCAAAAAAGGTGGGGTTTACCCTAAAATTGAGAGCTTGGTGAAGAAAAATGATTCTTTTCACCCGCAGAAATGCGGTTTCTGCCCTAAAATGGAGAGCTTGGTACAGAAAAATGAGGCTTTTCATCTGAAAAATGCAGGTTTGGCCTTAAAATTGCGCTATTGGTGCAGAAAAATGAGGCTTTTCACCCAAAAAAGGGAGCTTGTCCATAACATTGAAATATTGGTGCAGAAAAATGAGGCTTTTTAGGTGAAAAAGGTGGGTTTGGTGCTAAAATTGAGAGCTTGTTGCAGAAAAATGAGGCTTTACGTGTGAAAAAGACGGTTTGTGCCCTAAAATTGAGAGCTTGGAGTAGGAAAATGAGGCTTTTAATCTGAAAAAGGAGGTTTGTGCCCTAAAATTGAGATATTGGTGCAGAAAAATGAGGCTTTTCCACCCAAAAAAGGTGGGTTTTACCCTAAAATTGAGAGCTTGTTGCAGAAAAATGAGGCTTTTCAGCAGAAAAAGGTTGTTTCCGCCCTAAAATTGAGAGCTTGGTACAGAAAAATGAGGTTTTTCACCCCAAAAGCGTGGGTTTAGCCCCCATGATAGGGTTTGTGCTGTATAAAAGTAGAGTTAGGGCCCAGGAAACGAGGCACTGCTGCATAAAAGGGAGGTTGTTACCTGTAAAATCAAAACTTTGGATGCCAAAAATTAATCTTTGAGAGGTAAAATGGGGGTTTGTGCCCTAAAATTGAGAGCTTGGAGTAGGAAAATGAGGCTTTTAATCTGAAAAAGGAGGTTTGTGCCCTAAAATTGAGATATTGGTGAAGAAAAATGAGGCTTTTCACCCAAAAATTGAGAGCTTGTCCCTAAAATTGGGAGCTTGGAGTAGGAAAATGAGGCTTTTAATCTTAAAAAGGAGGTTTGTGCCATAAATTGAGATATTGGTGAAGAAAAATGAGGCTTTTAATCTGAAAATTGAGAGCTTGTCCCTAAAATTGAGAGCTTGGTGCAGAAAAATGAGGCTTTTCACCCAAAAAAGGAGAGCTTGTCCATAACATTGAAATATTGGTGCAGAAAAATGAGGCTTTTCAGGTGAAAAAGGTGGGTTTGGTGCTAAAATTGAGAGCTTGGTGCAGAAAAATGAGGCTTTTCTGGTGAAAAGGGCATTTTGTGCCCTAAAATTGCGAGCTTGTTGTAGGAAAATGAGGCTTTTTTACCCGAAAAAGGCAGGTTTTACCCTAAAATTGCGAGCTTGTTGTAGGAAAATGAGGCTTTTTTACCCGAAAAAGGCAGGTTTTACCCTAAAATTGAGAGCTTGTTGTAGGAAAATGAGGCTTTTTTACCCGAAAAAGGCGGGTTTTACCCTAAAATTGAGAGCTTGTTGTAGGAAAATGAGGCTTTTCAGGTGAAAAAGGCGGGTTTTACCGTAAAATTGAGAGAGTGTTTCCGAAAAATGAGGCTTTTCAGGTGAAAAAGGTGGGTTTGGTGCAGAAAATTGAGAGCTCTGTGCAGAAAAATGAGGCTTTTTCACCCGAAAAAGGCATTTTGTGCCCGAAATTGAGAGCTTGGTGCAGAAAAATGAGGCTTTTCACCCCAAAAACGCGGGTTTAGCCCCCATGATAGGGTTTGTGCTGTAAAAAAGGAGAGGTAGGGCCCTGGAAACGAGGCACTGCTGCATAAAAGGGAGGTTGTTACCTGTAGAATCAAAACTTTGGATGCCAAAAATTAATCTTTGAGAGGTAAAATGGGGGTTTGTGCCCTAAAATTGAGAGCTTGGAGTAGGAAAATGAGGCTTTTAATCTGAAAAAGGAGGTTTGTGCCCTAAAATTGAGATATTGGTGAAGAAAAATGAGGCTTTTCACCCAAAAATTGAGAGCTTGTCCCTAAAATTGAGAGCTTGGAGTAGGAAAATGAGGCTTTTAATCTGAAAAAGGAGGTTTGTGCCCTAAAATTGAGATATTGGTGAAGAAAAATGAGGCTTTTCACCCAAACATTGAGAGCTTGTCCCTAAAATTGAGAGCTTGGTGCAGAAAAATGAGGCTTTTCACCCAAAAATTGAGAGATTATCCCTAAAATTGAGAGCTTGGAGTAGGAAAATGAGGCTTTTAATCTGAAAACGGAGGTTTGTGCCCTAAAATTGAGATATTGGTGCAGAAAAATGAGGCTTTTCCACCCAAAAAAGGTGGGTTTTACCCTAAAATTGAGAGCTTGGTGAAGAAAAATGATTCTTTTCACCCGCAGAAATGCGGTTTCTGCCCTAAAATGGAGAGCTTGGTACAGAAAAATGAGGCTTTTCATCTGAAAAATGCAGGTTTGGCCTTAAAATTGCGCTATTGGTGCAGAAAAATGAGGCTTTTCACCCAAAAAAGGGAGCTTGTCCATAACATTGAAATATTGGTGCAGAAAAATGAGGCTTTTTAGGTGAAAAAGGTGGGTTTGGTGCTAAAATTGAGAGCTTGTTGCAGAAAAATGAGGCTTTACGTGTGAAAAAGACGGTTTGTGCCCTAAAATTGAGAGCTTGGAGTAGGAAAATGAGGCTTTTAATCTGAAAAAGGAGGTTTGTGCCCTAAAATTGAGATATTGGTGCAGAAAAATGAGGCTTTTCCACCCAAAAAAGGTGGGTTTTACCCTAAAATTGAGAGCTTGTTGCAGAAAAATGAGGCTTTTCAGCAGAAAAAGGTTGTTTCCGCCCTAAAATTGAGAGCTTGGTACAGAAAAATGAGGTTTTTCACCCCAAAAGCGTGGGTTTAGCCCCCATGATAGGGTTTGTGCTGTATAAAAGTAGAGTTAGGGCCCAGGAAACGAGGCACTGCTGCATAAAAGGGAGGTTGTTACCTGTAGAATCAAAACTTTGGATGCCAAAAATTAATCTTTGAGAGGTAAAATGGGGGTTTGTGCCCTAAAATTGAGAGCTTGGAGTAGGAAAATGAGGCTTTTAATCTGAAAAAGGAGGTTTGTGCCCTAAAATTGAGATATTGGTGCAGAAAAATGAGGCTTTTAACCTGAAAAAGGAGGTTTGTGCCCTAAAATTGAGATATTGGTGAAGAAAAATGAGGCTTTTCACCCAAAAATTGAGAGCTTGTCCCTAAAATTGGGAGCTTGGAGTAGGAAAATGAGGCTTTTAATCTGAAAAAGGAGGTTTGTGCCATAAATTGAGATATTGGTGAAGAAAAATGAGGCTTTTAATCTGAAAATTGAGAGCTTGTCCCTAAAATTGAGAGCTTGGTGCAGAAAAATGAGGCTTTTCACCCAAAAAAGGAGAGCTTGTCCATAACATTGAAATATTGGTGCAGAAAAATGAGGCTTTTCAGGTGAAAAAGGTGGGTTTGGTGCTAAAATTGAGAGCTTGGTGCAGAAAAATGAGGCTTTTCTGGTGAAAAGGGCATTTTGTGCCCTAAAATTGCGAGCTTGTTGTAGGAAAATGAGGCTTTTTTACCCGAAAAAGGCAGGTTTTACCCTAAAATTGAGAGCTTGTTGTAGGAAAATGAGGCTTTTTTACCCGAAAAAGGCGGGTTTTACCCTAAAATTGAGAGCTTGTTGTAGGAAAATGAGGCTTTTCAGGTGAAAAAGGCGGGTTTTACCGTAAAATTGAGAGAGTGTTTCCGAAAAATGAGGCTTTTCAGGTGAAAAAGGTGGGTTTGGTGCAGAAAATTGAGAGCTCTGTGCAGAAAAATGAGGCTTTTTCACCCGAAAAAGGCATTTTGTGCCCGAAATTGAGAGCTTGGTGCAGAAAAATGAGGCTTTTCACCCCAAAAACGCGGGTTTAGCCCCCATGATAGGGTTTGTGCTGTAAAAAAGGAGAGGTAGGGCCCTGGAAACGAGGCACTGCTGCATAAAAGGGAGGTTGTTACCTGTAGAATCAAAACTTTGGATGCCAAAAATTAATCTTTGAGAGGTAAAATGGGGGTTTGTGCCCTAAAATTGAGAGCTTGGAGTAGGAAAATGAGGCTTTTAATCTGAAAACGGAGGTTTGTGCCCTAAAATTGAGATATTGGTGCAGAAAAATGAGGCTTTTAACCTGAAAAAGGAGGTTTGTGCCCTAAAATTGAGATATTGGTGAAGAAAAATGAGGCTTTTCACCCAAAAATTGAGAGCTTGTCCCTAAAATTGGGAGCTTGGAGTAGGAAAATGAGGCTTTTAATCTGAAAAAGGAGGTTTGTGCCATAAATTGAGATATTGGTGAAGAAAAATGAGGCTTTTAATCTGAAAATTGAGAGCTTGTCCCTAAAATTGAGAGCTTGGTGCAGAAAAATGAGGCTTTTCACCCAAAAAAGGAGAGCTTGTCCATAACATTGAAATATTGGTGCAGAAAAATGAGGCTTTTCAGGTGAAAAAGGTGGGTTTGGTGCTAAAATTGAGAGCTTGGTGCAGAAAAATGAGGCTTTTCTGGTGAAAAGGGCATTTTGTGCCCTAAAATTGCGAGCTTGTTGTAGGAAAATGAGGCTTTTTTACCCGAAAAAGGCAGGTTTTACCCTAAAATTGAGAGCTTGTTGTAGGAAAATGAGGCTTTTTTACCCGAAAAAGGCGGGTTTTACCCTAAAATTGAGAGCTTGTTGTAGGAAAATGAGGCTTTTCAGGTGAAAAAGGCGGGTTTTACCGTAAAATTGAGAGAGTGTTTCCGAAAAATGAGGCTTTTCAGGTGAAAAAGGTGGGTTTGCTGCAGAAAATTGAGAGCTCTGTGCAGAAAAATGAGGCTTTTTCACCCGAAAAAGGCATTTTGTGCCCGAAATTGAGAGCTTGGTGCAGAAAAATGAGGCTTTTCACCCCAAAAACGCGGGTTTAGCCCCCATGATAGGGTTTGTGCTGTAAAAAAGGAGAGGTAGGGCCCTGGAAACGAGGCACTGCTGCATAAAAGGGAGGTTGTTACCTGTAGAATCAAAACTTTGGATGCCAAAAATTAATCTTTGAGAGGTAAAATGGGGGTTTGTGCCCTAAAATTGAGAGCTTGGAGTAGGAAAATGAGGCTTTTAATCTGAAAAAGGAGGTTTGTGCCCTAAAATTGAGATATTGGTGAAGAAAAATGAGGCTTTTCACCCAAAAATTGAGAGCTTGTCCCTAAAATTGAGAGCTTGGAGTAGGAAAATGAGGCTTTTAATCTGAAAAAGGAGGTTTGTGCCCTAAAATTGAGATATTGGTGAAGAAAAATGAGGCTTTTCACCCAAAAATTGAGAGCTTGTCCCTAAAATTGAGAGCTTGGTGCAGAAAAATGAGGCTTTTCACCCAAAAATTGAGAGATTATCCCTAAAATTGAGAGCTTGGAGTAGGAAAATGAGGCTTTTAATCTGAAAACGGAGGTTTGTGCCCTAAAATTGAGATATTGGTGCAGAAAAATGAGGCTTTTCCACCCAAAAAAGGTGGGGTTTACCCTAAAATTGAGAGCTTGGTGAAGAAAAATGATTCTTTTCACCCGCAGAAATGCGGTTTCTGCCCTAAAATGGAGAGCTTGGTACAGAAAAATGAGGCTTTTCATCTGAAAAATGCAGGTTTGGCCTTAAAATTGCGCTATTGGTGCAGAAAAATGAGGCTTTTCACCCAAAAAAGGGAGCTTGTCCATAACATTGAAATATTGGTGCAGAAAAATGAGGCTTTTTAGGTGAAAAAGGTGGGTTTGGTGCTAAAATTGAGAGCTTGTTGCAGAAAAATGAGGCTTTACGTGTGAAAAAGACGGTTTGTGCCCTAAAATTGAGAGCTTGGAGTAGGAAAATGAGGCTTTTAATCTGAAAAAGGAGGTTTGTGCCCTAAAATTGAGATATTGGTGCAGAAAAATGAGGCTTTTCCACCCAAAAAAGGTGGGTTTTACCCTAAAATTGAGAGCTTGTTGCAGAAAAATGAGGCTTTTCAGCAGAAAAAGGTTGTTTCCGCCCTAAAATTGAGAGCTTGGTACAGAAAAATGAGGTTTTTCACCCCAAAAGCGTGGGTTTAGCCCCCATGATAGGGTTTGTGCTGTATAAAAGTAGAGTTAGGGCCCAGGAAACGAGGCACTGCTGCATAAAAGGGAGGTTGTTACCTGTAGAATCAAAACTTTGGATGCCAAAAATTAATCTTTGAGAGGTAAAATGGGGGTTTGTGCCCTAAAATTGAGAGCTTGGAGTAGGAAAATGAGGCTTTTAATCTGAAAAAGGAGGTTTGTGCCCTAAAATTGAGATATTGGTGCAGAAAAATGAGGCTTTTAACCTGAAAAAGGAGGTTTGTGCCCTAAAATTGAGATATTGGTGAAGAAAAATGAGGCTTTTCACCCCAAAATTGAGAGCTTGTCCCTAAAATTGGGAGCTTGGAGTAGGAAAATGAGGCTTTTAATCTTAAAAAGGAGGTTTGTGCCATAAATTGAGATATTGGTGAAGAAAAATGAGGCTTTTAATCTGAAAATTGAGAGCTTGTCCCTAAAATTGAGAGCTTGGTGCAGAAAAATGAGGCTTTTCACCCAAAAAAGGAGAGCTTGTCCATAACATTGAAATATTGGTGCAGAAAAATGAGGCTTTTCAGGTGAAAAAGGTGGGTTTGGTGCTAAAATTGAGAGCTTGGTGCAGAAAAATGAGGCTTTTCTGGTGAAAAGGGCATTTTGTGCCCTAAAATTGCGAGCTTGTTGTAGGAAAATGAGGCTTTTTTACCCGAAAAAGGCAGGTTTTACCCTAAAATTGAGAGCTTGTTGTAGGAAAATGAGGCTTTTTTACCCGAAAAAGGCGGGTTTTACCCTAAAATTGAGAGCTTGTTGTGGGAAAATGAGGCTTTTCAGGTGAAAAAGGCGGGTTTTACCGTAAAATTGAGAGAGTGTTTCCGAAAAATGAGGCTTTTCAGGTGAAAAAGGTGGGTTTGGTGCAGAAAATTGAGAGCTCTGTGCAGAAAAATGAGGCTTTTTCACCCGAAAAAGGCATTTTGTGCCCGAAATTGAGAGCTTGGTGCAGAAAAATGAGGCTTTTCATCTGAAAAATGCAGGTTTGGCCTTAAAATTGCGCTATTGGTGCAGAAAAATGAGGCTTTTCACCCAAAAAAGGGAGCTTGTCCATAACATTGAAATATTGGTGCAGAAAAATGAGGCTTTTTAGGTGAAAAAGGTGGGTTTGGTGCTAAAATTGAGAGCTTGTTGCAGAAAAATGAGGCTTTACGTGTGAAAAAGACGGTTTGTGCCCTAAAATTGAGAGCTTGGAGTAGGAAAATGAGGCTTTTAATCTGAAAAAGGAGGTTTGTGCCCTAAAATTGAGATATTGGTGCAGAAAAATGAGGCTTTTCCACCCAAAAAAGGTGGGTTTTACCCTAAAATTGAGAGCTTGTTGCAGAAAAATGAGGCTTTTCAGCAGAAAAAGGTTGTTTCCGCCCTAAAATTGAGAGCTTGGTACAGAAAAATGAGGTTTTTCACCCCAAAAGCGTGGGTTTAGCCCCCATGATAGGGTTTGTGCTGTATAAAAGTAGAGTTAGGGCCCAGGAAACGAGGCACTGCTGCATAAAAGGGAGGTTGTTACCTGTAGAATCAAAACTTTGGATGCCAAAAATTAATCTTTGAGAGGTAAAATGGGGGTTTGTGCCCTAAAATTGAGAGCTTGGAGTAGGAAAATGAGGCTTTTAATCTGAAAAAGGAGGTTTGTGCCCTAAAATTGAGATATTGGTGCAGAAAAATGAGGCTTTTAACCTGAAAAAGGAGGTTTGTGCCCTAAAATTGAGATATTGGTGAAGAAAAATGAGGCTTTTCACCCAAAAATTGAGAGCTTGTCCCTAAAATTGGGAGCTTGGAGTAGGAAAATGAGGCTTTTAATCTTAAAAAGGAGGTTTGTGCCATAAATTGAGATATTGGTGAAGAAAAATGAGGCTTTTAATCTGAAAATTGAGAGCTTGTCCCTAAAATTGAGAGCTTGGTGCAGAAAAATGAGGCTTTTCACCCAAAAAAGGAGAGCTTGTCCATAACATTGAAATATTGGTGCAGAAAAATGAGGCTTTTCAGGTGAAAAAGGTGGGTTTGGTGCTAAAATTGAGAGCTTGGTGCAGAAAAATGAGGCTTTTCTGGTGAAAAGGGCATTTTGTGCCCTAAAATTGCGAGCTTGTTGTAGGAAAATGAGGCTTTTTTACCCGAAAAAGGCAGGTTTTACCCTAAAATTGAGAGCTTGTTGTAGGAAAATGAGGCTTTTTTACCCGAAAAAGGCGGGTTTTACCCTAAAATTGAGAGCTTGTTGTAGGAAAATGAGGCTTTTCAGGTGAAAAAGGCGGGTTTTACCGTAAAATTGAGAGAGTGTTTCCGAAAAATGAGGCTTTTCAGGTGAAAAAGGTGGGTTTGGTGCAGAAAATTGAGAGCTCTGTGCAGAAAAATGAGGCTTTTTCACCCGAAAAAGGCATTTTGTGCCCGAAATTGAGAGCTTGGTGCAGAAAAATGAGGCTTTTCACCCCAAAAACGCGGGTTTAGCCCCCATGATAGGGTTTGTGCTGTAAAAAAGGAGAGGTAGGGCCCTGGAAACGAGGCACTGCTGCATAAAAGGGAGGTTGTTACCTGTAGAATCAAAAGCTTGGATGCCAAAAATTAATCTTTGAGAGGTAAAATGGGGGTTTGTGCCCTAAAATTGAGAGCTTGGAGTAGGAAAATGAGGCTTTTAATCTGAAAAAGGAGGTTTGTGCCCTAAAATTGAGATATTGGTGCAGAAAAATGAGGCTTTTAACCTGAAAAAGGAGGTTTGTGCCCTAAAATTGAGATATTGGTGAAGAAAAATGAGGCTTTTCACCCAAAAATTGAGAGCTTGTCCCTAAAATTGGGAGCTTGGAGTAGGAAAATGAGGCTTTTAATCTGAAAAAGGAGGTTTGTGCCATAAATTGAGATATTGGTGAAGAAAAATGAGGCTTTTAATCTGAAAATTGAGAGCTTGTCCCTAAAATTGAGAGCTTGGTGCAGAAAAATGAGGCTTTTCACCCAAAAAAGGAGAGCTTGTCCATAACATTGAAATATTGGTGCAGAAAAATGAGGCTTTTCAGGTGAAAAAGGTGGGTTTGGTGCTAAAATTGAGAGCTTGGTGCAGAAAAATGAGGCTTTTCTGGTGAAAAGGGCATTTTGTGCCCTAAAATTGCGAGCTTGTTGTAGGAAAATGAGGCTTTTTTACCCGAAAAAGGCAGGTTTTACCCTAAAATTGAGAGCTTGTTGTAGGAAAATGAGGCTTTTTTACCCGAAAAAGGCGGGTTTTACCCTAAAATTGAGAGCTTGTTGTAGGAAAATGAGGCTTTTCAGGTGAAAAAGGCGGGTTTTACCGTAAAATTGAGAGAGTGTTTCCGAAAAATGAGGCTTTTCAGGTGAAAAAGGTGGGTTTGGTGCAGAAAATTGAGAGCTCTGTGCAGAAAAATGAGGCTTTTTCACCCGAAAAAGGCATTTTGTGCCCGAAATTGAGAGCTTGGTGCAGAAAAATGAGGCTTTTCACCCCAAAAACGCGGGTTTAGCCCCCATGATAGGGTTTGTGCTGTAAAAAAGGAGAGGTAGGGCCCTGGAAACGAGGCACTGCTGCATAAAAGGGAGGTTGTTACCTGTAGAATCAAAACTTTGGATGCCAAAAATTAATCTTTGAGAGGTAAAATGGGGGTTTGTGCCCTAAAATTGAGAGCTTGGAGTAGGAAAATGAGGCTTTTAATCTGAAAAAGGAGGTTTGTGCCCTAAAATTGAGATATTGGTGAAGAAAAATGAGGCTTTTCACCCAAAAATTGAGAGCTTGTCCCTAAAATTGAGAGCTTGGAGTAGGAAAATGAGGCTTTTAATCTGAAAAAGGAGGTTTGTGCCCTAAAATTGAGATATTGGTGAAGAAAAATGAGGCTTTTCACCCAAAAATTGAGAGCTTGTCCCTAAAATTGAGAGCTTGGTGCAGAAAAATGAGGCTTTTCACCCAAAAATTGAGAGATTATCCCTAAAATTGAGAGCTTGGAGTAGGAAAATGAGGCTTTTAATCTGAAAACGGAGGTTTGTGCCCTAAAATTGAGATATTGGTGCAGAAAAATGAGGCTTTTCCACCCAAAAAAGGTGGGTTTTACCCTAAAATTGAGAGCTTGGTGAAGAAAAATGATTCTTTTCACCCGCAGAAATGCGGTTTCTGCCCTAAAATGGAGAGCTTGGTACAGAAAAATGAGGCTTTTCATCTGAAAAATGCAGGTTTGGCCTTAAAATTGCGCTATTGGTGCAGAAAAATGAGGCTTTTCACCCAAAAAAGGGAGCTTGTCCATAACATTGAAATATTGGTGCAGAAAAATGAGGCTTTTTAGGTGAAAAAGGTGGGTTTGGTGCTAAAATTGAGAGCTTGTTGCAGAAAAATGAGGCTTTACGTGTGAAAAAGACGGTTTGTGCCCTAAAATTGAGAGCTTGGAGTAGGAAAATGAGGCTTTTAATCTGAAAAAGGAGGTTTGTGCCCTAAAATTGAGATATTGGTGCAGAAAAATGAGGCTTTTCCACCCAAAAAAGGTGGGTTTTACCCTAAAATTGAGAGCTTGTTGCAGAAAAATGAGGCTTTTCAGCAGAAAAAGGTTGTTTCCGCCCTAAAATTGAGAGCTTGGTACAGAAAAATGAGGTTTTTCACCCCAAAAGCGTGGGTTTAGCCCCCATGATAGGGTTTGTGCTGTATAAAAGTAGAGTTAGGGCCCAGGAAACGAGGCACTGCTGCATAAAAGGGAGGTTGTTACCTGTAGAATCAAAACTTTGGATGCCAAAAATTAATCTTTGAGAGGTAAAATGGGGGTTTGTGCCCTAAAATTGAGAGCTTGGAGTAGGAAAATGAGGCTTTTAATCTGAAAAAGGAGGTTTGTGCCCTAAAATTGAGATATTGGTGCAGAAAAATGAGGCTTTTAACCTGAAAAAGGAGGTTTGTGCCCTAAAATTGAGATATTGGTGAAGAAAAATGAGGCTTTTCACCCAAAAATTGAGAGCTTGTCCCTAAAATTGGGAGCTTGGAGTAGGAAAATGAGGCTTTTAATCTTAAAAAGGAGGTTTGTGCCATAAATTGAGATATTGGTGAAGAAAAATGAGGCTTTTAATCTGAAAATTGAGAGCTTGTCCCTAAAATTGAGAGCTTGGTGCAGAAAAATGAGGCTTTTCACCCAAAAAAGGAGAGCTTGTCCATAACATTGAAATATTGGTGCAGAAAAATGAGGCTTTTCAGGTGAAAAAGGTGGGTTTGGTGCTAAAATTGAGAGCTTGGTGCAGAAAAATGAGGCTTTTCTGGTGAAAAGGGCATTTTGTGCCCTAAAATTGCGAGCTTGTTGTAGGAAAATGAGGCTTTTTTACCCGAAAAAGGCAGGTTTTACCCTAAAATTGAGAGCTTGTTGTAGGAAAATGAGGCTTTTTTACCCGAAAAAGGCGGGTTTTACCCTAAAATTGAGAGCTTGTTGTAGGAAAATGAGGCTTTTCAGGTGAAAAAGGCGGGTTTGGTGCAGAAAATTGAGAGCTCTGTGCAGAAAAATGAGGCTTTTTCACCCGAAAAAGGCATTTTGTGCCCGAAATTGAGAGCTTGGTGCAGAAAAATGAGGCTTTTCACCCCAAAAACGCGGGTTTAGCCCCCATGATAGGGTTTGTGCTGTAAAAAAGGAGAGGTAGGGCCCTGGAAACGAGGCACTGCTGCATAAAAGGGAGGTTGTTACCTGTAGAATCAAAACTTTGGATGCCAAAAATTAATCTTTGAGAGGTAAAATGGGGGTTTGTGCCCTAAAATTGAGAGCTTGGAGTAGGAAAATGAGGCTTTTAATCTGAAAAAGGAGGTTTGTGCCCTAAAATTGAGATATTGGTGAAGAAAAATGAGGCTTTTCACCCAAAAATTGAGAGCTTGTCCCTAAAATTGAGAGCTTGGAGTAGGAAAATGAGGCTTTTAATCTGAAAAAGGAGGTTTGTGCCCTAAAATTGAGATATTGGTGAAGAAAAATGAGGCTTTTCACCCAAAAATTGAGAGCTTGTCCCTAAAATTGAGAGCTTGGTGCAGAAAAATGAGGCTTTTCACCCAAAAATTGAGAGATTGTCCCTAAAATTGAGAGCTTGGAGTAGGAAAATGAGGCTTTTAATCTGAAAACGGAGGTTTGTGCCCTAAAATTGAGATATTGGTGCAGAAAAATGAGGCTTTTCCACCCAAAAAAGGTGGGTTTTACCCTAAAATTGAGAGCTTGGTGAAGAAAAATGATTCTTTTCACCCGCAGAAATGCGGTTTCTGCCCTAAAATGGAGAGCTTGGTACAGAAAAATGAGGCTTTTCATCTGAAAAATGCAGGTTTGGCCTTAAAATTGCGCTATTGGTGCAGAAAAATGAGGCTTTTCACCCAAAAAAGGGAGCTTGTCCATAACATTGAAATATTGGTGCAGAAAAATGAGGCTTTTTAGGTGAAAAAGGTGGGTTTGGTGCTAAAATTGAGAGCTTGTTGCAGAAAAATGAGGCTTTACGTGTGAAAAAGACGGTTTGTGCCCTAAAATTGAGAGCTTGGAGTAGGAAAATGAGGCTTTTAATCTGAAAAAGGAGGTTTGTGCCCTAAAATTGAGATATTGGTGCAGAAAAATGAGGCTTTTCCACCCAAAAAAGGTGGGTTTTACCCTAAAATTGAGAGCTTGTTGCAGAAAAATGAGGCTTTTCAGCAGAAAAAGGTTGTTTCCGCCCTAAAATTGAGAGCTTGGTACAGAAAAATGAGGTTTTTCACCCCAAAAGCGTGGGTTTAGCCCCCATGATAGGGTTTGTGCTGTATAAAAGTAGAGTTAGGGCCCAGGAAACGAGGCACTGCTGCATAAAAGGGAGGTTGTTACCTGTAGAATCAAAACTTTGGATGCCAAAAATTAATCTTTGAGAGGTAAAATGGGGGTTTGTGCCCTAAAATTGAGAGCTTGGAGTAGGAAAATGAGGCTTTTAATCTGAAAAAGGAGGTTTGTGCCCTAAAATTGAGATATTGGTGCAGAAAAATGAGGCTTTTAACCTGAAAAAGGAGGTTTGTGCCCTAAAATTGAGATATTGGTGAAGAAAAATGAGGCTTTTCACCCAAAAATTGAGAGCTTGTCCCTAAAATTGGGAGCTTGGAGTAGGAAAATGAGGCTTTTAATCTTAAAAAGGAGGTTTGTGCCATAAATTGAGATATTGGTGAAGAAAAATGAGGCTTTTAATCTGAAAATTGAGAGCTTGTCCCTAAAATTGAGAGCTTGGTGCAGAAAAATGAGGCTTTTCACCCAAAAAAGGAGAGCTTGTCCATAACATTGAAATATTGGTGCAGAAAAATGAGGCTTTTCAGGTGAAAAAGGCAGGTTTTACCCTAAAATTGAGAGTTTGGTGCAGAAAAATGAGGCTTTTCTGGTGAAAAGGGCATTTTGTGCCCTAAAATTGCGAGCTTGTTGTAGGAAAATGAGGCTTTTTTACCCGAAAAAGGCAGGTTTTACCCTAAAATTGCGAGCTTGTTGTAGGAAAATGAGGCTTTTTTACCCGAAAAAGGCGGGTTTTACCCTAAAATTGAGAGCTTGTTGTAGGAAAATGAGGCTTTTCAGGTGAAAAAGGTGGGTTTGGTGCAGAAAATTGAGAGCTCTGTGCAGAAAAATGAGGCTTTTTCACCCGAAAAAGGCATTTTGTGCCCGAAATTGAGAGCTTGGTGCAGAAAAATGAGGCTTTTCACCCCAAAAACGCGGGTTTAGCCCCCATGATAGGGTTTGTGCTGTAAAAAAGGAGAGGTAGGGCCCTGGAAACGAGGCACTGCTGCATAAAAGGGAGGTTGTTACCTGTAGAATCAAAACTTTGGATGCCAAAAATTAATCTTTGAGAGGTAAAATGGGGGTTTGTGCCCTAAAATTGAGAGCTTGGAGTAGGAAAATGAGGCTTTTAATCTGAAAACGGAGGTTTGTGCCCTAAAATTGAGATATTGGTGAAGAAAAATGAGGCTTTTAATCTGAAAATTGAGTGCTTGTCCCTAAAATTGAGAGCTTGGTGCAGAAAAATGAGGCTTTTAATCTGAAAAAGGAGGTTTGTGCCCTAAAATTGAGATATTGGTGAAGAAAAATGAGGCTTTTCACCCAAAAATTGAGAGCTTGTCCCTAAAATTGAGAGCTTGGAGTAGGAAAATGAGGCTTTTAATCTGAAAAAGGAGGTTTGTGCCCTAAAATTGAGATATTGGTGAAGAAAAATGAGGTTTTTCACCCCAAAAGCGTGGGTTTAGCCCCCATGATAGGGTTTGTGCTGTAAAAAAGGAGAGGTAGGGCCCTGGAAACGAGGCACTGCTGCATAAAAGGGAGGTTGTTACCTGTAGAATCAAAACTTTGGATGCCAAAAATTAATCTTTGAGAGGTAAAATGGGGGTTTGTGCCCTAAAATTGAGAGCTTGGAGTAGGAAAATGAGGCTTTTAATCTGAAAACGGAGGTTTGTGCCCTAAAATTGAGATATTGGTGCAGAAAAATGAGGCTTTTAACCTGAAAAAGGAGGTTTGTGCCCTAAAATTGAGATATTGGTGCAGAAAAATGAGGCTTTTAACCTGAAAAAGGAGGTTTGTGCCCTAAAATTGAGATATTGGTGAAGAAAAATGAGGCTTTTCACCCAAAAATTGAGAGCTTGTCCCTAAAATTGGGAGCTTGGAGTAGGAAAATGAGGCTTTTAATCTTAAAAAGGAGGTTTGTGCCATAAATTGAGATATTGGTGAAGAAAAATGAGGCTTTTAATCTGAAAATTGAGAGCTTGTCCCTAAAATTGAGAGCTTGGTGCAGAAAAATGAGGCTTTTCACCCAAAAAAGGAGAGCTTGTCCATAACATTGAAATATTGGTGCAGAAAAATGAGGCTTTTCAGGTGAAAAAGGCAGGTTTTACCCTAAAATTGAGAGTTTGGTGCAGAAAAATGAGGCTTTTCTGGTGAAAAGGGCATTTTGTGCCCTAAAATTGCGAGCTTGTTGTAGGAAAATGAGGCTTTTTTACCCGAAAAAGGCGGGTTTTACCCTAAAATTGAGAGCTTGTTGTAGGAAAATGAGGCTTTTCAGGTGAAAAAGGTGGGTTTGGTGCAGAAAATTGAGAGCTCTGTGCAGAAAAATGAGGCTTTTTCACCCGAAAAAGGCATTTTGTGCCCGAAATTGAGAGCTTGGTGCAGAAAAATGAGGCTTTTCACCCCAAAAACGCGGGTTTAGCCCCCATGATAGGGTTTGTGCTGTAAAAAAGGAGAGGTAGGGCCCTGGAAACGAGGCACTGCTGCATAAAAGGGAGGTTGTTACCTGTAGAATCAAAACTTTGGATGCCAAAAATTAATCTTTGAGAGGTAAAATGGGGGTTTGTGCCCTAAAATTGAGAGCTTGGAGTAGGAAAATGAGGCTTTTAATCTGAAAACGGAGGTTTGTGCCCTAAAATTGAGATATTGGTGAAGAAAAATGAGGCTTTTAATCTGAAAATTGAGTGCTTGTCCCTAAAATTGAGAGCTTGGTGCAGAAAAATGAGGCTTTTAATCTGAAAAAGGAGGTTTGTGCCCTAAAATTGAGATATTGGTGAAGAAAAATGAGGCTTTTCACCCAAAAATTGAGAGCTTGTCCCTAAAATTGAGAGCTTGGAGTAGGAAAATGAGGCTTTTAATCTGAAAAAGGAGGTTTGTGCCCTAAAATTGAGATATTGGTGAAGAAAAATGAGGTTTTTCACCCCAAAAGCGTGGGTTTAGCCCCCATGATAGGGTTTGTGCTGTAAAAAAGGAGAGGTAGGGCCCTGGAAACGAGGCACTGCTGCATAAAAGGGAGGTTGTTACCTGTAGAATCAAAACTTTGGATGCCAAAAATTAATCTTTGAGAGGTAAAATGGGGGTTTGTGCCCTAAAATTGAGAGCTTGGAGTAGGAAAATGAGGCTTTTAATCTGAAAACGGAGGTTTGTGCCCTAAAATTGAGATATTGGTGCAGAAAAATGAGGCTTTTAACCTGAAAAAGGAGGTTTGTGCCCTAAAATTGAGATATTGGTGCAGAAAAATGAGGCTTTTAACCTGAAAAAGGAGGTTTGTGCCCTAAAATTGAGATATTGGTGAAGAAAAATGAGGTTTTTCACCCAAAAATTGAGAGCTTGTCCCTAAAATTGGGAGCTTGGAGTAGGAAAATGAGGCTTTTAATCTGAAAAAGGAGGTTTGTGCCATAAATTGAGATATTGGTGAAGAAAAATGAGGCTTTTAATCTGAAAATTGAGAGCTTGTCCCTAAAATTGAGAGCTTGGTGCAGAAAAATGAGGCTTTTCACCCAAAAAAGGAGAGCTTGTCCATAACATTGAAATATTGGTGCAGAAAAATGAGGCTTTTCAGGTGAAAAAGGTGGGTTTGGTGCTAAAATTGAGAGCTTGGTGCAGAAAAATGAGGCTTTTCTGGTGAAAAGGGCATTTTGTGCCCTAAAATTGCGAGCTTGTTGTAGGAAAATGAGGCTTTTTTACCCGAAAAAGGCAGGTTTTACCCTAAAATTGAGAGCTTGTTGTAGGAAAATGAGGCTTTTTTACCCGAAAAAGGCGGGTTTTACCCTAAAATTGAGAGCTTGTTGTAGGAAAATGAGGCTTTTCAGGTGAAAAAGGCGGGTTTTACCGTAAAATTGAGAGAGTGTTTCCGAAAAATGAAGCTTTTCAGGTGAAAAAGGTGGGTTTGGTGCAGAAAATTGAGAGCTCTGTGCAGAAAAATGAGGCTTTTTCACCCGAAAAAGGCATTTTGTGCCCGAAATTGAGAGCTTGGTGCAGAAAAATGAGGCTTTTCACCCCAAAAACGCGGGTTTAGCCCCCATGATAGGGTTTGTGCTGTAAAAAAGGAGAGGTAGGGCCCTGGAAACGAGGCACTGCTGCATAAAAGGGAGGTTGTTACCTGTAGAATCAAAAGCTTGGATGCCAAAAATTAATCTTTGAGAGGTAAAATGGGGGTTTGTGCCCTAAAATTGAGAGCTTGGAGTAGGAAAATGAGGCTTTTAATCTGAAAACGGAGGTTTGTGCCCTAAAATTGAGATATTGGTGCAGAAAAATGAGGCTTTTAACCTGAAAAAGGAGGTTTGTGCCCTAAAATTGAGATATTGGTGAAGAAAAATGAGGCTTTTCACCCAAAAATTGAGAGCTTGTCCCTAAAATTGGGAGCTTGGAGTAGGAAAATGAGGCTTTTAATCTTAAAAAGGAGGTTTCCGCCCTTAAATTGAGATATTGGTGAAGAAAAATGAGGCTTTTAATCTGAAAATTGAGAGCTTGTCCCTAAAATTGAGAGCTTGGTGCAGAAAAATGAGGCTTTTCACCCAAAAAAGGAGAGCTTGTCCATAACATTGAAATATTGGTGCAGAAAAATGAGGCTTTTCAGGTGAAAAAGGTGGGTTTGGTGCTAAAATTGAGAGCTTGGTGCAGAAAAATGAGGCTTTTCTGGTGAAAAGGGCATTTTGTGCCCTAAAATTGCGAGCTTGTTGTAGGAAAATGAGGCTTTTTTACCCGAAAAAGGCAGGTTTTACCCTAAAATTGAGAGCTTGTTGTAGGAAAATGAGGCTTTTTTACCCGAAAAAGGCGGGTTTTACCCTAAAATTGCGAGCTTGTTGTAGGAAAATGAGGCTTTTCAGGTGAAAAAGGCGGGTTTTACCGTAAAATTGAGAGAGTGTTTCCGAAAAATGAGGCTTTTCAGGTGAAAAAGGTGGGTTTGGTGCAGAAAATTGAGAGCTCTGTGCAGAAAAATGAGGCTTTTTCACCCGAAAAAGGCATTTTGTGCCCGAAATTGAGAGCTTGGTGCAGAAAAATGAGGCTTTTCACCCCAAAAACGCGGGTTTAGCCCCCATGATAGGGTTTGTGCTGTAAAAAAGGAGAGGTAGGGCCCTGGAAACGAGGCACTGCTGCATAAAAGGGAGGTTGTTACCTGTAGAATCAAAACTTTGGATGCCAAAAATTAATCTTTGAGAGGTAAAATGGGGGTTTGTGCCCTAAAATTGAGAGCTTGGAGTAGGAAAATGAGGCTTTTAATCTGAAAACGGAGGTTTGTGCCCTAAAATTGAGATATTGGTGAAGAAAAATGAGGCTTTTAATCTGAAAATTGAGTGCTTGTCCCTAAAATTGAGAGCTTGGTGCAGAAAAATGAGGCTTTTAATCTGAAAAAGGAGGTTTGTGCCCTAAAATTGAGATATTGGTGAAGAAAAATGAGGCTTTTCACCCAAAAATTGAGAGCTTGTCCCTAAAATTGAGAGCTTGGAGTAGGAAAATGAGGCTTTTAATCTGAAAAAGGAGGTTTGTGCCCTAAAATTGAGATATTGGTGAAGAAAAATGAGGTTTTTCACCCCAAAAGCGTGGGTTTAGCCCCCATGATAGGGTTTGTGCTGTAAAAAAGGAGAGGTAGGGCCCTGGAAACGAGGCACTGCTGCATAAAAGGGAGGTTGTTACCTGTAGAATCAAAACTTTGGATGCCAAAAATTAATCTTTGAGAGGTAAAATGGGGGTTTGTGCCCTAAAATTGAGAGCTTGGAGTAGGAAAATGAGGCTTTTAATCTGAAAACGGAGGTTTGTGCCCTAAAATTGAGATATTGGTGCAGAAAAATGAGGCTTTTAACCTGAAAAAGGAGGTTTGTGCCCTAAAATTGAGATATTGGTGCAGAAAAATGAGGCTTTTAACCTGAAAAAGGAGGTTTGTGCCCTAAAATTGAGATATTGGTGAAGAAAAATGAGGTTTTTCACCCAAAAATTGAGAGCTTGTCCCTAAAATTGGGAGCTTGGAGTAGGAAAATGAGGCTTTTAATCTGAAAAAGGAGGTTTGTGCCATAAATTGAGATATTGGTGAAGAAAAATGAGGCTTTTAATCTGAAAATTGAGAGCTTGTCCCTAAAATTGAGAGCTTGGTGCAGAAAAATGAGGCTTTTCACCCAAAAAAGGAGAGCTTGTCCATAACATTGAAATATTGGTGCAGAAAAATGAGGCTTTTCAGGTGAAAAAGGTGGGTTTGGTGCTAAAATTGAGAGCTTGGTGCAGAAAAATGAGGCTTTTCTGGTGAAAAGGGCATTTTGTGCCCTAAAATTGCGAGCTTGTTGTAGGAAAATGAGGCTTTTTTACCCGAAAAAGGCAGGTTTTACCCTAAAATTGAGAGCTTGTTGTAGGAAAATGAGGCTTTTTTACCCGAAAAAGGCGGGTTTTACCCTAAAATTGAGAGCTTGTTGTAGGAAAATGAGGCTTTTCAGGTGAAAAAGGCGGGTTTTACCGTAAAATTGAGAGAGTGTTTCCGAAAAATGAAGCTTTTCAGGTGAAAAAGGTGGGTTTGGTGCAGAAAATTGAGAGCTCTGTGCAGAAAAATGAGGCTTTTTCACCCGAAAAAGGCATTTTGTGCCCGAAATTGAGAGCTTGGTGCAGAAAAATGAGGCTTTTCACCCCAAAAACGCGGGTTTAGCCCCCATGATAGGGTTTGTGCTGTAAAAAAGGAGAGGTAGGGCCCTGGAAACGAGGCACTGCTGCATAAAAGGGAGGTTGTTACCTGTAGAATCAAAAGCTTGGATGCCAAAAATTAATCTTTGAGAGGTAAAATGGGGGTTTGTGCCCTAAAATTGAGAGCTTGGAGTAGGAAAATGAGGCTTTTAATCTGAAAACGGAGGTTTGTGCCCTAAAATTGAGATATTGGTGCAGAAAAATGAGGCTTTTAACCTGAAAAAGGAGGTTTGTGCCCTAAAATTGAGATATTGGTGAAGAAAAATGAGGCTTTTCACCCAAAAATTGAGAGCTTGTCCCTAAAATTGGGAGCTTGGAGTAGGAAAATGAGGCTTTTAATCTTAAAAAGGAGGTTTCCGCCCTTAAATTGAGATATTGGTGAAGAAAAATGAGGCTTTTAATCTGAAAATTGAGAGCTTGTCCCTAAAATTGAGAGCTTGGTGCAGAAAAATGAGGCTTTTCACCCAAAAAAGGAGAGCTTGTCCATAACATTGAAATATTGGTGCAGAAAAATGAGGCTTTTCAGGTGAAAAAGGTGGGTTTGGTGCTAAAATTGAGAGCTTGGTGCAGAAAAATGAGGCTTTTCTGGTGAAAAGGGCATTTTGTGCCCTAAAATTGCGAGCTTGTTGTAGGAAAATGAGGCTTTTTTACCCGAAAAAGGCAGGTTTTACCCTAAAATTGAGAGCTTGTTGTAGGAAAATGAGGCTTTTTTACCCGAAAAAGGCGGGTTTTACCCTAAAATTGCGAGCTTGTTGTAGGAAAATGAGGCTTTTCAGGTGAAAAAGGCGGGTTTTACCGTAAAATTGAGAGAGTGTTTCCGAAAAATGAGGCTTTTCAGGTGAAAAAGGTGGGTTTGGTGCAGAAAATTGAGAGCTCTGTGCAGAAAAATGAGGCTTTTTCACCCGAAAAAGGCATTTTGTGCCCGAAATTGAGAGCTTGGTGCAGAAAAATGAGGCTTTTCACCCCAAAAACGCGGGTTTAGCCCCCATGATAGGGTTTGTGCTGTAAAAAAGGAGAGGTAGGGCCCTGGAAACGAGGCACTGCTGCATAAAAGGGAGGTTGTTACCTGTAGAATCAAAACTTTGGATGCCAAAAATTAATCTTTGAGAGGTAAAATGGGGGTTTGTGCCCTAAAATTGAGAGCTTGGAGTAGGAAAATGAGGCTTTTAATCTGAAAACGGAGGTTTGTGCCCTAAAATTGAGATATTGGTGCAGAAAAATGAGGCTTTTAACCTGAAAAAGGAGGTTTGTGCCCTAAAATTGAGATATTGGTGAAGAAAAATGAGGCTTTTCACCCAAAAATTGAGAGCTTGTCCCTAAAATTGGGAGCTTGGAGTAGGAAAATGAGGCTTTTAATCTGAAAAAGGAGGTTTGTGCCATAAATTGAGATATTGGTGAAGAAAAATGAGGCTTTTAATCTGAAAATTGAGAGCTTGTCCCTAAAATTGAGAGCTTGGTGCAGAAAAATGAGGCTTTTCACCCAAAAAAGGAGAGCTTGTCCATAACATTGAAATATTGGTGCAGAAAAATGAGGCTTTTCAGGTGAAAAAGGCAGGTTTTACCCTAAAATTGAGAGTTTGGTGCAGAAAAATGAGGCTTTTCTGGTGAAAAGGGCATTTTGTGCCCTAAAATTGCGAGCTTGTTGTAGGAAAATGAGGCTTTTTTACCCGAAAAAGGCAGGTTTTACCCTAAAATTGCGAGCTTGTTGTAGGAAAATGAGGCTTTTTTACCCGAAAAAGGCGGGTTTTACCCTAAAATTGAGAGCTTGTTGTAGGAAAATGAGGCTTTTCAGGTGAAAAAGGCGGGTTTGGTGCAGAAAATTGAGAGCTCTGTGCAGAAAAATGAGGCTTTTTCACCCGAAAAAGGCATTTTGTGCCCGAAATTGAGAGCTTGGTGCAGAAAAATGAGGCTTTTCACCCCAAAAACGCGGGTTTAGCCCCCATGATAGGGTTTGTGCTGTAAAAAAGGAGAGGTAGGGCCCTGGAAACGAGGCACTGCTGCATAAAAGGGAGGTTGTTACCTGTAGAATCAAAACTTTGGATGCCAAAAATTAATCTTTGAGAGGTAAAATGGGGGTTTGTGCCCTAAAATTGAGAGCTTGGAGTAGGAAAATGAGGCTTTTAATCTGAAAACGGAGGTTTGTGCCCTAAAATTGAGATATTGGTGAAGAAAAATGAGGCTTTTCACCCAAAAATTGAGAGCTTGTCCCTAAAATTGGGAGCTTGGAGTAGGAAAATGAGGCTTTTAATCTGAAAAAGGAGGTTTGTGCCATAAATTGAGATATTGGTGAAGAAAAATGAGGCTTTTAATCTGAAAATTGAGAGCTTGTCCCTAAAATTGAGAGCTTGGTGCAGAAAAATGAGGCTTTTCACCCAAAAAAGGAGAGCTTGTCCATAACATTGAAATATTGGTGCAGAAAAATGAGGCTTTTCAGGTGAAAAAGGCAGGTTTTACCCTAAAATTGAGAGTTTGGTGCAGAAAAATGAGGCTTTTCTGGTGAAAAGGGCATTTTGTGCCCTAAAATTGCGAGCTTGTTGTAGGAAAATGAGGCTTTTTTACCCGAAAAAGGCAGGTTTTACCCTAAAATTGCGAGCTTGTTGTAGGAAAATGAGGCTTTTTTACCCGAAAAAGGCGGGTTTTACCCTAAAATTGAGAGCTTGTTGTAGGAAAATGAGGCTTTTCAGGTGAAAAAGGCGGGTTTTACCGTAAAATTGAGAGAGTGTTTCCGAAAAATGAGGCTTTTCAGGTGAAAAAGGTGGGTTTGGTGCAGAAAATTGAGAGCTCTGTGCAGAAAAATGAGGCTTTTTCACCCGAAAAAGGCATTTTGTGCCCGAAATTGAGAGCTTGGTGCAGAAAAATGAGGCTTTTCACCCCAAAAACGCGGGTTTAGCCCCCATGATAGGGTTTGTGCTGTAAAAAAGGAGAGGTAGGGCCCTGGAAACGAGGCACTGCTGCATAAAAGGGAGGTTGTTACCTGTAGAATCAAAACTTTGGATGCCAAAAATTAATCTTTGAGAGGTAAAATGGGGGTTTGTGCCCTAAAATTGAGAGCTTGGAGTAGGAAAATGAGGCTTTTAATCTGAAAAAGGAGGTTTGTGCCCTAAAATTGAGATATTGGTGAAGAAAAATGAGGCTTTTCACCCAAAAATTGAGAGCTTGTCCCTAAAATTGAGAGCTTGGAGTAGGAAAATGAGGCTTTTAATCTGAAAAAGGAGGTTTGTGCCCTAAAATTGAGATATTGGTGAAGAAAAATGAGGTTTTTCACCCCAAAAGCGTGGGTTTAGCCCCCATGATAGGGTTTGTGCTGTAAAAAAGGAGAGGTAGGGCCCTGGAAACGAGGCACTGCTGCATAAAAGGGAGGTTGTTACCTGTAGAATCAAAACTTTGGATGCCAAAAATTAATCTTTGAGAGGTAAAATGGGGGTTTGTGCCCTAAAATTGAGAGCTTGGAGTAGGAAAATGAGGCTTTTAATCTGAAAACGGAGGTTTGTGCCCTAAAATTGAGATATTGGTGCAGAAAAATGAGGCTTTTAACCTGAAAAAGGAGGTTTGTGCCCTAAAATTGAGATATTGGTGCAGAAAAATGAGGCTTTTAACCTGAAAAAGGAGGTTTGTGCCCTAAAATTGAGATATTGGTGAAGAAAAATGAGGTTTTTCACCCAAAAATTGAGAGCTTGTCCCTAAAATTGGGAGCTTGGAGTAGGAAAATGAGGCTTTTAATCTGAAAAAGGAGGTTTGTGCCATAAATTGAGATATTGGTGAAGAAAAATGAGGCTTTTAATCTGAAAATTGAGAGCTTGTCCCTAAAATTGAGAGCTTGGTGCAGAAAAATGAGGCTTTTCACCCAAAAAAGGAGAGCTTGTCCATAACATTGAAATATTGGTGCAGAAAAATGAGGCTTTTCAGGTGAAAAAGGTGGGTTTGGTGCTAAAATTGAGAGCTTGGTGCAGAAAAATGAGGCTTTTCTGGTGAAAAGGGCATTTTGTGCCCTAAAATTGCGAGCTTGTTGTAGGAAAATGAGGCTTTTTTACCCGAAAAAGGCGGGTTTTACCCTAAAATTGAGAGCTTGTTGTAGGAAAATGAGGCTTTTCAGGTGAAAAAGGCGGGTTTTACCGTAAAATTGAGAGAGTGTTTCCGAAAAATGAAGCTTTTCAGGTGAAAAAGGTGGGTTTGGTGCAGAAAATTGAGAGCTCTGTGCAGAAAAATGAGGCTTTTTCACCCGAAAAAGGCATTTTGTGCCCGAAATTGAGAGCTTGGTGCAGAAAAATGAGGCTTTTCACCCCAAAAACGCGGGTTTAGCCCCCATGATAGGGTTTGTGCTGTAAAAAAGGAGAGGTAGGGCCCTGGAAACGAGGCACTGCTGCATAAAAGGGAGGTTGTTACCTGTAGAATCAAAAGCTTGGATGCCAAAAATTAATCTTTGAGAGGTAAAATGGGGGTTTGTGCCCTAAAATTGAGAGCTTGGAGTAGGAAAATGAGGCTTTTAATCTGAAAACGGAGGTTTGTGCCCTAAAATTGAGATATTGGTGCAGAAAAATGAGGCTTTTAACCTGAAAAAGGAGGTTTGTGCCCTAAAATTGAGATATTGGTGAAGAAAAATGAGGCTTTTCACCCAAAAATTGAGAGCTTGTCCCTAAAATTGGGAGCTTGGAGTAGGAAAATGAGGCTTTTAATCTTAAAAAGGAGGTTTCCGCCCTTAAATTGAGATATTGGTGAAGAAAAATGAGGCTTTTAATCTGAAAATTGAGAGCTTGTCCCTAAAATTGAGAGCTTGGTGCAGAAAAATGAGGCTTTTCACCCAAAAAAGGAGAGCTTGTCCATAACATTGAAATATTGGTGCAGAAAAATGAGGCTTTTCAGGTGAAAAAGGTGGGTTTGGTGCTAAAATTGAGAGCTTGGTGCAGAAAAATGAGGCTTTTCTGGTGAAAAGGGCATTTTGTGCCCTAAAATTGCGAGCTTGTTGTAGGAAAATGAGGCTTTTTTACCCGAAAAAGGCAGGTTTTACCCTAAAATTGAGAGCTTGTTGTAGGAAAATGAGGCTTTTTTACCCGAAAAAGGCGGGTTTTACCCTAAAATTGCGAGCTTGTTGTAGGAAAATGAGGCTTTTCAGGTGAAAAAGGCGGGTTTTACCGTAAAATTGAGAGAGTGTTTCCGAAAAATGAGGCTTTTCAGGTGAAAAAGGTGGGTTTGGTGCAGAAAATTGAGAGCTCTGTGCAGAAAAATGAGGCTTTTTCACCCGAAAAAGGCATTTTGTGCCCGAAATTGAGAGCTTGGTGCAGAAAAATGAGGCTTTTCACCCCAAAAACGCGGGTTTAGCCCCCATGATAGGGTTTGTGCTGTAAAAAAGGAGAGGTAGGGCCCTGGAAACGAGGCACTGCTGCATAAAAGGGAGGTTGTTACCTGTAGAATCAAAACTTTGGATGCCAAAAATTAATCTTTGAGAGGTAAAATGGGGGTTTGTGCCCTAAAATTGAGAGCTTGGAGTAGGAAAATGAGGCTTTTAATCTGAAAACGGAGGTTTGTGCCCTAAAATTGAGATATTGGTGCAGAAAAATGAGGCTTTTAACCTGAAAAAGGAGGTTTGTGCCCTAAAATTGAGATATTGGTGAAGAAAAATGAGGCTTTTCACCCAAAAATTGAGAGCTTGTCCCTAAAATTGGGAGCTTGGAGTAGGAAAATGAGGCTTTTAATCTGAAAAAGGAGGTTTGTGCCATAAATTGAGATATTGGTGAAGAAAAATGAGGCTTTTAATCTGAAAATTGAGAGCTTGTCCCTAAAATTGAGAGCTTGGTGCAGAAAAATGAGGCTTTTCACCCAAAAAAGGAGAGCTTGTCCATAACATTGAAATATTGGTGCAGAAAAATGAGGCTTTTCAGGTGAAAAAGGCAGGTTTTACCCTAAAATTGAGAGTTTGGTGCAGAAAAATGAGGCTTTTCTGGTGAAAAGGGCATTTTGTGCCCTAAAATTGCGAGCTTGTTGTAGGAAAATGAGGCTTTTTTACCCGAAAAAGGCAGGTTTTACCCTAAAATTGAGAGCTTGTTGTAGGAAAATGAGGCTTTTTTACCCGAAAAAGGCGGGTTTTACCCTAAAATTGAGAGCTTGTTGTAGGAAAATGAGGCTTTTCAGGTGAAAAAGGCGGGTTTTACCGTAAAATTGAGAGAGTGTTTCCGAAAAATGAGGCTTTTCAGGTGAAAAAGGTGGGTTTGGTGCAGAAAATTGAGAGCTCTGTGCAGAAAAATGAGGCTTTTTCACCCGAAAAAGGCATTTTGTGCCCGAAATTGAGAGCTTGGTGCAGAAAAATGAGGCTTTTCACCCCAAAAACGCGGGTTTAGCCCCCATGATAGGGTTTGTGCTGTAAAAAAGGAGAGGTAGGGCCCTGGAAACGAGGCACTGCTGCATAAAAGGGAGGTTGTTACCTGTAGAATCAAAACTTTGGATGCCAAAAATTAATCTTTGAGAGGTAAAATGGGGGTTTGTGCCCTAAAATTGAGAGCTTGGAGTAGGAAAATGAGGCTTTTAATCTGAAAACGGAGGTTTGTGCCCTAAAATTGAGATATTGGTGCAGAAAAATGAGGCTTTTAACCTGAAAAAGGAGGTTTGTGCCCTAAAATTGAGATATTGGTGAAGAAAAATGAGGCTTTTCACCCAAAAATTGAGAGCTTGTCCCTAAAATTGGGAGCTTGGAGTAGGAAAATGAGGCTTTTAATCTGAAAAAGGAGGTTTGTGCCATAAATTGAGATATTGGTGAAGAAAAATGAGGCTTTTAATCTGAAAATTGAGAGCTTGTCCCTAAAATTGAGAGCTTGGTGCAGAAAAATGAGGCTTTTCACCCAAAAAAGGAGAGCTTGTCCATAACATTGAAATATTGGTGCAGAAAAATGAGGCTTTTCAGGTGAAAAAGGTGGGTTTGGTGCTAAAATTGAGAGCTTGGTGCAGAAAAATGAGGCTTTTCTGGTGAAAAGGGCATTTTGTGCCCTAAAATTGCGAGCTTGTTGTAGGAAAATGAGGCTTTTTTACCCGAAAAAGGCAGGTTTTACCCTAAAATTGAGAGCTTGTTGTAGGAAAATGAGGCTTTTTTACCCGAAAAAGGCGGGTTTTACCCTAAAATTGAGAGCTTGTTGTAGGAAAATGAGGCTTTTCAGGTGAAAAAGGCGGGTTTTACCGTAAAATTGAGAGAGTGTTTCCGAAAAATGAGGCTTTTCAGGTGAAAAAGGTGGGTTTGGTGCAGAAAATTGAGAGCTCTGTGCAGAAAAATGAGGCTTTTTCACCCGAAAAAGGCATTTTGTGCCCGAAATTGAGAGCTTGGTGCAGAAAAATGAGGCTTTTCACCCCAAAAACGCGGGTTTAGCCCCCATGATAGGGTTTGTGCTGCAAAAAAGGAGAGGTAGGGCCCTGGAAACGAGGCACTGCTGCATAAAAGGGAGGTTGTTACCTGTAGAATCAAAACTTTGGATGCCAAAAATTAATCTTTGAGAGGTAAAATGGGGGTTTGTGCCCTAAAATTGAGAGCTTGGAGTAGGAAAATGAGGCTTTTAATCTTAAAAAGGAGGTTTCCGCCCTTAAATTGAGATATTGGTGAAGAAAAATGAGGCTTTTAATCTGAAAATTGAGAGCTTGTCCCTAAAATTGAGAGCTTGGTGCAGAAAAATGAGGCTTTTCACCCAAAAAAGGAGAGCTTGTCCATAACATTGAAATATTGGTGCAGAAAAATGAGGCTTTTCAGGTGAAAAAGGTGGGTTTGGTGCTAAAATTGAGAGCTTGGTGCAGAAAAATGAGGCTTTTCTGGTGAAAAGGGCATTTTGTGCCCTAAAATTGCGAGCTTGTTGTAGGAAAATGAGGCTTTTTTACCCGAAAAAGGCAGGTTTTACCCTAAAATTGAGAGCTTGTTGTAGGAAAATGAGGCTTTTTTACCCGAAAAAGGCGGGTTTTACCCTAAAATTGAGAGCTTGTTGTAGGAAAATGAGGCTTTTCAGGTGAAAAAGGCGGGTTTTACCGTAAAATTGAGAGAGTGTTTCCGAAAAATGAGGCTTTTCAGGTGAAAAAGGTGGGTTTGGTGCAGAAAATTGAGAGCTCTGTGCAGAAAAATGAGGCTTTTTCACCCGAAAAAGGCATTTTGTGCCCGAAATTGAGAGCTTGGTGCAGAAAAATGAGGCTTTTCACCCCAAAAACGCGGGTTTAGCCCCCATGATAGGGTTTGTGCTGTAAAAAAGGAGAGGTAGGGCCCTGGAAACGAGGCACTGCTGCATAAAAGGGAGGTTGTTACCTGTAGAATCAAAACTTTGGATGCCAAAAATTAATCTTTGAGAGGTAAAATGGGGGTTTGTGCCCTAAAATTGAGAGCTTGGAGTAGGAAAATGAGGCTTTTAATCTGAAGACGGAGGTTTGTGCCCTAAAATTGAGATATTGGTGCAGAAAAATGAGGCTTTTAACCTGAAAAAGGAGGTTTGTGCCCTAAAATTGAGATATTGGTGAAGAAAAATGAGGCTTTTCACCCAAAAATTGAGAGCTTGTCCCTAAAATTGGGAGCTTGGAGTAGGAAAATGAGGCTTTTAATCTGAAAAAGGAGGTTTGTGCCATAAATTGAGATATTGGTGAAGAAAAATGAGGCTTTTAATCTGAAAATTGAGAGCTTGTCCCTAAAATTGAGAGCTTGGTGCAGAAAAATGAGGCTTTTCACCCAAAAAAGGAGAGCTTGTCCATAACATTGAAATATTGGTGCAGAAAAATGAGGCTTTTCAGGTGAAAAAGGTGGGTTTGGTGCTAAAATTGAGAGCTTGGTGCAGAAAAATGAGGCTTTTCTGGTGAAAAGGGCATTTTGTGCCCTAAAATTGCGAGCTTGTTGTAGGAAAATGAGGCTTTTTTACCCGAAAAAGGCAGGTTTTACCCTAAAATTGAGAGCTTGTTGTAGGAAAATGAGGCTTTTTTACCCGAAAAAGGCGGGTTTTACCCTAAAATTGCGAGCTTGTTGTAGGAAAATGAGGCTTTTCAGGTGAAAAAGGCGGGTTTTACCGTAAAATTGAGAGAGTGTTTCCGAAAAATGAGGCTTTTCAGGTGAAAAAGGTGGGTTTGGTGCAGAAAATTGAGAGCTCTGTGCAGAAAAATGAGGCTTTTTCACCCGAAAAAGGCATTTTGTGCCCGAAATTGAGAGCTTGGTGCAGAAAAATGAGGCTTTTCACCCCAAAAACGCGGGTTTAGCCCCCATGATAGGGTTTGTGCTGTAAAAAAGGAGAGGTAGGGCCCTGGAAACGAGGCACTGCTGCATAAAAGGGAGGTTGTTACCTGTAGAATCAAAACTTTGGATGCCAAAAATTAATCTTTGAGAGGTAAAATGGGGGTTTGTGCCCTAAAATTGAGAGCTTGGAGTAGGAAAATGAGGCTTTTAATCTGAAGACGGAGGTTTGTGCCCTAAAATTGAGATATTGGTGCAGAAAAATGAGGCTTTTAACCTGAAAAAGGAGGTTTGTGCCCTAAAATTGAGATATTGGTGAAGAAAAATGAGGCTTTTCACCCAAAAATTGAGAGCTTGTCCCTAAAATTGGGAGCTTGGAGTAGGAAAATGAGGCTTTTAATCTGAAAAAGGAGGTTTGTGCCATAAATTGAGATATTGGTGAAGAAAAATGAGGCTTTTAATCTGAAAATTGAGAGCTTGTCCCTAAAATTGAGAGCTTGGTGCAGAAAAATGAGGCTTTTCACCCAAAAAAGGAGAGCTTGTCCATAACATTGAAATATTGGTGCAGAAAAATGAGGCTTTTCAGGTGAAAAAGGTGGGTTTGGTGCTAAAATTGAGAGCTTGGTGCAGAAAAATGAGGCTTTTCTGGTGAAAAGGGCATTTTGTGCCCTAAAATTGCGAGCTTGTTGTAGGAAAATGAGGCTTTTTTACCCGAAAAAGGCAGGTTTTACCCTAAAATTGAGAGCTTGTTGTAGGAAAATGAGGCTTTTTTACCCGAAAAAGGCGGGTTTTACCCTAAAATTGAGAGCTTGTTGTAGGAAAATGAGGCTTTTCAGGTGAAAAAGGCGGGTTTTACCGTAAAATTGAGAGAGTGTTTCCGAAAAATGAGGCTTTTCAGGTGAAAAAGGTGGGTTTGGTGCAGAAAATTGAGAGCTCTGTGCAGAAAAATGAGGCTTTTTCACCCGAAAAAGGCATTTTGTGCCCGAAATTGAGAGCTTGGTGCAGAAAAATGAGGCTTTTCACCCCAAAAACGCGGGTTTAGCCCCCATGATAGGGTTTGTGCTGTAAAAAAGGAGAGGTAGGGCCCTGGAAACGAGGCACTGCTGCATAAAAGGGAGGTTGTTACCTGTAGAATCAAAACTTTGGATGCCAAAAATTAATCTTTGAGAGGTAAAATGGGGGTTTGTGCCCTAAAATTGAGAGCTTGGAGTAGGAAAATGAGGCTTTTAATCTGAAGACGGAGGTTTGTGCCCTAAAATTGAGATATTGGTGCAGAAAAATGAGGCTTTTAACCTGAAAAAGGAGGTTTGTGCCCTAAAATTGAGATATTGGTGAAGAAAAATGAGGCTTTTCACCCAAAAATTGAGAGCTTGTCCCTAAAATTGGGAGCTTGGAGTAGGAAAATGAGGCTTTTAATCTTAAAAAGGAGGTTTCCGCCCTTAAATTGAGATATTGGTGAAGAAAAATGAGGCTTTTAATCTGAAAATTGAGAGCTTGTCCCTAAAATTGAGAGCTTGGTGCAGAAAAATGAGGCTTTTCACCCAAAAAAGGAGAGCTTGTCCATAACATTGAAATATTGGTGCAGAAAAATGAGGCTTTTCAGGTGAAAAAGGTGGGTTTGGTGCTAAAATTGAGAGCTTGGTGCAGAAAAATGAGGCTTTTCTGGTGAAAAGGGCATTTTGTGCCCTAAAATTGCGAGCTTGTTGTAGGAAAATGAGGCTTTTTTACCCGAAAAAGGCAGGTTTTACCCTAAAATTGAGAGCTTGTTGTAGGAAAATGAGGCTTTTTTACCCGAAAAAGGCGGGTTTTACCCTAAAATTGAGAGCTTGTTGTAGGAAAATGAGGCTTTTCAGGTGAAAAAGGCGGGTTTTACCGTAAAATTGAGAGAGTGTTTCCGAAAAATGAGGCTTTTCAGGTGAAAAAGGTGGGTTTGGTGCAGAAAATTGAGAGCTCTGTGCAGAAAAATGAGGCTTTTTCACCCGAAAAAGGCATTTTGTGCCCGAAATTGAGAGCTTGGTGCAGAAAAATGAGGCTTTTCACCCCAAAAACGCGGGTTTAGCCCCCATGATAGGGTTTGTGCTGTAAAAAAGGAGAGGTAGGGCCCTGGAAACGAGGCACTGCTGCATAAAAGGGAGGTTGTTACCTGTAGAATCAAAACTTTGGATGCCAAAAATTAATCTTTGAGAGGTAAAATGGGGGTTTGTGCCCTAAAATTGAGAGCTTGGAGTAGGAAAATGAGGCTTTTAATCTGAAAACGGAGGTTTGTGCCCTAAAATTGAGATATTGGTGCAGAAAAATGAGGCTTTTAACCTGAAAAAGGAGGTTTGTGCCCTAAAATTGAGATATTGGTGAAGAAAAATGAGGCTTTTCACCCAAAAATTGAGAGCTTGTCCCTAAAATTGGGAGCTTGGAGTAGGAAAATGAGGCTTTTAATCTGAAAAAGGAGGTTTGTGCCATAAATTGAGATATTGGTGAAGAAAAATGAGGCTTTTAATCTGAAAATTGAGAGCTTGTCCCTAAAATTGAGAGCTTGGTGCAGAAAAATGAGGCTTTTCACCCAAAAAAGGAGAGCTTGTCCATAACATTGAAATATTGGTGCAGAAAAATGAGGCTTTTCAGGTGAAAAAGGTGGGTTTGGTGCTAAAATTGAGAGCTTGGTGCAGAAAAATGAGGCTTTTCTGGTGAAAAGGGCATTTTGTGCCCTAAAATTGCGAGCTTGTTGTAGGAAAATGAGGCTTTTTTACCCGAAAAAGGCAGGTTTTACCCTAAAATTGAGAGCTTGTTGTAGGAAAATGAGGCTTTTTTACCCGAAAAAGGCGGGTTTTACCCTAAAATTGAGAGCTTGTTGTAGGAAAATGAGGCTTTTCAGGTGAAAAAGGCGGGTTTTACCGTAAAATTGAGAGAGTGTTTCCGAAAAATGAGGCTTTTCAGGTGAAAAAGGTGGGTTTGGTGCAGAAAATTGAGAGCTCTGTGCAGAAAAATGAGGCTTTTTCACCCGAAAAAGGCATTTTGTGCCCGAAATTGAGAGCTTGGTGCAGAAAAATGAGGCTTTTCACCCCAAAAACGCGGGTTTAGCCCCCATGATAGGGTTTGTGCTGTAAAAAAGGAGAGGTAGGGCCCTGGAAACGAGGCACTGCTGCATAAAAGGGAGGTTGTTACCTGTAGAATCAAAACTTTGGATGCCAAAAATTAATCTTTGAGAGGTAAAATGGGGGTTTGTGCCCTAAAATTGAGAGCTTGGAGTAGGAAAATGAGGCTTTTAATCTGAAAAAGGAGGTTTGTGCCCTAAAATTGAGATATTGGTGAAGAAAAATGAGGCTTTTAACCTGAAAAAGGAGGTTTGTGCCCTAAAATTGAGATATTGGTGAAGAAAAATGAGGCTTTTCACCCAAAAATTGAGAGCTTGTCCCTAAAATTGGGAGCTTGGAGTAGGAAAATGAGGCTTTTAATCTGAAAAAGGAGGTTTGTGCCATAAATTGAGATATTGGTGAAGAAAAATGAGGCTTTTAATCTGAAAATTGAGAGCTTGTCCCTAAAATTGAGAGCTTGGTGCAGAAAAATGAGGCTTTTCACCCAAAAAAGGAGAGCTTGTCCATAACATTGAAATATTGGTGCAGAAAAATGAGGCTTTTCAGGTGAAAAAGGTGGGTTTGGTGCTAAAATTGAGAGCTTGGTGCAGAAAAATGAGGCTTTTCTGGTGAAAAGGGCATTTTGTGCCCTAAAATTGCGAGCTTGTTGTAGGAAAATGAGGCTTTTTTACCCGAAAAAGGCAGGTTTTACCCTAAAATTGAGAGCTTGTTGTAGGAAAATGAGGCTTTTTTACCCGAAAAAGGCGGGTTTTACCCTAAAATTGCGAGCTTGTTGTAGGAAAATGAGGCTTTTCAGGTGAAAAAGGCGGGTTTTACCGTAAAATTGAGAGAGTGTTTCCGAAAAATGAGGCTTTTCAGGTGAAAAAGGTGGGTTTGGTGCAGAAAATTGAGAGCTCTGTGCAGAAAAATGAGGCTTTTTCACCCGAAAAAGGCATTTTGTGCCCGAAATTGAGAGCTTGGTGCAGAAAAATGAGGCTTTTCACCCCAAAAACGCGGGTTTAGCCCCCATGATAGGGTTTGTGCTGTAAAAAAGGAGAGGTAGGGCCCTGGAAACGAGGCACTGCTGCATAAAAGGGAGGTTGTTACCTGTAGAATCAAAACTTTGGATGCCAAAAATTAATCTTTGAGAGGTAAAATGGGGGTTTGTGCCCTAAAATTGAGAGCTTGGAGTAGGAAAATGAGGCTTTTAATCTGAAAAAGGAGGTTTGTGCCCTAAAATTGAGATATTGGTGAAGAAAAATGAGGCTTTTCACCCAAAAATTGAGAGCTTGTCCCTAAAATTGAGAGCTTGGAGTAGGAAAATGAGGCTTTTAATCTGAAAAAGGAGGTTTGTGCCCTAAAATTGAGATATTGGTGAAGAAAAATGAGGCTTTTCACCCAAAAATTGAGAGATTGTCCCTAAAATTGAGAGCTTGGAGTAGGAAAATGAGGCTTTTAATCTGAAAACGGAGGTTTGTGCCCTAAAATTGAGATATTGGTGCAGAAAAATGAGGCTTTTCCACCCAAAAAAGGTGGGTTTTACCCTAAAATTGAGAGCTTGGTGAAGAAAAATGATTCTTTTCACCCGCAGAAATGCGGTTTCTGCCCTAAAATGGAGAGCTTGGTACAGAAAAATGAGGCTTTTCATCTGAAAAATGCAGGTTTGGCCTTAAAATTGCACTATTGGTGCAGAAAAATGAGGCTTTTCACCCAAAAAAGGGAGCTTGTCCATAACATTGAAATATTGGTGCAGAAAAATGAGGCTTTTCAGGTGAAAAAGGTGGGTTTGGTGCTAAAATTGAGAGCTTGTTGCAGAAAAATGAGGCTTTACGTGTGAAAAAGACGGTTTGTGCCCTAAAATTGAGAGCTTGGAGTAGGAAAATGAGGCTTTTAATCTGAAAAAGGAGGTTTGTGCCCTAAAATTGAGATATTGGTGCAGAAAAATGAGGCTTTTCCACCCAAAAAAGGTGGGTTTTACCCTAAAATTGAGAGCTTGTTGCAGAAAAATGAGGCTTTTCAGCAGAAAAAGGTTGTTTCCGCCCTAAAATTGAGAGCTTGGTGCAGAAAAATGAGGCTTTTCACCCCAAAAACGCGGGTTTAGCCCCCATGATAGGGTTTGTGCTGTAAAAAAGGAGAGGTAGGGCCCTGGAAACGAGGCACTGCTGCATAAAAGGGAGGTTGTTACCTGTAGAATCAAAACTTTGGATGCCAAAAATTAATCTTTGAGAGGTAAAATGGGGGTTTGTGCCCTAAAATTGAGAGCTTGGAGTAGGAAAATGAGGCTTTTAATCTGAAAACGGAGGTTTGTGCCCTAAAATTGAGATATTGGTGCAGAAAAATGAGGCTTTTAACCTGAAAAAGGAGGTTTGTGCCCTAAAATTGAGATATTGGTGAAGAAAAATGAGGCTTTTCACCCAAAAATTGAGAGCTTGTCCCTAAAATTGGGAGCTTGGAGTAGGAAAATGAGGCTTTTAATCTTAAAAAGGAGGTTTGTGCCATAAATTGAGATATTGGTGAAGAAAAATGAGGCTTTTAATCTGAAAATTGAGAGCTTGTCCCTAAAATTGAGAGCTTGGTGCAGAAAAATGAGGCTTTTCACCCAAAAAAGGAGAGCTTGTCCATAACATTGAAATATTGGTGCAGAAAAATGAGGCTTTTCAGGTGAAAAAGGTGGGTTTGGTGCTAAAATTGAGAGCTTGGTGCAGAAAAATGAGGCTTTTCTGGTGAAAAGGGCATTTTGTGCCCTAAAATTGCGAGCTTGTTGTAGGAAAATGAGGCTTTTTTACCCGAAAAAGGCAGGTTTTACCCTAAAATTGAGAGCTTGTTGTAGGAAAATGAGGCTTTTTTACCCGAAAAAGGCGGGTTTTACCCTAAAATTGCGAGCTTGTTGTAGGAAAATGAGGCTTTTCAGGTGAAAAAGGCGGGTTTTACCGTAAAATTGAGAGAGTGTTTCCGAAAAATGAGGCTTTTCAGGTGAAAAAGGTGGGTTTGGTGCAGAAAATTGAGAGCTCTGTGCAGAAAAATGAGGCTTTTTCACCCGAAAAAGGCATTTTGTGCCCGAAATTGAGAGCTTGGTGCAGAAAAATGAGGCTTTTCACCCCAAAAACGCGGGTTTAGCCCCCATGATAGGGTTTGTGCTGTAAAAAAGGAGAGGTAGGGCCCTGGAAACGAGGCACTGCTGCATAAAAGGGAGGTTGTTACCTGTAGAATCAAAACTTTGGATGCCAAAAATTAATCTTTGAGAGGTAAAATGGGGGTTTGTGCCCTAAAATTGAGAGCTTGGAGTAGGAAAATGAGGCTTTTAATCTGAAAACGGAGGTTTGTGCCCTAAAATTGAGATATTGGTGCAGAAAAATGAGGCTTTTAACCTGAAAAAGGAGGTTTGTGCCCTAAAATTGAGATATTGGTGAAGAAAAATGAGGCTTTTCACCCAAAAATTGAGAGCTTGTCCCTAAAATTGGGAGCTTGGAGTAGGAAAATGAGGCTTTTAATCTGAAAAAGGAGGTTTGTGCCATAAATTGAGATATTGGTGAAGAAAAATGAGGCTTTTAATCTGAAAATTGAGAGCTTGTCCCTAAAATTGAGAGCTTGGTGCAGAAAAATGAGGCTTTTCACCCAAAAAAGGAGAGCTTGTCCATAACATTGAAATATTGGTGCAGAAAAATGAGGCTTTTCAGGTGAAAAAGGTGGGTTTGGTGCTAAAATTGAGAGCTTGGTGCAGAAAAATGAGGCTTTTCTGGTGAAAAGGGCATTTTGTGCCCTAAAATTGCGAGCTTGTTGTAGGAAAATGAGGCTTTTTTACCCGAAAAAGGCAGGTTTTACCCTAAAATTGAGAGCTTGTTGTAGGAAAATGAGGCTTTTTTACCCGAAAAAGGCGGGTTTTACCCTAAAATTGAGAGCTTGTTGTAGGAAAATGAGGCTTTTCAGGTGAAAAAGGCGGGTTTTACCGTAAAATTGAGAGAGTGTTTCCGAAAAATGAGGCTTTTCAGGTGAAAAAGGTGGGTTTGGTGCAGAAAATTGAGAGCTCTGTGCAGAAAAATGAGGCTTTTTCACCCGAAAAAGGCATTTTGTGCCCGAAATTGAGAGCTTGGTGCAGAAAAATGAGGCTTTTCACCCCAAAAACGCGGGTTTAGCCCCCATGATAGGGTTTGTGCTGTAAAAAAGGAGAGGTAGGGCCCTGGAAACGAGGCACTGCTGCATAAAAGGGAGGTTGTTACCTGTAGAATCAAAACTTTGGATGCCAAAAATTAATCTTTGAGAGGTAAAATGGGGGTTTGTGCCCTAAAATTGAGAGCTTGGAGTAGGAAAATGAGGCTTTTAATCTGAAGACGGAGGTTTGTGCCCTAAAATTGAGATATTGGTGCAGAAAAATGAGGCTTTTAACCTGAAAAAGGAGGTTTGTGCCCTAAAATTGAGATATTGGTGAAGAAAAATGAGGCTTTTCACCCAAAAATTGAGAGCTTGTCCCTAAAATTGGGAGCTTGGAGTAGGAAAATGAGGCTTTTAATCTGAAAAAGGAGGTTTGTGCCATAAATTGAGATATTGGTGAAGAAAAATGAGGCTTTTAATCTGAAAATTGAGAGCTTGTCCCTAAAATTGAGAGCTTGGTGCAGAAAAATGAGGCTTTTCACCCAAAAAAGGAGAGCTTGTCCATAACATTGAAATATTGGTGCAGAAAAATGAGGCTTTTCAGGTGAAAAAGGTGGGTTTGGTGCTAAAATTGAGAGCTTGGTGCAGAAAAATGAGGCTTTTCTGGTGAAAAGGGCATTTTGTGCCCTAAAATTGCGAGCTTGTTGTAGGAAAATGAGGCTTTTTTACCCGAAAAAGGCAGGTTTTACCCTAAAATTGAGAGCTTGTTGTAGGAAAATGAGGCTTTTTTACCCGAAAAAGGCGGGTTTTACCCTAAAATTGAGAGCTTGTTGTAGGAAAATGAGGCTTTTCAGGTGAAAAAGGCGGGTTTTACCGTAAAATTGAGAGAGTGTTTCCGAAAAATGAGGCTTTTCAGGTGAAAAAGGTGGGTTTGGTGCAGAAAATTGAGAGCTCTGTGCAGAAAAATGAGGCTTTTTCACCCGAAAAAGGCATTTTGTGCCCGAAATTGAGAGCTTGGTGCAGAAAAATGAGGCTTTTCACCCCAAAAACGCGGGTTTAGCCCCCATGATAGGGTTTGTGCTGTAAAAAAGGAGAGGTAGGGCCCTGGAAACGAGGCACTGCTGCATAAAAGGGAGGTTGTTACCTGTAGAATCAAAACTTTGGATGCCAAAAATTAATCTTTGAGAGGTAAAATGGGGGTTTGTGCCCTAAAATTGAGAGCTTGGAGTAGGAAAATGAGGCTTTTAATCTGAAAACGGAGGTTTGTGCCCTAAAATTGAGATATTGGTGCAGAAAAATGAGGCTTTTAACCTGAAAAAGGAGGTTTGTGCCCTAAAATTGAGATATTGGTGAAGAAAAATGAGGCTTTTCACCCAAAAATTGAGAGCTTGTCCCTAAAATTGGGAGCTTGGAGTAGGAAAATGAGGCTTTTAATCTTAAAAAGGAGGTTTGTGCCATAAATTGAGATATTGGTGAAGAAAAATGAGGCTTTTAATCTGAAAATTGAGAGCTTGTCCCTAAAATTGAGAGCTTGGTGCAGAAAAATGAGGCTTTTCACCCAAAAAAGGAGAGCTTGTCCATAACATTGAAATATTGGTGCAGAAAAATGAGGCTTTTCAGGTGAAAAAGGTGGGTTTGGTGCTAAAATTGAGAGCTTGGTGCAGAAAAATGAGGCTTTTCTGGTGAAAAGGGCATTTTGTGCCCTAAAATTGCGAGCTTGTTGTAGGAAAATGAGGCTTTTTTACCCGAAAAAGGCAGGTTTTACCCTAAAATTGAGAGCTTGTTGTAGGAAAATGAGGCTTTTTTACCCGAAAAAGGCGGGTTTTACCCTAAAATTGAGAGCTTGTTGTAGGAAAATGAGGCTTTTCAGGTGAAAAAGGCGGGTTTTACCGTAAAATTGAGAGAGTGTTTCCGAAAAATGAGGCTTTTCAGGTGAAAAAGGTGGGTTTGGTGCAGAAAATTGAGAGCTCTGTGCAGAAAAATGAGGCTTTTTCACCCGAAAAAGGCATTTTGTGCCCGAAATTGAGAGCTTGGTGCAGAAAAATGAGGCTTTTCACCCCAAAAACGCGGGTTTAGCCCCCATGATAGGGTTTGTGCTGTAAAAAAGGAGAGGTAGGGCCCTGGAAACGAGGCACTGCTGCATAAAAGGGAGGTTGTTACCTGTAGAATCAAAACTTTGGATGCCAAAAATTAATCTTTGAGAGGTAAAATGGGGGTTTGTGCCCTAAAATTGAGAGCTTGGAGTAGGAAAATGAGGCTTTTAATCTGAAAACGGAGGTTTGTGCCCTAAAATTGAGATATTGGTGAAGAAAAATGAGGCTTTTCACCCAAAAATTGAGAGCTTGTCCCTAAAATTGAGAGCTTGGAGTAGGAAAATGAGGCTTTTAATCTGAAAAAGGAGGTTTGTGCCCTAAAATTGAGATATTGGTGAAGAAAAATGAGGCTTTTCACCCAAAAATTGAGAGATTGTCCCTAAAATTGAGAGCTTGGAGTAGGAAAATGAGGCTTTTAATCTGAAAACGGAGGTTTGTGCCCTAAAATTGAGATATTGGTGCAGAAAAATGAGGCTTTTCCACCCAAAAAAGGTGGGTTTTACCCTAAAATTGAGAGCTTGGTGAAGAAAAATGATTCTTTTCACCCGCAGAAATGCGGTTTCTGCCCTAAAATGGAGAGCTTGGTACAGAAAAATGAGGCTTTTCATCTGAAAAATGCAGGTTTGGCCTTAAAATTGCACTATTGGTGCAGAAAAATGAGGCTTTTCACCCAAAAAAGGGAGCTTGTCCATAACATTGAAATATTGGTGCAGAAAAATGAGGCTTTTCAGGTGAAAAAGGTGGGTTTGGTGCTAAAATTGAGAGCTTGTTGCAGAAAAATGAGGCTTTACGTGTGAAAAAGACGGTTTGTGCCCTAAAATTGAGAGCTTGGAGTAGGAAAATGAGGCTTTTAATCTGAAAAAGGAGGTTTGTGCCCTAAAATTGAGATATTGGTGCAGAAAAATGAGGCTTTTCCACCCAAAAAAGGTGGGTTTTACCCTAAAATTGAGAGCTTGTTGCAGAAAAATGAGGCTTTTCAGCAGAAAAAGGTTGTTTCCGCCCTAAAATTGAGAGCTTGGTACAGAAAAATGAGGTTTTTCACCCCAAAAGCGTGGGTTTAGCCCCCATGATAGGGTTTGTGCTGTATAAAAGTAGAGTTAGGGCCCAGGAAACGAGGCACTGCTGCATAAAAGGGAGGTTGTTACCTGTAGAATCAAAACTTTGGATGCCAAAAATTAATCTTTGAGAGGTAAAATGGGGGTTTGTGCCCTAAAATTGAGAGCTTGGAGTAGGAAAATGAGGCTTTTAATCTGAAAAAGGAGGTTTGTGCCCTAAAATTGAGATATTGGTGCAGAAAAATGAGGCTTTTAACCTGAAAAAGGAGGTTTGTGCCCTAAAATTGAGATATTGGTGAAGAAAAATGAGGCTTTTCACCCAAAAATTGAGAGCTTGTCCCTAAAATTGGGAGCTTGGAGTAGGAAAATGAGGCTTTTAATCTGAAAAAGGAGGTTTGTGCCATAAATTGAGATATTGGTGAAGAAAAATGAGGCTTTTAATCTGAAAATTGAGAGCTTGTCCCTAAAATTGAGAGCTTGGTGCAGAAAAATGAGGCTTTTCACCCAAAAAAGGAGAGCTTGTCCATAACATTGAAATATTGGTGCAGAAAAATGAGGCTTTTCAGGTGAAAAAGGTGGGTTTGGTGCTAAAATTGAGAGCTTGGTGCAGAAAAATGAGGCTTTTCTGGTGAAAAGGGCATTTTGTGCCCTAAAATTGCGAGCTTGTTGTAGGAAAATGAGGCTTTTTTACCCGAAAAAGGCAGGTTTTACCCTAAAATTGAGAGCTTGTTGTAGGAAAATGAGGCTTTTTTACCCGAAAAAGGCGGGTTTTACCCTAAAATTGAGAGCTTGTTGTAGGAAAATGAGGCTTTTCAGGTGAAAAAGGCGGGTTTTACCGTAAAATTGAGAGAGTGTTTCCGAAAAATGAGGCTTTTCAGGTGAAAAAGGTGGGTTTGGTGCAGAAAATTGAGAGCTCTGTGCAGAAAAATGAGGCTTTTTCACCCGAAAAAGGCATTTTGTGCCCGAAATTGAGAGCTTGGTGCAGAAAAATGAGGCTTTTCACCCCAAAAACGCGGGTTTAGCCCCCATGATAGGGTTTGTGCTGTAAAAAAGGAGAGGTAGGGCCCTGGAAACGAGGCACTGCTGCATAAAAGGGAGGTTGTTACCTGTAGAATCAAAACTTTGGATGCCAAAAATTAATCTTTGAGAGGTAAAATGGGGGTTTGTGCCCTAAAATTGAGAGCTTGGAGTAGGAAAATGAGGCTTTTAATCTGAAAACGGAGGTTTGTGCCCTAAAATTGAGATATTGGTGCAGAAAAATGAGGCTTTTAACCTGAAAAAGGAGGTTTGTGCCCTAAAATTGAGATATTGGTGAAGAAAAATGAGGCTTTTCACCCAAAAATTGAGAGCTTGTCCCTAAAATTGGGAGCTTGGAGTAGGAAAATGAGGCTTTTAATCTTAAAAAGGAGGTTTGTGCCATAAATTGAGATATTGGTGAAGAAAAATGAGGCTTTTAATCTGAAAATTGAGAGCTTGTCCCTAAAATTGAGAGCTTGGTGCAGAAAAATGAGGCTTTTCACCCAAAAAAGGAGAGCTTGTCCATAACATTGAAATATTGGTGCAGAAAAATGAGGCTTTTCAGGTGAAAAAGGTGGGTTTGGTGCTAAAATTGAGAGCTTGGTGCAGAAAAATGAGGCTTTTCTGGTGAAAAGGGCATTTTGTGCCCTAAAATTGCGAGCTTGTTGTAGGAAAATGAGGCTTTTTTACCCGAAAAAGGCAGGTTTTACCCTAAAATTGAGAGCTTGTTGTAGGAAAATGAGGCTTTTTTACCCGAAAAAGGCGGGTTTTACCCTAAAATTGAGAGCTTGTTGTAGGAAAATGAGGCTTTTCAGGTGAAAAAGGCGGGTTTTACCGTAAAATTGAGAGAGTGTTTCCGAAAAATGAGGCTTTTCAGGTGAAAAAGGTGGGTTTGGTGCAGAAAATTGAGAGCTCTGTGCAGAAAAATGAGGCTTTTTCACCCGAAAAAGGCATTTTGTGCCCGAAATTGAGAGCTTGGTGCAGAAAAATGAGGCTTTTCACCCCAAAAACGCGGGTTTAGCCCCCATGATAGGGTTTGTGCTGTAAAAAAGGAGAGGTAGGGCCCTGGAAACGAGGCACTGCTGCATAAAAGGGAGGTTGTTACCTGTAGAATCAAAACTTTGGATGCCAAAAATTAATCTTTGAGAGGTAAAATGGGGGTTTGTGCCCTAAAATTGAGAGCTTGGAGTAGGAAAATGAGGCTTTTAATCTGAAAACGGAGGTTTGTGCCCTAAAATTGAGATATTGGTGCAGAAAAATGAGGCTTTTAACCTGAAAAAGGAGGTTTGTGCCCTAAAATTGAGATATTGGTGAAGAAAAATGAGGCTTTTCACCCAAAAATTGAGAGCTTGTCCCTAAAATTGGGAGCTTGGAGTAGGAAAATGAGGCTTTTAATCTTAAAAAGGAGGTTTGTGCCATAAATTGAGATATTGGTGAAGAAAAATGAGGCTTTTAATCTGAAAATTGAGAGCTTGTCCCTAAAATTGAGAGCTTGGTGCAGAAAAATGAGGCTTTTCACCCAAAAAAGGAGAGCTTGTCCATAACATTGAAATATTGGTGCAGAAAAATGAGGCTTTTCAGGTGAAAAAGGTGGGTTTGGTGCTAAAATTGAGAGCTTGGTGCAGAAAAATGAGGCTTTTCTGGTGAAAAGGGCATTTTGTGCCCTAAAATTGCGAGCTTGTTGTAGGAAAATGAGGCTTTTTTACCCGAAAAAGGCAGGTTTTACCCTAAAATTGAGAGCTTGTTGTAGGAAAATGAGGCTTTTTTACCCGAAAAAGGCGGGTTTTACCCTAAAATTGAGAGCTTGTTGTAGGAAAATGAGGCTTTTCAGGTGAAAAAGGCGGGTTTTACCGTAAAATTGAGAGAGTGTTTCCGAAAAATGAGGCTTTTCAGGTGAAAAAGGTGGGTTTGGTGCAGAAAATTGAGAGCTCTGTGCAGAAAAATGAGGCTTTTTCACCCGAAAAAGGCATTTTGTGCCCGAAATTGAGAGCTTGGTGCAGAAAAATGAGGCTTTTCACCCCAAAAACGCGGGTTTAGCCCCCATGATAGGGTTTGTGCTGTAAAAAAGGAGAGGTAGGGCCCTGGAAACGAGGCACTGCTGCATAAAAGGGAGGTTGTTACCTGTAGAATCAAAACTTTGGATGCCAAAAATTAATCTTTGAGAGGTAAAATGGGGGTTTGTGCCCTAAAATTGAGAGCTTGGAGTAGGAAAATGAGGCTTTTAATCTGAAAACGGAGGTTTGTGCCCTAAAATTGAGATATTGGTGCAGAAAAATGAGGCTTTTAACCTGAAAAAGGAGGTTTGTGCCCTAAAATTGAGATATTGGTGAAGAAAAATGAGGCTTTTCACCCAAAAATTGAGAGCTTGTCCCTAAAATTGGGAGCTTGGAGTAGGAAAATGAGGCTTTTAATCTTAAAAAGGAGGTTTCCGCCCTTAAATTGAGATATTGGTGAAGAAAAATGAGGCTTTTAATCTGAAAATTGAGAGCTTGTCCCTAAAATTGAGAGCTTGGTGCAGAAAAATGAGGCTTTTCACCCAAAGAAGGAGAGCTTGTCCATAACATTGAAATATTGGTGCAGAAAAATGAGGCTTTTCAGGTGAAAAAGGTGGGTTTGGTGCTAAAATTGAGAGCTTGGTGCAGAAAAATGAGGCTTTTCTGGTGAAAAGGGCATTTTGTGCCCTAAAATTGCGAGCTTGTTGTAGGAAAATGAGGCTTTTTTACCCGAAAAAGGCAGGTTTTACCCTAAAATTGAGAGCTTGTTGTAGGAAAATGAGGCTTTTTTACCCGAAAAAGGCGGGTTTTACCCTAAAATTGAGAGCTTGTTGTAGGAAAATGAGGCTTTTCAGGTGAAAAAGGCGGGTTTTACCGTAAAATTGAGAGAGTGTTTCCGAAAAATGAGGCTTTTCAGGTGAAAAAGGTGGGTTTGGTGCAGAAAATTGAGAGCTCTGTGCAGAAAAATGAGGCTTTTTCACCCGAAAAAGGCATTTTGTGCCCGAAATTGAGAGCTTGGTGCAGAAAAATGAGGCTTTTCACCCCAAAAACGCGGGTTTAGCCCCCATGATAGGGTTTGTGCTGTAAAAAAGGAGAGGTAGGGCCCTGGAAACGAGGCACTGCTGCATAAAAGGGAGGTTGTTACCTGTAGAATCAAAACTTTGGATGCCAAAAATTAATCTTTGAGAGGTAAAATGGGGGTTTGTGCCCTAAAATTGAGAGCTTGGAGTAGGAAAATGAGGCTTTTAATCTGAAAAAGGAGGTTTGTGCCCTAAAATTGAGATATTGGTGAAGAAAAATGAGGCTTTTCACCCAAAAATTGAGAGCTTGTCCCTAAAATTGAGAGCTTGGAGTAGGAAAATGAGGCTTTTAATCTGAAAAAGGAGGTTTGTGCCCTAAAATTGAGATATTGGTGAAGAAAAATGAGGCTTTTCACCCAAAAATTGAGAGATTGTCCCTAAAATTGAGAGCTTGGAGTAGGAAAATGAGGCTTTTAATCTGAAAACGGAGGTTTGTGCCCTAAAATTGAGATATTGGTGCAGAAAAATGAGGCTTTTCCACCCAAAAAAGGTGGGTTTTACCCTAAAATTGAGAGCTTGGTGAAGAAAAATGATTCTTTTCACCCGCAGAAATGCGGTTTCTGCCCTAAAATGGAGAGCTTGGTACAGAAAAATGAGGCTTTTCATCTGAAAAATGCAGGTTTGGCCTTAAAATTGCACTATTGGTGCAGAAAAATGAGGCTTTTCACCCAAAAAAGGGAGCTTGTCCATAACATTGAAATATTGGTGCAGAAAAATGAGGCTTTTCAGGTGAAAAAGGTGGGTTTGGTGCTAAAATTGAGAGCTTGTTGCAGAAAAATGAGGCTTTACGTGTGAAAAAGACGGTTTGTGCCCTAAAATTGAGAGCTTGGAGTAGGAAAATGAGGCTTTTAATCTGAAAAAGGAGGTTTGTGCCCTAAAATTGAGATATTGGTGCAGAAAAATGAGGCTTTTCCACCCAAAAAAGGTGGGTTTTACCCTAAAATTGAGAGCTTGTTGCAGAAAAATGAGGCTTTTCAGCAGAAAAAGGTTGTTTCCGCCCTAAAATTGAGAGCTTGGTACAGAAAAATGAGGTTTTTCACCCCAAAAGCGTGGGTTTAGCCCCCATGATAGGGTTTGTGCTGTATAAAAGTAGAGTTAGGGCCCAGGAAACGAGGCACTGCTGCATAAAAGGGAGGTTGTTACCTGTAGAATCAAAACTTTGGATGCCAAAAATTAATCTTTGAGAGGTAAAATGGGGGTTTGTGCCCTAAAATTGAGAGCTTGGAGTAGGAAAATGAGGCTTTTAATCTGAAAACGGAGGTTTGTGCCCTAAAATTGAGATATTGGTGCAGAAAAATGAGGCTTTTAACCTGAAAAAGGAGGTTTGTGCCCTAAAATTGAGATATTGGTGAAGAAAAATGAGGCTTTTCACCCAAAAATTGAGAGCTTGTCCCTAAAATTGGGAGCTTGGAGTAGGAAAATGAGGCTTTTAATCTGAAAAAGGAGGTTTGTGCCATAAATTGAGATATTGGTGAAGAAAAATGAGGCTTTTAATCTGAAAATTGAGAGCTTGTCCCTAAAATTGAGAGCTTGGTGCAGAAAAATGAGGCTTTTCACCCAAAAAAGGAGAGCTTGTCCATAACATTGAAATATTGGTGCAGAAAAATGAGGCTTTTCAGGTGAAAAAGGTGGGTTTGGTGCTAAAATTGAGAGCTTGGTGCAGAAAAATGAGGCTTTTCTGGTGAAAAGGGCATTTTGTGCCCTAAAATTGCGAGCTTGTTGTAGGAAAATGAGGCTTTTTTACCCGAAAAAGGCAGGTTTTACCCTAAAATTGAGAGCTTGTTGTAGGAAAATGAGGCTTTTTTACCCGAAAAAGGCGGGTTTTACCCTAAAATTGAGAGCTTGTTGTAGGAAAATGAGGCTTTTCAGGTGAAAAAGGCGGGTTTTACCGTAAAATTGAGAGAGTGTTTCCGAAAAATGAGGCTTTTCAGGTGAAAAAGGTGGGTTTGGTGCAGAAAATTGAGAGCTCTGTGCAGAAAAATGAGGCTTTTTCACCCGAAAAAGGCATTTTGTGCCCGAAATTGAGAGCTTGGTGCAGAAAAATGAGGCTTTTCACCCCAAAAACGCGGGTTTAGCCCCCATGATAGGGTTTGTGCTGTAAAAAAGGAGAGGTAGGGCCCTGGAAACGAGGCACTGCTGCATAAAAGGGAGGTTGTTACCTGTAGAATCAAAACTTTGGATGCCAAAAATTAATCTTTGAGAGGTAAAATGGGGGTTTGTGCCCTAAAATTGAGAGCTTGGAGTAGGAAAATGAGGCTTTTAATCTGAAAACGGAGGTTTGTGCCCTAAAATTGAGATATTGGTGCAGAAAAATGAGGCTTTTAACCTGAAAAAGGAGGTTTGTGCCCTAAAATTGAGATATTGGTGAAGAAAAATGAGGCTTTTCACCCAAAAATTGAGAGCTTGTCCCTAAAATTGGGAGCTTGGAGTAGGAAAATGAGGCTTTTAATCTTAAAAAGGAGGTTTGTGCCATAAATTGAGATATTGGTGAAGAAAAATGAGGCTTTTAATCTGAAAATTGAGAGCTTGTCCCTAAAATTGAGAGCTTGGTGCAGAAAAATGAGGCTTTTCACCCAAAAAAGGAGAGCTTGTCCATAACATTGAAATATTGGTGCAGAAAAATGAGGCTTTTCAGGTGAAAAAGGTGGGTTTGGTGCTAAAATTGAGAGCTTGGTGCAGAAAAATGAGGCTTTTCTGGTGAAAAGGGCATTTTGTGCCCTAAAATTGCGAGCTTGTTGTAGGAAAATGAGGCTTTTTTACCCGAAAAAGGCAGGTTTTACCCTAAAATTGAGAGCTTGTTGTAGGAAAATGAGGCTTTTTTACCCGAAAAAGGCGGGTTTTACCCTAAAATTGAGAGCTTGTTGTAGGAAAATGAGGCTTTTCAGGTGAAAAAGGCGGGTTTTACCGTAAAATTGAGAGAGTGTTTCCGAAAAATGAGGCTTTTCAGGTGAAAAAGGTGGGTTTGGTGCAGAAAATTGAGAGCTCTGTGCAGAAAAATGAGGCTTTTTCACCCGAAAAAGGCATTTTGTGCCCGAAATTGAGAGCTTGGTGCAGAAAAATGAGGCTTTTCACCCCAAAAACGCGGGTTTAGCCCCCATGATAGGGTTTGTGCTGTAAAAAAGGAGAGGTAGGGCCCTGGAAACGAGGCACTGCTGCATAAAAGGGAGGTTGTTACCTGTAGAATCAAAACTTTGGATGCCAAAAATTAATCTTTGAGAGGTAAAATGGGGGTTTGTGCCCTAAAATTGAGAGCTTGGAGTAGGAAAATGAGGCTTTTAATCTGAAAACGGAGGTTTGTGCCCTAAAATTGAGATATTGGTGCAGAAAAATGAGGCTTTTAACCTGAAAAAGGAGGTTTGTGCCCTAAAATTGAGATATTGGTGAAGAAAAATGAGGCTTTTCACCCAAAAATTGAGAGCTTGTCCCTAAAATTGGGAGCTTGGAGTAGGAAAATGAGGCTTTTAATCTTAAAAAGGAGGTTTCCGCCCTTAAATTGAGATATTGGTGAAGAAAAATGAGGCTTTTAATCTGAAAATTGAGAGCTTGTCCCTAAAATTGAGAGCTTGGTGCAGAAAAATGAGGCTTTTCACCCAAAGAAGGAGAGCTTGTCCATAACATTGAAATATTGGTGCAGAAAAATGAGGCTTTTCAGGTGAAAAAGGTGGGTTTGGTGCTAAAATTGAGAGCTTGGTGCAGAAAAATGAGGCTTTTCTGGTGAAAAGGGCATTTTGTGCCCTAAAATTGCGAGCTTGTTGTAGGAAAATGAGGCTTTTTTACCCGAAAAAGGCAGGTTTTACCCTAAAATTGAGAGCTTGTTGTAGGAAAATGAGGCTTTTTTACCCGAAAAAGGCGGGTTTTACCCTAAAATTGAGAGCTTGTTGTAGGAAAATGAGGCTTTTCAGGTGAAAAAGGCGGGTTTTACCGTAAAATTGAGAGAGTGTTTCCGAAAAATGAGGCTTTTCAGGTGAAAAAGGTGGGTTTGGTGCAGAAAATTGAGAGCTCTGTGCAGAAAAATGAGGCTTTTTCACCCGAAAAAGGCATTTTGTGCCCGAAATTGAGAGCTTGGTGCAGAAAAATGAGGCTTTTCACCCCAAAAACGCGGGTTTAGCCCCCATGATAGGGTTTGTGCTGTAAAAAAGGAGAGGTAGGGCCCTGGAAACGAGGCACTGCTGCATAAAAGGGAGGTTGTTACCTGTAGAATCAAAACTTTGGATGCCAAAAATTAATCTTTGAGAGGTAAAATGGGGGTTTGTGCCCTAAAATTGAGAGCTTGGAGTAGGAAAATGAGGCTTTTAATCTGAAAAAGGAGGTTTGTGCCCTAAAATTGAGATATTGGTGAAGAAAAATGAGGCTTTTCACCCAAAAATTGAGAGCTTGTCCCTAAAATTGAGAGCTTGGAGTAGGAAAATGAGGCTTTTAATCTGAAAAAGGAGGTTTGTGCCCTAAAATTGAGATATTGGTGAAGAAAAATGAGGCTTTTCACCCAAAAATTGAGAGATTGTCCCTAAAATTGAGAGCTTGGAGTAGGAAAATGAGGCTTTTAATCTGAAAACGGAGGTTTGTGCCCTAAAATTGAGATATTGGTGCAGAAAAATGAGGCTTTTCACCCAAAAAAGGTGGGTTTTACCCTAAAATTGAGAGCTTGGTGAAGAAAAATGATTCTTTTCACCCGCAGAAATGCGGTTTCTGCCCTAAAATGGAGAGCTTGGTACAGAAAAATGAGGCTTTTCATCTGAAAAATGCAGGTTTGGCCTTAAAATTGCACTATTGGTGCAGAAAAATGAGGCTTTTCACCCAAAAAAGGGAGCTTGTCCATAACATTGAAATATTGGTGCAGAAAAATGAGGCTTTTCAGGTGAAAAAGGTGGGTTTGGTGCTAAAATTGAGAGCTTGTTGCAGAAAAATGAGGCTTTACGTGTGAAAAAGACGGTTTGTGCCCTAAAATTGAGAGCTTGGAGTAGGAAAATGAGGCTTTTAATCTGAAAAAGGAGGTTTGTGCCCTAAAATTGAGATATTGGTGCAGAAAAATGAGGCTTTTCCACCCAAAAAAGGTGGGTTTTACCCTAAAATTGAGAGCTTGTTGCAGAAAAATGAGGCTTTTCAGCAGAAAAAGGTTGTTTCCGCCCTAAAATTGAGAGCTTGGTACAGAAAAATGAGGTTTTTCACCCCAAAAGCGTGGGTTTAGCCCCCATGATAGGGTTTGTGCTGTATAAAAGTAGAGTTAGGGCCCAGGAAACGAGGCACTGCTGCATAAAAGGGAGGTTGTTACCTGTAGAATCAAAACTTTGGATGCCAAAAATTAATCTTTGAGAGGTAAAATGGGGGTTTGTGCCCTAAAATTGAGAGCTTGGAGTAGGAAAATGAGGCTTTTAATCTGAAAACGGAGGTTTGTGCCCTAAAATTGAGATATTGGTGCAGAAAAATGAGGCTTTTAACCTGAAAAAGGAGGTTTGTGCCCTAAAATTGAGATATTGGTGAAGAAAAATGAGGCTTTTCACCCAAAAATTGAGAGCTTGTCCCTAAAATTGGGAGCTTGGAGTAGGAAAATGAGGCTTTTAATCTGAAAAAGGAGGTTTGTGCCATAAATTGAGATATTGGTGAAGAAAAATGAGGCTTTTAATCTGAAAATTGAGAGCTTGTCCCTAAAATTGAGAGCTTGGTGCAGAAAAATGAGGCTTTTCACCCAAAAAAGGAGAGCTTGTCCATAACATTGAAATATTGGTGCAGAAAAATGAGGCTTTTCAGGTGAAAAAGGTGGGTTTGGTGCTAAAATTGAGAGCTTGGTGCAGAAAAATGAGGCTTTTCTGGTGAAAAGGGCATTTTGTGCCCTAAAATTGCGAGCTTGTTGTAGGAAAATGAGGCTTTTTTACCCGAAAAAGGCAGGTTTTACCCTAAAATTGAGAGCTTGTTGTAGGAAAATGAGGCTTTTTTACCCGAAAAAGGCGGGTTTTACCCTAAAATTGAGAGCTTGTTGTAGGAAAATGAGGCTTTTCAGGTGAAAAAGGCGGGTTTTACCGTAAAATTGAGAGAGTGTTTCCGAAAAATGAGGCTTTTCAGGTGAAAAAGGTGGGTTTGGTGCAGAAAATTGAGAGCTCTGTGCAGAAAAATGAGGCTTTTTCACCCGAAAAAGGCATTTTGTGCCCGAAATTGAGAGCTTGGTGCAGAAAAATGAGGCTTTTCACCCCAAAAACGCGGGTTTAGCCCCCATGATAGGGTTTGTGCTGTAAAAAAGGAGAGGTAGGGCCCTGGAAACGAGGCACTGCTGCATAAAAGGGAGGTTGTTACCTGTAGAATCAAAACTTTGGATGCCAAAAATTAATCTTTGAGAGGTAAAATGGGGGTTTGTGCCCTAAAATTGAGAGCTTGGAGTAGGAAAATGAGGCTTTTAATCTGAAAACGGAGGTTTGTGCCCTAAAATTGAGATATTGGTGCAGAAAAATGAGGCTTTTAACCTGAAAAAGGAGGTTTGTGCCCTAAAATTGAGATATTGGTGAAGAAAAATGAGGCTTTTCACCCAAAAATTGAGAGCTTGTCCCTAAAATTGGGAGCTTGGAGTAGGAAAATGAGGCTTTTAATCTTAAAAAGGAGGTTTCCGCCCTTAAATTGAGATATTGGTGAAGAAAAATGAGGCTTTTAATCTGAAAATTGAGAGCTTGTCCCTAAAATTGAGAGCTTGGTGCAGAAAAATGAGGCTTTTCACCCAAAAAAGGAGAGCTTGTCCATAACATTGAAATATTGGTGCAGAAAAATGAGGCTTTTCAGGTGAAAAAGGTGGGTTTGGTGCTAAAATTGAGAGCTTGGTGCAGAAAAATGAGGCTTTTCTGGTGAAAAGGGCATTTTGTGCCCTAAAATTGCGAGCTTGTTGTAGGAAAATGAGGCTTTTTTACCCGAAAAAGGCAGGTTTTACCCTAAAATTGAGAGCTTGTTGTAGGAAAATGAGGCTTTTTTACCCGAAAAAGGCGGGTTTTACCCTAAAATTGCGAGCTTGTTGTAGGAAAATGAGGCTTTTCAGGTGAAAAAGGCGGGTTTTACCGTAAAATTGAGAGAGTGTTTCCGAAAAATGAGGCTTTTCAGGTGAAAAAGGTGGGTTTGGTGCAGAAAATTGAGAGCTCTGTGCAGAAAAATGAGGCTTTTTCACCCGAAAAAGGCATTTTGTGCCTGAAATTGAGAGCTTGGTGCAGAAAAATGAGGCTTTTCACCCCAAAAACGCGGGTTTAGCCCCCATGATAGGGTTTGTGCTGTAAAAAAGGAGAGGTAGGGCCCTGGAAACGAGGCACTGCTGCATAAAAGGGAGGTTGTTACCTGTAGAATCAAAACTTTGGATGCCAAAAATTAATCTTTGAGAGGTAAAATGGGGGTTTGTGCCCTAAAATTGAGAGCTTGGAGTAGGAAAATGAGGCTTTTAATCTGAAAACGGAGGTTTGTGCCCTAAAATTGAGATATTGGTGCAGAAAAATGAGGCTTTTAACCTGAAAAAGGAGGTTTGTGCCCTAAAATTGAGATATTGGTGAAGAAAAATGAGGCTTTTCACCCAAAAATTGAGAGCTTGTCCCTAAAATTGGGAGCTTGGAGTAGGAAAATGAGGCTTTTAATCTGAAAAAGGAGGTTTGTGCCATAAATTGAGATATTGGTGAAGAAAAATGAGGCTTTTAATCTGAAAATTGAGAGCTTGTCCCTAAAATTGAGAGCTTGGTGCAGAAAAATGAGGCTTTTCACCCAAAAAAGGAGAGCTTGTCCATAACATTGAAATATTGGTGCAGAAAAATGAGGCTTTTCAGGTGAAAAAGGCAGGTTTTACCCTAAAATTGAGAGTTTGGTGCAGAAAAATGAGGCTTTTCTGGTGAAAAGGGCATTTTGTGCCCTAAAATTGCGAGCTTGTTGTAGGAAAATGAGGCTTTTTTACCCGAAAAAGGCAGGTTTTACCCTAAAATTGAGAGCTTGTTGTAGGAAAATGAGGCTTTTTTACCCGAAAAAGGCGGGTTTTACCCTAAAATTGCGAGCTTGTTGTAGGAAAATGAGGCTTTTCAGGTGAAAAAGGCGGGTTTTACCATAAAATTGAGAGAGTGTTTCCGAAAAATGAGGCTTTTCAGGTGAAAAAGGTGGGTTTGGTGCAGAAAATTGAGAGCTCTGTGCAGAAAAATGAGGCTTTTTCACCCGAAAAAGGCATTTTGTGCCCGAAATTGAGAGCTTGGTGCAGAAAAATGAGGCTTTTCACCCCAAAAACGCGGGTTTAGCCCCCATGATAGGGTTTGTGCTGTAAAAAAGGAGAGGTAGGGCCCTGGAAACGAGGCACTGCTGCATAAAAGGGAGGTTGTTACCTGTAGAATCAAAACTTTGGATGCCAAAAATTAATCTTTGAGAGGTAAAATGGGGGTTTGTGCCCTAAAATTGAGAGCTTGGAGTAGGAAAATGAGGCTTTTAATCTGAAAACGGAGGTTTGTGCCCTAAAATTGAGATATTGGTGCAGAAAAATGAGGCTTTTAACCTGAAAAAGGAGGTTTGTGCCCTAAAATTGAGATATTGGTGAAGAAAAATGAGGCTTTTCACCCAAAAATTGAGAGCTTGTCCCTAAAATTGGGAGCTTGGAGTAGGAAAATGAGGCTTTTAATCTGAAAAAGGAGGTTTGTGCCATAAATTGAGATATTGGTGAAGAAAAATGAGGCTTTTAATCTGAAAATTGAGAGCTTGTCCCTAAAATTGAGAGCTTGGTGCAGAAAAATGAGGCTTTTCACCCAAAAAAGGAGAGCTTGTCCATAACATTGAAATATTGGTGCAGAAAAATGAGGCTTTTCAGGTGAAAAAGGTGGGTTTGGTGCTAAAATTGAGAGCTTGGTGCAGAAAAATGAGGCTTTTCTGGTGAAAAGGGCATTTTGTGCCCTAAAATTGCGAGCTTGTTGTAGGAAAATGAGGCTTTTTTACCCGAAAAAGGCAGGTTTTACCCTAAAATTGAGAGCTTGTTGTAGGAAAATGAGGCTTTTTTACCCGAAAAAGGCGGGTTTTACCCTAAAATTGCGAGCTTGTTGTAGGAAAATGAGGCTTTTCAGGTGAAAAAGGCGGGTTTTACCGTAAAATTGAGAGAGTGTTTCCGAAAAATGAGGCTTTTCAGGTGAAAAAGGTGGGTTTGGTGCAGAAAATTGAGAGCTCTGTGCAGAAAAATGAGGCTTTTTCACCCGAAAAAGGCATTTTGTGCCCGAAATTGAGAGCTTGGTGCAGAAAAATGAGGCTTTTCACCCCAAAAACGCGGGTTTAGCCCCCATGATAGGGTTTGTGCTGTAAAAAAGGAGAGGTAGGGCCCTGGAAACGAGGCACTGCTGCATAAAAGGGAGGTTGTTACCTGTAGAATCAAAACTTTGGATGCCAAAAATTAATCTTTGAGAGGTAAAATGGGGGTTTGTGCCCTAAAATTGAGAGCTTGGAGTAGGAAAATGAGGCTTTTAATCTGAAAAAGGAGGTTTGTGCCCTAAAATTGAGATATTGGTGCAGAAAAATGAGGCTTTTAACCTGAAAAAGGAGGTTTGTGCCCTAAAATTGAGATATTGGTGCAGAAAAATGAGGCTTTTAACCTGAAAAAGGAGGTTTGTGCCCTAAAATTGAGATATTGGTGAAGAAAAATGAGGCTTTTCACCCAAAAATTGAGAGCTTGTCCCTAAAATTGGGAGCTTGGAGTAGGAAAATGAGGCTTTTAATCTGAAAAAGGAGGTTTGTGCCATAAATTGAGATATTGGTGAAGAAAAATGAGGCTTTTAATCTGAAAATTGAGAGCTTGTCCCTAAAATTGAGAGCTTGGTGCAGAAAAATGAGGCTTTTCACCCAAAAAAGGAGAGCTTGTCCATAACATTGAAATATTGGTGCAGAAAAATGAGGCTTTTCAGGTGAAAAAGGTGGGTTTGGTGCTAAAATTGAGAGCTTGGTGCAGAAAAATGAGGCTTTTCTGGTGAAAAGGGCATTTTGTGCCCTAAAATTGCGAGCTTGTTGTAGGAAAATGAGGCTTTTTTACCCGAAAAAGGCAGGTTTTACCCTAAAATTGAGAGCTTGTTGTAGGAAAATGAGGCTTTTTTACCCGAAAAAGGCGGGTTTTACCCTAAAATTGCGAGCTTGTTGTAGGAAAATGAGGCTTTTCAGGTGAAAAAGGCGGGTTTTACCGTAAAATTGAGAGAGTGTTTCCGAAAAATGAGGCTTTTCAGGTGAAAAAGGTGGGTTTGGTGCAGAAAATTGAGAGCTCTGTGCAGAAAAATGAGGCTTTTTCACCCGAAAAAGGCATTTTGTGCCCGAAATTGAGAGCTTGGTGCAGAAAAATGAGGCTTTTCACCCCAAAAACGCGGGTTTAGCCCCCATGATAGGGTTTGTGCTGTAAAAAAGGAGAGGTAGGGCCCTGGAAACGAGGCACTGCTGCATAAAAGGGAGGTTGTTACCTGTAGAATCAAAACTTTGGATGCCAAAAATTAATCTTTGAGAGGTAAAATGGGGGTTTGTGCCCTAAAATTGAGAGCTTGGAGTAGGAAAATGAGGCTTTTAATCTGAAAAAGGAGGTTTGTGCCCTAAAATTGAGATATTGGTGCAGAAAAATGAGGCTTTTAACCTGAAAAAGGAGGTTTGTGCCCTAAAATTGAGATATTGGTGAAGAAAAATGAGGCTTTTCACCCAAAAATTGAGAGCTTGTCCCTAAAATTGGGAGCTTGGAGTAGGAAAATGAGGCTTTTAATCTTAAAAAGGAGGTTTCCGCCCTTAAATTGAGATATTGGTGAAGAAAAATGAGGCTTTTAATCTGAAAATTGAGAGCTTGTCCCTAAAATTGAGAGCTTGGTGCAGAAAAATGAGGCTTTTCACCCAAAAAAGGAGAGCTTGTCCATAACATTGAAATATTGGTGCAGAAAAATGAGGCTTTTCAGGTGAAAAAGGTGGGTTTGGTGCTAAAATTGAGAGCTTGGTGCAGAAAAATGAGGCTTTTCTGGTGAAAAGGGCATTTTGTGCCCTAAAATTGCGAGCTTGTTGTAGGAAAATGAGGCTTTTTTACCCGAAAAAGGCAGGTTTTACCCTAAAATTGAGAGCTTGTTGTAGGAAAATGAGGCTTTTTTACCCGAAAAAGGCGGGTTTTACCCTAAAATTGCGAGCTTGTTGTAGGAAAATGAGGCTTTTCAGGTGAAAAAGGCGGGTTTTACCGTAAAATTGAGAGAGTGTTTCCGAAAAATGAGGCTTTTCAGGTGAAAAAGGTGGGTTTGGTGCAGAAAATTGAGAGCTCTGTGCAGAAAAATGAGGCTTTTTCACCCGAAAAAGGCATTTTGTGCCCGAAATTGAGAGCTTGGTGCAGAAAAATGAGGCTTTTCACCCCAAAAACGCGGGTTTAGCCCCCATGATAGGGTTTGTGCTGTAAAAAAGGAGAGGTAGGGCCCTGGAAACGAGGCACTGCTGCATAAAAGGGAGGTTGTTACCTGTAGAATCAAAACTTTGGATGCCAAAAATTAATCTTTGAGAGGTAAAATGGGGGTTTGTGCCCTAAAATTGAGAGCTTGGAGTAGGAAAATGAGGCTTTTAATCTGAAAACGGAGGTTTGTGCCCTAAAATTGAGATATTGGTGCAGAAAAATGAGGCTTTTAACCTGAAAAAGGAGGTTTGTGCCCTAAAATTGAGATATTGGTGAAGAAAAATGAGGCTTTTCACCCAAAAATTGAGAGCTTGTCCCTAAAATTGGGAGCTTGGAGTAGGAAAATGAGGCTTTTAATCTGAAAAAGGAGGTTTGTGCCATAAATTGAGATATTGGTGAAGAAAAATGAGGCTTTTAATCTGAAAATTGAGAGCTTGTCCCTAAAATTGAGAGCTTGGTGCAGAAAAATGAGGCTTTTCACCCAAAAAAGGAGAGCTTGTCCATAACATTGAAATATTGGTGCAGAAAAATGAGGCTTTTCAGGTGAAAAAGGTGGGTTTGGTGCTAAAATTGAGAGCTTGGTGCAGAAAAATGAGGCTTTTCTGGTGAAAAGGGCATTTTGTGCCCTAAAATTGCGAGCTTGTTGTAGGAAAATGAGGCTTTTTTACCCGAAAAAGGCAGGTTTTACCCTAAAATTGAGAGCTTGTTGTAGGAAAATGAGGCTTTTTTACCCGAAAAAGGCGGGTTTTACCCTAAAATTGCGAGCTTGTTGTAGGAAAATGAGGCTTTTCAGGTGAAAAAGGCGGGTTTTACCGTAAAATTGAGAGAGTGTTTCCGAAAAATGAGGCTTTTCAGGTGAAAAAGGTGGGTTTGGTGCAGAAAATTGAGAGCTCTGTGCAGAAAAATGAGGCTTTTTCACCCGAAAAAGGCATTTTGTGCCCGAAATTGAGAGCTTGGTGCAGAAAAATGAGGCTTTTCACCCCAAAAACGCGGGTTTAGCCCCCATGATAGGGTTTGTGCTGTAAAAAAGGAGAGGTAGGGCCCTGGAAACGAGGCACTGCTGCATAAAAGGGAGGTTGTTACCTGTAGAATCAAAACTTTGGATGCCAAAAATTAATCTTTGAGAGGTAAAATGGGGGTTTGTGCCCTAAAATTGAGAGCTTGGAGTAGGAAAATGAGGCTTTTAATCTGAAAACGGAGGTTTGTGCCCTAAAATTGAGATATTGGTGCAGAAAAATGAGGCTTTTAACCTGAAAAAGGAGGTTTGTGCCCTAAAATTGAGATATTGGTGAAGAAAAATGAGGCTTTTCACCCAAAAATTGAGAGCTTGTCCCTAAAATTGGGAGCTTGGAGTAGGAAAATGAGGCTTTTAATCTGAAAAAGGAGGTTTGTGCCATAAATTGAGATATTGGTGAAGAAAAATGAGGCTTTTAATCTGAAAATTGAGAGCTTGTCCCTAAAATTGAGAGCTTGGTGCAGAAAAATGAGGCTTTTCACCCAAAAAAGGAGAGCTTGTCCATAACATTGAAATATTGGTGCAGAAAAATGAGGCTTTTCAGGTGAAAAAGGTGGGTTTGGTGCTAAAATTGAGAGCTTGGTGCAGAAAAATGAGGCTTTTCTGGTGAAAAGGGCATTTTGTGCCCTAAAATTGCGAGCTTGTTGTAGGAAAATGAGGCTTTTTTACCCGAAAAAGGCAGGTTTTACCCTAAAATTGAGAGCTTGTTGTAGGAAAATGAGGCTTTTTTACCCGAAAAAGGCGGGTTTTACCCTAAAATTGAGAGCTTGTTGTAGGAAAATGAGGCTTTTCAGGTGAAAAAGGCGGGTTTTACCGTAAAATTGAGAGAGTGTTTCCGAAAAATGAGGCTTTTCAGGTGAAAAAGGTGGGTTTGGTGCAGAAAATTGAGAGCTCTGTGCAGAAAAATGAGGCTTTTTCACCCGAAAAAGGCATTTTGTGCCCGAAATTGAGAGCTTGGTGCAGAAAAATGAGGCTTTTCACCCCAAAAACGCGGGTTTAGCCCCCATGATAGGGTTTGTGCTGTAAAAAAGGAGAGGTAGGGCCCTGGAAACGAGGCACTGCTGCATAAAAGGGAGGTTGTTACCTGTAGAATCAAAACTTTGGATGCCAAAAATTAATCTTTGAGAGGTAAAATGGGGGTTTGTGCCCTAAAATTGAGAGCTTGGAGTAGGAAAATGAGGCTTTTAATCTGAAAAAGGAGGTTTGTGCCCTAAAATTGAGATATTGGTGAAGAAAAATGAGGCTTTTCACCCAAAAATTGAGAGCTTGTCCCTAAAATTGAGAGCTTGGAGTAGGAAAATGAGGCTTTTAATCTGAAAAAGGAGGTTTGTGCCCTAAAATTGAGATATTGGTGAAGAAAAATGAGGCTTTTCACCCAAAAATTGAGAGCTTGTCCCTAAAATTGAGAGCTTGGAGTAGGAAAATGAGGCTTTTAATCTGAAAACGGAGGTTTGTGCCCTAAAATTGAGATATTGGTGCAGAAAAATGAGGCTTTTCCACCCAAAAAAGGTGGGTTTTACCCTAAAATTGAGAGCTTGGTGAAGAAAAATGATTCTTTTCACCCGCAGAAATGCGGTTTCTGCCCTAAAATGGAGAGCTTGGTACAGAAAAATGAGGCTTTTCATCTGAAAAATGCAGGTTTGGCCTTAAAATTGCACTATTGGTGCAGAAAAATGAGGCTTTTCACCCAAAAAAGGGAGCTTGTCCATAACATTGAAATATTGGTGCAGAAAAATGAGGCTTTTCAGGTGAAAAAGGTGGGTTTGGTGCTAAAATTGAGAGCTTGTTGCAGAAAAATGAGGCTTTACGTGTGAAAAAGACGGTTTGTGCCCTAAAATTGAGAGCTTGGAGTAGGAAAATGAGGCTTTTAATCTGAAAAAGGAGGTTTGTGCCCTAAAATTGAGATATTGGTGCAGAAAAATGAGGCTTTTCCACCCAAAAAAGGTGGGTTTTACCCTAAAATTGAGAGCTTGTTGCAGAAAAATGAGGCTTTTCAGCAGAAAAAGGTTGTTTCCGCCCTAAAATTGAGAGCTTGGTACAGAAAAATGAGGTTTTTCACCCCAAAAGCGTGGGTTTAGCCCCCATGATAGGGTTTGTGCTGTATAAAAGTAGAGTTAGGGCCCAGGAAACGAGGCACTGCTGCATAAAAGGGAGGTTGTTACCTGTAGAATCAAAACTTTGGATGCCAAAAATTAATCTTTGAGAGGTAAAATGGGGGTTTGTGCCCTAAAATTGAGAGCTTGGAGTAGGAAAATGAGGCTTTTAATCTGAAAAAGGAGGTTTGTGCCCTAAAATTGAGATATTGGTGCAGAAAAATGAGGCTTTTAACCTGAAAAAGGAGGTTTGTGCCCTAAAATTGAGATATTGGTGAAGAAAAATGAGGCTTTTCACCCAAAAATTGAGAGCTTGTCCCTAAAATTGGGAGCTTGGAGTAGGAAAATGAGGCTTTTAATCTTAAAAAGGAGGTTTGTGCCATAAATTGAGATATTGGTGAAGAAAAATGAGGCTTTTAATCTGAAAATTGAGAGCTTGTCCCTAAAATTGAGAGCTTGGTGCAGAAAAATGAGGCTTTTCACCCAAAAAAGGAGAGCTTGTCCATAACATTGAAATATTGGTGCAGAAAAATGAGGCTTTTCAGGTGAAAAAGGTGGGTTTGGTGCTAAAATTGAGAGCTTGGTGCAGAAAAATGAGGCTTTTCTGGTGAAAAGGGCATTTTGTGCCCTAAAATTGCGAGCTTGTTGTAGGAAAATGAGGCTTTTTTACCCGAAAAAGGCAGGTTTTACCCTAAAATTGAGAGCTTGTTGTAGGAAAATGAGGCTTTTTTACCCGAAAAAGGCGGGTTTTACCCTAAAATTGAGAGCTTGTTGTAGGAAAATGAGGCTTTTCAGGTGAAAAAGGCGGGTTTTACCGTAAAATTGAGAGAGTGTTTCCGAAAAATGAGGCTTTTCAGGTGAAAAAGGTGGGTTTGGTGCAGAAAATTGAGAGCTCTGTGCAGAAAAATGAGGCTTTTTCACCCGAAAAAGGCATTTTGTGCCCGAAATTGAGAGCTTGGTGCAGAAAAATGAGGCTTTTCACCCCAAAAACGCGGGTTTAGCCCCCATGATAGGGTTTATGCTGTAAAAAAGGAGAGGTAGGGCCCTGGAAACGAGGCACTGCTGCATAAAAGGGAGGTTGTTACCTGTAGAATCAAAACTTTGGATGCCAAAAATTAATCTTTGAGAGGTAAAATGGGGGTTTGTGCCCTAAAATTGAGAGCTTGGAGTAGGAAAATGAGGCTTTTAATCTGAAGACGGAGGTTTGTGCCCTAAAATTGAGATATTGGTGCAGAAAAATGAGGCTTTTAACCTGAAAAAGGAGGTTTGTGCCCTAAAATTGAGATATTGGTGAAGAAAAATGAGGCTTTTCACCCAAAAATTGAGAGCTTGTCCCTAAAATTGGGAGCTTGGAGTAGGAAAATGAGGCTTTTAATCTGAAAAAGGAGGTTTGTGCCATAAATTGAGATATTGGTGAAGAAAAATGAGGCTTTTAATCTGAAAATTGAGAGCTTGTCCCTAAAATTGAGAGCTTGGTGCAGAAAAATGAGGCTTTTCACCCAAAAAAGGAGAGCTTGTCCATAACATTGAAATATTGGTGCAGAAAAATGAGGCTTTTCAGGTGAAAAAGGTGGGTTTGGTGCTAAAATTGAGAGCTTGGTGCAGAAAAATGAGGCTTTTCTGGTGAAAAGGGCATTTTGTGCCCTAAAATTGCGAGCTTGTTGTAGGAAAATGAGGCTTTTTTACCCGAAAAAGGCAGGTTTTACCCTAAAATTGAGAGCTTGTTGTAGGAAAATGAGGCTTTTTTACCCGAAAAAGGCGGGTTTTACCCTAAAATTGAGAGCTTGTTGTAGGAAAATGAGGCTTTTCAGGTGAAAAAGGCGGGTTTTACCGTAAAATTGAGAGAGTGTTTCCGAAAAATGAGGCTTTTCAGGTGAAAAAGGTGGGTTTGGTGCAGAAAATTGAGAGCTCTGTGCAGAAAAATGAGGCTTTTTCACCCGAAAAAGGCATTTTGTGCCCGAAATTGAGAGCTTGGTGCAGAAAAATGAGGCTTTTCACCCCAAAAACGCGGGTTTAGCCCCCATGATAGGGTTTGTGCTGTAAAAAAGGAGAGGTAGGGCCCTGGAAACGAGGCACTGCTGCATAAAAGGGAGGTTGTTACCTGTAGAATCAAAACTTTGGATGCCAAAAATTAATCTTTGAGAGGTAAAATGGGGGTTTGTGCCCTAAAATTGAGAGCTTGGAGTAGGAAAATGAGGCTTTTAATCTGAAAAAGGAGGTTTGTGCCCTAAAATTGAGATATTGGTGAAGAAAAATGAGGCTTTTCACCCAAAAATTGAGAGCTTGTCCCTAAAATTGAGAGCTTGGAGTAGGAAAATGAGGCTTTTAATCTGAAAAAGGAGGTTTGTGCCCTAAAATTGAGATATTGGTGAAGAAAAATGAGGTTTTTCACCCCAAAAGCGTGGGTTTAGCCCCCATGATAGGGTTTGTGCTGTAAAAAAGGAGAGGTAGGGCCCTGGAAACGAGGCACTGCTGCATAAAAGGGAGGTTGTTACCTGTAGAATCAAAACTTTGGATGCCAAAAATTAATCTTTGAGAGGTAAAATGGGGGTTTGTGCCCTAAAATTGAGAGCTTGGAGTAGGAAAATGAGGCTTTTAATCTGAAAAAGGAGGTTTGTGCCCTAAAATTGAGATATTGGTGCAGAAAAATGAGGCTTTTAACCTGAAAAAGGAGGTTTGTGCCCTAAAATTGAGATATTGGTGCAGAAAAATGAGGCTTTTAACCTGAAAAAGGAGGTTTGTGCCCTAAAATTGAGATATTGGTGAAGAAAAATGAGGTTTTTCACCCAAAAATTGAGAGCTTGTCCCTAAAATTGGGAGCTTGGAGTAGGAAAATGAGGCTTTTAATCTGAAAAAGGAGGTTTGTGCCATAAATTGAGATATTGGTGCAGAAAAATGAGGCTTTTCACCCAAAAAAGGAGAGCTTGTCCATAACATTGAAATATTGGTGCAGAAAAATGAGGCTTTTCAGGTGAAAAAGGTGGGTTTGGTGCTAAAATTGAGAGCTTGGTGCAGAAAAATGAGGCTTTTCACCCAAAAAAGGAGAGCTTGTCCATAACATTGAAATATTGGTGCAGAAAAATGAGGCTTTTCAGGTGAAAAAGGTGGGTTTGGTGCTAAAATTGAGAGCTTGGTGCAGAAAAATGAGGCTTTTCTGGTGAAAAGGGCATTTTGTGCCCTAAAATTGCGAGCTTGTTGTAGGAAAATGAGGCTTTTTTACCCGAAAAAGGCAGGTTTTACCCTAAAATTGAGAGCTTGTTGTAGGAAAATGAGGCTTTTTTACCCGAAAAAGGCGGGTTTTACCCTAAAATTGAGAGCTTGTTGTAGGAAAATGAGGCTTTTCAGGTGAAAAAGGCGGGTTTTACCGTAAAATTGAGAGAGTGTTTCCGAAAAATGAGGCTTTTCAGGTGAAAAAGGTGGGTTTGGTGCAGAAAATTGAGAGCTCTGTGCAGAAAAATGAGGCTTTTTCACCCGAAAAAGGCATTTTGTGCCCGAAATTGAGAGCTTGGTGCAGAAAAATGAGGCTTTTCACCCCAAAAACGCGGGTTTAGCCCCCATGATAGGGTTTGTGCTGTAAAAAAGGAGAGGTAGGGCCCTGGAAACGAGGCACTGCTGCATAAAAGGGAGGTTGTTACCTGTAGAATCAAAACTTTGGATGCCAAAAATTAATCTTTGAGAGGTAAAATGGGGGTTTGTGCCCTAAAATTGAGAGCTTGGAGTAGGAAAATGAGGCTTTTAATCTGAAAAAGGAGGTTTGTGCCCTAAAATTGAGATATTGGTGAAGAAAAATGAGGCTTTTCACCCAAAAATTGAGAGCTTGTCCCTAAAATTGAGAGCTTGGTGCAGAAAAATGAGGCTTTTCACCCAAAAATTGAGAGATTGTCCCTAAAATTGAGAGCTTGGAGTAGGAAAATGAGGCTTTTAATCTGAAAACGGAGGTTTGTGCCCTAAAATTGAGATATTGGTGCAGAAAAATGAGGCTTTTCCACCCAAAAAAGGTGGGTTTTACCCTAAAATTGAGAGCTTGGTGAAGAAAAATGATTCTTTTCACCCGCAGAAATGCGGTTTCTGCCCTAAAATGGAGAGCTTGGTACAGAAAAATGAGGCTTTTCATCTGAAAAATGCAGGTTTGGCCTTAAAATTGCGCTATTGGTGCAGAAAAATGAGGCTTTTCACCCAAAAAAGGGAGCTTGTCCATAACATTGAAATATTGGTGCAGAAAAATGAGGCTTTTCAGGTGAAAAAGGTGGGTTTGGTGCTAAAATTGAGAGCTTGTTGCAGAAAAATGAGGCTTTACGTGTGAAAAAGACGGTTTGTGCCCTAAAATTGAGAGCTTGGAGTAGGAAAATGAGGCTTTTAATCTGAAAAAGGAGGTTTGTGCCCTAAAATTGAGATATTGGTGCAGAAAAATGAGGCTTTTCCACCCAAAAAAGGTGGGTTTTACCCTAAAATTGAGAGCTTGTTGCAGAAAAATGAGGCTTTTCAGCAGAAAAAGGTTGTTTCCGCCCTAAAATTGAGAGCTTGGTACAGAAAAATGAGGTTTTTCACCCCAAAAGCGTGGGTTTAGCCCCCATGATAGGGTTTGTGCTGTATAAAAGTAGAGTTAGGGCCCTGGAAACGAGGCACTGCTGCATAAAAGGGAGGTTGTTACCTGTAGAATCAAAACTTTGGATGCCAAAAATTAATCTTTGAGAGGTAAAATGGGGGTTTGTGCCCTAAAATTGAGAGCTTGGAGTAGGAAAATGAGGCTTTTAATCTGAAAAAGGAGGTTTGTGCCCTAAAATTGAGATATTGGTGCAGAAAAATGAGGCTTTTAACCTGAAAAAGGAGGTTTGTGCCCTAAAATTGAGATACTGGTGAAGAAAAATGAGGCTTTTCACCCAAAAATTGAGAGCTTGTCCCTAAAATTGGGAGCTTGGAGTAGGAAAATGAGGCTTTTAATCTGAAAAAGGAGGTTTGTGCCATAAATTGAGATATTGGTGAAGAAAAATGAGGCTTTTAATCTGAAAATTGAGAGCTTGTCCCTAAAATTGAGAGCTTGGTGCAGAAAAATGAGGCTTTTCACCCAAAAAAGGAGAGCTTGTCCATAACATTGAAATATTGGTGCAGAAAAATGAGGCTTTTCAGGTGAAAAAGGTGGGTTTGGTGCTAAAATTGAGAGCTTGGTGCAGAAAAATGAGGCTTTTCTGGTGAAAAGGGCATTTTGTGCCCTAAAATTGCGAGCTTGTTGTAGGAAAATGAGGCTTTTTTACCCGAAAAAGGCGGGTTTTACCCTAAAATTGAGAGCTTGTTGTAGGAAAATGAGGCTTTTTTACCCGAAAAAGGCAGGTTTTACCCTAAAATTGCGAGCTTGTTGTAGGAAAATGAGGCTTTTCAGGTGAAAAAGGCGGGTTTTACCGTAAAATTGAGAGAGTGTTTCCGAAAAATGAGGCTTTTCAGGTGAAAAAGGTGGGTTTGGTGCAGAAAATTGAGAGCTCTGTGCAGAAAAATGAGGCTTTTTCACCCGAAAAAGGCATTTTGTGCCCAAAATTGAGAGCTTGGTGCAGAAAAATGAGGCTTTTCACCCCAAAAACGCGGGTTTAGCCCCCATGATAGGGTTTGTGCTGTAAAAAAGGAGAGGTAGGGCCCTGGAAACGAGGCACTGCTGCATAAAAGGGAGGTTGTTACCTGTAGAATCAAAAGCTTGGATGCCAAAAATTAATCTTTGAGAGGTAAAATGGGGGTTTGTGCCCTAAAATTGAGATATTGGTGAAGAAAAATGAGGCTTTTCACCCAAAAATTGAGAGCTTGTCCCTAAAATTGAGAGCTTGGTGCAGAAAAATGAGGCTTTTCACCCAAAAATTGAGAGATTGTCCCTAAAATTGAGAGCTTGGAGTAGGAAAATGAGGCTTTTAATCTGAAAACGGAGGTTTGTGCCCTAAAATTGAGATATTGGTGCAGAAAAATGAGGCTTTTCCACCCAAAAAAGGTGGGTTTTACCCTAAAATTGAGAGCTTGGTGAAGAAAAATGATTCTTTTCACCCGCAGAAATGCGGTTTCTGCCCTAAAATGGAGAGCTTGGTACAGAAAAATGAGGCTTTTCATCTGAAAAATGCAGGTTTGGCCTTAAAATTGCGCTATTGGTGCAGAAAAATGAGGCTTTTCACCCAAAAAAGGGAGCTTGTCCATAACATTGAAATATTGGTGCAGAAAAATGAGGCTTTTCAGGTGAAAAAGGTGGGTTTGGTGCTAAAATTGAGAGCTTGTTGCAGAAAAATGAGGCTTTACGTGTGAAAAAGACGGTTTGTGCCCTAAAATTGAGAGCTTGGAGTAGGAAAATGAGGCTTTTAATCTGAAAAAGGAGGTTTGTGCCCTAAAATTGAGATATTGGTGCAGAAAAATGAGGCTTTTCCACCCAAAAAAGGTGGGTTTTACCCTAAAATTGAGAGCTTGTTGCAGAAAAATGAGGCTTTTCAGCAGAAAAAGGTTGTTTCCGCCCTAAAATTGAGAGCTTGGTACAGAAAAATGAGGTTTTTCACCCCAAAAGCGTGGGTTTAGCCCCCATGATAGGGTTTGTGCTGTATAAAAGTAGAGTTAGGGCCCTGGAAACGAGGCACTGCTGCATAAAAGGGAGGTTGTTACCTGTAGAATCAAAACTTTGGATGCCAAAAATTAATCTTTGAGAGGTAAAATGGGGGTTTGTGCCCTAAAATTGAGAGCTTGGAGTAGGAAAATGAGGCTTTTAATCTGAAAAAGGAGGTTTGTGCCCTAAAATTGAGATATTGGTGCAGAAAAATGAGGCTTTTAACCTGAAAAAGGAGGTTTGTGCCCTAAAATTGAGATACTGGTGAAGAAAAATGAGGCTTTTCACCCAAAAATTGAGAGCTTGTCCCTAAAATTGGGAGCTTGGAGTAGGAAAATGAGGCTTTTAATCTGAAAAAGGAGGTTTGTGCCATAAATTGAGATATTGGTGAAGAAAAATGAGGCTTTTAATCTGAAAATTGAGAGCTTGTCCCTAAAATTGAGAGCTTGGTGCAGAAAAATGAGGCTTTTCACCCAAAAAAGGAGAGCTTGTCCATAACATTGAAATATTGGTGCAGAAAAATGAGGCTTTTCAGGTGAAAAAGGTGGGTTTGGTGCTAAAATTGAGAGCTTGGTGCAGAAAAATGAGGCTTTTCTGGTGAAAAGGGCATTTTGTGCCCTAAAATTGCGAGCTTGTTGTAGGAAAATGAGGCTTTTTTACCCGAAAAAGGCGGGTTTTACCCTAAAATTGAGAGCTTGTTGTAGGAAAATGAGGCTTTTTTACCCGAAAAAGGCAGGTTTTACCCTAAAATTGCGAGCTTGTTGTAGGAAAATGAGGCTTTTCAGGTGAAAAAGGCGGGTTTTACCGTAAAATTGAGAGAGTGTTTCCGAAAAATGAGGCTTTTCAGGTGAAAAAGGTGGGTTTGGTGCAGAAAATTGAGAGCTCTGTGCAGAAAAATGAGGCTTTTTCACCCGAAAAAGGCATTTTGTGCCCAAAATTGAGAGCTTGGTGCAGAAAAATGAGGCTTTTCACCCCAAAAACGCGGGTTTAGCCCCCATGATAGGGTTTGTGCTGTAAAAAAGGAGAGGTAGGGCCCTGGAAACGAGGCACTGCTGCATAAAAGGGAGGTTGTTACCTGTAGAATCAAAAGCTTGGATGCCAAAAATTAATCTTTGAGAGGTAAAATGGGGGTTTGTGCCCTAAAATTGAGAGCTTGGAGTAGGAAAATGAGGCTTTTAATCTGAAAAAGGAGGTTTGTGCCCTAAAATTGAGATATTGGTGCAGAAAAATGAGGCTTTTCCACCCAAAAAAGGTGGGTTTTACCCTAAAATTGAGAGCTTGTTGCAGAAAAATGAGGCTTTTCAGCAGAAAAAGGTTGTTTCCGCCCTAAAATTGAGAGCTTGGTACAGAAAAATGAGGTTTTTCACCCCAAAAGCGTGGGTTTAGCCCCCATGATAGGGTTTGTGCTGTAAAAAAGGAGAGGTAGGGCCCTGGAAACGAGGCACTGCTGCATAAAAGGGAGGTTGTTACCTGTAGAATCAAAACTTTGGATGCCAAAAATTAATCTTTGAGAGGTAAAATGGGGGTTTGTGCCCTAAAATTGAGAGCTTGGAGTAGGAAAATGAGGCTTTTAATCTGAAAACGGAGGTTTGTGCCCTAAAATTGAGATATTGGTGCAGAAAAATGAGGCTTTTAACCTGAAAAAGGAGGTTTGTGCCCTAAAATTGAGATATTGGTGAAGAAAAATGAGGCTTTTCACCCAAAAATTGAGAGCTTGTCCCTAAAATTGGGAGCTTGGAGTAGGAAAATGAGGCTTTTAATCTGAAAAAGGAGGTTTGTGCCATAAATTGAGATATTGGTGAAGAAAAATGAGGCTTTTAATCTGAAAATTGAGAGCTTGTCCCTAAAATTGAGAGCTTGGTGCAGAAAAATGAGGCTTTTCACCCAAAAAAGGAGAGCTTGTCCATAACATTGAAATATTGGTGCAGAAAAATGAGGCTTTTCAGGTGAAAAAGGTGGGTTTGGTGCTAAAATTGAGAGCTTGGTGCAGAAAAATGAGGCTTTTCTGGTGAAAAGGGCATTTTGTGCCCTAAAATTGCGAGCTTGTTGTAGGAAAATGAGGCTTTTTTACCCGAAAAAGGCAGGTTTTACCCTAAAATTGAGAGCTTGTTGTAGGAAAATGAGGCTTTTTTACCCGAAAAAGGCGGGTTTTACCCTAAAATTGAGAGCTTGTTGTAGGAAAATGAGGCTTTTCAGGTGAAAAAGGCGGGTTTTACCGTAAAATTGAGAGAGTGTTTCCGAAAAATGAGGCTTTTCAGGTGAAAAAGGTGGGTTTGGTGCAGAAAATTGAGAGCTCTGTGCAGAAAAATGAGGCTTTTTCACCCGAAAAAGGCATTTTGTGCCCGAAATTGAGAGCTTGGTGCAGAAAAATGAGGCTTTTCACCCCAAAAACGCGGGTTTAGCCCCCATGATAGGGTTTGTGCTGTAAAAAAGGAGAGGTAGGGCCCTGGAAACGAGGCACTGCTGCATAAAAGGGAGGTTGTTACCTGTAGAATCAAAACTTTGGATGCCAAAAATTAATCTTTGAGAGGTAAAATGGGGGTTTGTGCCCTAAAATTGAGAGCTTGGAGTAGGAAAATGAGGCTTTTAATCTGAAAAAGGAGGTTTGTGCCCTAAAATTGAGATATTGGTGCAGAAAAATGAGGCTTTTAACCTGAAAAAGCAGGTTTGTGCCCTAAAATTGAGATATTGGTGAAGAAAAATGAGGCTTTTCACCCAAAAATTGAGAGCTTGTCCCTAAAATTGGGAGCTTGGAGTAGGAAAATGAGGCTTTTAATCTGAAAAAGGAGGTTTGTGCCATAAATTGAGATATTGGTGAAGAAAAATGAGGCTTTTAATCTGAAAATTGAGAGCTTGTCCCTAAAACTGAGAGCTTGGTGCAGAAAAATGAGGCTTTTCACCCAAAAAAGGAGAGCTTGTCCATAACATTGAAATATTGGTGCAGAAAAATGAGGCTTTTCAGGTGAAAAAGGTGGGTTTGGTGCTAAAATTGAGAGCTTGGTGCAGAAAAATGAGGCTTTTCTGGTGAAAAGGGCATTTTGTGCCCTAAAATTGCGAGCTTGTTGTAGGAAAATGAGGCTTTTTTACCCGAAAAAGGCAGGTTTTACCCTAAAATTGCGAGCTTGTTGTAGGAAAATGAGGCTTTTCAGGTGAAAAAGGCGGGTTTTACCGTAAAATTGAGAGAGTGTTTCCGAAAAATGAGGCTTTTCAGGTGAAAAAGGTGGGTTTGGTGCAGAAAATTGAGAGCTCTGTGCAGAAAAATGAGGCTTTTTCACCCGAAAAAGGCATTTTGTGCCCAAAATTGAGAGCTTGGTGCAGAAAAATGAGGCTTTTCACCCCAAAAACGCGGGTTTAGCCCCCATGATAGGGTTTGTGCTGTAAAAAAGGAGAGGTAGGGCCCTGGAAACGAGGCACTGCTGCATAAAAGGGAGGTTGTTACCTGTAGAATCAAAACTTTGGATGCCAAAAATTAATCTTTGAGAGGTAAAATGGGGGTTTGTGCCCTAAAATTGAGAGCTTGGAGTAGGAAAATGAGGCTTTTAATCTGAAAACGGAGGTTTGTGCCCTAAAATTGAGATATTGGTGCAGAAAAATGAGGCTTTTAACCTGAAAAAGGAGGTTTGTGCCCTAAAATTGAGATATTGGTGAAGAAAAATGAGGCTTTTCACCCAAAAATTGAGAGCTTGTCCCTAAAATTGGGAGCTTGGAGTAGGAAAATGAGGCTTTTAATCTGAAAAAGGAGGTTTGTGCCATAAATTGAGATATTGGTGAAGAAAAATGAGGCTTTTAATCTGAAAATTGAGAGCTTGTCCCTAAAATTGAGAGCTTGGTGCAGAAAAATGAGGCTTTTCACCCAAAAAAGGAGAGCTTGTCCATAACATTGAAATATTGGTGCAGAAAAATGAGGCTTTTCAGGTGAAAAAGGCAGGTTTGGTGCTAAAATTGAGAGCTTGGTGCAGAAAAATGAGGCTTTTCTGGTGAAAAGGGCATTTTGTGCCCTAAAATTGCGAGCTTGTTGTAGGAAAATGAGGCTTTTTTACCCGAAAAAGGCAGGTTTTACCCTAAAATTGAGAGCTTGTTGTAGGAAAATGAGGCTTTTTTACCCGAAAAAGGCGGGTTTTACCCTAAAATTGAGAGCTTGTTGTAGGAAAATGAGGCTTTTCAGGTGAAAAAGGCGGGTTTTACCGTAAAATTGAGAGAGTGTTTCCGAAAAATGAGGCTTTTCAGGTGAAAAAGGTGGGTTTGGTGCAGAAAATTGAGAGCTCTGTGCAGAAAAATGAGGCTTTTTCACCCGAAAAAGGCATTTTGTGCCCGAAATTGAGAGCTTGGTGCAGAAAAATGAGGCTTTTCACCCCAAAAACGCGGGTTTAGCCCCCATGATAGGGTTTGTGCTGTAAAAAAGGAGAGGTAGGGCCCTGGAAACGAGGCACTGCTGCATAAAAGGGAGGTTGTTACCTGTAGAATCAAAACTTTGGATGCCAAAAATTAATCTTTGAGAGGTAAAATGGGGGTTTGTGCCCTAAAATTGAGAGCTTGGAGTAGGAAAATGAGGCTTTTAATCTGAAAACGGAGGTTTGTGCCCTAAAATTGAGATATTGGTGAAGAAAAATGAGGCTTTTAATCTGAAAATTGAGTGCTTGTCCCTAAAATTGAGAGCTTGGTGCAGAAAAATGAGGCTTTTAATCTGAAAAAGGAGGTTTGTGCCCTAAAATTGAGATATTGGTGAAGAAAAATGAGGCTTTTCACCCAAAAATTGAGAGCTTGTCCCTAAAATTGAGAGCTTGGAGTAGGAAAATGAGGCTTTTAATCTGAAAAAGGAGGTTTGTGCCCTAAAATTGAGATATTGGTGAAGAAAAATGAGGTTTTTCACCCCAAAAGCGTGGGTTTAGCCCCCATGATAGGGTTTGTGCTGTAAAAAAGGAGAGGTAGGGCCCTGGAAACGAGGCACTGCTGCATAAAAGGGAGGTTGTTACCTGTAGAATCAAAACTTTGGATGCCAAAAATTAATCTTTGAGAGGTAAAATGGGGGTTTGTGCCCTAAAATTGAGAGCTTGGAGTAGGAAAATGAGGCTTTTAATCTGAAAAAGGAGGTTTGTGCCCTAAAATTGAGATATTGGTGCAGAAAAATGAGGCTTTTAACCTGAAAAAGGAGGTTTGTGCCCTAAAATTGAGATATTGGTGCAGAAAAATGAGGCTTTTAACCTGAAAAAGGAGGTTTGTGCCCTAAAATTGAGATATTGGTGAAGAAAAATGAGGTTTTTCACCCAAAAATTGAGAGCTTGTCCCTAAAATTGGGAGCTTGGAGTAGGAAAATGAGGCTTTTAATCTGAAAAAGGAGGTTTGTGCCATAAATTGAGATATTGGTGAAGAAAAATGAGGCTTTTAATCTGAAAATTGAGAGCTTGTCCCTAAAATTGAGAGCTTGGTGCAGAAAAATGAGGCTTTTCACCCAAAAAAGGAGAGCTTGTCCATAACATTGAAATATTGGTGCAGAAAAATGAGGCTTTTCAGGTGAAAAAGGTGGGTTTGGTGCTAAAATTGAGAGCTTGGTGCAGAAAAATGAGGCTTTTCTGGTGAAAAGGGCATTTTGTGCCCTAAAATTGCGAGCTTGTTGTAGGAAAATGAGGCTTTTTTACCCGAAAAAGGCAGGTTTTACCCTAAAATTGAGAGCTTGTTGTAGGAAAATGAGGCTTTTTTACCCGAAAAAGGCGGGTTTTACCCTAAAATTGAGAGCTTGTTGTAGGAAAATGAGGCTTTTCAGGTGAAAAAGGCGGGTTTTACCGTAAAATTGAGAGAGTGTTTCCGAAAAATGAGGCTTTTCAGGTGAAAAAGGTGGGTTTGGTGCAGAAAATTGAGAGCTCTGTGCAGAAAAATGAGGCTTTTTCACCCGAAAAAGGCATTTTGTGCCCGAAATTGAGAGCTTGGTGCAGAAAAATGAGGCTTTTCACCCCAAAAACGCGGGTTTAGCCCCCATGATAGGGTTTGTGCTGTAAAAAAGGAGAGGTAGGGCCCTGGAAACGAGGCACTGCTGCATAAAAGGGAGGTTGTTACCTGTAGAATCAAAACTTTGGATGCCAAAAATTAATCTTTGAGAGGTAAAATGGGGGTTTGTGCCCTAAAATTGAGAGCTTGGAGTAGGAAAATGAGGCTTTTAATCTGAAAAAGGAGGTTTGTGCCCTAAAATTGAGATATTGGTGAAGAAAAATGAGGCTTTTCACCCAAAAATTGAGAGCTTGTCCCTAAAATTGAGAGCTTGGAGTAGGAAAATGAGGCTTTTAATCTGAAAAAGGAGGTTTGTGCCCTAAAATTGAGATATTGGTGAAGAAAAATGAGGCTTTTAATCTGAAAATTGAGTGCTTGTCCCTAAAATTGAGAGCTTGGTGCAGAAAAATGAGGCTTTTCACCCAAAAATTGAGAGCTTGTCACTAAAATTGAGAGCTTGGAGTAGGAAAATGAGGCTTTTAATCTGAAAACGGAGGTTTGTGCCCTAAAATTGAGATATTGGTGCAGAAAAATGAGGCTTTTTCACCCGAAAAAGGCATTTTGTGCCCGAAATTGAGAGCTTGGTGCAGAAAAATGAGGCTTTTCACCCCAAAAACGCGGGTTTAGCCCCCATGATAGGGTTTGTGCTGTAAAAAAGGAGAGGTAGGGCCCTGGAAACGAGGCACTGCTGCATAAAAGGGAGGTTGTTACCTGTAGAATCAAAACTTTGGATGCCAAAAATTAATCTTTGAGAGGTAAAATGGGGGTTTGTGCCCTAAAATTGAGAGCTTGGAGTAGGAAAATGAGGCTTTTAATCTGAAAACGGAGGTTTGTGCCCTAAAATTGAGATATTGGTGCAGAAAAATGAGGCTTTTAACCTGAAAAAGGAGGTTTGTGCCCTAAAATTGAGATATTGGTGCAGAAAAATGAGGCTTTTCCACCCAAAAAAGGTGGGTTTTACCCTAAAATTGAGAGCTTGTTGCAGAAAAATGAGGCTTTTCAGCAGAAAAAGGTTGTTTCCGCCCTAAAATTGAGAGCTTGGTACAGAAAAATGAGGTTTTTCACCCCAAAAGCGTGGGTTTAGCCCCCATGATAGGGTTTGTGCTGTAAAAAAGGAGAGGTAGGGCCCTGGAAACGAGGCACTGCTGCATAAAAGGGAGGTTGTTACCTGTAGAATCAAAACTTTGGATGCCAAAAATTAATCTTTGAGAGGTAAAATGGGGGTTTGTGCCCTAAAATTGAGAGCTTGGAGTAGGAAAATGAGGCTTTTAATCTGAAAACGGAGGTTTGTGCCCTAAAATTGAGATATTGGTGCAGAAAAATGAGGCTTTTAACCTGAAAAAGGAGGTTTGTGCCCTAAAATTGAGATATTGGTGAAGAAAAATGAGGCTTTTCACCCAAAAATTGAGAGCTTGTCCCTAAAATTGGGAGCTTGGAGTAGGAAAATGAGGCTTTTAATCTGAAAAAGGAGGTTTGTGCCATAAATTGAGATATTGGTGAAGAAAAATGAGGCTTTTAATCTGAAAATTGAGAGCTTGTCCCTAAAATTGAGAGCTTGGTGCAGAAAAATGAGGCTTTTCACCCAAAAAAGGAGAGCTTGTCCATAACATTGAAATATTGGTGCAGAAAAATGAGGCTTTTCAGGTGAAAAAGGTGGGTTTGGTGCTAAAATTGAGAGCTTGGTGCAGAAAAATGAGGCTTTTCTGGTGAAAAGGGCATTTTGTGCCCTAAAATTGCGAGCTTGTTGTAGGAAAATGAGGCTTTTTTACCCGAAAAAGGCAGGTTTTACCCTAAAATTGCGAGCTTGTTGTAGGAAAATGAGGCTTTTCAGGTGAAAAAGGCGGGTTTTACCGTAAAATTGAGAGAGTGTTTCCGAAAAATGAGGCTTTTCAGGTGAAAAAGGTGGGTTTGGTGCAGAAAATTGAGAGCTCTGTGCAGAAAAATGAGGCTTTTTCACCCGAAAAAGGCATTTTGTGCCCGAAATTGAGAGCTTGGTGCAGAAAAATGAGGCTTTTCACCCCAAAAACGCGGGTTTAGCCCCCATGATAGGGTTTGTGCTGTAAAAAAGGAGAGGTAGGGCCCTGGAAACGAGGCACTGCTGCATAAAAGGGAGGTTGTTACCTGTAGAATCAAAACTTTGGATGCCAAAAATTAATCTTTGAGAGGTAAAATGGGGGTTTGTGCCCTAAAATTGAGAGCTTGGAGTAGGAAAATGAGGCTTTTAATCTGAAAACGGAGGTTTGTGCCCTAAAATTGAGATATTGGTGCAGAAAAATGAGGCTTTTAACCTGAAAAAGGAGGTTTGTGCCCTAAAATTGAGATATTGGTGAAGAAAAATGAGGCTTTTCACCCAAAAATTGAGAGCTTGTCCCTAAAATTGGGAGCTTGGAGTAGGAAAATGAGGCTTTTAATCTGAAAAAGGAGGTTTGTGCCATAAATTGAGATATTGGTGAAGAAAAATGAGGCTTTTAATCTGAAAATTGAGAGCTTGTCCCTAAAATTGAGAGCTTGGTGCAGAAAAATGAGGCTTTTCACCCAAAAAAGGAGAGCTTGTCCATAACATTGAAATATTGGTGCAGAAAAATGAGGCTTTTCAGGTGAAAAAGGCAGGTTTGGTGCTAAAATTGAGAGCTTGGTGCAGAAAAATGAGGCTTTTCTGGTGAAAAGGGCATTTTGTGCCCTAAAATTGCGAGCTTGTTGTAGGAAAATGAGGCTTTTTTACCCGAAAAAGGCAGGTTTTACCCTAAAATTGAGAGCTTGTTGTAGGAAAATGAGGCTTTTTTACCCGAAAAAGGCGGGTTTTACCCTAAAATTGAGAGCTTGTTGTAGGAAAATGAGGCTTTTCAGGTGAAAAAGGCGGGTTTTACCGTAAAATTGAGAGAGTGTTTCCGAAAAATGAGGCTTTTCAGGTGAAAAAGGTGGGTTTGGTGCAGAAAATTGAGAGCTCTGTGCAGAAAAATGAGGCTTTTTCACCCGAAAAAGGCATTTTGTGCCCGAAATTGAGAGCTTGGTGCAGAAAAATGAGGCTTTTCACCCCAAAAACGCGGGTTTAGCCCCCATGATAGGGTTTGTGCTGTAAAAAAGGAGAGGTAGGGCCCTGGAAACGAGGCACTGCTGCATAAAAGGGAGGTTGTTACCTGTAGAATCAAAACTTTGGATGCCAAAAATTAATCTTTGAGAGGTAAAATGGGGGTTTGTGCCCTAAAATTGAGAGCTTGGAGTAGGAAAATGAGGCTTTTAATCTGAAAACGGAGGTTTGTGCCCTAAAATTGAGATATTGGTGCAGAAAAATGAGGCTTTTAACCTGAAAAAGGAGGTTTGTGCCCTAAAATTGAGATATTGGTGAAGAAAAATGAGGCTTTTCACCCAAAAATTGAGAGCTTGTCCCTAAAATTGGGAGCTTGGAGTAGGAAAATGAGGCTTTTAATCTGAAAAAGGAGGTTTGTGCCCTAAAATTGAGATATTGGTGAAGAAAAATGAGGCTTTTAATCTGAAAATTGAGAGCTTGTCCCTAAAATTGAGAGCTTGGTGCAGAAAAATGAGGCTTTTCACCCAAAAAAGGAGAGCTTGTCCATAACATTGAAATATTGGTGCAGAAAAATGAGGCTTTTCAGGTGAAAAAGGTGGGTTTGGTGCTAAAATTGAGAGCTTGGTGCAGAAAAATGAGGCTTTTCTGGTGAAAAGGGCATTTTGTGCCCTAAAATTGCGAGCTTGTTGTAGGAAAATGAGGCTTTTTTACCCGAAAAAGGCAGGTTTTACCCTAAAATTGAGAGCTTGTTGTAGGAAAATGAGGCTTTTTTACCCGAAAAAGGCGGGTTTTACCCTAAAATTGAGAGCTTGTTGTAGGAAAATGAGGCTTTTCAGGTGAAAAAGGCGGGTTTTACCGTAAAATTGAGAGAGTGTTTCCGAAAAATGAGGCTTTTCAGGTGAAAAAGGTGGGTTTGGTGCAGAAAATTGAGAGCTCTGTGCAGAAAAATGAGGCTTTTTCACCCGAAAAAGGCATTTTGTGCCCGAAATTGAGAGCTTGGTGCAGAAAAATGAGGCTTTTCACCCCAAAAACGCGGGTTTAGCCCCCATGATAGGGTTTGTGCTGTAAAAAAGGAGAGGTAGGGCCCTGGAAACGAGGCACTGCTGCATAAAAGGGAGGTTGTTACCTGTAGAATCAAAACTTTGGATGCCAAAAATTAATCTTTGAGAGGTAAAATGGGGGTTTGTGCCCTAAAATTGAGAGCTTGGAGTAGGAAAATGAGGCTTTTAATCTGAAAACGGAGGTTTGTGCCCTAAAATTGAGATATTGGTGCAGAAAAATGAGGCTTTTAACCTGAAAAAGGAGGTTTGTGCCCTAAAATTGAGATATTGGTGAAGAAAAATGAGGCTTTTCACCCAAAAATTGAGAGCTTGTCCCTAAAATTGGGAGCTTGGAGTAGGAAAATGAGGCTTTTAATCTGAAAAAGGAGGTTTGTGCCATAAATTGAGATATTGGTGAAGAAAAATGAGGCTTTTAATCTGAAAATTGAGAGCTTGTCCCTAAAATTGAGAGCTTGGTGCAGAAAAATGAGGCTTTTCACCCAAAAAAGGAGAGCTTGTCCATAACATTGAAATATTGGTGCAGAAAAATGAGGCTTTTCAGGTGAAAAAGGTGGGTTTGGTGCTAAAATTGAGAGCTTGGTGCAGAAAAATGAGGCTTTTCTGGTGAAAAGGGCATTTTGTGCCCTAAAATTGCGAGCTTGTTGTAGGAAAATGAGGCTTTTTTACCCGAAAAAGGCAGGTTTTACCCTAAAATTGAGAGCTTGTTGTAGGAAAATGAGGCTTTTTTACCCGAAAAAGGCGGGTTTTACCCTAAAATTGAGAGCTTGTTGTAGGAAAATGAGGCTTTTCAGGTGAAAAAGGCGGGTTTTACCGTAAAATTGAGAGAGTGTTTCCGAAAAATGAGGCTTTTCAGGTGAAAAAGGTGGGTTTGGTGCAGAAAATTGAGAGCTCTGTGCAGAAAAATGAGGCTTTTTCACCCGAAAAAGGCATTTTGTGCCCGAAATTGAGAGCTTGGTGCAGAAAAATGAGGCTTTTCACCCCAAAAACGCGGGTTTAGCCCCCATGATAGGGTTTGTGCTGTAAAAAAGGAGAGGTAGGGCCCTGGAAACGAGGCACTGCTGCATAAAAGGGAGGTTGTTACCTGTAGAATCAAAACTTTGGATGCCAAAAATTAATCTTTGAGAGGTAAAATGGGGGTTTGTGCCCTAAAATTGAGAGCTTGGAGTAGGAAAATGAGGCTTTTAATCTGAAGACGGAGGTTTGTGCCCTAAAATTGAGATATTGGTGCAGAAAAATGAGGCTTTTAACCTGAAAAAGGAGGTTTGTGCCCTAAAATTGAGATATTGGTGAAGAAAAATGAGGCTTTTCACCCAAAAATTGAGAGCTTGTCCCTAAAATTGAGAGCTTGGAGTAGGAAAATGAGGCTTTTAATCTGAAAAAGGAGGTTTGTGCCCTAAAATTGAGATATTGGTGAAGAAAAATGAGGCTTTTAATCTGAAAATTGAGTGCTTGTCCCTAAAATTGAGAGCTTGGTGCAGAAAAATGAGGCTTTTCACCCAAAAATTGAGAGCTTGTCCCTAAAATTGAGAGCTTGGAGTAGGAAAATGAGGCTTTTAATCTGAAAACGGAGGTTTGTGCCCTAAAATTGAGATATTGGTGCAGAAAAATGAGGCTTTTCCACCCAAAAAAGGTGGGTTTTACCCTAAAATTGAGAGCTTGGTGAAGAAAAATGATTCTTTTCACCCGCAGAAATGCGGTTTCTGCCCTAAAATGGAGAGCTTGGTACAGAAAAATGAGGCTTTTCATCTGAAAAATGCAGGTTTGGCCTTAAAATTGCGCTATTGGTGCAGAAAAATGAGGCTTTTCACCCAAAAAAGGGAGCTTGTCCATAACATTGAAATATTGGTGCAGAAAAATGAGGCTTTTTAGGTGAAAAAGGTGGGTTTGGGGCTAAAATTGAGAGCTTGTTGCAGAAAAATGAGGCTTTACGTGTGAAAAAGACGGTTTCTGCCCTAAAATTGAGAGCTTGGAGTAGGAAAATGAGGCTTTTAATCTGAAAAAGGAGGTTTGTGCCCTAAAATTGAGATATTGGTGCAGAAAAATGAGGCTTTTCCACCCAAAAAAGGTGGGTTTTACCCTAAAATTGAGAGCTTGTTGCAGAAAAATGAGGCTTTTCAGCAGAAAAAGGTTGTTTCCGCCCTAAAATTGAGAGCTTGGTACAGAAAAATGAGGTTTTTCACCCCAAAAGCGTGGGTTTAGCCCCCATGATAGGGTTTGTGCTGTAAAAAAGGAGAGGTAGGGCCCTGGAAACGAGGCACTGCTGCATAAAAGGGAGGTTGTTACCTGTAGAATCAAAACTTTGGATGCCAAAAATTAATCTTTGAGAGGTAAAATGGGGGTTTGTGCCCTAAAATTGAGAGCTTGGAGTAGGAAAATGAGGCTTTTAATCTGAAAAAGGAGGTTTGTGCCCTAAAATTGAGATATTGGTGCAGAAAAATGAGGCTTTTAACCTGAAAAAGGAGGTTTGTGCCCTAAAATTGAGATATTGGTGAAGAAAAATGAGGCTTTTCACCCAAAAATTGAGAGCTTGTCCCTAAAATTGGGAGCTTGGAGTAGGAAAATGAGGCTTTTAATCTGAAAAAGGAGGTTTGTGCCATAAATTGAGATATTGGTGAAGAAAAATGAGGCTTTTAATCTGAAAATTGAGAGCTTGTCCCTAAAATTGAGAGCTTGGTGCAGAAAAATGAGGCTTTTCACCCAAAAAAGGAGAGCTTGTCCATAACATTGAAATATTGGTGCAGAAAAATGAGGCTTTTCAGGTGAAAAAGGTGGGTTTGGTGCTAAAATTGAGAGCTTGGTGCAGAAAAATGAGGCTTTTCTGGTGAAAAGGGCATTTTGTGCCCTAAAATTGCGAGCTTGTTGTAGGAAAATGAGGCTTTTTTACCCGAAAAAGGCAGGTTTTACCCTAAAATTGAGAGCTTGTTGTAGGAAAATGAGGCTTTTTTACCCGAAAAAGGCGGGTTTTACCCTAAAATTGAGAGCTTGTTGTAGGAAAATGAGGCTTTTCAGGTGAAAAAGGCGGGTTTGGTGCAGAAAATTGAGAGCTCTGTGCAGAAAAATGAGGCTTTTTCACCCGAAAAAGGCATTTTGTGCCCGAAATTGAGAGCTTGGTGCAGAAAAATGAGGCTTTTCACCCCAAAAACGCGGGTTTAGCCCCCATGATAGGGTTTGTGCTGTAAAAAAGGAGAGGTAGGGCCCTGGAAACGAGGCACTGCTGCATAAAAGGGAGGTTGTTACCTGTAGAATCAAAACTTTGGATGCCAAAAATTAATCTTTGAGAGGTAAAATGGGGGTTTGTGCCCTAAAATTGAGAGCTTGGAGTAGGAAAATGAGGCTTTTAATCTGAAAACGGAGGTTTGTGCCCTAAAATTGAGATATTGGTGAAGAAAAATGAGGCTTTTAATCTGAAAATTGAGTGCTTGTCCCTAAAATTGAGAGCTTGGTGCAGAAAAATGAGGCTTTTAATCTGAAAAAGGAGGTTTGTGCCCTAAAATTGAGATATTGGTGCAGAAAAATGAGGCTTTTCACCCAAAAATTGAGAGCTTGTCCCTAAAATTGAGAGCTTGGAGTAGGAAAATGAGGCTTTTAATCTGAAAAAGGAGGTTTGTGCCCTAAAATTGAGATATTGGTGCAGAAAAATGAGGCTTTTAACCTGAAAAAGGAGGTTTGTGCCCTAAAATTGAGATACTGGTGAAGAAAAATGAGGCTTTTCACCCAAAAATTGAGAGCTTGTCCCTAAAATTGGGAGCTTGGAGTAGGAAAATGAGGCTTTTAATCTTAAAAAGGAGGTTTGTGCCATAAATTGAGATATTGGTGAAGAAAAATGAGGCTTTTAATCTGAAAATTGAGAGCTTGTCCCTAAAATTGAGAGCTTGGTGCAGAAAAATGAGGCTTTTCACCCAAAAAAGGAGAGCTTGTCCATAACATTGAAATATTGGTGCAGAAAAATGAGGCTTTTCAGGTGAAAAAGGTGGGTTTGGTGCTAAAATTGAGAGCTTGGTGCAGAAAAATGAGGCTTTTCTGGTGAAAAGGGCATTTTGTGCCCTAAAATTGCGAGCTTGTTGTAGGAAAATGAGGCTTTTTTACCCGAAAAAGGCGGGTTTTACCCTAAAATTGAGAGCTTGTTGTAGGAAAATGAGGCTTTTTTACCCGAAAAAGGCAGGTTTTACCCTAAAATTGCGAGCTTGTTGTAGGAAAATGAGGCTTTTCAGGTGAAAAAGGCGGGTTTTACCGTAAAATTGAGAGAGTGTTTCCGAAAAATGAGGCTTTTCAGGTGAAAAAGGTGGGTTTGGTGCAGAAAATTGAGAGCTCTGTGCAGAAAAATGAGGCTTTTTCACCCGAAAAAGGCATTTTGTGCCCAAAATTGAGAGCTTGGTGCAGAAAAATGAGGCTTTTCACCCCAAAAACGCGGGTTTAGCCCCCATGATAGGGTTTGTGCTGTAAAAAAGGAGAGGTAGGGCCCTGGAAACGAGGCACTGCTGCATAAAAGGGAGGTTGTTACCTGTAGAATCAAAAGCTTGGATGCCAAAAATTAATCTTTGAGAGGTAAAATGGGGGTTTGTGCCCTAAAATTGAGAGCTTGGAGTAGGAAAATGAGGCTTTTAATCTGAAAAAGGAGGTTTGTGCCCTAAAATTGAGATATTGGTGCAGAAAAATGAGGCTTTTCCACCCAAAAAAGGTGGGTTTTACCCTAAAATTGAGAGCTTGTTGCAGAAAAATGAGGCTTTTCAGCAGAAAAAGGTTGTTTCCGCCCTAAAATTGAGAGCTTGGTACAGAAAAATGAGGTTTTTCACCCCAAAAGCGTGGGTTTAGCCCCCATGATAGGGTTTGTGCTGTAAAAAAGGAGAGGTAGGGCCCTGGAAACGAGGCACTGCTGCATAAAAGGGAGGTTGTTACCTGTAGAATCAAAACTTTGGATGCCAAAAATTAATCTTTGAGAGGTAAAATGGGGGTTTGTGCCCTAAAATTGAGAGCTTGGAGTAGGAAAATGAGGCTTTTAATCTGAAAACGGAGGTTTGTGCCCTAAAATTGAGATATTGGTGCAGAAAAATGAGGCTTTTAACCTGAAAAAGGAGGTTTGTGCCCTAAAATTGAGATATTGGTGAAGAAAAATGAGGCTTTTCACCCAAAAATTGAGAGCTTGTCCCTAAAATTGGGAGCTTGGAGTAGGAAAATGAGGCTTTTAATCTGAAAAAGGAGGTTTGTGCCATAAATTGAGATATTGGTGAAGAAAAATGAGGCTTTTAATCTGAAAATTGAGAGCTTGTCCCTAAAATTGAGAGCTTGGTGCAGAAAAATGAGGCTTTTCACCCAAAAAAGGAGAGCTTGTCCATAACATTGAAATATTGGTGCAGAAAAATGAGGCTTTTCAGGTGAAAAAGGTGGGTTTGGTGCTAAAATTGAGAGCTTGGTGCAGAAAAATGAGGCTTTTCTGGTGAAAAGGGCATTTTGTGCCCTAAAATTGCGAGCTTGTTGTAGGAAAATGAGGCTTTTTTACCCGAAAAAGGCAGGTTTTACCCTAAAATTGAGAGCTTGTTGTAGGAAAATGAGGCTTTTTTACCCGAAAAAGGCGGGTTTTACCCTAAAATTGAGAGCTTGTTGTAGGAAAATGAGGCTTTTCAGGTGAAAAAGGCGGGTTTTACCGTAAAATTGAGAGAGTGTTTCCGAAAAATGAGGCTTTTCAGGTGAAAAAGGTGGGTTTGGTGCAGAAAATTGAGAGCTCTGTGCAGAAAAATGAGGCTTTTTCACCCGAAAAAGGCATTTTGTGCCCGAAATTGAGAGCTTGGTGCAGAAAAATGAGGCTTTTCACCCCAAAAACGCGGGTTTAGCCCCCATGATAGGGTTTGTGCTGTAAAAAAGGAGAGGTAGGGCCCTGGAAACGAGGCACTGCTGCATAAAAGGGAGGTTGTTACCTGTAGAATCAAAACTTTGGATGCCAAAAATTAATCTTTGAGAGGTAAAATGGGGGTTTGTGCCCTAAAATTGAGAGCTTGGAGTAGGAAAATGAGGCTTTTAATCTGAAAAAGGAGGTTTGTGCCCTAAAATTGAGATATTGGTGCAGAAAAATGAGGCTTTTAACCTGAAAAAGGAGGTTTGTGCCCTAAAATTGAGATATTGGTGAAGAAAAATGAGGCTTTTCACCCAAAAATTGAGAGCTTGTCCCTAAAATTGGGAGCTTGGAGTAGGAAAATGAGGCTTTTAATCTGAAAAAGGAGGTTTGTGCCATAAATTGAGATATTGGTGAAGAAAAATGAGGCTTTTAATCTGAAAATTGAGAGCTTGTCCCTAAAATTGAGAGCTTGGTGCAGAAAAATGAGGCTTTTCACCCAAAAAAGGAGAGCTTGTCCATAACATTGAAATATTGGTGCAGAAAAATGAGGCTTTTCAGGTGAAAAAGGCAGGTTTGGTGCTAAAATTGAGAGCTTGGTGCAGAAAAATGAGGCTTTTCTGGTGAAAAGGGCATTTTGTGCCCTAAAATTGCGAGCTTGTTGTAGGAAAATGAGGCTTTTTTACCCGAAAAAGGCAGGTTTTACCCTAAAATTGAGAGCTTGTTGTAGGAAAATGAGGCTTTTTTACCCGAAAAAGGCGGGTTTTACCCTAAAATTGAGAGCTTGTTGTAGGAAAATGAGGCTTTTCAGGTGAAAAAGGCGGGTTTTACCGTAAAATTGAGAGAGTGTTTCCGAAAAATGAGGCTTTTCAGGTGAAAAAGGTGGGTTTGGTGCAGAAAATTGAGAGCTCTGTGCAGAAAAATGAGGCTTTTTCACCCGAAAAAGGCATTTTGTGCCCGAAATTGAGAGCTTGGTGCAGAAAAATGAGGCTTTTCACCCCAAAAACGCGGGTTTAGCCCCCATGATAGGGTTTGTGCTGTAAAAAAGGAGAGGTAGGGCCCTGGAAACGAGGCACTGCTGCATAAAAGGGAGGTTGTTACCTGTAGAATCAAAACTTTGGATGCCAAAAATTAATCTTTGAGAGGTAAAATGGGGGTTTGTGCCCTAAAATTGAGAGCTTGGAGTAGGAAAATGAGGCTTTTAATCTGAAAACGGAGGTTTGTGCCCTAAAATTGAGATATTGGTGAAGAAAAATGAGGCTTTTAATCTGAAAATTGAGTGCTTGTCCCTAAAATTGAGAGCTTGGTGCAGAAAAATGAGGCTTTTAATCTGAAAAAGGAGGTTTGTGCCCTAAAATTGAGATATTGGTGAAGAAAAATGAGGCTTTTCACCCAAAAATTGAGAGCTTGTCCCTAAAATTGAGAGCTTGGAGTAGGAAAATGAGGCTTTTAATCTGAAAAAGGAGGTTTGTGCCCTAAAATTGAGATATTGGTGAAGAAAAATGAGGTTTTTCACCCCAAAAGCGTGGGTTTAGCCCCCATGATAGGGTTTGTGCTGTAAAAAAGGAGAGGTAGGGCCCTGGAAACGAGGCACTGCTGCATAAAAGGGAGGTTGTTACCTGTAGAATCAAAACTTTGGATGCCAAAAATTAATCTTTGAGAGGTAAAATGGGGGTTTGTGCCCTAAAATTGAGAGCTTGGAGTAGGAAAATGAGGCTTTTAATCTGAAAAAGGAGGTTTGTGCCCTAAAATTGAGATATTGGTGCAGAAAAATGAGGCTTTTAACCTGAAAAAGGAGGTTTGTGCCCTAAAATTGAGATATTGGTGCAGAAAAATGAGGCTTTTAACCTGAAAAAGGAGGTTTGTGCCCTAAAATTGAGATATTGGTGAAGAAAAATGAGGTTTTTCACCCAAAAATTGAGAGCTTGTCCCTAAAATTGGGAGCTTGGAGTAGGAAAATGAGGCTTTTAATCTGAAAAAGGAGGTTTGTGCCATAAATTGAGATATTGGTGAAGAAAAATGAGGCTTTTAATCTGAAAATTGAGAGCTTGTCCCTAAAATTGAGAGCTTGGTGCAGAAAAATGAGGCTTTTCACCCAAAAAAGGAGAGCTTGTCCATAACATTGAAATATTGGTGCAGAAAAATGAGGCTTTTCAGGTGAAAAAGGTGGGTTTGGTGCTAAAATTGAGAGCTTGGTGCAGAAAAATGAGGCTTTTCTGGTGAAAAGGGCATTTTGTGCCCTAAAATTGCGAGCTTGTTGTAGGAAAATGAGGCTTTTTTACCCGAAAAAGGCAGGTTTTACCCTAAAATTGAGAGCTTGTTGTAGGAAAATGAGGCTTTTTTACCCGAAAAAGGCGGGTTTTACCCTAAAATTGAGAGCTTGTTGTAGGAAAATGAGGCTTTTCAGGTGAAAAAGGTGGGTTTTACCGTAAAATTGAGAGAGTGTTTCCGAAAAATGAGGCTTTTCAGGTGAAAAAGGTGGGTTTGGTGCAGAAAATTGAGAGCTCTGTGCAGAAAAATGAGGCTTTTTCACCCGAAAAAGGCATTTTGTGCCCGAAATTGAGAGCTTGGTGCAGAAAAATGAGGCTTTTCACCCCAAAAACGCGGGTTTAGCCCCCATGATAGGGTTTGTGCTGTAAAAAAGGAGAGGTAGGGCCCTGGAAACGAGGCACTGCTGCATAAAAGGGAGGTTGTTACCTGTAGAATCAAAACTTTGGATGCCAAAAATTAATCTTTGAGAGGTAAAATGGGGGTTTGTGCCCTAAAATTGAGAGCTTGGAGTAGGAAAATGAGGCTTTTAATCTGAAAAAGGAGGTTTGTGCCCTAAAATTGAGATATTGGTGAAGAAAAATGAGGCTTTTAATCTGAAAATTGAGTGCTTGTCCCTAAAATTGAGAGCTTGGTGCAGAAAAATGAGGCTTTTAATCTGAAAAAGGAGGTTTGTGCCCTAAAATTGAGATATTGGTGAAGAAAAATGAGGCTTTTCACCCAAAAATTGAGAGCTTGTCCCTAAAATTGAGAGCTTGGAGTAGGAAAATGAGGCTTTTAATCTGAAAAAGGAGGTTTGTGCCCTAAAATTGAGATATTGGTGAAGAAAAATGAGGTTTTTCACCCCAAAAGCGTGGGTTTAGCCCCCATGATAGGGTTTGTGCTGTAAAAAAGGAGAGGTAGGGCCCTGGAAACGAGGCACTGCTGCATAAAAGGGAGGTTGTTACCTGTAGAATCAAAACTTTGGATGCCAAAAATTAATCTTTGAGAGGTAAAATGGGGGTTTGTGCCCTAAAATTGAGAGCTTGGAGTAGGAAAATGAGGCTTTTAATCTGAAAAAGGAGGTTTGTGCCCTAAAATTGAGATATTGGTGCAGAAAAATGAGGCTTTTAACCTGAAAAAGGAGGTTTGTGCCCTAAAATTGAGATATTGGTGCAGAAAAATGAGGCTTTTAACCTGAAAAAGGAGGTTTGTGCCCTAAAATTGAGATATTGGTGAAGAAAAATGAGGTTTTTCACCCAAAAATTGAGAGCTTGTCCCTAAAATTGGGAGCTTGGAGTAGGAAAATGAGGCTTTTAATCTGAAAAAGGAGGTTTGTGCCATAAATTGAGATATTGGTGAAGAAAAATGAGGCTTTTAATCTGAAAATTGAGAGCTTGTCCCTAAAATTGAGAGCTTGGTGCAGAAAAATGAGGCTTTTCACCCAAAAAAGGAGAGCTTGTCCATAACATTGAAATATTGGTGCAGAAAAATGAGGCTTTTCAGGTGAAAAAGGTGGGTTTGGTGCTAAAATTGAGAGCTTGGTGCAGAAAAATGAGGCTTTTCTGGTGAAAAGGGCATTTTGTGCCCTAAAATTGCGAGCTTGTTGTAGGAAAATGAGGCTTTTTTACCCGAAAAAGGCAGGTTTTACCCTAAAATTGAGAGCTTGTTGTAGGAAAATGAGGCTTTTTTACCCGAAAAAGGCGGGTTTTACCCTAAAATTGAGAGCTTGTTGTAGGAAAATGAGGCTTTTCAGGTGAAAAAGGTGGGTTTTACCGTAAAATTGAGAGAGTGTTTCCGAAAAATGAGGCTTTTCAGGTGAAAAAGGTGGGTTTGGTGCAGAAAATTGAGAGCTCTGTGCAGAAAAATGAGGCTTTTTCACCCGAAAAAGGCATTTTGTGCCCGAAATTGAGAGCTTGGTGCAGAAAAATGAGGCTTTTCACCCCAAAAACGCGGGTTTAGCCCCCATGATAGGGTTTGTGCTGTAAAAAAGGAGAGGTAGGGCCCTGGAAACGAGGCACTGCTGCATAAAAGGGAGGTTGTTACCTGTAGAATCAAAACTTTGGATGCCAAAAATTAATCTTTGAGAGGTAAAATGGGGGTTTGTGCCCTAAAATTGAGAGCTTGGAGTAGGAAAATGAGGCTTTTAATCTGAAAAAGGAGGTTTGTGCCCTAAAATTGAGATATTGGTGAAGAAAAATGAGGCTTTTCACCCAAAAATTGAGAGCTTGTCCCTAAAATTGAGAGCTTGGAGTAGGAAAATGAGGCTTTTAATCTGAAAAAGGAGGTTTGTGCCCTAAAATTGAGATATTGGTGAAGAAAAATGAGGCTTTTAATCTGAAAATTGAGTGCTTGTCCCTAAAATTGAGAGCTTGGTGCAGAAAAATGAGGCTTTTCACCCAAAAATTGAGAGCTTGTCCCTAAAATTGAGAGCTTGGAGTAGGAAAATGAGGCTTTTAATCTGAAAACGGAGGTTTGTGCCCTAAAATTGAGATATTGGTGCAGAAAAATGAGGCTTTTCCACCCAAAAAAGGTGGGTTTTACCCTAAAATTGAGAGCTTGGTGAAGAAAAATGATTCTTTTCACCCGCAGAAATGCGGTTTCTGCCCTAAAATGGAGAGCTTGGTACAGAAAAATGAGGCTTTTCATCTGAAAAATGCAGGTTTGGCCTTAAAATTGCGCTATTGGTGCAGAAAAATGAGGCTTTTCACCCAAAAAAGGGAGCTTGTCCATAACATTGAAATATTGGTGCAGAAAAATGAGGCTTTTTAGGTGAAAAAGGTGGGTTTGGTGCTAAAATTGAGAGCTTGTTGCAGAAAAATGAGGCTTTACGTGTGAAAAAGACGGTTTGTGCCCTAAAATTGAGAGCTTGGAGTAGGAAAATGAGGCTTTTAATCTGAAAAAGGAGGTTTGTGCCCTAAAATTGAGATATTGGTGCAGAAAAATGAGGCTTTTCCACCCAAAAAAGGTGGGTTTTACCCTAAAATTGAGAGCTTGTTGCAGAAAAATGAGGCTTTTCAGCAGAAAAAGGTTGTTTCCGCCCTAAAATTGAGAGCTTGGTACAGAAAAATGAGGTTTTTCACCCCAAAAGCGTGGGTTTAGCCCCCATGATAGGGTTTGTGCTGTAAAAAAGGAGAGGTAGGGCCCTGGAAACGAGGCACTGCTGCATAAAAGGGAGGTTGTTACCTGTAGAATCAAAACTTTGGATGCCAAAAATTAATCTTTGAGAGGTAAAATGGGGGTTTGTGCCCTAAAATTGAGAGCTTGGAGTAGGAAAATGAGGCTTTTAATCTGAAAAAGGAGGTTTGTGCCCTAAAATTGAGATATTGGTGCAGAAAAATGAGGCTTTTAACCTGAAAAAGGAGGTTTGTGCCCTAAAATTGAGATATTGGTGCAGAAAAATGAGGCTTTTAACCTGAAAAAGGAGGTTTGTGCCCTAAAATTGAGATATTGGTGAAGAAAAATGAGGTTTTTCACCCAAAAATTGAGAGCTTGTCCCTAAAATTGGAAGCTTGGAGTAGGAAAATGAGGCTTTTAATCTGAAAAAGGAGGTTTGTGCCATAAATTGAGATATTGGTGAAGAAAAATCAGGCTTTTAATCTGAAAATTGAGAGCTTGTCCCTAAAATTGAGAGCTTGGTGCAGAAAAATGAGGCTTTTCACCCAAAAAAGGAGAGCTTGTCCATAACATTGAAATATTGGTGCAGAAAAATGAGGCTTTTCAGGTGAAAAAGGTGGGTTTGGTGCTAAAATTGAGAGCTTGGTGCAGAAAAATGAGGCTTTTCTGGTGAAAAGGGCATTTTGTGCCCTAAAATTGCGAGCTTGTTGTAGGAAAATGAGGCTTTTTTACCCGAAAAAGGCAGGTTTTACCCTAAAATTGAGAGCTTGTTGTAGGAAAATGAGGCTTTTTTACCCGAAAAAGGCGGGTTTTACCCTAAAATTGAGAGCTTGTTGTAGGAAAATGAGGCTTTTCAGGTGAAAAAGGCGGGTTTTACCGTAAAATTGAGAGAGTGTTTCCGAAAAATGAGGCTTTTCAGGTGAAAAAGGTGGGTTTGGTGCAGAAAATTGAGAGCTCTGTGCAGAAAAATGAGGCTTTTTCACCCGAAAAAGGCATTTTGTGCCCGAAATTGAGAGCTTGGTGCAGAAAAATGAGGCTTTTCACCCCAAAAACGCGGGTTTAGCCCCCATGATAGGGTTTGTGCTGTAAAAAAGGAGAGGTAGGGCCCTGGAAACGAGGCACTGCTGCATAAAAGGGAGGTTGTTACCTGTAGAATCAAAACTTTGGATGCCAAAAATTAATCTTTGAGAGGTAAAATGGGGGTTTGTGCCCTAAAATTGAGAGCTTGGAGTAGGAAAATGAGGCTTTTAATCTGAAAAAGGAGGTTTGTGCCCTAAAATTGAGATATTGGTGCAGAAAAATGAGGCTTTTAACCTGAAAAAGGAGGTTTGTGCCCTAAAATTGAGATATTGGTGAAGAAAAATGAGGCTTTTCACCCAAAAATTGAGAGCTTGTCCCTAAAATTGGGAGCTTGGAGTAGGAAAATGAGGCTTTTAATCTGAAAAAGGAGGTTTGTGCCATAAATTGAGATATTGGTGAAGAAAAATGAGGCTTTTAATCTGAAAATTGAGAGCTTGTCCCTAAAATTGAGAGCTTGGTGCAGAAAAATGAGGCTTTTCACCCAAAAAAGGAGAGCTTGTCCATAACATTGAAATATTGGTGCAGAAAAATGAGGCTTTTCAGGTGAAAAAGGTGGGTTTGGTGCTAAAATTGAGAGCTTGGTGCAGAAAAATGAGGCTTTTCTGGTGAAAAGGGCATTTTGTGCCCTAAAATTGCGAGCTTGTTGTAGGAAAATGAGGCTTTTTTACCCGAAAAAGGCGGGTTTTACCCTAAAATTGAGAGCTTGTTGTAGGAAAATGAGGCTTTTTTACCCGAAAAAGGCAGGTTTTACCCTAAAATTGCGAGCTTGTTGTAGGAAAATGAGGCTTTTCAGGTGAAAAAGGCGGGTTTTACCGTAAAATTGAGAGAGTGTTTCCGAAAAATGAGGCTTTTCAGGTGAAAAAGGTGGGTTTGGTGCAGAAAATTGAGAGCTCTGTGCAGAAAAATGAGGCTTTTTCACCCGAAAAAGGCATTTTGTGCCCAAAATTGAGAGCTTGGTGCAGAAAAATGAGGCTTTTCACCCCAAAAACGCGGGTTTAGCCCCCATGATAGGGTTTGTGCTGTAAAAAAGGAGAGGTAGGGCCCTGGAAACGAGGCACTGCTGCATAAAAGGGAGGTTGTTACCTGTAGAATCAAAAGCTTGGATGCCAAAAATTAATCTTTGAGAGGTAAAATGGGGGTTTGTGCCCTAAAATTGAGAGCTTGGAGTAGGAAAATGAGGCTTTTAATCTGAAAAAGGAGGTTTGTGCCCTAAAATTGAGATATTGGTGCAGAAAAATGAGGCTTTTCCACCCAAAAAAGGTGGGTTTTACCCTAAAATTGAGAGCTTGTTGCAGAAAAATGAGGCTTTTCAGCAGAAAAAGGTTGTTTCCGCCCTAAAATTGAGAGCTTGGTACAGAAAAATGAGGTTTTTCACCCCAAAAGCGTGGGTTTAGCCCCCATGATAGGGTTTGTGCTGTAAAAAAGGAGAGGTAGGGCCCTGGAAACGAGGCACTGCTGCATAAAAGGGAGGTTGTTACCTGTAGAATCAAAACTTTGGATGCCAAAAATTAATCTTTGAGAGGTAAAATGGGGGTTTGTGCCCTAAAATTGAGAGCTTGGAGTAGGAAAATGAGGCTTTTAATCTGAAAAAGGAGGTTTGTGCCCTAAAATTGAGATATTGGTGCAGAAAAATGAGGCTTTTAACCTGAAAAAGGAGGTTTGTGCCCTAAAATTGAGATATTGGTGCAGAAAAATGAGGCTTTTAACCTGAAAAAGGAGGTTTGTGCCCTAAAATTGAGATATTGGTGAAGAAAAATGAGGTTTTTCACCCAAAAATTGAGAGCTTGTCCCTAAAATTGGAAGCTTGGAGTAGGAAAATGAGGCTTTTAATCTGAAAAAGGAGGTTTGTGCCATAAATTGAGATATTGGTGAAGAAAAATGAGGCTTTTAATCTGAAAATTGAGAGCTTGTCCCTAAAATTGAGAGCTTGGTGCAGAAAAATGAGGCTTTTCACCCAAAAAAGGAGAGCTTGTCCATAACATTGAAATATTGGTGCAGAAAAATGAGGCTTTTCAGGTGAAAAAGGTGGGTTTGGTGCTAAAATTGAGAGCTTGGTGCAGAAAAATGAGGCTTTTCTGGTGAAAAGGGCATTTTGTGCCCTAAAATTGCGAGCTTGTTGTAGGAAAATGAGGCTTTTTTACCCGAAAAAGGCAGGTTTTACCCTAAAATTGAGAGCTTGTTGTAGGAAAATGAGGCTTTTTTACCCGAAAAAGGCGGGTTTTACCCTAAAATTGAGAGCTTGTTGTAGGAAAATGAGGCTTTTCAGGTGAAAAAGGTGGGTTTTACCGTAAAATTGAGAGAGTGTTTCCGAAAAATGAGGCTTTTCAGGTGAAAAAGGTGGGTTTGGTGCAGAAAATTGAGAGCTCTGTGCAGAAAAATGAGGCTTTTTCACCCGAAAAAGGCATTTTGTGCCCGAAATTGAGAGCTTGGTGCAGAAAAATGAGGCTTTTCACCCCAAAAACGCGGGTTTAGCCCCCATGATAGGGTTTGTGCTGTAAAAAAGGAGAGGTAGGGCCCTGGAAACGAGGCACTGCTGCATAAAAGGGAGGTTGTTACCTGTAGAATCAAAACTTTGGATGCCAAAAATTAATCTTTGAGAGGTAAAATGGGGGTTTGTGCCCTAAAATTGAGAGCTTGGAGTAGGAAAATGAGGCTTTTAATCTGAAAAAGGAGGTTTGTGCCCTAAAATTGAGATATTGGTGAAGAAAAATGAGGCTTTTCACCCAAAAATTGAGAGCTTGTCCCTAAAATTGAGAGCTTGGAGTAGGAAAATGAGGCTTTTAATCTGAAAAAGGAGGTTTGTGCCCTAAAATTGAGATATTGGTGAAGAAAAATGAGGCTTTTAATCTGAAAATTGAGTGCTTGTCCCTAAAATTGAGAGCTTGGTGCAGAAAAATGAGGCTTTTCACCCAAAAATTGAGAGCTTGTCCCTAAAATTGAGAGCTTGGAGTAGGAAAATGAGGCTTTTAATCTGAAAACGGAGGTTTGTGCCCTAAAATTGAGATATTGGTGCAGAAAAATGAGGCTTTTCCACCCAAAAAAGGTGGGTTTTACCCTAAAATTGAGAGCTTGGTGAAGAAAAATGATTCTTTTCACCCGCAGAAATGCGGTTTCTGCCCTAAAATGGAGAGCTTGGTACAGAAAAATGAGGCTTTTCATCTGAAAAATGCAGGTTTGGCCTTAAAATTGCGCTATTGGTGCAGAAAAATGAGGCTTTTCACCCAAAAAAGGGAGCTTGTCCATAACATTGAAATATTGGTGCAGAAAAATGAGGCTTTTTAGGTGAAAAAGGTGGGTTTGGTGCTAAAATTGAGAGCTTGTTGCAGAAAAATGAGGCTTTACGTGTGAAAAAGACGGTTTCTGCCCTAAAATTGAGAGCTTGGAGTAGGAAAATGAGGCTTTTAATCTGAAAAAGGAGGTTTGTGCCCTAAAATTGAGATATTGGTGCAGAAAAATGAGGCTTTTCCACCCAAAAAAGGTGGGTTTTACCCTAAAATTGAGAGCTTGTTGCAGAAAAATGAGGCTTTTCAGCAGAAAAAGGTTGTTTCCGCCCTAAAATTGAGAGCTTGGTACAGAAAAATGAGGTTTTTCACCCCAAAAGCGTGGGTTTAGCCCCCATGATAGGGTTTGTGCTGTAAAAAAGGAGAGGTAGGGCCCTGGAAACGAGGCACTGCTGCATAAAAGGGAGGTTGTTACCTGTAGAATCAAAACTTTGGATGCCAAAAATTAATCTTTGAGAGGTAAAATGGGGGTTTGTGCCCTAAAATTGAGAGCTTGGAGTAGGAAAATGAGGCTTTTAATCTGAAAAAGGAGGTTTGTGCCCTAAAATTGAGATATTGGTGCAGAAAAATGAGGCTTTTAACCTGAAAAAGGAGGTTTGTGCCCTAAAATTGAGATATTGGTGCAGAAAAATGAGGCTTTTAACCTGAAAAAGGAGGTTTGTGCCCTAAAATTGAGATATTGGTGAAGAAAAATGAGGTTTTTCACCCAAAAATTGAGAGCTTGTCCCTAAAATTGGAAGCTTGGAGTAGGAAAATGAGGCTTTTAATCTGAAAAAGGAGGTTTGTGCCATAAATTGAGATATTGGTGAAGAAAAATGAGGCTTTTAATCTGAAAATTGAGAGCTTGTCCCTAAAATTGAGAGCTTGGTGCAGAAAAATGAGGCTTTTCACCCAAAAAAGGAGAGCTTGTCCATAACATTGAAATATTGGTGCAGAAAAATGAGGCTTTTCAGGTGAAAAAGGTGGGTTTGGTGCTAAAATTGAGAGCTTGGTGCAGAAAAATGAGGCTTTTCTGGTGAAAAGGGCATTTTGTGCCCTAAAATTGCGAGCTTGTTGTAGGAAAATGAGGCTTTTTTACCCGAAAAAGGCAGGTTTTACCCTAAAATTGAGAGCTTGTTGTAGGAAAATGAGGCTTTTTTACCCGAAAAAGGCGGGTTTTACCCTAAAATTGCGAGCTTGTTGTAGGAAAATGAGGCTTTTCAGGTGAAAAAGGCGGGTTTTACCGTAAAATTGAGAGAGTGTTTCCGAAAAATGAGGCTTTTCAGGTGAAAAAGGTGGGTTTGGTGCAGAAAATTGAGAGCTCTGTGCAGAAAAATGAGGCTTTTTCACCCGAAAAAGGCATTTTGTGCCCGAAATTGAGAGCTTGGTGCAGAAAAATGAGGCTTTTCACCCCAAAAACGCGGGTTTAGCCCCCATGATAGGGTTTGTGCTGTAAAAAAGGAGAGGTAGGGCCCTGGAAACGAGGCACTGCTGCATAAAAGGGAGGTTGTTACCTGTAGAATCAAAACTTTGGATGCCAAAAATTAATCTTTGAGAGGTAAAATGGGGGTTTGTGCCCTAAAATTGAGAGCTTGGAGTAGGAAAATGAGGCTTTTAATCTGAAAAAGGAGGTTTGTGCCCTAAAATTGAGATATTGGTGCAGAAAAATGAGGCTTTTAACCTGAAAAAGGAGGTTTGTGCCCTAAAATTGAGATATTGGTGAAGAAAAATGAGGCTTTTCACCCAAAAATTGAGAGCTTGTCCCTAAAATTGGGAGCTTGGAGTAGGAAAATGAGGCTTTTAATCTGAAAAAGGAGGTTTGTGCCATAAATTGAGATATTGGTGAAGAAAAATGAGGCTTTTAATCTGAAAATTGAGAGCTTGTCCCTAAAATTGAGAGCTTGGTGCAGAAAAATGAGGCTTTTCACCCAAAAAAGGAGAGCTTGTCCATAACATTGAAATATTGGTGCAGAAAAATGAGGCTTTTCAGGTGAAAAAGGTGGGTTTGGTGCTAAAATTGAGAGCTTGGTGCAGAAAAATGAGGCTTTTCTGGTGAAAAGGGCATTTTGTGCCCTAAAATTGCGAGCTTGTTGTAGGAAAATGAGGCTTTTTTACCCGAAAAAGGCGGGTTTTACCCTAAAATTGAGAGCTTGTTGTAGGAAAATGAGGCTTTTTTACCCGAAAAAGGCAGGTTTTACCCTAAAATTGCGAGCTTGTTGTAGGAAAATGAGGCTTTTCAGGTGAAAAAGGCGGGTTTTACCGTAAAATTGAGAGAGTGTTTCCGAAAAATGAGGCTTTTCAGGTGAAAAAGGTGGGTTTGGTGCAGAAAATTGAGAGCTCTGTGCAGAAAAATGAGGCTTTTTCACCCGAAAAAGGCATTTTGTGCCCAAAATTGAGAGCTTGGTGCAGAAAAATGAGGCTTTTCACCCCAAAAACGCGGGTTTAGCCCCCATGATAGGGTTTGTGCTGTAAAAAAGGAGAGGTAGGGCCCTGGAAACGAGGCACTGCTGCATAAAAGGGAGGTTGTTACCTGTAGAATCAAAAGCTTGGATGCCAAAAATTAATCTTTGAGAGGTAAAATGGGGGTTTGTGCCCTAAAATTGAGAGCTTGGAGTAGGAAAATGAGGCTTTTAATCTGAAAAAGGAGGTTTGTGCCCTAAAATTGAGATATTGGTGCAGAAAAATGAGGCTTTTCCACCCAAAAAAGGTGGGTTTTACCCTAAAATTGAGAGCTTGTTGCAGAAAAATGAGGCTTTTCAGCAGAAAAAGGTTGTTTCCGCCCTAAAATTGAGAGCTTGGTACAGAAAAATGAGGTTTTTCACCCCAAAAGCGTGGGTTTAGCCCCCATGATAGGGTTTGTGCTGTAAAAAAGGAGAGGTAGGGCCCTGGAAACGAGGCACTGCTGCATAAAAGGGAGGTTGTTACCTGTAGAATCAAAACTTTGGATGCCAAAAATTAATCTTTGAGAGGTAAAATGGGGGTTTGTGCCCTAAAATTGAGAGCTTGGAGTAGGAAAATGAGGCTTTTAATCTGAAAACGGAGGTTTGTGCCCTAAAATTGAGATATTGGTGCAGAAAAATGAGGCTTTTAACCTGAAAAAGGAGGTTTGTGCCCTAAAATTGAGATATTGGTGAAGAAAAATGAGGCTTTTCACCCAAAAATTGAGAGCTTGTCCCTAAAATTGGGAGCTTGGAGTAGGAAAATGAGGCTTTTAATCTGAAAAAGGAGGTTTGTGCCATAAATTGAGATATTGGTGAAGAAAAATGAGGCTTTTAATCTGAAAATTGAGAGCTTGTCCCTAAAATTGAGAGCTTGGTGCAGAAAAATGAGGCTTTTCACCCAAAAAAGGAGAGCTTGTCCATAACATTGAAATATTGGTGCAGAAAAATGAGGCTTTTCAGGTGAAAAAGGTGGGTTTGGTGCTAAAATTGAGAGCTTGGTGCAGAAAAATGAGGCTTTTCTGGTGAAAAGGGCATTTTGTGCCCTAAAATTGCGAGCTTGTTGTAGGAAAATGAGGCTTTTTTACCCGAAAAAGGCAGGTTTTACCCTAAAATTGAGAGCTTGTTGTAGGAAAATGAGGCTTTTTTACCCGAAAAAGGCGGGTTTTACCCTAAAATTGAGAGCTTGTTGTAGGAAAATGAGGCTTTTCAGGTGAAAAAGGCGGGTTTTACCGTAAAATTGAGAGAGTGTTTCCGAAAAATGAGGCTTTTCAGGTGAAAAAGGTGGGTTTGGTGCAGAAAATTGAGAGCTCTGTGCAGAAAAATGAGGCTTTTTCACCCGAAAAAGGCATTTTGTGCCCGAAATTGAGAGCTTGGTGCAGAAAAATGAGGCTTTTCACCCCAAAAACGCGGGTTTAGCCCCCATGATAGGGTTTGTGCTGTAAAAAAGGAGAGGTAGGGCCCTGGAAACGAGGCACTGCTGCATAAAAGGGAGGTTGTTACCTGTAGAATCAAAACTTTGGATGCCAAAAATTAATCTTTGAGAGGTAAAATGGGGGTTTGTGCCCTAAAATTGAGAGCTTGGAGTAGGAAAATGAGGCTTTTAATCTGAAAAAGGAGGTTTGTGCCCTAAAATTGAGATATTGGTGAAGAAAAATGAGGCTTTTAATCTGAAAATTGAGTGCTTGTCCCTAAAATTGAGAGCTTGGTGCAGAAAAATGAGGCTTTTAATCTGAAAAAGGAGGTTTGTGCCCTAAAATTGAGATATTGGTGAAGAAAAATGAGGCTTTTCACCCAAAAATTGAGAGCTTGTCCCTAAAATTGAGAGCTTGGAGTAGGAAAATGAGGCTTTTAATCTGAAAAAGGAGGTTTGTGCCATAAATTGAGATATTGGTGAAGAAAAATGAGGCTTTTAATCTGAAAATTGAGAGCTTGTCCCTAAAATTGAGAGCTTGGTGCAGAAAAATGAGGCTTTTCACCCAAAAAAGGAGAGCTTGTCCATAACATTGAAATATTGGTGCAGAAAAATGAGGCTTTTCAGGTGAAAAAGGCAGGTTTGGTGCTAAAATTGAGAGCTTGGTGCAGAAAAATGAGGCTTTTCTGGTGAAAAGGGCATTTTGTGCCCTAAAATTGCGAGCTTGTTGTAGGAAAATGAGGCTTTTTTACCCGAAAAAGGCAGGTTTTACCCTAAAATTGAGAGCTTGTTGTAGGAAAATGAGGCTTTTTTACCCGAAAAAGGCGGGTTTTACCCTAAAATTGAGAGCTTGTTGTAGGAAAATGAGGCTTTTCAGGTGAAAAAGGCGGGTTTTACCGTAAAATTGAGAGAGTGTTTCCGAAAAATGAGGCTTTTCAGGTGAAAAAGGTGGGTTTGGTGCAGAAAATTGAGAGCTCTGTGCAGAAAAATGAGGCTTTTTCACCCGAAAAAGGCATTTTGTGCCCGAAATTGAGAGCTTGGTGCAGAAAAATGAGGCTTTTCACCCCAAAAACGCGGGTTTAGCCCCCATGATAGGGTTTGTGCTGTAAAAAAGGAGAGGTAGGGCCCTGGAAACGAGGCACTGCTGCATAAAAGGGAGGTTGTTACCTGTAGAATCAAAACTTTGGATGCCAAAAATTAATCTTTGAGAGGTAAAATGGGGGTTTGTGCCCTAAAATTGAGAGCTTGGAGTAGGAAAATGAGGCTTTTAATCTGAAAACGGAGGTTTGTGCCCTAAAATTGAGATATTGGTGAAGAAAAATGAGGCTTTTAATCTGAAAATTGAGTGCTTGTCCCTAAAATTGAGAGCTTGGTGCAGAAAAATGAGGCTTTTAATCTGAAAAAGGAGGTTTGTGCCCTAAAATTGAGATATTGGTGAAGAAAAATGAGGCTTTTCACCCAAAAATTGAGAGCTTGTCCCTAAAATTGAGAGCTTGGAGTAGGAAAATGAGGCTTTTAATCTGAAAAAGGAGGTTTGTGCCCTAAAATTGAGATATTGGTGAAGAAAAATGAGGTTTTTCACCCCAAAAGCGTGGGTTTAGCCCCCATGATAGGGTTTGTGCTGTAAAAAAGGAGAGGTAGGGCCCTGGAAACGAGGCACTGCTGCATAAAAGGGAGGTTGTTACCTGTAGAATCAAAACTTTGGATGCCAAAAATTAATCTTTGAGAGGTAAAATGGGGGTTTGTGCCCTAAAATTGAGAGCTTGGAGTAGGAAAATGAGGCTTTTAATCTGAAAAAGGAGGTTTGTGCCCTAAAATTGAGATATTGGTGCAGAAAAATGAGGCTTTTAACCTGAAAAAGGAGGTTTGTGCCCTAAAATTGAGATATTGGTGCAGAAAAATGAGGCTTTTAACCTGAAAAAGGAGGTTTGTGCCCTAAAATTGAGATATTGGTGAAGAAAAATGAGGTTTTTCACCCAAAAATTGAGAGCTTGTCCCTAAAATTGGGAGCTTGGAGTAGGAAAATGAGGCTTTTAATCTGAAAAAGGAGGTTTGTGCCATAAATTGAGATATTGGTGAAGAAAAATGAGGCTTTTAATCTGAAAATTGAGAGCTTGTCCCTAAAATTGAGAGCTTGGTGCAGAAAAATGAGGCTTTTCACCCAAAAAAGGAGAGCTTGTCCATAACATTGAAATATTGGTGCAGAAAAATGAGGCTTTTCAGGTGAAAAAGGTGGGTTTGGTGCTAAAATTGAGAGCTTGGTGCAGAAAAATGAGGCTTTTCTGGTGAAAAGGGCATTTTGTGCCCTAAAATTGCGAGCTTGTTGTAGGAAAATGAGGCTTTTTTACCCGAAAAAGGCAGGTTTTACCCTAAAATTGAGAGCTTGTTGTAGGAAAATGAGGCTTTTTTACCCGAAAAAGGCGGGTTTTACCCTAAAATTGAGAGCTTGTTGTAGGAAAATGAGGCTTTTCAGGTGAAAAAGGCGGGTTTTACCGTAAAATTGAGAGAGTGTTTCCGAAAAATGAGGCTTTTCAGGTGAAAAAGGTGGGTTTGGTGCAGAAAATTGAGAGCTCTGTGCAGAAAAATGAGGCTTTTTCACCCGAAAAAGGCATTTTGTGCCCGAAATTGAGAGCTTGGTGCAGAAAAATGAGGCTTTTCACCCCAAAAACGCGGGTTTAGCCCCCATGATAGGGTTTGTGCTGTAAAAAAGGAGAGGTAGGGCCCTGGAAACGAGGCACTGCTGCATAAAAGGGAGGTTGTTACCTGTAGAATCAAAACTTTGGATGCCAAAAATTAATCTTTGAGAGGTAAAATGGGGGTTTGTGCCCTAAAATTGAGAGCTTGGAGTAGGAAAATGAGGCTTTTAATCTGAAAAAGGAGGTTTGTGCCCTAAAATTGAGATATTGGTGAAGAAAAATGAGGCTTTTAATCTGAAAATTGAGAGCTTGTCCCTAAAATTGAGAGCTTGGAGTAGGAAAATGAGGCTTTTAATCTGAAAAAGGAGGTTTGTGCCCTAAAATTGAGATATTGGTGAAGAAAAATGAGGCTTTTAATCTGAAAATTGAGTGCTTGTCCCTAAAATTGAGAGCTTGGTGCAGAAAAATGAGGCTTTTCACCCAAAAATTGAGAGCTTGTCCCTAAAATTGAGAGCTTGGAGTAGGAAAATGAGGCTTTTAATCTGAAAACGGAGGTTTGTGCCCTAAAATTGAGATATTGGTGCAGAAAAATGAGGCTTTTCCACCCAAAAAAGGTGGGTTTTACCCTAAAATTGAGAGCTTGGTGAAGAAAAATGATTCTTTTCACCCGCAGAAATGCGGTTTCTGCCCTAAAATGGAGAGCTTGGTACAGAAAAATGAGGCTTTTCATCTGAAAAATGCAGGTTTGGCCTTAAAATTGCGCTATTGGTGCAGAAAAATGAGGCTTTTCACCCAAAAAAGGGAGCTTGTCCATAACATTGAAATATTGGTGCAGAAAAATGAGGCTTTTTAGGTGAAAAAGGTGGGTTTGGTGCTAAAATTGAGAGCTTGTTGCAGAAAAATGAGGCTTTACGTGTGAAAAAGACGGTTTCTGCCCTAAAATTGAGAGCTTGGAGTAGGAAAATGAGGCTTTTAATCTGAAAAAGGAGGTTTGTGCCCTAAAATTGAGATATTGGTGCAGAAAAATGAGGCTTTTCCACCCAAAAAAGGTGGGTTTTACCCTAAAATTGAGAGCTTGTTGCAGAAAAATGAGGCTTTTCAGCAGAAAAAGGTTGTTTCCGCCCTAAAATTGAGAGCTTGGTACAGAAAAATGAGGTTTTTCACCCCAAAAGCGTGGGTTTAGCCCCCATGATAGGGTTTGTGCTGTAAAAAAGGAGAGGTAGGGCCCTGGAAACGAGGCACTGCTGCATAAAAGGGAGGTTGTTACCTGTAGAATCAAAACTTTGGATGCCAAAAATTAATCTTTGAGAGGTAAAATGGGGGTTTGTGCCCTAAAATTGAGAGCTTGGAGTAGGAAAATGAGGCTTTTAATCTGAAAAAGGAGGTTTGTGCCCTAAAATTGAGATATTGGTGCAGAAAAATGAGGCTTTTAACCTGAAAAAGGAGGTTTGTGCCCTAAAATTGAGATATTGGTGCAGAAAAATGAGGCTTTTAACCTGAAAAAGGAGGTTTGTGCCCTAAAATTGAGATATTGGTGAAGAAAAATGAGGCTTTTCACCCAAAAATTGAGAGCTTGTCCCTAAAATTGGGAGCTTGGAGTAGGAAAATGAGGCTTTTAATCTGAAAAAGGAGGTTTGTGCCATAAATTGAGATATTGGTGAAGAAAAATGAGGCTTTTAATCTGAAAATTGAGAGCTTGTCCCTAAAATTGAGAGCTTGGTGCAGAAAAATGAGGCTTTTCACCCAAAAAAGGAGAGCTTGTCCATAACATTGAAATATTGGTGCAGAAAAATGAGGCTTTTCAGGTGAAAAAGGTGGGTTTGGTGCTAAAATTGAGAGCTTGGTGCAGAAAAATGAGGCTTTTCTGGTGAAAAGGGCATTTTGTGCCCTAAAATTGCGAGCTTGTTGTAGGAAAATGAGGCTTTTTTACCCGAAAAAGGCAGGTTTTACCCTAAAATTGAGAGCTTGTTGTAGGAAAATGAGGCTTTTTTACCCGAAAAAGGCGGGTTTTACCCTAAAATTGAGAGCTTGTTGTAGGAAAATGAGGCTTTTCAGGTGAAAAAGGCGGGTTTTACCGTAAAATTGAGAGAGTGTTTCCGAAAAATGAGGCTTTTCAGGTGAAAAAGGTGGGTTTGGTGCAGAAAATTGAGAGCTCTGTGCAGAAAAATGAGGCTTTTTCACCCGAAAAAGGCATTTTGTGCCCGAAATTGAGAGCTTGGTGCAGAAAAATGAGGCTTTTCACCCCAAAAACGCGGGTTTAGCCCCCATGATAGGGTTTGTGCTGTAAAAAAGGAGAGGTAGGGCCCTGGAAACGAGGCACTGCTGCATAAAAGGGAGGTTGTTACCTGTAGAATCAAAACTTTGGATGCCAAAAATTAATCTTTGAGAGGTAAAATGGGGGTTTGTGCCCTAAAATTGAGAGCTTGGAGTAGGAAAATGAGGCTTTTAATCTGAAAAAGGAGGTTTGTGCCCTAAAATTGAGATATTGGTGAAGAAAAATGAGGCTTTTAATCTGAAAATTGAGTGCTTGTCCCTAAAATTGAGAGCTTGGTGCAGAAAAATGAGGCTTTTAATCTGAAAAAGGAGGTTTGTGCCCTAAAATTGAGATATTGGTGAAGAAAAATGAGGCTTTTCACCCAAAAATTGAGAGCTTGTCCCTAAAATTGAGAGCTTGGAGTAGGAAAATGAGGCTTTTAATCTGAAAAAGGAGGTTTGTGCCATAAATTGAGATATTGGTGCAGAAAAATGAGGCTTTTAATCTGAAAATTGAGAGCTTGTCCCTAAAATTGAGAGCTTGGTGCAGAAAAATGAGGCTTTTCACCCAAAAAAGGAGAGCTTGTCCATAACATTGAAATATTGGTGCAGAAAAATGAGGCTTTTCAGGTGAAAAAGGCAGGTTTGGTGCTAAAATTGAGAGCTTGGTGCAGAAAAATGAGGCTTTTCTGGTGAAAAGGGCATTTTGTGCCCTAAAATTGCGAGCTTGTTGTAGGAAAATGAGGCTTTTTTACCCGAAAAAGGCAGGTTTTACCCTAAAATTGAGAGCTTGTTGTAGGAAAATGAGGCTTTTTTACCCGAAAAAGGCGGGTTTTACCCTAAAATTGAGAGCTTGTTGTAGGAAAATGAGGCTTTTCAGGTGAAAAAGGCGGGTTTTACCGTAAAATTGAGAGAGTGTTTCCGAAAAATGAGGCTTTTCAGGTGAAAAAGGTGGGTTTGGTGCAGAAAATTGAGAGCTCTGTGCAGAAAAATGAGGCTTTTTCACCCGAAAAAGGCATTTTGTGCCCGAAATTGAGAGCTTGGTGCAGAAAAATGAGGCTTTTCACCCCAAAAACGCGGGTTTAGCCCCCATGATAGGGTTTGTGCTGTAAAAAAGGAGAGGTAGGGCCCTGGAAACGAGGCACTGCTGCATAAAAGGGAGGTTGTTACCTGTAGAATCAAAACTTTGGATGCCAAAAATTAATCTTTGAGAGGTAAAATGGGGGTTTGTGCCCTAAAATTGAGAGCTTGGAGTAGGAAAATGAGGCTTTTAATCTGAAAAAGGAGGTTTGTGCCCTAAAATTGAGATATTGGTGCAGAAAAATGAGGCTTTTAACCTGAAAAAGGAGGTTTGTGCCCTAAAATTGAGATATTGGTGAAGAAAAATGAGGCTTTTCACCCAAAAATTGAGAGCTTGTCCCTAAAATTGGGAGCTTGGAGTAGGAAAATGAGGCTTTTAATCTGAAAAAGGAGGTTTGTGCCATAAATTGAGATATTGGTGAAGAAAAATGAGGCTTTTAATCTGAAAATTGAGAGCTTGTCCCTAAAATTGAGAGCTTGGTGCAGAAAAATGAGGCTTTTCACCCAAAAAAGGAGAGCTTGTCCATAACATTGAAATATTGGTGCAGAAAAATGAGGCTTTTCAGGTGAAAAAGGCAGGTTTGGTGCTAAAATTGAGAGCTTGGTGCAGAAAAATGAGGCTTTTCTGGTGAAAAGGGCATTTTGTGCCCTAAAATTGCGAGCTTGTTGTAGGAAAATGAGGCTTTTTTACCCGAAAAAGGCAGGTTTTACCCTAAAATTGAGAGCTTGTTGTAGGAAAATGAGGCTTTTTTACCCGAAAAAGGCGGGTTTTACCCTAAAATTGAGAGCTTGTTGTAGGAAAATGAGGCTTTTCAGGTGAAAAAGGCGGGTTTTACCGTAAAATTGAGAGAGTGTTTCCGAAAAATGAGGCTTTTCAGGTGAAAAAGGTGGGTTTGGTGCAGAAAATTGAGAGCTCTGTGCAGAAAAATGAGGCTTTTTCACCCGAAAAAGGCATTTTGTGCCCGAAATTGAGAGCTTGGTGCAGAAAAATGAGGCTTTTCACCCCAAAAACGCGGGTTTAGCCCCCATGATAGGGTTTGTGCTGTAAAAAAGGAGAGGTAGGGCCCTGGAAACGAGGCACTGCTGCATAAAAGGGAGGTTGTTACCTGTAGAATCAAAACTTTGGATGCCAAAAATTAATCTTTGAGAGGTAAAATGGGGGTTTGTGCCCTAAAATTGAGAGCTTGGAGTAGGAAAATGAGGCTTTTAATCTGAAAACGGAGGTTTGTGCCCTAAAATTGAGATATTGGTGAAGAAAAATGAGGCTTTTAATCTGAAAATTGAGTGCTTGTCCCTAAAATTGAGAGCTTGGTGCAGAAAAATGAGGCTTTTAATCTGAAAAAGGAGGTTTGTGCCCTAAAATTGAGATATTGGTGAAGAAAAATGAGGCTTTTCACCCAAAAATTGAGAGCTTGTCCCTAAAATTGAGAGCTTGGAGTAGGAAAATGAGGCTTTTAATCTGAAAAAGGAGGTTTGTGCCCTAAAATTGAGATATTGGTGAAGAAAAATGAGGTTTTTCACCCCAAAAGCGTGGGTTTAGCCCCCATGATAGGGTTTGTGCTGTAAAAAAGGAGAGGTAGGGCCCTGGAAACGAGGCACTGCTGCATAAAAGGGAGGTTGTTACCTGTAGAATCAAAACTTTGGATGCCAAAAATTAATCTTTGAGAGGTAAAATGGGGGTTTGTGCCCTAAAATTGAGAGCTTGGAGTAGGAAAATGAGGCTTTTAATCTGAAAAAGGAGGTTTGTGCCCTAAAATTGAGATATTGGTGCAGAAAAATGAGGCTTTTAACCTGAAAAAGGAGGTTTGTGCCCTAAAATTGAGATATTGGTGCAGAAAAATGAGGCTTTTAACCTGAAAAAGGAGGTTTGTGCCCTAAAATTGAGATATTGGTGAAGAAAAATGAGGTTTTTCACCCAAAAATTGAGAGCTTGTCCCTAAAATTGGGAGCTTGGAGTAGGAAAATGAGGCTTTTAATCTGAAAAAGGAGGTTTGTGCCATAAATTGAGATATTGGTGAAGAAAAATGAGGCTTTTAATCTGAAAATTGAGAGCTTGTCCCTAAAATTGAGAGCTTGGTGCAGAAAAATGAGGCTTTTCACCCAAAAAAGGAGAGCTTGTCCATAACATTGAAATATTGGTGCAGAAAAATGAGGCTTTTCAGGTGAAAAAGGTGGGTTTGGTGCTAAAATTGAGAGCTTGGTGCAGAAAAATGAGGCTTTTCTGGTGAAAAGGGCATTTTGTGCCCTAAAATTGCGAGCTTGTTGTAGGAAAATGAGGCTTTTTTACCCGAAAAAGGCAGGTTTTACCCTAAAATTGAGAGCTTGTTGTAGGAAAATGAGGCTTTTTTACCCGAAAAAGGCGGGTTTTACCCTAAAATTGAGAGCTTGTTGTAGGAAAATGAGGCTTTTCAGGTGAAAAAGGTGGGTTTTACCGTAAAATTGAGAGAGTGTTTCCGAAAAATGAGGCTTTTCAGGTGAAAAAGGTGGGTTTGGTGCAGAAAATTGAGAGCTCTGTGCAGAAAAATGAGGCTTTTTCACCCGAAAAAGGCATTTTGTGCCCGAAATTGAGAGCTTGGTGCAGAAAAATGAGGCTTTTCACCCCAAAAACGCGGGTTTAGCCCCCATGATAGGGTTTGTGCTGTAAAAAAGGAGAGGTAGGGCCCTGGAAACGAGGCACTGCTGCATAAAAGGGAGGTTGTTACCTGTAGAATCAAAACTTTGGATGCCAAAAATTAATCTTTGAGAGGTAAAATGGGGGTTTGTGCCCTAAAATTGAGAGCTTGGAGTAGGAAAATGAGGCTTTTAATCTGAAAAAGGAGGTTTGTGCCCTAAAATTGAGATATTGGTGAAGAAAAATGAGGCTTTTCACCCAAAAATTGAGAGCTTGTCCCTAAAATTGAGAGCTTGGAGTAGGAAAATGAGGCTTTTAATCTGAAAAAGGAGGTTTGTGCCCTAAAATTGAGATATTGGTGAAGAAAAATGAGGCTTTTAATCTGAAAATTGAGTGCTTGTCCCTAAAATTGAGAGCTTGGTGCAGAAAAATGAGGCTTTTCACCCAAAAATTGAGAGCTTGTCCCTAAAATTGAGAGCTTGGAGTAGGAAAATGAGGCTTTTAATCTGAAAACGGAGGTTTGTGCCCTAAAATTGAGATATTGGTGCAGAAAAATGAGGCTTTTCCACCCAAAAAAGGTGGGTTTTACCCTAAAATTGAGAGCTTGGTGAAGAAAAATGATTCTTTTCACCCGCAGAAATGCGGTTTCTGCCCTAAAATGGAGAGCTTGGTACAGAAAAATGAGGCTTTTCATCTGAAAAATGCAGGTTTGGCCTTAAAATTGCGCTATTGGTGCAGAAAAATGGGGCTTTTCACCCAAAAAAGGGAGCTTGTCCATAACATTGAAATATTGGTGCAGAAAAATGAGGCTTTTTAGGTGAAAAAGGTGGGTTTGGTGCTAAAATTGAGAGCTTGGTGCAGAAAAATGAGGCTTTTCTGGTGAAAAAGACGGTTTCTGCCCTAAAATTGAGAGCTTGGAGTAGGAAAATGAGGCTTTTAATCTGAAAAAGGAGGTTTGTGCCCTAAAATTGAGATATTGGTGCAGAAAAATGAGGCTTTTCCACCCAAAAAAGGTGGGTTTTACCCTAAAATTGAGAGCTTGTTGCAGAAAAATGAGGCTTTTCAGCAGAAAAAGGTTGTTTCCGCCCTAAAATTGAGAGCTTGGTACAGAAAAATGAGGTTTTTCACCCCAAAAGCGTGGGTTTAGCCCCCATGATAGGGTTTGTGCTGTATAAAAGTAGAGTTAGGGCCCAGGAAACGAGGCACTGCTGCATAAAAGGGAGGTTGTTACCTGTAGAATCAAAACTTTGGATGCCAAAAATTAATCTTTGAGAGGTAAAATGGGGGTTTGTGCCCTAAAATTGAGAGCTTGGAGTAGGAAAATGAGGCTTTTAATCTGAAAAAGGAGGTTTGTGCCCTAAAATTGAGATATTGGTGCAGAAAAATGAGGCTTTTAACCTGAAAAAGGAGGTTTGTGCCCTAAAATTGAGATATTGGTGCAGAAAAATGAGGCTTTTAACCTGAAAAAGGAGGTTTGTGCCCTAAAATTGAGATATTGGTGAAGAAAAATGAGGTTTTTCACCCAAAAATTGAGAGCTTGTCCCTAAAATTGGAAGCTTGGAGTAGGAAAATGAGGCTTTTAATCTGAAAAAGGAGGTTTGTGCCATAAATTGAGATATTGGTGAAGAAAAATGAGGCTTTTAATCTGAAAATTGAGAGCTTGTCCCTAAAATTGAGAGCTTGGTGCAGAAAAATGAGGCTTTTCACCCAAAAAAGGAGAGCTTGTCCATAACATTGAAATATTGGTGCAGAAAAATGAGGCTTTTCAGGTGAAAAAGGTGGGTTTGGTGCTAAAATTGAGAGCTTGGTGCAGAAAAATGAGGCTTTTCTGGTGAAAAGGGCATTTTGTGCCCTAAAATTGCGAGCTTGTTGTAGGAAAATGAGGCTTTTTTACCCGAAAAAGGCAGGTTTTACCCTAAAATTGAGAGCTTGTTGTAGGAAAATGAGGCTTTTTTACCCGAAAAAGGCGGGTTTTACCCTAAAATTGAGAGCTTGTTGTAGGAAAATGAGGCTTTTCAGGTGAAAAAGGCGGGTTTTACCGTAAAATTGAGAGAGTGTTTCCGAAAAATGAGGCTTTTCAGGTGAAAAAGGTGGGTTTGGTGCAGAAAATTGAGAGCTCTGTGCAGAAAAATGAGGCTTTTTCACCCGAAAAAGGCATTTTGTGCCCGAAATTGAGAGCTTGGTGCAGAAAAATGAGGCTTTTCACCCCAAAAACGCGGGTTTAGCCCCCATGATAGGGTTTGTGCTGTAAAAAAGGAGAGGTAGGGCCCTGGAAACGAGGCACTGCTGCATAAAAGGGAGGTTGTTACCTGTAGAATCAAAACTTTGGATGCCAAAAATTAATCTTTGAGAGGTAAAATGGGGGTTTGTGCCCTAAAATTGAGAGCTTGGAGTAGGAAAATGAGGCTTTTAATCTGAAAAAGGAGGTTTGTGCCCTAAAATTGAGATATTGGTGCAGAAAAATGAGGCTTTTAACCTGAAAAAGGAGGTTTGTGCCCTAAAATTGAGATATTGGTGAAGAAAAATGAGGCTTTTCACCCAAAAATTGAGAGCTTGTCCCTAAAATTGGGAGCTTGGAGTAGGAAAATGAGGCTTTTAATCTGAAAAAGGAGGTTTGTGCCATAAATTGAGATATTGGTGAAGAAAAATGAGGCTTTTAATCTGAAAATTGAGAGCTTGTCCCTAAAATTGAGAGCTTGGTGCAGAAAAATGAGGCTTTTCACCCAAAAAAGGAGAGCTTGTCCATAACATTGAAATATTGGTGCAGAAAAATGAGGCTTTTCAGGTGAAAAAGGTGGGTTTGGTGCTAAAATTGAGAGCTTGGTGCAGAAAAATGAGGCTTTTCTGGTGAAAAGGGCATTTTGTGCCCTAAAATTGCGAGCTTGTTGTAGGAAAATGAGGCTTTTTTACCCGAAAAAGGCAGGTTTTACCCTAAAATTGAGAGCTTGTTGTAGGAAAATGAGGCTTTTTTACCCGAAAAAGGCGGGTTTTACCCTAAAATTGAGAGCTTGTTGTAGGAAAATGAGGCTTTTCAGGTGAAAAAGGCGGGTTTTACCGTAAAATTGAGAGAGTGTTTCCGAAAAATGAGGCTTTTCAGGTGAAAAAGGTGGGTTTGGTGCAGAAAATTGAGAGCTCTGTGCAGAAAAATGAGGCTTTTTCACCCGAAAAAGGCATTTTGTGCCCGAAATTGAGAGCTTGGTGCAGAAAAATGAGGCTTTTCACCCCAAAAACGCGGGTTTAGCCCCCATGATAGGGTTTGTGCTGTAAAAAAGGAGAGGTAGGGCCCTGGAAACGAGGCACTGCTGCATAAAAGGGAGGTTGTTACCTGTAGAATCAAAACTTTGGATGCCAAAAATTAATCTTTGAGAGGTAAAATGGGGGTTTGTGCCCTAAAATTGAGAGCTTGGAGTAGGAAAATGAGGCTTTTAATCTGAAAAAGGAGGTTTGTGCCCTAAAATTGAGATATTGGTGCAGAAAAATGAGGCTTTTAACCTGAAAAAGGAGGTTTGTGCCCTAAAATTGAGATATTGGTGAAGAAAAATGAGGCTTTTCACCCAAAAATTGAGAGCTTGTCCCTAAAATTGGGAGCTTGGAGTAGGAAAATGAGGCTTTTAATCTTAAAAAGGAGGTTTGTGCCATAAATTGAGATATTGGTGAAGAAAAATGAGGCTTTTAATCTGAAAATTGAGAGCTTGTCCCTAAAATTGAGAGCTTGGTGCAGAAAAATGAGGCTTTTCACCCAAAAAAGGAGAGCTTGTCCATAACATTGAAATATTGGTGCAGAAAAATGAGGCTTTTCAGGTGAAAAAGGTGGGTTTGGTGCTAAAATTGAGAGCTTGGTGCAGAAAAATGAGGCTTTTCTGGTGAAAAGGGCATTTTGTGCCCTAAAATTGCGAGCTTGTTGTAGGAAAATGAGGCTTTTTTACCCGAAAAAGGCAGGTTTTACCCTAAAATTGAGAGCTTGTTGTAGGAAAATGAGGCTTTTTTACCCGAAAAAGGCGGGTTTTACCCTAAAATTGAGAGCTTGTTGTAGGAAAATGAGGCTTTTCAGGTGAAAAAGGCGGGTTTTACCGTAAAATTGAGAGAGTGTTTCCGAAAAATGAGGCTTTTCAGGTGAAAAAGGTGGGTTTGGTGCAGAAAATTGAGAGCTCTGTGCAGAAAAATGAGGCTTTTTCACCCGAAAAAGGCATTTTGTGCCCGAAATTGAGAGCTTGGTGCAGAAAAATGAGGCTTTTCACCCCAAAAACGCGGGTTTAGCCCCCATGATAGGGTTTGTGCTGTAAAAAAGGAGAGGTAGGGCCCTGGAAACGAGGCACTGCTGCATAAAAGGGAGGTTGTTACCTGTAGAATCAAAACTTTGGATGCCAAAAATTAATCTTTGAGAGGTAAAATGGGGGTTTGTGCCCTAAAATTGAGAGCTTGGAGTAGGAAAATGAGGCTTTTAATCTGAAAAAGGAGGTTTGTGCCCTAAAATTGAGATATTGGTGCAGAAAAATGAGGCTTTTAACCTGAAAAAGGAGGTTTGTGCCCTAAAATTGAGATATTGGTGAAGAAAAATGAGGCTTTTCACCCAAAAATTGAGAGCTTGTCCCTAAAATTGGGAGCTTGGAGTAGGAAAATGAGGCTTTTAATCTGAAAAAGGAGGTTTGTGCCATAAATTGAGATATTGGTGAAGAAAAATGAGGCTTTTAATCTGAAAATTGAGAGCTTGTCCCTAAAATTGAGAGCTTGGTGCAGAAAAATGAGGCTTTTCACCCAAAAAAGGAGAGCTTGTCCATAACATTGAAATATTGGTGCAGAAAAATGAGGCTTTTCAGGTGAAAAAGGTGGGTTTGGTGCTAAAATTGAGAGCTTGGTGCAGAAAAATGAGGCTTTTCTGGTGAAAAGGGCATTTTGTGCCCTAAAATTGCGAGCTTGTTGTAGGAAAATGAGGCTTTTTTACCCGAAAAAGGCAGGTTTTACCCTAAAATTGAGAGCTTGTTGTAGGAAAATGAGGCTTTTTTACCCGAAAAAGGCGGGTTTTACCCTAAAATTGAGAGCTTGTTGTAGGAAAATGAGGCTTTTCAGGTGAAAAAGGCGGGTTTTACCGTAAAATTGAGAGAGTGTTTCCGAAAAATGAGGCTTTTCAGGTGAAAAAGGTGGGTTTGGTGCAGAAAATTGAGAGCTCTGTGCAGAAAAATGAGGCTTTTTCACCCGAAAAAGGCATTTTGTGCCCGAAATTGAGAGCTTGGTGCAGAAAAATGAGGCTTTTCACCCCAAAAACGCGGGTTTAGCCCCCATGATAGGGTTTGTGCTGTAAAAAAGGAGAGGTAGGGCCCTGGAAACGAGGCACTGCTGCATAAAAGGGAGGTTGTTACCTGTAGAATCAAAACTTTGGATGCCAAAAATTAATCTTTGAGAGGTAAAATGGGGGTTTGTGCCCTAAAATTGAGAGCTTGGAGTAGGAAAATGAGGCTTTTAATCTGAAAAAGGAGGTTTGTGCCCTAAAATTGAGATATTGGTGAAGAAAAATGAGGCTTTTCACCCAAAAATTGAGAGCTTGTCCCTAAAATTGAGAGCTTGGAGTAGGAAAATGAGGCTTTTAATCTGAAAAAGGAGGTTTGTGCCCTAAAATTGAGATATTGGTGAAGAAAAATGAGGCTTTTCACCCAAAAATTGAGAGCTTGTCCCTAAAATTGAGAGCTTGGTGCAGAAAAATGAGGCTTTTCACCCAAAAATTGAGAGATTGTCCCTAAAATTGAGAGCTTGGAGTAGGAAAATGAGGCTTTTAATCTGAAAACGGAGGTTTGTGCCCTAAAATTGAGATATTGGTGCAGAAAAATGAGGCTTTTCCACCCAAAAAAGGTGGGTTTTACCCTAAAATTGAGAGCTTGTTGCAGAAAAATGAGGCTTTTCAGCAGAAAAAGGTTGTTTCCGCCCTAAAATTGAGAGCTTGGTACAGAAAAATGAGGTTTTTCACCCCAAAAGCGTGGGTTTAGCCCCCATGATAGGGTTTGTGCTGTATAAAAGTAGAGTTAGGGCCCAGGAAACGAGGCACTGCTGCATAAAAGGGAGGTTGTTACCTGTAGAATCAAAACTTTGGATGCCAAAAATTAATCTTTGAGAGGTAAAATGGGGGTTTGTGCCCTAAAATTGAGAGCTTGGAGTAGGAAAATGAGGCTTTTAATCTGAAAAAGGAGGTTTGTGCCCTAAAATTGAGATATTGGTGCAGAAAAATGAGGCTTTTAACCTGAAAAAGGAGGTTTGTGCCCTAAAATTGAGATATTGGTGAAGAAAAATGAGGCTTTTCACCCAAAAATTGAGAGCTTGTCCCTAAAATTGGGAGCTTGGAGTAGGAAAATGAGGCTTTTAATCTTAAAAAGGAGGTTTGTGCCATAAATTGAGATATTGGTGAAGAAAAATGAGGCTTTTAATCTGAAAATTGAGAGCTTGTCCCTAAAATTGAGAGCTTGTGCAGAAAAATGAGGCTTTTCACCCAAAAAAGGAGAGCTTGTCCATAACATTGAAATATTGGTGCAGAAAAATGAGGCTTTTCAGGTGAAAAAGGCAGGTTTTACCCTAAAATTGAGAGCTTGGTGCAGAAAAATGAGGCTTTTCTGGTGAAAAGGGCATTTTGTGCCCTAAAATTGCGAGCTTGTTGTAGGAAAATGAGGCTTTTTTACCCGAAAAAGGCAGGTTTTACCCTAAAATTGAGAGCTTGTTGTAGGAAAATGAGGCTTTTTTACCCGAAAAAGGCGGGTTTTACCCTAAAATTGAGAGCTTGTTGTAGGAAAATGAGGCTTTTCAGGTGAAAAAGGCGGGTTTTACCGTAAAATTGAGAGAGTGTTTCCGAAAAATGAGGCTTTTCAGGTGAAAAAGGTGGGTTTGGTGCAGAAAATTGAGAGCTCTGTGCAGAAAAATGAGGCTTTTTCACCCGAAAAAGGCATTTTGTGCCCGAAATTGAGAGCTTGGTGCAGAAAAATGAGGCTTTTCACCCCAAAAACGCGGGTTTAGCCCCCATGATAGGGTTTGTGCTGTAAAAAAGGAGAGGTAGGGCCCTGGAAACGAGGCACTGCTGCATAAAAGGGAGGTTGTTACCTGTAGAATCAAAACTTTGGATGCCAAAAATTAATCTTTGAGAGGTAAAATGGGGGTTTGTGCCCTAAAATTGAGAGCTTGGAGTAGGAAAATGAGGCTTTTAATCTGAAAAAGGAGGTTTGTGCCCTAAAATTGAGATATTGGTGAAGAAAAATGAGGCTTTTCACCCAAAAATTGAGAGCTTGTCCCTAAAATTGAGAGCTTGGAGTAGGAAAATGAGGCTTTTAATCTGAAAAAGGAGGTTTGTGCCCTAAAATTGAGATATTGGTGAAGAAAAATGAGGCTTTTAATCTGAAAATTGAGTGCTTGTCCCTAAAATTGAGAGCTTGGTGCAGAAAAATGAGGCTTTTCACCCAAAAATTGAGAGCTTGTCCCTAAAATTGAGAGCTTGGAGTAGGAAAATGAGGCTTTTAATCTGAAAACGGAGGTTTGTGCCCTAAAATTGAGATATTGGTGCAGAAAAATGAGGCTTTTCCACCCAAAAAAGGTGGGTTTTACCCTAAAATTGAGAGCTTGTTGCAGAAAAATGAGGCTTTTCAGCAGAAAAAGGTTGTTTCCGCCCTAAAATTGAGAGCTTGGTACAGAAAAATGAGGTTTTTCACCCCAAAAGCGTGGGTTTAGCCCCCATGATAGGGTTTGTGCTGTAAAAAAGGAGAGGTAGGGCCCTGGAAACGAGGCACTGCTGCATAAAAGGGAGGTTGTTACCTGTAGAATCAAAACTTTGGATGCCAAAAATTAATCTTTGAGAGGTAAAATGGGGGTTTGTGCCCTAAAATTGAGAGCTTGGAGTAGGAAAATGAGGCTTTTAATCTGAAAAAGGAGGTTTGTGCCCTAAAATTGAGATATTGGTGCAGAAAAATGAGGCTTTTAACCTGAAAAAGGAGGTTTGTGCCCTAAAATTGAGATATTGGTGAAGAAAAATGAGGCTTTTCACCCAAAAATTGAGAGCTTGTCCCTAAAATTGGGAGCTTGGAGTAGGAAAATGAGGCTTTTAATCTGAAAAAGGAGGTTTGTGCCATAAATTGAGATATTGGTGAAGAAAAATGAGGCTTTTAATCTGAAAATTGAGAGCTTGTCCCTAAAATTGAGAGCTTGGTGCAGAAAAATGAGGCTTTTCACCCAAAAAAGGAGAGCTTGTCCATAACATTGAAATATTGGTGCAGAAAAATGAGGCTTTTCAGGTGAAAAAGGCAGGTTTTACCCTAAAATTGAGAGCTTGGTGCAGAAAAATGAGGCTTTTCTGGTGAAAAGGGCATTTTGTGCCCTAAAATTGCGAGCTTGTTGTAGGAAAATGAGGCTTTTTTACCCGAAAAAGGCAGGTTTTACCCTAAAATTGAGAGCTTGTTGTAGGAAAATGAGGCTTTTTTACCCGAAAAAGGCGGGTTTTACCCTAAAATTGAGAGCTTGTTGTAGGAAAATGAGGCTTTTCAGGTGAAAAAGGCGGGTTTTACCGTAAAATTGAGAGAGTGTTTCCGAAAAATGAGGCTTTTCAGGTGAAAAAGGCGGGTTTGGTGCAGAAAATTGAGAGCTCTGTGCAGAAAAATGAGGCTTTTTCACCCGAAAAAGGCATTTTGTGCCCGAAATTGAGAGCTTGGTGCAGAAAAATGAGGCTTTTCACCCCAAAAACGCGGGTTTAGCCCCCATGATAGGGTTTGTGCTGTAAAAAAGGAGAGGTAGGGCCCTGGAAACGAGGCACTGCTGCATAAAAGGGAGGTTGTTACCTGTAGAATCAAAACTTTGGATGCCAAAAATTAATCTTTGAGAGGTAAAATGGGGGTTTGTGCCCTAAAATTGAGAGCTTGGAGTAGGAAAATGAGGCTTTTAATCTGAAAACGGAGGTTTGTGCCCTAAAATTGAGATATTGGTGAAGAAAAATGAGGCTTTTAATCTGAAAATTGAGTGCTTGTCCCTAAAATTGAGAGCTTGGTGCAGAAAAATGAGGCTTTTAATCTGAAAAAGGAGGTTTGTGCCCTAAAATTGAGATATTGGTGAAGAAAAATGAGGCTTTTCACCCAAAAATTGAGAGCTTGTCCCTAAAATTGAGAGCTTGGAGTAGGAAAATGAGGCTTTTAATCTGAAAAAGGAGGTTTGTGCCCTAAAATTGAGATATTGGTGAAGAAAAATGAGGTTTTTCACCCCAAAAGCGTGGGTTTAGCCCCCATGATAGGGTTTGTGCTGTAAAAAAGGAGAGGTAGGGCCCTGGAAACGAGGCACTGCTGCATAAAAGGGAGGTTGTTACCTGTAGAATCAAAACTTTGGATGCCAAAAATTAATCTTTGAGAGGTAAAATGGGGGTTTGTGCCCTAAAATTGAGAGCTTGGAGTAGGAAAATGAGGCTTTTAATCTGAAAAAGGAGGTTTGTGCCCTAAAATTGAGATATTGGTGCAGAAAAATGAGGCTTTTAACCTGAAAAAGGAGGTTTGTGCCCTAAAATTGAGATATTGGTGCAGAAAAATGAGGCTTTTAACCTGAAAAAGGAGGTTTGTGCCCTAAAATTGAGATATTGGTGAAGAAAAATGAGGTTTTTCACCCAAAAATTGAGAGCTTGTCCCTAAAATTGGAAGCTTGGAGTAGGAAAATGAGGCTTTTAATCTGAAAAAGGAGGTTTGTGCCATAAATTGAGATATTGGTGAAGAAAAATGAGGCTTTTAATCTGAAAATTGAGAGCTTGTCCCTAAAATTGAGAGCTTGGTGCAGAAAAATGAGGCTTTTCACCCAAAAAAGGAGAGCTTGTCCATAACATTGAAATATTGGTGCAGAAAAATGAGGCTTTTCAGGTGAAAAAGGTGGGTTTGGTGCTAAAATTGAGAGCTTGGTGCAGAAAAATGAGGCTTTTCTGGTGAAAAGGGCATTTTGTGCCCTAAAATTGCGAGCTTGTTGTAGGAAAATGAGGCTTTTTTACCCGAAAAAGGCAGGTTTTACCCTAAAATTGAGAGCTTGTTGTAGGAAAATGAGGCTTTTTTACCCGAAAAAGGCGGGTTTTACCCTAAAATTGAGAGCTTGTTGTAGGAAAATGAGGCTTTTCAGGTGAAAAAGGCGGGTTTTACCGTAAAATTGAGAGAGTGTTTCCGAAAAATGAGGCTTTTCAGGTGAAAAAGGTGGGTTTGGTGCAGAAAATTGAGAGCTCTGTGCAGAAAAATGAGGCTTTTTCACCCGAAAAAGGCATTTTGTGCCCGAAATTGAGAGCTTGGTGCAGAAAAATGAGGCTTTTCACCCCAAAAACGCGGGTTTAGCCCCCATGATAGGGTTTGTGCTGTAAAAAAGGAGAGGTAGGGCCCTGGAAACGAGGCACTGCTGCATAAAAGGGAGGTTGTTACCTGTAGAATCAAAAGCTTGGATGCCAAAAATTAATCTTTGAGAGGTAAAATGGGGGTTTGTGCCCTAAAATTGAGAGCTTGGAGTAGGAAAATGAGGCTTTTAATCTGAAAAAGGAGGTTTGTGCCCTAAAATTGAGATATTGGTGCAGAAAAATGAGGCTTTTAACCTGAAAAAGGAGGTTTGTGCCCTAAAATTGAGATATTGGTGAAGAAAAATGAGGCTTTTCACCCAAAAATTGAGAGCTTGTCCCTAAAATTGAGAGCTTGGAGTAGGAAAATGAGGCTTTTAATCTGAAAAAGGAGGTTTGTGCCCTAAAATTGAGATATTGGTGAAGAAAAATGAGGCTTTTAATCTGAAAATTGAGAGCTTGTCCCTAAAATTGAGAGCTTGGTGCAGAAAAATGAGGCTTTTCACCCAAAGAAGGAGAGCTTGTCCATAACATTGAAATATTGGTGCAGAAAAATGAGGCTTTTCAGGTGAAAAAGGTGGGTTTGGTGCTAAAATTGAGAGCTTGGTGCAGAAAAATGAGGCTTTTCTGGTGAAAAGGGCATTTTGTGCCCTAAAATTGCGAGCTTGTTGTAGGAAAATGAGGCTTTTTTACCCGAAAAAGGCAGGTTTTACCCTAAAATTGAGAGCTTGTTGTAGGAAAATGAGGCTTTTTTACCCGAAAAAGGCGGGTTTTACCCTAAAATTGAGAGCTTGTTGTAGGAAAATGAGGCTTTTCAGGTGAAAAAGGCGGGTTTTACCGTAAAATTGAGAGAGTGTTTCCGAAAAATGAGGCTTTTCAGGTGAAAAAGGTGGGTTTGGTGCAGAAAATTGAGAGCTCTGTGCAGAAAAATGAGGCTTTTTCACCCGAAAAAGGCATTTTGTGCCCGAAATTGAGAGCTTGGTGCAGAAAAATGAGGCTTTTCACCCCAAAAACGCGGGTTTAGCCCCCATGATAGGGTTTGTGCTGTAAAAAAGGAGAGGTAGGGCCCTGGAAACGAGGCACTGCTGCATAAAAGGGAGGTTGTTACCTGTAGAATCAAAAGCTTGGATGCCAAAAATTAATCTTTGAGAGGTAAAATGGGGGTTTGTGCCCTAAAATTGAGAGCTTGGAGTAGGAAAATGAGGCTTTTAATCTGAAAAAGGAGGTTTGTGCCCTAAAATTGAGATATTGGTGCAGAAAAATGAGGCTTTTAACCTGAAAAAGGAGGTTTGTGCCCTAAAATTGAGATATTGGTGAAGAAAAATGAGGCTTTTCACCCAAAAATTGAGAGCTTGTCCCTAAAATTGGGAGCTTGGAGTAGGAAAATGAGGCTTTTAATCTGAAAAAGGAGGTTTGTGCCATAAATTGAGATATTGGTGAAGAAAAATGAGGCTTTTAATCTGAAAATTGAGAGCTTGTCCCTAAAATTGAGAGCTTGGTGCAGAAAAATGAGGCTTTTCACCCAAAAAAGGAGAGCTTGTCCATAACATTGAAATATTGGTGCAGAAAAATGAGGCTTTTCAGGTGAAAAAGGTGGGTTTGGTGCTAAAATTGAGAGCTTGGTGCAGAAAAATGAGGCTTTTCTGGTGAAAAGGGCATTTTGTGCCCTAAAATTGCGAGCTTGTTGTAGGAAAATGAGGCTTTTTTACCCGAAAAAGGCAGGTTTTACCCTAAAATTGAGAGCTTGTTGTAGGAAAATGAGGCTTTTTTACCCGAAAAAGGCGGGTTTTACCCTAAAATTGAGAGCTTGTTGTAGGAAAATGAGGCTTTTCAGGTGAAAAAGGCGGGTTTTACCGTAAAATTGAGAGAGTGTTTCCGAAAAATGAGGCTTTTCAGGTGAAAAAGGTGGGTTTGGTGCTAAAATTGAGAGCTTGGTGCAGAAAAATGAGGCTTTTCTGGTGAAAAGGGCATTTTGTGCCCTAAAATTGCGAGCTTGTTGTAGGAAAATGAGGCTTTTTTACCCGAAAAAGGCAGGTTTTACCCTAAAATTGAGAGCTTGTTGTAGGAAAATGAGGCTTTTTTACCCGAAAAAGGCGGGTTTTACCCTAAAATTGAGAGCTTGTTGTAGGAAAATGAGGCTTTTCAGGTGAAAAAGGCGGGTTTTACCGTAAAATTGAGAGAGTGTTTCCGAAAAATGAGGCTTTTCAGGTGAAAAAGGTGGGTTTGGTGCAGAAAATTGAGAGCTCTGTGCAGAAAAATGAGGCTTTTTCACCCGAAAAAGGCATTTTGTGCCCGAAATTGAGAGCTTGGTGCAGAAAAATGAGGCTTTTCACCCCAAAAATGCGGGTTTAGCCCCCATGATAGGGTTTGTGCTGTAAAAAAGGAGAGGTAGGGCCCTGGAAACGAGGCACTGCTGCATAAAAGGGAGGTTGTTACCTGTAGAATCAAAACTTTGGATGCCAAAAATTAATCTTTGAGAGGTAAAATGGGGGTTTGTGCCCTAAAATTGAGAGCTTGGAGTAGGAAAATGAGGCTTTTAATCTGAAAAAGGAGGTTTGTGCCCTAAAATTGAGATATTGGTGCAGAAAAATGAGGCTTTTAACCTGAAAAAGGAGGTTTGTGCCCTAAAATTGAGATATTGGTGAAGAAAAATGAGGCTTTTCACCCAAAAATTGAGAGCTTGTCCCTAAAATTGGGAGCTTGGAGTAGGAAAATGAGGCTTTTAATCTGAAAAAGGAGGTTTGTGCCATAAATTGAGATATTGGTGAAGAAAAATGAGGCTTTTAATCTGAAAATTGAGAGCTTGTCCCTAAAATTGAGAGCTTGGTGCAGAAAAATGAGGCTTTTCACCCAAAAAAGGAGAGCTTGTCCATAACATTGAAATATTGGTGCAGAAAAATGAGGCTTTTCAGGTGAAAAAGGTGGGTTTGGTGCTAAAATTGAGAGCTTGGTGCAGAAAAATGAGGCTTTTCTGGTGAAAAGGGCATTTTGTGCCCTAAAATTGCGAGCTTGTTGTAGGAAAATGAGGCTTTTTTACCCGAAAAAGGCAGGTTTTACCCTAAAATTGAGAGCTTGTTGTAGGAAAATGAGGCTTTTTTACCCGAAAAAGGCGGGTTTTACCCTAAAATTGAGAGCTTGTTGTAGGAAAATGAGGCTTTTCAGGTGAAAAAGGCGGGTTTTACCGTAAAATTGAGAGAGTGTTTCCGAAAAATGAGGCTTTTCAGGTGAAAAAGGTGGGTTTGGTGCAGAAAATTGAGAGCTCTGTGCAGAAAAATGAGGCTTTTTCACCCGAAAAAGGCATTTTGTGCCCGAAATTGAGAGCTTGGTGCAGAAAAATGAGGCTTTTCACCCCAAAAACGCGGGTTTAGCCCCCATGATAGGGTTTGTGCTGTAAAAAAGGAGAGGTAGGGCCCTGGAAACGAGGCACTGCTGCATAAAAGGGAGGTTGTTACCTGTAGAATCAAAACTTTGGATGCCAAAAATTAATCTTTGAGAGGTAAAATGGGGGTTTGTGCCCTAAAATTGAGAGCTTGGAGTAGGAAAATGAGGCTTTTAATCTGAAAACGGAGGTTTGTGCCCTAAAATTGAGATATTGGTGCAGAAAAATGAGGCTTTTAACCTGAAAAAGGAGGTTTGTGCCCTAAAATTGAGATATTGGTGAAGAAAAATGAGGCTTTTCACCCAAAAATTGAGAGCTTGTCCCTAAAATTGGGAGCTTGGAGTAGGAAAATGAGGCTTTTAATCTGAAAAAGGAGGTTTGTGCCATAAATTGAGATATTGGTGAAGAAAAATGAGGCTTTTAATCTGAAAATTGAGAGCTTGTCCCTAAAATTGAGAGCTTGGTGCAGAAAAATGAGGCTTTTCACCCAAAAAAGGAGAGCTTGTCCATAACATTGAAATATTGGTGCAGAAAAATGAGGCTTTTCAGGTGAAAAAGGCAGGTTTTACCCTAAAATTGAGAGTTTGGTGCAGAAAAATGAGGCTTTTCTGGTGAAAAGGGCATTTTGTGCCCTAAAATTGCGAGCTTGTTGTAGGAAAATGAGGCTTTTTTACCCGAAAAAGGCAGGTTTTACCCTAAAATTGAGAGCTTGTTGTAGGAAAATGAGGCTTTTTTACCCGAAAAAGGCGGGTTTTACCCTAAAATTGAGAGCTTGTTGTAGGAAAATGAGGCTTTTCAGGTGAAAAAGGCGGGTTTTACCGTAAAATTGAGAGAGTGTTTCCGAAAAATGAGGCTTTTCAGGTGAAAAAGGTGGGTTTGGTGCAGAAAATTGAGAGCTCTGTGCAGAAAAATGAGGCTTTTTCACCCGAAAAAGGCATTTTGTGCCCGAAATTGAGAGCTTGGTGCAGAAAAATGAGGCTTTTCACCCCAAAAACGCGGGTTTAGCCCCCATGATAGGGTTTGTGCTGTAAAAAAGGAGAGGTAGGGCCCTGGAAACGAGGCACTGCTGCATAAAAGGGAGGTTGTTACCTGTAGAATCAAAAGCTTGGATGCCAAAAATTAATCTTTGAGAGGTAAAATGGGGGTTTGTGCCCTAAAATTGAGAGCTTGGAGTAGGAAAATGAGGCTTTTAATCTGAAAAAGGAGGTTTGTGCCCTAAAATTGAGATATTGGTGCAGAAAAATGAGGCTTTTCACCCAAAAATTGAGAGCTTGTCCCTAAAATTGAGAGCTTGGAGTAGGAAAATGAGGCTTTTAATCTGAAAAAGGAAGTTTGTGCCCTAAAATTGAGATATTGGTGAAGAAAAATGAGGCTTTTCACCCAAAAATTGAGAGCTTGTCCCTAAAATTGAGAGCTTGGTGCAGAAAAATGAGGCTTTTCACCCAAAAATTGAGAGATTGTCCCTAAAATTGAGAGCTTGGAGTAGGAAAATGAGGCTTTTAATCTGAAAACGGAGGTTTGTGCCCTAAAATTGAGATATTGGTGCAGAAAAATGAGGCTTTTCCACCCAAAAAAGGTGGGTTTTACCCTAAAATTGAGAGCTTGTTGCAGAAAAATGAGGCTTTTCAGCAGAAAAAGGTTGTTTCCGCCCTAAAATTGAGAGCTTGGTACAGAAAAATGAGGTTTTTCACCCCAAAAGCGTGGGTTTAGCCCCCATGATAGGGTTTGTGCTGTATAAAAGTAGAGTTAGGGCCCAGGAAACGAGGCACTGCTGCATAAAAGGGAGGTTGTTACCTGTAGAATCAAAACTTTGGATGCCAAAAATTAATCTTTGAGAGGTAAAATGGGGGTTTGTGCCCTAAAATTGAGAGCTTGGAGTAGGAAAATGAGGCTTTTAATCTGAAAAAGGAGGTTTGTGCCCTAAAATTGAGATATTGGTGCAGAAAAATGAGGCTTTTAACCTGAAAAAGGAGGTTTGTGCCCTAAAATTGAGATATTGGTGAAGAAAAATGAGGCTTTTCACCCAAAAATTGAGAGCTTGTCCCTAAAATTGGGAGCTTGGAGTAGGAAAATGAGGCTTTTAATCTTAAAAAGGAGGTTTGTGCCATAAATTGAGATATTGGTGAAGAAAAATGAGGCTTTTAATCTGAAAATTGAGAGCTTGTCCCTAAAATTGAGAGCTTGTGCAGAAAAATGAGGCTTTTCACCCAAAAAAGGAGAGCTTGTCCATAACATTGAAATATTGGTGCAGAAAAATGAGGCTTTTCAGGTGAAAAAGGCAGGTTTTACCCTAAAATTGAGAGCTTGGTGCAGAAAAATGAGGCTTTTCTGGTGAAAAGGGCATTTTGTGCCCTAAAATTGCGAGCTTGTTGTAGGAAAATGAGGCTTTTTTACCCGAAAAAGGCAGGTTTTACCCTAAAATTGAGAGCTTGTTGTAGGAAAATGAGGCTTTTTTACCCGAAAAAGGCGGGTTTTACCCTAAAATTGAGAGCTTGTTGTAGGAAAATGAGGCTTTTCAGGTGAAAAAGGCGGGTTTTACCGTAAAATTGAGAGAGTGTTTCCGAAAAATGAGGCTTTTCAGGTGAAAAAGGTGGGTTTGGTGCAGAAAATTGAGAGCTCTGTGCAGAAAAATGAGGCTTTTTCACCCGAAAAAGGCATTTTGTGCCCGAAATTGAGAGCTTGGTGCAGAAAAATGAGGCTTTTCACCCCAAAAACGCGGGTTTAGCCCCCATGATAGGGTTTGTGCTGTAAAAAAGGAGAGGTAGGGCCCTGGAAACGAGGCACTGCTGCATAAAAGGGAGGTTGTTACCTGTAGAATCAAAACTTTGGATGCCAAAAATTAATCTTTGAGAGGTAAAATGGGGGTTTGTGCCCTAAAATTGAGAGCTTGGAGTAGGAAAATGAGGCTTTTAATCTGAAAACGGAGGTTTGTGCCCTAAAATTGAGATATTGGTGAAGAAAAATGAGGCTTTTAATGTGAAAATTGAGTGCTTGTCCCTAAAATTGAGAGCTTGGTGCAGAAAAATGAGGCTTTTAATCTGAAAAAGGAGGTTTGTGCCCTAAAATTGAGATATTGGTGAAGAAAAATGAGGCTTTTCACCCAAAAATTGAGAGCTTGTCCCTAAAATTGAGAGCTTGGAGTAGGAAAATGAGGCTTTTAATCTGAAAAAGGAAGTTTGTGCCCTAAAATTGAGATATTGGTGAAGAAAAATGAGGTTTTTCACCCCAAAAGCGTGGGTTTAGCCCCCATGATAGGGTTTGTGCTGTAAAAAAGGAGAGGTAGGGCCCTGGAAACGAGGCACTGCTGCATAAAAGGGAGGTTGTTACCTGTAGAATCAAAACTTTGGATGCCAAAAATTAATCTTTGAGAGGTAAAATGGGGGTTTGTGCCCTAAAATTGAGAGCTTGGAGTAGGAAAATGAGGCTTTTAATCTGAAAAAGGAGGTTTGTGCCATAAATTGAGATATTGGTGAAGAAAAATGAGGCTTTTAATCTGAAAATTGAGAGCTTGTCCCTAAAATTGAGAGCTTGGTGCAGAAAAATGAGGCTTTTCACCCAAAAAAGGAGAGCTTGTCCATAACATTGAAATATTGGTGCAGAAAAATGAGGCTTTTCAGGTGAAAAAGGTGGGTTTGGTGCTAAAATTGAGAGCTTGGTGCAGAAAAATGAGGCTTTTCTGGTGAAAAGGGCATTTTGTGCCCTAAAATTGCGAGCTTGTTGTAGGAAAATGAGGCTTTTTTACCCGAAAAAGGCAGGTTTTACCCTAAAATTGAGAGCTTGTTGTAGGAAAATGAGGCTTTTTTACCCGAAAAAGGCGGGTTTTACCCTAAAATTGAGAGCTTGTTGTAGGAAAATGAGGCTTTTCAGGTGAAAAAGGCGGGTTTTACCGTAAAATTGAGAGAGTGTTTCCGAAAAATGAGGCTTTTCAGGTGAAAAAGGTGGGTTTGGTGCAGAAAATTGAGAGCTCTGTGCAGAAAAATGAGGCTTTTTCACCCGAAAAAGGCATTTTGTGCCCGAAATTGAGAGCTTGGTGCAGAAAAATGAGGCTTTTCACCCCAAAAACGCGGGTTTAGCCCCCATGATAGGGTTTGTGCTGTAAAAAAGGAGAGGTAGGGCCCTGGAAACGAGGCACTGCTGCATAAAAGGGAGGTTGTTACCTGTAGAATCAAAACTTTGGATGCCAAAAATTAATCTTTGAGAGGTAAAATGGGGGTTTGTGCCCTAAAATTGAGAGCTTGGAGTAGGAAAATGAGGCTTTTAATCTGAAAAAGGAGGTTTGTGCCCTAAAATTGAGATATTGGTGCAGAAAAATGAGGCTTTTAACCTGAAAAAGGAGGTTTGTGCCCTAAAATTGAGATATTGGTGAAGAAAAATGAGGCTTTTCACCCAAAAATTGAGAGCTTGTCCCTAAAATTGGGAGCTTGGAGTAGGAAAATGAGGCTTTTAATCTGAAAAAGGAGGTTTGTGCCATAAATTGAGATATTGGTGAAGAAAAATGAGGCTTTTAATCTGAAAATTGAGAGCTTGTCCCTAAAATTGAGAGCTTGGTGCAGAAAAATGAGGCTTTTCACCCAAAAAAGGAGAGCTTGTCCATAACATTGAAATATTGGTGCAGAAAAATGAGGCTTTTAAGGTGAAAAAGGTGGGTTTGGTGCTAAAATTGAGAGCTTGGTGCAGAAAAATGAGGCTTTTCTGGTGAAAAGGGCATTTTGTGCCCTAAAATTGCGAGCTTGTTGTAGGAAAATGAGGCTTTTTTACCCGAAAAAGGCAGGTTTTACCCTAAAATTGAGAGCTTGTTGTAGGAAAATGAGGCTTTTTTACCCGAAAAAGGCGGGTTTTACCCTAAAATTGAGAGCTTGTTGTAGGAAAATGAGGCTTTTCAGGTGAAAAAGGCGGGTTTTACCGTAAAATTGAGAGAGTGTTTCCGAAAAATGAGGCTTTTCAGGTGAAAAAGGTGGGTTTGGTGCAGAAAATTGAGAGCTCTGTGCAGAAAAATGAGGCTTTTTCACCCGAAAAAGGCATTTTGTGCCCGAAATTGAGAGCTTGGTGCAGAAAAATGAGGCTTTTCACCCCAAAAACGCGGGTTTAGCCCCCATGATAGGGTTTGTGCTGTAAAAAAGGAGAGGTAGGGCCCTGGAAACGAGGCACTGCTGCATAAAAGGGAGGTTGTTACCTGTAGAATCAAAACTTTGGATGCCAAAAATTAATCTTTGAGAGGTAAAATGGGGGTTTGTGCCCTAAAATTGAGAGCTTGGAGTAGGAAAATGAGGCTTTTAATCTGAAAAAGGAGGTTTGTGCCCTAAAATTGAGATATTGGTGCAGAAAAATGAGGCTTTTAACCTGAAAAAGGAGGTTTGTGCCCTAAAATTGAGATATTGGTGAAGAAAAATGAGGCTTTTCACCCAAAAATTGAGAGCTTGTCCCTAAAATTGGGAGCTTGGAGTAGGAAAATGAGGCTTTTAATCTGAAAAAGGAGGTTTGTGCCATAAATTGAGATATTGGTGAAGAAAAATGAGGCTTTTAATCTGAAAATTGAGAGCTTGTCCCTAAAATTGAGAGCTTGGTGCAGAAAAATGAGGCTTTTCAACCAAAAAAGGAGAGCTTGTCCATAACATTGAAATATTGGTGCAGAAAAATGAGGCTTTTCAGGTGAAAAAGGTGGGTTTGGTGCTAAAATTGAGAGCTTGGTGCAGAAAAATGAGGCTTTTCTGGTGAAAAGGGCATTTTGTGCCCTAAAATTGCGAGCTTGTTGTAGGAAAATGAGGCTTTTTTACCCGAAAAAGGCAGGTTTTACCCTAAAATTGAGAGCTTGTTGTAGGAAAATGAGGCTTTTTTACCCGAAAAAGGCGGGTTTTACCCTAAAATTGAGAGCTTGTTGTAGGAAAATGAGGCTTTTCAGGTGAAAAAGGCGGGTTTTACCGTAAAATTGAGAGAGTGTTTCCGAAAAATGAGGCTTTTCAGGTGAAAAAGGTGGGTTTGGTGCAGAAAATTGAGAGCTCTGTGCAGAAAAATGAGGCTTTTTCACCCGAAAAAGGCATTTTGTGCCCGAAATTGAGAGCTTGGTGCAGAAAAATGAGGCTTTTAACCTGAAAAAGGAGGTTTGTGCCCTAAAATTGAGATATTGGTGAAGAAAAATGAGGCTTTTCACCCAAAAATTGAGAGCTTGTCCCTAAAATTGGGAGCTTGGAGTAGGAAAATGAGGCTTTTAATCTTAAAAAGGAGGTTTGTGCCATAAATTGAGATATTGGTGAAGAAAAATGAGGCTTTTAATCTGAAAATTGAGAGCTTGTCCCTAAAATTGAGAGCTTGTGCAGAAAAATGAGGCTTTTCACCCAAAAAAGGAGAGCTTGTCCATAACATTGAAATATTGGTGCAGAAAAATGAGGCTTTTCAGGTGAAAAAGGTGGGTTTGGTGCTAAAATTGAGAGCTTGGTGCAGAAAAATGAGGCTTTTCTGGTGAAAAGGGCATTTTGTGCCCTAAAATTGCGAGCTTGTTGTAGGAAAATGAGGCTTTTTTACCCGAAAAAGGCAGGTTTTACCCTAAAATTGAGAGCTTGTTGTAGGAAAATGAGGCTTTTTTACCCGAAAAAGGCGGGTTTTACCCTAAAATTGAGAGCTTGTTGTAGGAAAATGAGGCTTTTCAGGTGAAAAAGGCGGGTTTTACCGTAAAATTGAGAGAGTGTTTCCGAAAAATGAGGCTTTTCAGGTGAAAAAGGTGGGTTTGGTGCAGAAAATTGAGAGCTCTGTGCAGAAAAATGAGGCTTTTTCACCCGAAAAAGGCATTTTGTGCCCGAAATTGAGAGCTTGGTGCAGAAAAATGAGGCTTTTCACCCCAAAAACGCGGGTTTAGCCCCCATGATAGGGTTTGTGCTGTAAAAAAGGAGAGGTAGGGCCCTGGAAACGAGGCACTGCTGCATAAAAGGGAGGTTGTTACCTGTAGAATCAAAACTTTGGATGCCAAAAATTAATCTTTGAGAGGTAAAATGGGGGTTTGTGCCCTAAAATTGAGAGCTTGGAGTAGGAAAATGAGGCTTTTAATCTGAAAAAGGAGGTTTGTGCCCTAAAATTGAGATATTGGTGCAGAAAAATGAGGCTTTTAACCTGAAAAAGGAGGTTTGTGCCCTAAAATTGAGATATTGGTGAAGAAAAATGAGGCTTTTCACCCAAAAATTGAGAGCTTGTCCCTAAAATTGGGAGCTTGGAGTAGGAAAATGAGGCTTTTAATCTTAAAAAGGAGGTTTGTGCCATAAATTGAGATATTGGTGAAGAAAAATGAGGCTTTTAATCTGAAAATTGAGAGCTTGTCCCTAAAATTGAGAGCTTGGTGCAGAAAAATGAGGCTTTTCACCCAAAAAAGGAGAGCTTGTCCATAACATTGAAATATTGGTGCAGAAAAATGAGGCTTTTCAGGTGAAAAAGGTGGGTTTGGTGCTAAAATTGAGAGCTTGGTGCAGAAAAATGAGGCTTTTCTGGTGAAAAGGGCATTTTGTGCCCTAAAATTGCGAGCTTGTTGTAGGAAAATGAGGCTTTTTTACCCGAAAAAGGCAGGTTTTACCCTAAAATTGAGAGCTTGTTGTAGGAAAATGAGGCTTTTTTACCCGAAAAAGGCGGGTTTTACCCTAAAATTGAGAGCTTGTTGTAGGAAAATGAGGCTTTTCAGGTGAAAAAGGCGGGTTTTACCGTAAAATTGAGAGAGTGTTTCCGAAAAATGAGGCTTTTCAGGTGAAAAAGGTGGGTTTGGTGCAGAAAATTGAGAGCTCTGTGCAGAAAAATGAGGCTTTTTCACCCGAAAAAGGCATTTTGTGCCCGAAATTGAGAGCTTGGTGCAGAAAAATGAGGCTTTTCACCCCAAAAACGCGGGTTTAGCCCCCATGATAGGGTTTGTGCTGTAAAAAAGGAGAGGTAGGGCCCTGGAAACGAGGCACTGCTGCATAAAAGGGAGGTTGTTACCTGTAGAATCAAAACTTTGGATGCCAAAAATTAATCTTTGAGAGGTAAAATGGGGGTTTGTGCCCTAAAATTGAGAGCTTGGAGTAGGAAAATGAGGCTTTTAATCTGAAAAAGGAGGTTTGTGCCCTAAAATTGAGATATTGGTGCAGAAAAATGAGGCTTTTAACCTGAAAAAGGAGGTTTGTGCCCTAAAATTGAGATATTGGTGAAGAAAAATGAGGCTTTTCACCCAAAAATTGAGAGCTTGTCCCTAAAATTGGGAGCTTGGAGTAGGAAAATGAGGCTTTTAATCTTAAAAAGGAGGTTTGTGCCATAAATTGAGATATTGGTGAAGAAAAATGAGGCTTTTAATCTGAAAATTGAGAGCTTGTCCCTAAAATTGAGAGCTTGGTGCAGAAAAATGAGGCTTTTCACCCAAAAAAGGAGAGCTTGTCCATAACATTGAAATATTGGTGCAGAAAAATGAGGCTTTTCAGGTGAAAAAGGTGGGTTTGGTGCTAAAATTGAGAGCTTGGTGCAGAAAAATGAGGCTTTTCTGGTGAAAAGGGCATTTTGTGCCCTAAAATTGCGAGCTTGTTGTAGGAAAATGAGGCTTTTTTACCCGAAAAAGGCAGGTTTTACCCTAAAATTGAGAGCTTGTTGTAGGAAAATGAGGCTTTTTTACCCGAAAAAGGCGGGTTTTACCCTAAAATTGAGAGCTTGTTGTAGGAAAATGAGGCTTTTCAGGTGAAAAAGGCGGGTTTTACCGTAAAATTGAGAGAGTGTTTCCGAAAAATGAGGCTTTTCAGGTGAAAAAGGTGGGTTTGGTGCAGAAAATTGAGAGCTCTGTGCAGAAAAATGAGGCTTTTTCACCCGAAAAAGGCATTTTGTGCCCGAAATTGAGAGCTTGGTGCAGAAAAATGAGGCTTTTCACCCCAAAAACGCGGGTTTAGCCCCCATGATAGGGTTTGTGCTGTAAAAAAGGAGAGGTAGGGCCCTGGAAACGAGGCACTGCTGCATAAAAGGGAGGTTGTTACCTGTAGAATCAAAACTTTGGATGCCAAAAATTAATCTTTGAGAGGTAAAATGGGGGTTTGTGCCCTAAAATTGAGAGCTTGGAGTAGGAAAATGAGGCTTTTAATCTGAAAAAGGAGGTTTGTGCCCTAAAATTGAGATATTGGTGAAGAAAAATGAGGCTTTTAATCTGAAAATTGAGTGCTTGTCCCTAAAATTGAGAGCTTGGTGCAGAAAAATGAGGCTTTTAACCTGAAAAAGGAGGTTTGTGCCCTAAAATTGAGATATTGGTGAAGAAAAATGAGGCTTTTCACCCAAAAATTGAGAGCTTGTCCCTAAAATTGGGAGCTTGGAGTAGGAAAATGAGGCTTTTAATCTGAAAAAGGAGGTTTGTGCCATAAATTGAGATATTGGTGAAGAAAAATGAGGCTTTTAATCTGAAAATTGAGAGCTTGTCCCTAAAATTGAGAGCTTGGTGCAGAAAAATGAGGCTTTTCACCCAAAAAAGGAGAGCTTGTCCATAACATTGAAATATTGGTGCAGAAAAATGAGGCTTTTAAGGTGAAAAAGGTGGGTTTGGTGCTAAAATTGAGAGCTTGGTGCAGAAAAATGAGGCTTTTCTGGTGAAAAGGGCATTTTGTGCCCTAAAATTGCGAGCTTGTTGTAGGAAAATGAGGCTTTTTTACCCGAAAAAGGCAGGTTTTACCCTAAAATTGAGAGCTTGTTGTAGGAAAATGAGGCTTTTTTACCCGAAAAAGGCGGGTTTTACCCTAAAATTGAGAGCTTGTTGTAGGAAAATGAGGCTTTTCAGGTGAAAAAGGCGGGTTTTACCGTAAAATTGAGAGAGTGTTTCCGAAAAATGAGGCTTTTCAGGTGAAAAAGGTGGGTTTGGTGCAGAAAATTGAGAGCTCTGTGCAGAAAAATGAGGCTTTTTCACCCGAAAAAGGCATTTTGTGCCCGAAATTGAGAGCTTGGTGCAGAAAAATGAGGCTTTTCACCCCAAAAACGCGGGTTTAGCCCCCATGATAGGGTTTGTGCTGTAAAAAAGGAGAGGTAGGGCCCTGGAAACGAGGCACTGCTGCATAAAAGGGAGGTTGTTACCTGTAGAATCAAAACTTTGGATGCCAAAAATTAATCTTTGAGAGGTAAAATGGGGGTTTGTGCCCTAAAATTGAGAGCTTGGAGTAGGAAAATGAGGCTTTTAATCTGAAAAAGGAGGTTTGTGCCCTAAAATTGAGATATTGGTGCAGAAAAATGAGGCTTTTAACCTGAAAAAGGAGGTTTGTGCCCTAAAATTGAGATATTGGTGAAGAAAAATGAGGCTTTTCACCCAAAAATTGAGAGCTTGTCCCTAAAATTGGGAGCTTGGAGTAGGAAAATGAGGCTTTTAATCTGAAAAAGGAGGTTTGTGCCATAAATTGAGATATTGGTGAAGAAAAATGAGGCTTTTAATCTGAAAATTGAGAGCTTGTCCCTAAAATTGAGAGCTTGGTGCAGAAAAATGAGGCTTTTCACCCAAAAAAGGAGAGCTTGTCCATAACATTGAAATATTGGTGCAGAAAAATGAGGCTTTTCAGGTGAAAAAGGTGGGTTTGGTGCTAAAATTGAGAGCTTGGTGCAGAAAAATGAGGCTTTTCTGGTGAAAAGGGCATTTTGTGCCCTAAAATTGCGAGCTTGTTGTAGGAAAATGAGGCTTTTTTACCCGAAAAAGGCAGGTTTTACCCTAAAATTGAGAGCTTGTTGTAGGAAAATGAGGCTTTTTTACCCGAAAAAGGCGGGTTTTACCCTAAAATTGAGAGCTTGTTGTAGGAAAATGAGGCTTTTCAGGTGAAAAAGGCGGGTTTTACCGTAAAATTGAGAGAGTGTTTCCGAAAAATGAGGCTTTTCAGGTGAAAAAGGTGGGTTTGGTGCAGAAAATTGAGAGCTCTGTGCAGAAAAATGAGGCTTTTTCACCCGAAAAAGGCATTTTGTGCCCGAAATTGAGAGCTTGGTGCAGAAAAATGAGGCTTTTAACCTGAAAAAGGAGGTTTGTGCCCTAAAATTGAGATATTGGTGAAGAAAAATGAGGCTTTTCACCCAAAAATTGAGAGCTTGTCCCTAAAATTGGGAGCTTGGAGTAGGAAAATGAGGCTTTTAATCTTAAAAAGGAGGTTTGTGCCATAAATTGAGATATTGGTGAAGAAAAATGAGGCTTTTAATCTGAAAATTGAGAGCTTGTCCCTAAAATTGAGAGCTTGTGCAGAAAAATGAGGCTTTTCACCCAAAAAAGGAGAGCTTGTCCATAACATTGAAATATTGGTGCAGAAAAATGAGGCTTTTCAGGTGAAAAAGGTGGGTTTGGTGCTAAAATTGAGAGCTTGGTGCAGAAAAATGAGGCTTTTCTGGTGAAAAGGGCATTTTGTGCCCTAAAATTGCGAGCTTGTTGTAGGAAAATGAGGCTTTTTTACCCGAAAAAGGCAGGTTTTACCCTAAAATTGAGAGCTTGTTGTAGGAAAATGAGGCTTTTTTACCCGAAAAAGGCGGGTTTTACCCTAAAATTGAGAGCTTGTTGTAGGAAAATGAGGCTTTTCAGGTGAAAAAGGCGGGTTTTACCGTAAAATTGAGAGAGTGTTTCCGAAAAATGAGGCTTTTCAGGTGAAAAAGGTGGGTTTGGTGCAGAAAATTGAGAGCTCTGTGCAGAAAAATGAGGCTTTTTCACCCGAAAAAGGCATTTTGTGCCCGAAATTGAGAGCTTGGTGCAGAAAAATGAGGCTTTTCACCCCAAAAACGCGGGTTTAGCCCCCATGATAGGGTTTGTGCTGTAAAAAAGGAGAGGTAGGGCCCTGGAAACGAGGCACTGCTGCATAAAAGGGAGGTTGTTACCTGTAGAATCAAAACTTTGGATGCCAAAAATTAATCTTTGAGAGGTAAAATGGGGGTTTGTGCCCTAAAATTGAGAGCTTGGAGTAGGAAAATGAGGCTTTTAATCTGAAAAAGGAGGTTTGTGCCCTAAAATTGAGATATTGGTGCAGAAAAATGAGGCTTTTAACCTGAAAAAGGAGGTTTGTGCCCTAAAATTGAGATATTGGTGAAGAAAAATGAGGCTTTTCACCCAAAAATTGAGAGCTTGTCCCTAAAATTGGGAGCTTGGAGTAGGAAAATGAGGCTTTTAATCTTAAAAAGGAGGTTTCCGCCCTTAAATTGAGATATTGGTGAAGAAAAATGAGGCTTTTAATCTGAAAATTGAGAGCTTGTCCCTAAAATTGAGAGCTTGGTGCAGAAAAATGAGGCTTTTCACCCAAAAAAGGAGAGCTTGTCCATAACATTGAAATATTGGTGCAGAAAAATGAGGCTTTTCAGGTGAAAAAGGTGGGTTTGGTGCTAAAATTGAGAGCTTGGTGCAGAAAAATGAGGCTTTTCTGGTGAAAAGGGCATTTTGTGCCCTAAAATTGCGAGCTTGTTGTAGGAAAATGAGGCTTTTTTACCCGAAAAAGGCAGGTTTTACCCTAAAATTGAGAGCTTGTTGTAGGAAAATGAGGCTTTTTTACCCGAAAAAGGCGGGTTTTACCCTAAAATTGAGAGCTTGTTGTAGGAAAATGAGGCTTTTCAGGTGAAAAAGGCGGGTTTTACCGTAAAATTGAGAGAGTGTTTCCGAAAAATGAGGCTTTTCAGGTGAAAAAGGTGGGTTTGGTGCAGAAAATTGAGAGCTCTGTGCAGAAAAATGAGGCTTTTTCACCCGAAAAAGGCATTTTGTGCCCGAAATTGAGAGCTTGGTGCAGAAAAATGAGGCTTTTCACCCCAAAAACGCGGGTTTAGCCCCCATGATAGGGTTTGTGCTGTAAAAAAGGAGAGGTAGGGCCCTGGAAACGAGGCACTGCTGCATAAAAGGGAGGTTGTTACCTGTAGAATCAAAACTTTGGATGCCAAAAATTAATCTTTGAGAGGTAAAATGGGGGTTTGTGCACTAAAATTGAGAGCTTGGAGTAGGAAAATGAGGCTTTTAATCTGAAAAAGGAGGTTTGTGCCCTAAAATTGAGATATTGGTGAAGAAAAATGAGGCTTTTCACCCAAAAATTGAGAGCTTGTCCCTAAAATTGAGAGCTTGGAGTAGGAAAATGAGGCTTTTAATCTGAAAAAGGAGGTTTGTGCCCTAAAATTGAGATATTGGTGAAGAAAAATGAGGCTTTTCACCCAAAAATTGAGAGCTTGTCCCTAAAATTGAGAGCTTGGTGCAGAAAAATGAGGCTTTTCACCCAAAAATTGAGAGATTGTCCCTAAAATTGAGAGCTTGGAGTAGGAAAATGAGGCTTTTAATCTGAAAACGGAGGTTTGTGCCCTAAAATTGAGATATTGGTGCAGAAAAATGAGGCTTTTCACCCAAAAAAGGGAGCTTGTCCATAACATTGAAATATTGGTGCAGAAAAATGAGGCTTTTTAGGTGAAAAAGGTGGGTTTGGTGCTAAAATTGAGAGCTTGTTGCAGAAAAATGAGGCTTTACGTGTGAAAAAGACGGTTTGTGCCCTAAAATTGAGAGCTTGGAGTAGGAAAATGAGGCTTTTAATCTGAAAAAGGAGGTTTGTGCCCTAAAATTGAGATATTGGTGCAGAAAAATGAGGCTTTTCCACCCAAAAAAGGTGGGTTTTACCCTAAAATTGAGAGCTTGTTGCAGAAAAATGAGGCTTTTGAGCAGAAAAAGGTTGTTTCCGCCCTAAAATTGAGAGCTTGGTACAGAAAAATGAGGTTTTTCACCCCAAAAGCGTGGGTTTAGCCCCCATGATAGGGTTTGTGCTGTATAAAAGTAGAGTTAGGGCCCAGGAAACGAGGCACTGCTGCATAAAAGGGAGGTTGTTACCTGTAGAATCAAAACTTTGGATGCCAAAAATTAATCTTTGAGAGGTAAAATGGGGGTTTGTGCCCTAAAATTGAGAGCTTGGAGTAGGAAAATGAGGCTTTTAATCTGAAAAAGGAGGTTTGTGCCCTAAAATTGAGATATTGGTGCAGAAAAATGAGGCTTTTAACCTGAAAAAGGAGGTTTGTGCCCTAAAATTGAGATATTGGTGAAGAAAAATGAGGCTTTTCACCCAAAAATTGAGAGCTTGTCCCTAAAATTGGGAGCTTGGAGTAGGAAAATGAGGCTTTTAATCTGAAAAAGGAGGTTTGTGCCATAAATTGAGATATTGGTGAAGAAAAATGAGGCTTTTAATCTGAAAATTGAGAGCTTGTCCCTAAAATTGAGAGCTTGGTGCAGAAAAATGAGGCTTTTCACCCAAAAAAGGAGAGCTTGTCCATAACATTGAAATATTGGTGCAGAAAAATGAGGCTTTTCAGGTGAAAAAGGCAGGTTTTACCCTAAAATTGAGAGCTTGGTGCAGAAAAATGAGGCTTTTCTGGTGAAAAGGGCATTTTGTGCCCTAAAATTGCGAGCTTGTTGTAGGAAAATGAGGCTTTTTTACCCGAAAAAGGCAGGTTTTACCCTAAAATTGAGAGCTTGTTGTAGGAAAATGAGGCTTTTTTACCCGAAAAAGGCGGGTTTTACCCTAAAATTGAGAGCTTGTTGTAGGAAAATGAGGCTTTTCAGGTGAAAAAGGCGGGTTTTACCGTAAAATTGAGAGAGTGTTTCCGAAAAATGAGGCTTTTCAGGTGAAAAAGGTGGGTTTGGTGCAGAAAATTGAGAGCTCTGTGCAGAAAAATGAGGCTTTTTCACCCGAAAAAGGCATTTTGTGCCCGAAATTGAGAGCTTGGTGCAGAAAAATGAGGCTTTTCACCCCAAAAACGCGGGTTTAGCCCCCATGATAGGGTTTGTGCTGTAAAAAAGGAGAGGTAGGGCCCTGGAAACGAGGCACTGCTGCATAAAAGGGAGGTTGTTACCTGTAGAATCAAAACTTTGGATGCCAAAAATTAATCTTTGAGAGGTAAAATGGGGGTTTGTGCCCTAAAATTGAGAGCTTGGAGTAGGAAAATGAGGCTTTTAATCTGAAAACGGAGGTTTGTGCCCTAAAATTGAGATATTGGTGAAGAAAAATGAGGCTTTTAATCTGAAAATTGAGTGCTTGTCCCTAAAATTGAGAGCTTGGTGCAGAAAAATGAGGCTTTTAATCTGAAAAAGGAGGTTTGTGCCCTAAAATTGAGATATTGGTGAAGAAAAATGAGGCTTTTCACCCAAAAATTGAGAGCTTGTCCCTAAAATTGAGAGCTTGGAGTAGGAAAATGAGGCTTTTAATCTGAAAAAGGAAGTTTGTGCCCTAAAATTGAGATATTGGTGAAGAAAAATGAGGTTTTTCACCCCAAAAGCGTGGGTTTAGCCCCCATGATAGGGTTTGTGCTGTAAAAAAGGAGAGGTAGGGCCCTGGAAACGAGGCACTGCTGCATAAAAGGGAGGTTGTTACCTGTAGAATCAAAACTTTGGATGCCAAAAATTAATCTTTGAGAGGTAAAATGGGGGTTTGTGCCCTAAAATTGAGAGCTTGGAGTAGGAAAATGAGGCTTTTAATCTGAAAACGGAGGTTTGTGCCCTAAAATTGAGATATTGGTGCAGAAAAATGAGGCTTTTAACCTGAAAAAGGAGGTTTGTGCCCTAAAATTGAGATATTGGTGCAGAAAAATGAGGCTTTTAACCTGAAAAAGGAGGTTTGTGCCCTAAAATTGAGATATTGGTGAAGAAAAATGAGGTTTTTCACCCAAAAATTGAGAGCTTGTCCCTAAAATTGGGAGCTTGGAGTAGGAAAATGAGGCTTTTAATCTTAAAAAGGAGGTTTGTGCCATAAATTGAGATATTGGTGAAGAAAAATGAGGCTTTTAATCTGAAAATTGAGAGCTTGTCCCTAAAATTGAGAGCTTGGTGCAGAAAAATGAGGCTTTTCACCCAAAAAAGGAGAGCTTGTCCATAACATTGAAATATTGGTGCAGAAAAATGAGGCTTTTCAGGTGAAAAAGGTGGGTTTGGTGCTAAAATTGAGAGCTTGGTGCAGAAAAATGAGGCTTTTCTGGTGAAAAGGGCATTTTGTGCCCTAAAATTGCGAGCTTGTTGTAGGAAAATGAGGCTTTTTTACCCGAAAAAGGCAGGTTTTACCCTAAAATTGAGAGCTTGTTGTAGGAAAATGAGGCTTTTTTACCCGAAAAAGGCGGGTTTTACCCTAAAATTGAGAGCTTGTTGTAGGAAAATGAGGCTTTTCAGGTGAAAAAGGCGGGTTTTACCGTAAAATTGAGAGAGTGTTTCCGAAAAATGAGGCTTTTCAGGTGAAAAAGGTGGGTTTGGTGCAGAAAATTGAGAGCTCTGTGCAGAAAAATGAGGCTTTTTCACCCGAAAAAGGCATTTTGTGCCCGAAATTGAGAGCTTGGTGCAGAAAAATGAGGCTTTTCACCCCAAAAACGCGGGTTTAGCCCCCATGATAGGGTTTGTGCTGTAAAAAAGGAGAGGTAGGGCCCTGGAAACGAGGCACTGCTGCATAAAAGGGAGGTTGTTACCTGTAGAATCAAAACTTTGGATGCCAAAAATTAATCTTTGAGAGGTAAAATGGGGGTTTGTGCCCTAAAATTGAGAGCTTGGAGTAGGAAAATGAGGCTTTTAATCTGAAAAAGGAGGTTTGTGCCCTAAAATTGAGATATTGGTGCAGAAAAATGAGGCTTTTAACCTGAAAAAGGAGGTTTGTGCCCTAAAATTGAGATATTGGTGCAGAAAAATGAGGCTTTTAACCTGAAAAAGGAGGTTTGTGCCCTAAAATTGAGATATTGGTGAAGAAAAATGAGGTTTTTCACCCAAAAATTGAGAGCTTGTCCCTAAAATTGGGAGCTTGGAGTAGGAAAATGAGGCTTTTAATCTTAAAAAGGAGGTTTGTGCCATAAATTGAGATATTGGTGAAGAAAAATGAGGCTTTTAATCTGAAAATTGAGAGCTTGTCCCTAAAATTGAGAGCTTGGTGCAGAAAAATGAGGCTTTTCACCCAAAAAAGGAGAGCTTGTCCATAACATTGAAATATTGGTGCAGAAAAATGAGGCTTTTCAGGTGAAAAAGGTGGGTTTGGTGCTAAAATTGAGAGCTTGGTGCAGAAAAATGAGGCTTTTCTGGTGAAAAGGGCATTTTGTGCCCTAAAATTGCGAGCTTGTTGTAGGAAAATGAGGCTTTTTTACCCGAAAAAGGCAGGTTTTACCCTAAAATTGAGAGCTTGTTGTAGGAAAATGAGGCTTTTTTACCCGAAAAAGGTGGGTTTTACCCTAAAATTGAGAGCTTGTTGTAGGAAAATGAGGCTTTTCAGGTGAAAAAGGCGGGTTTTACCGTAAAATTGAGAGAGTGTTTCCGAAAAATGAGGCTTTTCAGGTGAAAAAGGTGGGTTTGGTGCAGAAAATTGAGAGCTCTGTGCAGAAAAATGAGGCTTTTTCACCCGAAAAAGGCATTTTGTGCCCGAAATTGAGAGCTTGGTGCAGAAAAATGAGGCTTTTCACCCCAAAAACGCGGGTTTAGCCCCCATGATAGGGTTTGTGCTGTAAAAAAGGAGAGGTAGGGCCCTGGAAACGAGGCACTGCTGCATAAAAGGGAGGTTGTTACCTGTAGAATCAAAACTTTGGATGCCAAAAATTAATCTTTGAGAGGTAAAATGGGGGTTTGTGCCCTAAAATTGAGAGCTTGGAGTAGGAAAATGAGGCTTTTAATCTGAAAACGGAGGTTTGTGCCCTAAAATTGAGATATTGGTGCAGAAAAATGAGGCTTTTAACCTGAAAAAGGAGGTTTGTGCCCTAAAATTGAGATATTGGTGCAGAAAAATGAGGCTTTTAACCTGAAAAAGGAGGTTTGTGCCCTAAAATTGAGATATTGGTGAAGAAAAATGAGGTTTTTCACCCAAAAATTGAGAGCTTGTCCCTAAAATTGGGAGCTTGGAGTAGGAAAATGAGGCTTTTAATCTTAAAAAGGAGGTTTGTGCCATAAATTGAGATATTGGTGAAGAAAAATGAGGCTTTTAATCTGAAAATTGAGAGCTTGTCCCTAAAATTGAGAGCTTGGTGCAGAAAAATGAGGCTTTTCACCCAAAAAAGGAGAGCTTGTCCATAACATTGAAATATTGGTGCAGAAAAATGAGGCTTTTCAGGTGAAAAAGGTGGGTTTGGTGCTAAAATTGAGAGCTTGGTGCAGAAAAATGAGGCTTTTCTGGTGAAAAGGGCATTTTGTGCCCTAAAATTGCGAGCTTGTTGTAGGAAAATGAGGCTTTTTTACCCGAAAAAGGCAGGTTTTACCCTAAAATTGAGAGCTTGTTGTAGGAAAATGAGGCTTTTCAGGTGAAAAAGGCGGGTTTTACCGTAAAATTGAGAGAGTGTTTCCGAAAAATGAGGCTTTTCAGGTGAAAAAGGTGGGTTTGGTGCAGAAAATTGAGAGCTCTGTGCAGAAAAATGAGGCTTTTTCACCCGAAAAAGGCATTTTGTGCCCGAAATTGAGAGCTTGGTGCAGAAGAATGAGGCTTTTCACCCCAAAAACGCGGGTTTAGCCCCCATGATAGGGTTTGTGCTGTAAAAAAGGAGAGGTAGGGCCCTGGAAACGAGGCACTGCTGCATAAAAGGGAGGTTGTTACCTGTAGAATCAAAACTTTGGATGCCAAAAATTAATCTTTGAGAGGTAAAATGGGGGTTTGTGCCCTAAAATTGAGAGCTTGGAGTAGGAAAATGAGGCTTTTAATCTGAAAAAGGAGGTTTGTGCCCTAAAATTGAGATATTGGTGAAGAAAAATGAGGCTTTTCACCCAAAAATTGAGAGCTTGTCCCTAAAATTGAGAGCTTGGAGTAGGAAAATGAGGCTTTTAATCTGAAAAAGGAGGTTTGTGCCCTAAAATTGAGATATTGGTGAAGAAAAATGAGGCTTTTCACCCAAAAATTGAGAGCTTGTCCCTAAAATTGAGAGCTTGGTGCAGAAAAATGAGGCTTTTCACCCAAAAATTGAGAGATTGTCCCTAAAATTGAGAGCTTGGAGTAGGAAAATGAGGCTTTTAATCTGAAAACGGAGGTTTGTGCCCTAAAATTGAGATATTGGTGCAGAAAAATGAGGCTTTTCACCCAAAAAAGGGAGCTTGTCCATAACATTGAAATATTGGTGCAGAAAAATGAGGCTTTTTAGGGGAAAAAGGTGGGTTTGGTGCTAAAATTGAGAGCTTGTTGCAGAAAAATGAGGCTTTACGTGTGAAAAAGACGGTTTGTGCCCTAAAATTGAGAGCTTGGAGTAGGAAAATGAGGCTTTTAATCTGAAAAAGGAGGTTTGTGCCCTAAAATTGAGATATTGGTGCAGAAAAATGAGGCTTTTCCACCCAAAAAAGGTGGGTTTTACCCTAAAATTGAGAGCTTGTTGCAGAAAAATGAGGCTTTTCAGCAGAAAAAGGTTGTTTCCGCCCTAAAATTGAGAGCTTGGTACAGAAAAATGAGGTTTTTCACCCCAAAAGCGTGGGTTTAGCCCCCATGATAGGGTTTGTGCTGTATAAAAGTAGAGTTAGGGCCCAGGAAACGAGGCACTGCTGCATAAAAGGGAGGTTGTTACCTGTAGAATCAAAACTTTGGATGCCAAAAATTAATCTTTGAGAGGTAAAATGGGGGTTTGTGCCCTAAAATTGAGAGCTTGGAGTAGGAAAATGAGGCTTTTAATCTGAAAAAGGAGGTTTGTGCCCTAAAATTGAGATATTGGTGCAGAAAAATGAGGCTTTTAACCTGAAAAAGGAGGTTTGTGCCCTAAAATTGAGATATTGGTGAAGAAAAATGAGGCTTTTCACCCAAAAATTGAGAGCTTGTCCCTAAAATTGGGAGCTTGGAGTAGGAAAATGAGGCTTTTAATCTGAAAAAGGAGGTTTGTGCCATAAATTGAGATATTGGTGAAGAAAAATGAGGCTTTTAATCTGAAAATTGAGAGCTTGTCCCTAAAATTGAGAGCTTGGTGCAGAAAAATGAGGCTTTTCACCCAAAAAAGGAGAGCTTGTCCATAACATTGAAATATTGGTGCAGAAAAATGAGGCTTTTCAGGTGAAAAAGGTGGGTTTGGTGCTAAAATTGAGAGCTTGGTGCAGAAAAATGAGGCTTTTCTGGTGAAAAGGGCATTTTGTGCCCTAAAATTGCGAGCTTGTTGTAGGAAAATGAGGCTTTTTTACCCGAAAAAGGCAGGTTTTACCCTAAAATTGCGAGCTTGTTGTAGGAAAATGAGGCTTTTTTACCCGAAAAAGGCGGGTTTTACCCTAAAATTGAGAGCTTGTTGTAGGAAAATGAGGCTTTTCAGGTGAAAAAGGCGGGTTTTACCGTAAAATTGAGAGAGTGTTTCCGAAAAATGAGGCTTTTCAGGTGAAAAAGGTGGGTTTGGTGCAGAAAATTGAGAGCTCTGTGCAGAAAAATGAGGCTTTTTCACCCGAAAAAGGCATTTTGTGCCCGAAATTGAGAGCTTGGTGCAGAAAAATGAGGCTTTTCACCCCAAAAACGCGGGTTTAGCCCCCATGATAGGGTTTGTGCTGTAAAAAAGGAGAGGTAGGGCCCTGGAAACGAGGCACTGCTGCATAAAAGGGAGGTTGTTACCTGTAGAATCAAAACTTTGGATGCCAAAAATTAATCTTTGAGAGGTAAAATGGGGGTTTGTGCCCTAAAATTGAGAGCTTGGAGTAGGAAAATGAGGCTTTTAATCTGAAAACGGAGGTTTGTGCCCTAAAATTGAGATATTGGTGAAGAAAAATGAGGCTTTTAATCTGAAAATTGAGTGCTTGTCCCTAAAATTGAGAGCTTGGTGCAGAAAAATGAGGCTTTTAATCTGAAAAAGGAGGTTTGTGCCCTAAAATTGAGATATTGGTGAAGAAAAATGAGGCTTTTCACCCAAAAATTGAGAGCTTGTCCCTAAAATTGAGAGCTTGGAGTAGGAAAATGAGGCTTTTAATCTGAAAAAGGAAGTTTGTGCCCTAAAATTGAGATATTGGTGAAGAAAAATGAGGTTTTTCACCCCAAAAGCGTGGGTTTAGCCCCCATGATAGGGTTTGTGCTGTAAAAAAGGAGAGGTAGGGCCCTGGAAACGAGGCACTGCTGCATAAAAGGGAGGTTGTTACCTGTAGAATCAAAACTTTGGATGCCAAAAATTAATCTTTGAGAGGTAAAATGGGGGTTTGTGCCCTAAAATTGAGAGCTTGGAGTAGGAAAATGAGGCTTTTAATCTGAAAACAGAGGTTTGTGCCCTAAAATTGAGATATTGGTGCAGAAAAATGAGGCTTTTAACCTGAAAAAGGAGGTTTGTGCCCTAAAATTGAGATATTGGTGCAGAAAAATGAGGCTTTTAACCTGAAAAAGGAGGTTTGTGCCCTAAAATTGAGATATTGGTGAAGAAAAATGAGGTTTTTCACCCAAAAATTGAGAGCTTGTCCCTAAAATTGGGAGCTTGGAGTAGGAAAATGAGGCTTTTAATCTTAAAAAGGAGGTTTGTGCCATAAATTGAGATATTGGTGAAGAAAAATGAGGCTTTTAATCTGAAAATTGAGAGCTTGTCCCTAAAATTGAGAGCTTGGTGCAGAAAAATGAGGCTTTTCACCCAAAAAAGGAGAGCTTGTCCATAACATTGAAATATTGGTGCAGAAAAATGAGGCTTTTCAGGTGAAAAAGGTGGGTTTGGTGCTAAAATTGAGAGCTTGGTGCAGAAAAATGAGGCTTTTCTGGTGAAAAGGGCATTTTGTGCCCTAAAATTGCGAGCTTGTTGTAGGAAAATGAGGCTTTTTTACCCGAAAAAGGCAGGTTTTACCCTAAAATTGCGAGCTTGTTGTAGGAAAATGAGGCTTTTTTACCCGAAAAAGGCGGGTTTTACCCTAAAATTGAGAGCTTGTTGTAGGAAAATGAGGCTTTTCAGGTGAAAAAGGCGGGTTTTACCGTAAAATTGAGAGAGTGTTTCCGAAAAATGAGGCTTTTCAGGTGAAAAAGGTGGGTTTGGTGCAGAAAATTGAGAGCTCTGTGCAGAAAAATGAGGCTTTTTCACCCGAAAAAGGCATTTTGTGCCCGAAATTGAGAGCTTGGTGCAGAAAAATGAGGCTTTTCACCCCAAAAACGCGGGTTTAGCCCCCATGATAGGGTTTGTGCTGTAAAAAAGGAGAGGTAGGGCCCTGGAAACGAGGCACTGCTGCATAAAAGGGAGGTTGTTACCTGTAGAATCAAAACTTTGGATGCCAAAAATTAATCTTTGAGAGGTAAAATGGGGGTTTGTGCCCTAAAATTGAGAGCTTGGAGTAGGAAAATGAGGCTTTTAATCTGAAAACGGAGGTTTGTGCCCTAAAATTGAGATATTGGTGCAGAAAAATGAGGCTTTTAACCTGAAAAAGGAGGTTTGTGCCCTAAAATTGAGATATTGGTGCAGAAAAATGAGGCTTTTAACCTGAAAAAGGAGGTTTGTGCCCTAAAATTGAGATATTGGTGAAGAAAAATGAGGTTTTTCACCCAAAAATTGAGAGCTTGTCCCTAAAATTGGGAGCTTGGAGTAGGAAAATGAGGCTTTTAATCTTAAAAAGGAGGTTTGTGCCATAAATTGAGATATTGGTGAAGAAAAATGAGGCTTTTAATCTGAAAATTGAGAGCTTGTCCCTAAAATTGAGAGCTTGGTGCAGAAAAATGAGGCTTTTCACCCAAAAAAGGAGAGCTTGTCCATAACATTGAAATATTGGTGCAGAAAAATGAGGCTTTTCAGGTGAAAAAGGTGGGTTTGGTGCTAAAATTGAGAGCTTGGTGCAGAAAAATGAGGCTTTTCTGGTGAAAAGGGCATTTTGTGCCCTAAAATTGCGAGCTTGTTGTAGGAAAATGAGGCTTTTTTACCCGAAAAAGGCAGGTTTTACCCTAAAATTGCGAGCTTGTTGTAGGAAAATGAGGCTTTTCAGGTGAAAAAGGCGGGTTTTACCGTAAAATTGAGAGAGTGTTTCCGAAAAATGAGGCTTTTCAGGTGAAAAAGGTGGGTTTGGTGCAGAAAATTGAGAGCTCTGTGCAGAAAAATGAGGCTTTTTCACCCGAAAAAGGCATTTTGTGCCCGAAATTGAGAGCTTGGTGCAGAAAAATGAGGCTTTTCACCCCAAAAACGCGGGTTTAGCCCCCATGATAGGGTTTGTGCTGTAAAAAAGGAGAGGTAGGGCCCTGGAAACGAGGCACTGCTGCATAAAAGGGAGGTTGTTACCTGTAGAATCAAAACTTTGGATGCCAAAAATTAATCTTTGAGAGGTAAAATGGGGGTTTGTGCCCTAAAATTGAGAGCTTGGAGTAGGAAAATGAGGCTTTTAATCTGAAAAAGGAGGTTTGTGCCCTAAAATTGAGATATTGGTGAAGAAAAATGAGGCTTTTCACCCAAAAATTGAGAGCTTGTCCCTAAAATTGAGAGCTTGGAGTAGGAAAATGAGGCTTTTAATCTGAAAAAGGAGGTTTGTGCCCTAAAATTGAGATATTGGTGAAGAAAAATGAGGCTTTTCACCCAAAAATTGAGAGCTTGTCCCTAAAATTGAGAGCTTGGTGCAGAAAAATGAGGCTTTTCACCCAAAAATTGAGAGATTGTCCCTAAAATTGAGAGCTTGGAGTAGGAAAATGAGGCTTTTAATCTGAAAACGGAGGTTTGTGCCCTGAAATTGAGATATTGGTGCAGAAAAATGAGGCTTTTCCACCCAAAAAAGGTGGGTTTTACCCTAAAATTGAGAGCTTGGTGAAGAAAAATGATTCTTTTCACCCGCAGAAATGCGGTTTCTGCCCTAAAATGGAGAGCTTGGTACAGAAAAATGAGGCTTTTCATCTGAAAAATGCAGGTTTGGCCTTAAAATTGCGCTATTGGTGCAGAAAAATGAGGCTTTTCACCCAAAAAAGGGAGCTTGTCCATAACATTGAAATATTGGTGCAGAAAAATGAGGCTTTTTAGGTGAAAAAGGTGGGTTTGGTGCTAAAATTGAGAGCTTGTTGCAGAAAAATGAGGCTTTACGTGTGAAAAAGACGGTTTGTGCCCTAAAATTGAGAGCTTGGAGTAGGAAAATGAGGCTTTTAATCTGAAAAAGGAGGTTTGTGCCCTAAAATTGAGATATTGGTGCAGAAAAATGAGGCTTTTCCACCCAAAAAAGGTGGGTTTTACCCTAAAATTGAGAGCTTGTTGCAGAAAAATGAGGCTTTTCAGCAGAAAAAGGTTGTTTCCGCCCTAAAATTGAGAGCTTGGTACAGAAAAATGAGGTTTTTCACCCCAAAAGCGTGGGTTTAGCCCCCATGATAGGGTTTGTGCTGTATAAAAGTAGAGTTAGGGCCCAGGAAACGAGGCACTGCTGCATAAAAGGGAGGTTGTTACCTGTAGAATCAAAACTTTGGATGCCAAAAATTAATCTTTGAGAGGTAAAATGGGGGTTTGTGCCCTAAAATTGAGAGCTTGGAGTAGGAAAATGAGGCTTTTAATCTGAAAACGGAGGTTTGTGCCCTAAAATTGAGATATTGGTGCAGAAAAATGAGGCTTTTAACCTGAAAAAGGAGGTTTGTGCCCTAAAATTGAGATATTGGTGAAGAAAAATGAGGCTTTTCACCCAAAAATTGAGAGCTTGTCCCTAAAATTGGGAGCTTGGAGTAGGAAAATGAAGCTTTTAATCTTAAAAAGGAGGTTTGTGCCATAAATTGAGATATTGGTGAAGAAAAATGAGGCTTTTAATCTGAAAATTGAGAGCTTGTCCCTAAAATTGAGAGCTTGGTGCAGAAAAATGAGGCTTTTCACCCAAAAAAGGAGAGCTTGTCCATAACATTGAAATATTGGTGCAGAAAAATGAGGCTTTTCAGGTGAAAAAGGCAGGTTTTACCCTAAAATTGAGAGTTTGGTGCAGAAAAATGAGGCTTTTCTGGTGAAAAGGGCATTTTGTGCCCTAAAATTGCGAGCTTGTTGTAGGAAAATGAGGCTTTTTTACCCGAAAAAGGCAGGTTTTACCCTAAAATTGAGAGCTTGTTGTAGGAAAATGAGGCTTTTTTACCCGAAAAAGGCGGGTTTTACCCTAAAATTGAGAGCTTGTTGTAGGAAAATGAGGCTTTTCAGGTGAAAAAGGCGGGTTTTACCGTAAAATTGAGAGAGTGTTTCCGAAAAATGAGGCTTTTCAGGTGAAAAAGGTGGGTTTGGTGCAGAAAATTGAGAGCTCTGTGCAGAAAAATGAGGCTTTTTCACCCGAAAAAGGCATTTTGTGCCCGAAATTGAGAGCTTGGTGCAGAAAAATGAGGCTTTTCACCCCAAAAACGCGGGTTTAGCCCCCATGATAGGGTTTGTGCTGTAAAAAAGGAGAGGTAGGGCCCTGGAAACGAGGCACTGCTGCATAAAAGGGAGGTTGTTACCTGTAGAATCAAAACTTTGGATGCCAAAAATTAATCTTTGAGAGGTAAAATGGGGGTTTGTGCCCTAAAATTGAGAGCTTGGAGTAGGAAAATGAGGCTTTTAATCTGAAAACGGAGGTTTGTGCCCTAAAATTGAGATATTGGTGCAGAAAAATGAGGCTTTTAACCTGAAAAAGGAGGTTTGTGCCCTAAAATTGAGATATTGGTGAAGAAAAATGAGGCTTTTCACCCAAAAATTGAGAGCTTGTCCCTAAAATTGGGAGCTTGGAGTAGGAAAATGAGGCTTTTAATCTTAAAAAGGAGGTTTCCGCCCTTAAATTGAGATATTGGTGAAGAAAAATGAGGCTTTTAATCTGAAAATTGAGAGCTTGTCCCTAAAATTGAGAGCTTGGTGCAGAAAAATGAGGCTTTTCACCCAAAAAAGGAGAGCTTGTCCATAACATTGAAATATTGGTGCAGAAAAATGAGGCTTTTCAGGTGAAAAAGGTGGGTTTGGTGCTAAAATTGAGAGCTTGGTGCAGAAAAATGAGGCTTTTCTGGTGAAAAGGGCATTTTGTGCCCTAAAATTGCGAGCTTGTTGTAGGAAAATGAGGCTTTTTTACCCGAAAAAGGCAGGTTTTACCCTAAAATTGAGAGCTTGTTGTAGGAAAATGAGGCTTTTCAGGTGAAAAAGGCGGGTTTTACCGTAAAATTGAGAGAGTGTTTCCGAAAAATGAGGCTTTTCAGGTGAAAAAGGTGGGTTTGGTGCAGAAAATTGAGAGCTCTGTGCAGAAAAATGAGGCTTTTTCACCCGAAAAAGGCATTTTGTGCCCGAAATTGAGAGCTTGGTGCAGAAAAATGAGGCTTTTCACCCCAAAAACGCGGGTTTAGCCCCCATGATAGGGTTTGTGCTGTAAAAAAGGAGAGGTAGGGCCCTGGAAACGAGGCACTGCTGCATAAAAGGGAGGTTGTTACCTGTAGAATCAAAACTTTGGATGCCAAAAATTAATCTTTGAGAGGTAAAATGGGGGTTTGTGCCCTAAAATTGAGAGCTTGGAGTAGGAAAATGAGGCTTTTAATCTGAAAAAGGAGGTTTGTGCCCTAAAATTGAGATATTGGTGCAGAAAAATGAGGCTTTTAACCTGAAAAAGGAGGTTTGTGCCCTAAAATTGAGATATTGGTGCAGAAAAATGAGGCTTTTAACCTGAAAAAGGAGGTTTGTGCCCTAAAATTGAGATATTGGTGAAGAAAAATGAGGTTTTTCACCCAAAAATTGAGAGCTTGTCCCTAAAATTGGGAGCTTGGAGTAGGAAAATGAGGCTTTTAATCTGAAAAAGGAGGTTTGTGCCATAAATTGAGATATTGGTGAAGAAAAATGAGGCTTTTAATCTGAAAATTGAGAGCTTGTCCCTAAAATTGAGAGCTTGGTGCAGAAAAATGAGGCTTTTCACCCAAAAAAGGAGAGCTTGTCCATAACATTGAAATATTGGTGCAGAAAAATGAGGCTTTTCAGGTGAAAAAGGTGGGTTTGGTGCTAAAATTGAGAGCTTGGTGCAGAAAAATGAGGCTTTTCTGGTGAAAAGGGCATTTTGTGCCCTAAAATTGCGAGCTTGTTGTAGGAAAATGAGGCTTTTTTACCCGAAAAAGGCAGGTTTTACCCTAAAATTGAGAGCTTGTTGTAGGAAAATGAGGCTTTTTTACCCGAAAAAGGCAGGTTTTACCCTAAAATTGAGAGCTTGTTGTAGGAAAATGAGGCTTTTTTACCCGAAAAAGGCGGGTTTTACCCTAAAATTGAGAGCTTGTTGTAGGAAAATGAGGCTTTTCAGGTGAAAAAGGCGGGTTTTACCGTAAAATTGAGAGAGTGTTTCCGAAAAATGAGGCTTTTCAGGTGAAAAAGGTGGGTTTGGTGCAGAAAATTGAGAGCTCTGTGCAGAAAAATGAGGCTTTTTCACCCGAAAAAGGCATTTTGTGCCCGAAATTGAGAGCTTGGTGCAGAAAAATGAGGCTTTTCACCCCAAAAACGCGGGTTTAGCCCCCATGATAGGGTTTGTGCTGTAAAAAAGGAGAGGTAGGGCCCTGGAAACGAGGCACTGCTGCATAAAAGGGAGGTTGTTACCTGTAGAATCAAAACTTTGGATGCCAAAAATTAATCTTTGAGAGGTAAAATGGGGGTTTGTGCCCTAAAATTGAGAGCTTGGAGTAGGAAAATGAGGCTTTTAATCTGAAAAAGGAGGTTTGTGCCCTAAAATTGAGATATTGGTGCAGAAAAATGAGGCTTTTCCACCCAAAAAAGGTGGGTTTTACCCTAAAATTGAGAGCTTGTTGCAGAAAAATGAGGCTTTTCAGCAGAAAAAGGTTGTTTCCGCCCTAAAATTGAGAGCTTGGTACAGAAAAATGAGGTTTTTCACCCCAAAAGCGTGGGTTTAGCCCCCATGATAGGGTTTGTGCTGTATAAAAGTAGAGTTAGGGCCCAGGAAACGAGGCACTGCTGCATAAAAGGGAGGTTGTTACCTGTAGAATCAAAACTTTGGATGCCAAAAATTAATCTTTGAGAGGTAAAATGGGGGTTTGTGCCCTAAAATTGAGAGCTTGGAGTAGGAAAATGAGGCTTTTAATCTGAAAACGGAGGTTTGTGCCCTAAAATTGAGATATTGGTGCAGAAAAATGAGGCTTTTAACCTGAAAAAGGAGGTTTGTGCCCTAAAATTGAGATATTGGTGAAGAAAAATGAGGCTTTTCACCCAAAAATTGAGAGCTTGTCCCTAAAATTGGGAGCTTGGAGTAGGAAAATGAAGCTTTTAATCTTAAAAAGGAGGTTTGTGCCATAAATTGAGATATTGGTGAAGAAAAATGAGGCTTTTAATCTGAAAATTGAGAGCTTGTCCCTAAAATTGAGAGCTTGGTGCAGAAAAATGAGGCTTTTCACCCAAAAAAGGAGAGCTTGTCCATAACATTGAAATATTGGTGCAGAAAAATGAGGCTTTTCAGGTGAAAAAGGCAGGTTTTACCCTAAAATTGAGAGTTTGGTGCAGAAAAATGAGGCTTTTCTGGTGAAAAGGGCATTTTGTGCCCTAAAATTGCGAGCTTGTTGTAGGAAAATGAGGCTTTTTTACCCGAAAAAGGCAGGTTTTACCCTAAAATTGAGAGCTTGTTGTAGGAAAATGAGGCTTTTTTACCCGAAAAAGGCGGGTTTTACCCTAAAATTGAGAGCTTGTTGTAGGAAAATGAGGCTTTTCAGGTGAAAAAGGCGGGTTTTACCGTAAAATTGAGAGAGTGTTTCCGAAAAATGAGGCTTTTCAGGTGAAAAAGGTGGGTTTGGTGCAGAAAATTGAGAGCTCTGTGCAGAAAAATGAGGCTTTTTCACCCGAAAAAGGCATTTTGTGCCCGAAATTGAGAGCTTGGTGCAGAAAAATGAGGCTTTTCACCCCAAAAACGCGGGTTTAGCCCCCATGATAGGGTTTGTGCTGTAAAAAAGGAGAGGTAGGGCCCTGGAAACGAGGCACTGCTGCATAAAAGGGAGGTTGTTACCTGTAGAATCAAAACTTTGGATGCCAAAAATTAATCTTTGAGAGGTAAAATGGGGGTTTGTGCCCTAAAATTGAGAGCTTGGAGTAGGAAAATGAGGCTTTTAATCTGAAAACGGAGGTTTGTGCCCTAAAATTGAGATATTGGTGCAGAAAAATGAGGCTTTTAACCTGAAAAAGGAGGTTTGTGCCCTAAAATTGAGATATTGGTGAAGAAAAATGAGGCTTTTCACCCAAAAATTGAGAGCTTGTCCCTAAAATTGGGAGCTTGGAGTAGGAAAATGAGGCTTTTAATCTTAAAAAGGAGGTTTCCGCCCTTAAATTGAGATATTGGTGAAGAAAAATGAGGCTTTTAATCTGAAAATTGAGAGCTTGTCCCTAAAATTGAGAGCTTGGTGCAGAAAAATGAGGCTTTTCACCCAAAAAAGGAGAGCTTGTCCATAACATTGAAATATTGGTGCAGAAAAATGAGGCTTTTCAGGTGAAAAAGGTGGGTTTGGTGCTAAAATTGAGAGCTTGGTGCAGAAAAATGAGGCTTTTCTGGTGAAAAGGGCATTTTGTGCCCTAAAATTGCGAGCTTGTTGTAGGAAAATGAGGCTTTTTTACCCGAAAAAGGCAGGTTTTACCCTAAAATTGAGAGCTTGTTGTAGGAAAATGAGGCTTTTCAGGTGAAAAAGGCGGGTTTTACCGTAAAATTGAGAGAGTGTTTCCGAAAAATGAGGCTTTTCAGGTGAAAAAGGTGGGTTTGGTGCAGAAAATTGAGAGCTCTGTGCAGAAAAATGAGGCTTTTTCACCCGAAAAAGGCATTTTGTGCCCGAAATTGAGAGCTTGGTGCAGAAAAATGAGGCTTTTCACCCCAAAAACGCGGGTTTAGCCCCCATGATAGGGTTTGTGCTGTAAAAAAGGAGAGGTAGGGCCCTGGAAACGAGGCACTGCTGCATAAAAGGGAGGTTGTTACCTGTAGAATCAAAACTTTGGATGCCAAAAATTAATCTTTGAGAGGTAAAATGGGGGTTTGTGCCCTAAAATTGAGAGCTTGGAGTAGGAAAATGAGGCTTTTAATCTGAAAAAGGAGGTTTGTGCCCTAAAATTGAGATATTGGTGCAGAAAAATGAGGCTTTTAACCTGAAAAAGGAGGTTTGTGCCCTAAAATTGAGATATTGGTGCAGAAAAATGAGGCTTTTAACCTGAAAAAGGAGGTTTGTGCCCTAAAATTGAGATATTGGTGAAGAAAAATGAGGTTTTTCACCCAAAAATTGAGAGCTTGTCCCTAAAATTGGGAGCTTGGAGTAGGAAAATGAGGCTTTTAATCTGAAAAAGGAGGTTTGTGCCATAAATTGAGATATTGGTGAAGAAAAATGAGGCTTTTAATCTGAAAATTGAGAGCTTGTCCCTAAAATTGAGAGCTTGGTGCAGAAAAATGAGGCTTTTCACCCAAAAAAGGAGAGCTTGTCCATAACATTGAAATATTGGTGCAGAAAAATGAGGCTTTTCAGGTGAAAAAGGTGGGTTTGGTGCTAAAATTGAGAGCTTGGTGCAGAAAAATGAGGCTTTTCTGGTGAAAAGGGCATTTTGTGCCCTAAAATTGCGAGCTTGTTGTAGGAAAATGAGGCTTTTTTACCCGAAAAAGGCAGGTTTTACCCTAAAATTGAGAGCTTGTTGTAGGAAAATGAGGCTTTTTTACCCGAAAAAGGCAGGTTTTACCCTAAAATTGAGAGCTTGTTGTAGGAAAATGAGGCTTTTTTACCCGAAAAAGGCGGGTTTTACCCTAAAATTGAGAGCTTGTTGTAGGAAAATGAGGCTTTTCAGGTGAAAAAGGCGGGTTTTACCGTAAAATTGAGAGAGTGTTTCCGAAAAATGAGGCTTTTCAGGTGAAAAAGGTGGGTTTGGTGCAGAAAATTGAGAGCTCTGTGCAGAAAAATGAGGCTTTTTCACCCGAAAAAGGCATTTTGTGCCCGAAATTGAGAGCTTGGTGCAGAAAAATGAGGCTTTTCACCCCAAAAACGTGGGTTTAGCCCCCATGATAGGGTTTGTGCTGTAAAAAAGGAGAGGTAGGGCCCTGGAAACGAGGCACTGCTGCATAAAAGGGAGGTTGTTACCTGTAGAATCAAAACTTTGGATGCCAAAAATTAATCTTTGAGAGGTAAAATGGGGGTTTGTGCCCTAAAATTGAGAGCTTGGAGTAGGAAAATGAGGCTTTTAATCTGAAAAAGGAGGTTTGTGCCCTAAAATTGAGATATTGGTGAAGAAAAATGAGGCTTTTCACCCAAAAATTGAGAGCTTGTCCCTAAAATTGAGAGCTTGGAGTAGGAAAATGAGGCTTTTAATCTGAAAAAGGAGGTTTGTGCCCTAAAATTGAGATATTGGTGAAGAAAAATGAGGCTTTTCACCCAAAAATTGAGAGCTTGTCCCTAAAATTGAGAGCTTGGTGCAGAAAAATGAGGCTTTTCACCCAAAAATTGAGAGATTATCCCTAAAATTGAGAGCTTGGAGTAGGAAAATGAGGCTTTTAATCTGAAAACGGAGGTTTGTGCCCTAAAATTGAGATATTGGTGCAGAAAAATGAGGCTTTTCCACCCAAAAAAGGTGGGTTTTACCCTAAAATTGAGAGCTTGGTGAAGAAAAATGATTCTTTTCACCCGCAGAAATGCGGTTTCTGCCCTAAAATGGAGAGCTTGGTACAGAAAAATGAGGCTTTTCATCTGAAAAATGCAGGTTTGGCCTTAAAATTGCGCTATTGGTGCAGAAAAATGAGGCTTTTCACCCAAAAAAGGGAGCTTGTCCATAACATTGAAATATTGGTGCAGAAAAATGAGGCTTTTTAGGTGAAAAAGGTGGGTTTGGTGCTAAAATTGAGAGCTTGTTGCAGAAAAATGAGGCTTTACGTGTGAAAAAGACGGTTTGTGCCCTAAAATTGAGAGCTTGGAGTAGGAAAATGAGGCTTTTAATCTGAAAAAGGAGGTTTGTGCCCTAAAATTGAGATATTGGTGCAGAAAAATGAGGCTTTTCCACCCAAAAAAGGTGGGTTTTACCCTAAAATTGAGAGCTTGTTGCAGAAAAATGAGGCTTTTCAGCAGAAAAAGGTTGTTTCCGCCCTAAAATTGAGAGCTTGGTACAGAAAAATGAGGTTTTTCACCCCAAAAGCGTGGGTTTAGCCCCCATGATAGGGTTTGTGCTGTATAAAAGTAGAGTTAGGGCCCAGGAAACGAGGCACTGCTGCATAAAAGGGAGGTTGTTACCTGTAGAATCAAAACTTTGGATGCCAAAAATTAATCTTTGAGAGGTAAAATGGGGGTTTGTGCCCTAAAATTGAGAGCTTGGAGTAGGAAAATGAGGCTTTTAATCTGAAAACGGAGGTTTGTGCCCTAAAATTGAGATATTGGTGCAGAAAAATGAGGCTTTTAACCTGAAAAAGGAGGTTTGTGCCCTAAAATTGAGATATTGGTGAAGAAAAATGAGGCTTTTCACCCAAAAATTGAGAGCTTGTCCCTAAAATTGGGAGCTTGGAGTAGGAAAATGAGGCTTTTAATCTGAAAAAGGAGGTTTGTGCCATAAATTGAGATATTGGTGAAGAAAAATGAGGCTTTTAATCTGAAAATTGAGAGCTTGTCCCTAAAATTGAGAGCTTGGTGCAGAAAAATGAGGCTTTTCACCCAAAAAAGGAGAGCTTGTCCATAACATTGAAATATTGGTGCAGAAAAATGAGGCTTTTCAGGTGAAAAAGGTGGGTTTGGTGCTAAAATTGAGAGCTTGGTGCAGAAAAATGAGGCTTTTCTGGTGAAAAGGGCATTTTGTGCCCTAAAATTGCGAGCTTGTTGTAGGAAAATGAGGCTTTTTTACCCGAAAAAGGCAGGTTTTACCCTAAAATTGCGAGCTTGTTGTAGGAAAATGAGGCTTTTTTACCCGAAAAAGGCGGGTTTTACCCTAAAATTGAGAGCTTGTTGTAGGAAAATGAGGCTTTTCAGGTGAAAAAGGTGGGGTTTACCGTAAAATTGAGAGAGTGTTTCCGAAAAATGAGGCTTTTCAGGTGAAAAAGGTGGGTTTGGTGCAGAAAATTGAGAGCTCTGTGCAGAAAAATGAGGCTTTTTCACCCGAAAAAGGCATTTTGTGCCCGAAATTGAGAGCTTGGTGCAGAAAAATGAGGCTTTTCACCCCAAAAACGCGGGTTTAGCCCCCATGATAGGGTTTGTGCTGTAAAAAAGGAGAGGTAGGGCCCTGGAAACGAGGCACTGCTGCATAAAAGGGAGGTTGTTACCTGTAGAATCAAAACTTTGGATGCCAAAAATTAATCTTTGAGAGGTAAAATGGGGGTTTGTGCCCTAAAATTGAGAGCTTGGAGTAGGAAAATGAGGCTTTTAATCTGAAAAAGGAGGTTTGTGCCCTAAAATTGAGATATTGGTGAAGAAAAATGAGGCTTTTCACCCAAAAATTGAGAGCTTGTCCCTAAAATTGAGAGCTTGGAGTAGGAAAATGAGGCTTTTAATCTGAAAAAGGAGGTTTGTGCCCTAAAATTGAGATATTGGTGAAGAAAAATGAGGTTTTTCACCCCAAAAGCGTGGGTTTAGCCCCCATGATAGGGTTTGTGCTGTAAAAAAGGAGAGGTAGGGCCCTGGAAACGAGGCACTGCTGCATAAAAGGGAGGTTGTTACCTGTAGAATCAAAACTTTGGATGCCAAAAATTAATCTTTGAGAGGTAAAATGGGGGTTTGTGCCCTAAAATTGAGAGCTTGGAGTAGGAAAATGAGGCTTTTAATCTGAAAAAGGAGGTTTGTGCCCTAAAATTGAGATATTGGTGCAGAAAAATGAGGCTTTTAACCTGAAAAAGGAGGTTTGTGCCCTAAAATTGAGATATTGGTGCAGAAAAATGAGGCTTTTAACCTGAAAAAGGAGGTTTGTGCCCTAAAATTGAGATATTGGTGAAGAAAAATGAGGTTTTTCACCCAAAAATTGAGAGCTTGTCCCTAAAATTGGGAGCTTGGAGTAGGAAAATGAGGCTTTTAATCTGAAAAAGGAGGTTTGTGCCATAAATTGAGATATTGGTGAAGAAAAATGAGGCTTTTAATCTGAAAATTGAGAGCTTGTCCCTAAAATTGAGAGCTTGGTGCAGAAAAATGAGGCTTTTCACCCAAAAAAGGAGAGCTTGTCCATAACATTGAAATATTGGTGCAGAAAAATGAGGCTTTTCAGGTGAAAAAGGTGGGTTTGGTGCTAAAATTGAGAGCTTGGTGCAGAAAAATGAGGCTTTTCACCCAAAAAAGGAGAGCTTGTCCATAACATTGAAATATTGGTGCAGAAAAATGAGGCTTTTCAGGTGAAAAAGGTGGGTTTGGTGCTAAAATTGAGAGCTTGGTGCAGAAAAATGAGGCTTTTCTGGTGAAAAGGGCATTTTGTGCCCTAAAATTGCGAGCTTGTTGTAGGAAAATGAGGCTTTTTTACCCGAAAAAGGCAGGTTTTACCCTAAAATTGAGAGCTTGTTGTAGGAAAATGAGGCTTTTTTACCCGAAAAAGGCGGGTTTTACCCTAAAATTGAGAGCTTGTTGTAGGAAAATGAGGCTTTTCAGGTGAAAAAGGCGGGTTTTACCGTAAAATTGAGAGAGTGTTTCCGAAAAATGAGGCTTTTCAGGTGAAAAAGGTGGGTTTGGTGCAGAAAATTGAGAGCTCTGTGCAGAAAAATGAGGCTTTTTCACCCGAAAAAGGCATTTTGTGCCCGAAATTGAGAGCTTGGTGCAGAAAAATGAGGCTTTTCACCCCAAAAACGCGGGTTTAGCCCCCATGATAGGGTTTGTGCTGTAAAAAAGGAGAGGTAGGGCCCTGGAAACGAGGCACTGCTGCATAAAAGGGAGGTTGTTACCTGTAGAATCAAAACTTTGGATGCCAAAAATTAATCTTTGAGAGGTAAAATGGGGGTTTGTGCCCTAAAATTGAGAGCTTGGAGTAGGAAAATGAGGCTTTTAATCTGAAAAAGGAGGTTTGTGCCCTAAAACTGAGATATTGGTGAAGAAAAATGAGGCTTTTCACCCAAAAATTGAGAGCTTGTCCCTAAAATTGAGAGCTTGGTGCAGAAAAATGAGGCTTTTCACCCAAAAATTGAGAGATTGTCCCTAAAATTGAGAGCTTGGAGTAGGAAAATGAGGCTTTTAATCTGAAAACGGAGGTTTGTGCCCTAAAATTGAGATATTGGTGCAGAAAAATGAGGCTTTTCCACCCAAAAAAGGTGGGTTTTACCCTAAAATTGAGAGCTTGGTGAAGAAAAATGATTCTTTTCACCCGCAGAAATGCGGTTTCTGCCCTAAAATGGAGAGCTTGGTACAGAAAAATGAGGCTTTTCATCTGAAAAATGCAGGTTTGGCCTTAAAATTGCGCTATTGGTGCAGAAAAATGAGGCTTTTCACCCAAAAAAGGGAGCTTGTCCATAACATTGAAATATTGGTGCAGAAAAATGAGGCTTTTTAGGTGAAAAAGGTGGGTTTGGTGCTAAAATTGAGAGCTTGTTGCAGAAAAATGAGGCTTTACGTGTGAAAAAGACGGTTTGTGCCCTAAAATTGAGAGCTTGGAGTAGGAAAATGAGGCTTTTAATCTGAAAAAGGAGGTTTGTGCCCTAAAATTGAGATATTGGTGCAGAAAAATGAGGCTTTTCCACCCAAAAAAGGTGGGTTTTACCCTAAAATTGAGAGCTTGTTGCAGAAAAATGAGGCTTTTCAGCAGAAAAAGGTTGTTTCCGCCCTAAAATTGAGAGCTTGGTACAGAAAAATGAGGTTTTTCACCCCAAAAGCGTGGGTTTAGCCCCCATGATAGGGTTTGTGCTGTATAAAAGTAGAGTTAGGGCCCAGGAAACGAGGCACTGCTGCATAAAAGGGAGGTTGTTACCTGTAGAATCAAAACTTTGGATGCCAAAAATTAATCTTTGAGAGGTAAAATGGGGGTTTGTGCCCTAAAATTGAGAGCTTGGAGTAGGAAAATGAGGCTTTTAATCTGAAAAAGGAGGTTTGTGCCCTAAAATTGAGATATTGGTGCAGAAAAATGAGGCTTTTAACCTGAAAAAGGAGGTTTGTGCCCTAAAATTGAGATATTGGTGAAGAAAAATGAGGCTTTTCACCCAAAAATTGAGAGCTTGTCCCTAAAATTGGGAGCTTGGAGTAGGAAAATGAGGCTTTTAATCTGAAAAAGGAGGTTTGTGCCCTAAAATTGAGATATTGGTGCAGAAAAATGAGGCTTTTAACCTGAAAAAGGAGGTTTGTGCCCTAAAATTGAGATATTGGTGAAGAAAAATGAGGCTTTTCACCCAAAAATTGAGAGCTTGTCCCTAAAATTGGGAGCTTGGAGTAGGAAAATGAGGCTTTTAATCTGAAAAAGGAGGTTTGTGCCATAAATTGAGATATTGGTGAAGAAAAATGAGGCTTTTAATCTGAAAATTGAGAGCTTGTCCCTAAAATTGAGAGCTTGGTGCAGAAAAATGAGGCTTTTCACCCAAAAAAGGAGAGCTTGTCCATAACATTGAAATATTGGTGCAGAAAAATGAGGCTTTTCAGGTGAAAAAGGTGGGTTTGGTGCTAAAATTGAGAGCTTGGTGCAGAAAAATGAGGCTTTTCTGGTGAAAAGGGCATTTTGTGCCCTAAAATTGCGAGCTTGTTGTAGGAAAATGAGGCTTTTTTACCCGAAAAAGGCAGGTTTTACCCTAAAATTGCGAGCTTGTTGTAGGAAAATGAGGCTTTTCAGGTGAAAAAGGCGGGTTTTACCGTAAAATTGAGAGAGTGTTTCCGAAAAATGAGGCTTTTCAGGTGAAAAAGGTGGGTTTGGTGCAGAAAATTGAGAGCTCTGTGCAGAAAAATGAGGCTTTTTCACCCGAAAAAGGCATTTTGTGCCCAAAATTGAGAGCTTGGTGCAGAAAAATGAGGCTTTTCACCCCAAAAACGCGGGTTTAGCCCCCATGATAGGGTTTGTGCTGTAAAAAAGGAGAGGTAGGGCCCTGGAAACGAGGCACTGCTGCATAAAAGGGAGGTTGTTACCTGTAGAATCAAAACTTTGGATGCCAAAAATTAATCTTTGAGAGGTAAAATGGGGGTTTGTGCCCTAAAATTGAGAGCTTGGAGTAGGAAAATGAGGCTTTTAATCTGAAAAAGGAGGTTTGTGCCCTAAAATTGAGATATTGGTGCAGAAAAATGAGGCTTTTCCACCCAAAAAAGGTGGGTTTTACCCTAAAATTGAGAGCTTGTTGCAGAAAAATGAGGCTTTTCAGCAGAAAAAGGTTGTTTCCGCCCTAAAATTGAGAGCTTGGTACAGAAAAATGAGGTTTTTCACCCCAAAAGCGTGGGTTTAGCCCCCATGATAGGGTTTGTGCTGTAAAAAAGGAGAGGTAGGGCCCTGGAAACGAGGCACTGCTGCATAAAAGGGAGGTTGTTACCTGTAGAATCAAAACTTTGGATGCCAAAAATTAATCTTTGAGAGGTAAAATGGGGGTTTGTGCCCTAAAATTGAGAGCTTGGAGTAGGAAAATGAGGCTTTTAATCTGAAAACGGAGGTTTGTGCCCTAAAGTTGAGATATTGGTGAAGAAAAATGAGGCTTTTAACCTGAAAAAGGAGGTTTGTGCCCTAAAATTGAGATATTGGTGAAGAAAAATGAGGCTTTTCACCCAAAAATTGAGAGCTTGTCCCTAAAATTGGGAGCTTGGAGTAGGAAAATGAGGCTTTTAATCTTAAAAAGGAGGTTTGTGCCATAAATTGAGATATTGGTGCAGAAAAATGAGGCTTTTCACCCAAAAAAGGAGAGCTTGTCCATAACATTGAAATATTGGTGCAGAAAAATGAGGCTTTTCAGGTGAAAAAGGTGGGTTTGGTGCTAAAATTGAGAGCTTGGTGCAGAAAAATGAGGCTTTTCTGGTGAAAAGGGCATTTTGTGCCCTAAAATTGCGAGCTTGTTGTAGGAAAATGAGGCTTTTTTACCCGAAAAAGGCAGGTTTTACCCTAAAATTGAGAGCTTGTTGTAGGAAAATGAGGCTTTTTTACCCGAAAAAGGCGGGTTTTACCCTAAAATTGAGAGCTTGTTGTAGGAAAATGAGGCTTTTCAGGTGAAAAAGGCGGGTTTTACCGTAAAATTGAGAGAGTGTTTCCGAAAAATGAGGCTTTTCAGGTGAAAAAGGTGGGTTTGGTGCAGAAAATTGAGAGCTCTGTGCAGAAAAATGAGGCTTTTTCACCCGAAAAAGGCATTTTGTGCCCGAAATTGAGAGCTTGGTGCAGAAAAATGAGGCTTTTCACCCCAAAAACGCGGGTTTAGCCCCCATGATAGGGTTTGTGCTGTAAAAAAGGAGAGGTAGGGCCCTGGAAACGAGGCACTGCTGCATAAAAGGGAGGTTGTTACCTGTAGAATCAAAACTTTGGATGCCAAAAATTAATCTTTGAGAGGTAAAATGGGGGTTTGTGCCCTAAAATTGAGAGCTTGGAGTAGGAAAATGAGGCTTTTAATCTGAAAAAGGAGGTTTGTGCCCTAAAATTGAGATATTGGTGCAGAAAAATGAGGCTTTTAACCTGAAAAAGGAGGTTTGTGCCCTAAAATTGAGATATTGGTGCAGAAAAATGAGGCTTTTAACCTGAAAAAGGAGGTTTGTGCCCTAAAATTGAGATATTGGTGAAGAAAAATGAGGTTTTTCACCCAAAAATTGAGAGCTTGTCCCTAAAATTGGGAGCTTGGAGTAGGAAAATGAGGCTTTTAATCTTAAAAAGGAGGTTTGTGCCATAAATTGAGATATTGGTGAAGAAAAATGAGGCTTTTAATCTGAAAATTGAGAGCTTGTCCCTAAAATTGAGAGCTTGGTGCAGAAAAATGAGGCTTTTCACCCAAAAAAGGAGAGCTTGTCCATAACATTGAAATATTGGTGCAGAAAAATGAGGCTTTTCAGGTGAAAAAGGTGGGTTTGGTGCTAAAATTGAGAGCTTGGTGCAGAAAAATGAGGCTTTTCTGGTGAAAAGGGCATTTTGTGCCCTAAAATTGCGAGCTTGTTGTAGGAAAATGAGGCTTTTTTACCCGAAAAAGGCAGGTTTTACCCTAAAATTGAGAGCTTGTTGTAGGAAAATGAGGCTTTTTTACCCGAAAAAGGCGGGTTTTACCCTAAAATTGAGAGCTTGTTGTAGGAAAATGAGGCTTTTCAGGTGAAAAAGGCGGGTTTTACCGTAAAATTGAGAGAGTGTTTCCGAAAAATGAGGCTTTTCAGGTGAAAAAGGTGGGTTTGGTGCAGAAAATTGAGAGCTCTGTGCAGAAAAATGAGGCTTTTTCACCCGAAAAAGGCATTTTGTGCCCGAAATTGAGAGCTTGGTGCAGAAAAATGAGGCTTTTCACCCCAAAAACGCGGGTTTAGCCCCCATGATAGGGTTTGTGCTGTAAAAAAGGAGAGGTAGGGCCCTGGAAACGAGGCACTGCTGCATAAAAGGGAGGTTGTTACCTGTAGAATCAAAACTTTGGATGCCAAAAATTAATCTTTGAGAGGTAAAATGGGGGTTTGTGCCCTAAAATTGAGAGCTTGGAGTAGGAAAATGAGGCTTTTAATCTGAAAAAGGAGGTTTGTGCCCTAAAATTGAGATATTGGTGCAGAAAAATGAGGCTTTTAACCTGAAAAAGGAGGTTTGTGCCCTAAAATTGAGATATTGGTGCAGAAAAATGAGGCTTTTAACCTGAAAAAGGAGGTTTGTGCCCTAAAATTGAGATATTGGTGAAGAAAAATGAGGTTTTTCACCCAAAAATTGAGAGCTTGTCCCTAAAATTGGGAGCTTGGAGTAGGAAAATGAGGCTTTTAATCTGAAAAAGGAGGTTTGTGCCATAAATTGAGATATTGGTGAAGAAAAATGAGGCTTTTAATCTGAAAATTGAGAGCTTGTCCCTAAAATTGAGAGCTTGGTGCAGAAAAATGAGGCTTTTCACCCAAAAAAGGAGAGCTTGTCCATAACATTGAAATATTGGTGCAGAAAAATGAGGCTTTTCAGGTGAAAAAGGTGGGTTTGGTGCTAAAATTGAGAGCTTGGTGCAGAAAAATGAGGCTTTTCTGGTGAAAAGGGCATTTTGTGCCCTAAAATTGCGAGCTTGTTGTAGGAAAATGAGGCTTTTTTACCCGAAAAAGGCAGGTTTTACCCTAAAATTGCGAGCTTGTTGTAGGAAAATGAGGCTTTTTTACCCGAAAAAGGCGGGTTTTACCCTAAAATTGAGAGCTTGTTGTAGGAAAATGAGGCTTTTCAGGTGAAAAAGGCGGGTTTTACCGTAAAATTGAGAGAGTGTTTCCGAAAAATGAGGCTTTTCAGGTGAAAAAGGTGGGTTTGGTGCAGAAAATTGAGAGCTCTGTGCAGAAAAATGAGGCTTTTTCACCCGAAAAAGGCATTTTGTGCCCGAAATTGAGAGCTTGGTGCAGAAAAATGAGGCTTTTCACCCCAAAAACGCGGGTTTAGCCCCCATGATAGGGTTTGTGCTGTAAAAAAGGAGAGGTAGGGCCCTGGAAACGAGGCACTGCTGCATAAAAGGGAGGTTGTTACCTGTAGAATCAAAACTTTGGATGCCAAAAATTAATCTTTGAGAGGTAAAATGGGGGTTTGTGCCCTAAAATTGAGAGCTTGGAGTAGGAAAATGAGGCTTTTAATCTGAAAAAGGAGGTTTGTGCCCTAAAATTGAGATATTGGTGAAGAAAAATGAGGCTTTTCACCCAAAAATTGAGAGCTTGTCCCTAAAATTGAGAGCTTGGAGTAGGAAAATGAGGCTTTTAATCTGAAAAAGGAGGTTTGTGCCCTAAAATTGAGATATTGGTGAAGAAAAATGAGGCTTTTAATCTGAAAATTGAGTGCTTGTCCCTAAAATTGAGAGCTTGGTGCAGAAAAATGAGGCTTTTCACCCAAAAATTGAGAGCTTGTCCCTAAAATTGAGAGCTTGGAGTAGGAAAATGAGGCTTTTAATCTGAAAACGGAGGTTTGTGCCCTAAAATTGAGATATTGGTGCAGAAAAATGAGGCTTTTCCACCCAAAAAAGGTGGGTTTTACCCTAAAATTGAGAGCTTGGTGAAGAAAAATGATTCTTTTCACCCGCAGAAATGCGGTTTCTGCCCTAAAATGGAGAGCTTGGTACAGAAAAATGAGGCTTTTCATCTGAAAAATGCAGGTTTGGCCTTAAAATTGCGCTATTGGTGCAGAAAAATGAGGCTTTTCACCCAAAAAAGGGAGCTTGTCCACAACATTGAAATATTGGTGCAGAAAAATGAGGCTTTTTAGGTGAAAAAGGTGGGTTTGGTGCTAAAATTGAGAGCTTGTTGCAGAAAAATGAGGCTTTACGTGTGAAAAAGACGGTTTGTGCCCTAAAATTGAGAGCTTGGAGTAGGAAAATGAGGCTTTTAATCTGAAAAAGGAGGTTTGTGCCCTAAAATTGAGATATTGGTGCAGAAAAATGAGGCTTTTCCACCCAAAAAAGGTGGGTTTTACCCTAAAATTGAGAGCTTGTTGCAGAAAAATGAGGCTTTTCAGCAGAAAAAGGTTGTTTCCGCCCTAAAATTGAGAGCTTGGTACAGAAAAATGAGGTTTTTCACCCCAAAAGCGTGGGTTTAGCCCCCATGATAGGGTTTGTGCTGTATAAAAGTAGAGTTAGGGCCCAGGAAACGAGGCACTGCTGCATAAAAGGGAGGTTGTTACCTGTAGAATCAAAACTTTGGATGCCAAAAATTAATCTTTGAGAGGTAAAATGGGGGTTTGTGCCCTAAAATTGAGAGCTTGGAGTAGGAAAATGAGGCTTTTAATCTGAAAACGGAGGTTTGTGCCCTAAAATTGAGATATTGGTGCAGAAAAATGAGGCTTTTAACCTGAAAAAGGAGGTTTGTGCCCTAAAGTTGAGATATTGGTGAAGAAAAATGAGGCTTTTCACCCAAAAATTGAGAGCTTGTCCCTAAAATTGAGAGCTTGGAGTAGGAAAATGAGGCTTTTAATCTGAAAAAGGAGGTTTGTGCCATAAATTGAGATATTGGTGAAGAAATTGAGGCTTTTAATCTGAAAATTGAGAGCTTGTCCCTAAAATTGAGAGCTTGGTGCAGAAAAATGAGGCTTTTCACCCAAAAAAGGAGAGCTTGTCCATAACATTGAAATATTGGTGCAGAAAAATGAGGCTTTTCAGGTGAAAAAGGTGGGTTTGGTGCTAAAATTGAGAGCTTGGTGCAGAAAAATGAGGCTTTTCTGGTGAAAAGGGCATTTTGTGCCCTAAAATTACGAGCTTGTTGTAGGAAAATGAGGCTTTTTTACCCGAAAAAGGCAGGTTTTACCCTAAAATTGCGAGCTTGTTGTAGGAAAATGAGGCTTTTTTACCCGAAAAAGGCGGGTTTTACCCTAAAATTGAGAGCTTGTTGTAGGAAAATGAGGCTTTTCAGGTGAAAAAGGCGGGTTTTACCGTAAAATTGAGAGAGTGTTTCCGAAAAATGAGGCTTTTCAGGTGAAAAAGGTGGGTTTGGTGCAGAAAATTGAGAGCTCTGTGCAGAAAAATGAGGCTTTTTCACCCGAAAAAGGCATTTTGTGCCCGAAATTGAGAGCTTGGTGCAGAAGAATGAGGCTTTTCACCCCAAAAACGCGGGTTTAGCCCCCATGATAGGGTTTGTGCTGTAAAAAAGGAGAGGTAGGGCCCTGGAAACGAGGCACTGCTGCATAAAAGGGAGGTTGTTACCTGTAGAATCAAAACTTTGGATGCCAAAAATTAATCTTTGAGAGGTAAAATGGGGGTTTGTGCCCTAAAATTGAGAGCTTGGAGTAGGAAAATGAGGCTTTTAATCTGAAAACGGAGGTTTGTGCCCTAAAATTGAGATATTGGTGCAGAAAAATGAGGCTTTTAACCTGAAAAAGGAGGTTTGTGCCCTAAAATTGAGATATTGGTGAAGAAAAATGAGGCTTTTCACCCAAAAATTGAGAGCTTGTCCCTAAAATTGGGAGCTTGGAGTAGGAAAATGAGGCTTTTAATCTTAAAAAGGAGGTTTGTGCCATAAATTGAGATATTGGTGAAGAAAAATGAGGCTTTTAATCTGAAAATTGAGAGCTTGTCCCTAAAATTGAGAGCTTGGTGCAGAAAAATGAGGCTTTTCACCCAAAAAAGGAGAGCTTGTCCATAACATTGAAATATTGGTGCAGAAAAATGAGGCTTTTCAGGTGAAAAAGGTGGGTTTGGTGCTAAAATTGAGAGCTTGGTGCAGAAAAATGAGGCTTTTCTGGTGAAAAGGGCATTTTGTGCCCTAAAATTGCGAGCTTGTTGTAGGAAAATGAGGCTTTTTTACCCGAAAAAGGCAGGTTTTACCCTAAAATTGCGAGCTTGTTGTAGGAAAATGAGGCTTTTCAGGTGAAAAAGGCGGGTTTTACCGTAAAATTGAGAGAGTGTTTCCGAAAAATGAGGCTTTTCAGGTGAAAAAGGTGGGTTTGGTGCAGAAAATTGAGAGCTCTGTGCAGAAAAATGAGGCTTTTTCACCCGAAAAAGGCATTTTGTGCCCAAAATTGAGAGCTTGGTGCAGAAAAATGAGGCTTTTCACCCCAAAAACGCGGGTTTAGCCCCCATGATAGGGTTTGTGCTGTAAAAAAGGAGAGGTAGGGCCCTGGAAACGAGGCACTGCTGCATAAAAGGGAGGTTGTTACCTGTAGAATCAAAACTTTGGATGCCAAAAATTAATCTTTGAGAGGTAAAATGGGGGTTTGTGCCCTAAAATTGAGAGCTTGGAGTAGGAAAATGAGGCTTTTAATCTGAAAAAGGAGGTTTGTGCCCTAAAATTGAGATATTGGTGCAGAAAAATGAGGCTTTTCCACCCAAAAAAGGTGGGTTTTACCCTAAAATTGAGAGCTTGTTGCAGAAAAATGAGGCTTTTCAGCAGAAAAAGGTTGTTTCCGCCCTAAAATTGAGAGCTTGGTACAGAAAAATGAGGTTTTTCACCCCAAAAGCGTGGGTTTAGCCCCCATGATAGGGTTTGTGCTGTAAAAAAGGAGAGGTAGGGCCCTGGAAACGAGGCACTGCTGCATAAAAGGGAGGTTGTTACCTGTAGAATCAAAACTTTGGATGCCAAAAATTAATCTTTGAGAGGTAAAATGGGGGTTTGTGCCCTAAAATTGAGAGCTTGGAGTAGGAAAATGAGGCTTTTAATCTGAAAACGGAGGTTTGTGCCCTAAAATTGAGATATTGGTGCAGAAAAATGAGGCTTTTAACCTGAAAAAGGAGGTTTGTGCCCTAAAATTGAGATATTGGTGAAGAAAAATGAGGCTTTTCACCCAAAAATTGAGAGCTTGTCCCTAAAATTGGGAGCTTGGAGTAGGAAAATGAGGCTTTTAATCTTAAAAAGGAGGTTTGTGCCATAAATTGAGATATTGGTGCAGAAAAATGAGGCTTTTCACCCAAAAAAGGAGAGCTTGTCCATAACATTGAAATATTGGTGCAGAAAAATGAGGCTTTTCAGGTGAAAAAGGTGGGTTTGGTGCTAAAATTGAGAGCTTGGTGCAGAAAAATGAGGCTTTTCTGGTGAAAAGGGCATTTTGTGCCCTAAAATTGCGAGCTTGTTGTAGGAAAATGAGGCTTTTTTACCCGAAAAAGGCAGGTTTTACCCTAAAATTGAGAGCTTGTTGTAGGAAAATGAGGCTTTTTTACCCGAAAAAGGCGGGTTTTACCCTAAAATTGAGAGCTTGTTGTAGGAAAATGAGGCTTTTCAGGTGAAAAAGGCGGGTTTTACCGTAAAATTGAGAGAGTGTTTCCGAAAAATGAGGCTTTTCAGGTGAAAAAGGTGGGTTTGGTGCAGAAAATTGAGAGCTCTGTGCAGAAAAATGAGGCTTTTTCACCCGAAAAAGGCATTTTGTGCCCGAAATTGAGAGCTTGGTGCAGAAAAATGAGGCTTTTCACCCCAAAAACGCGGGTTTAGCCCCCATGATAGGGTTTGTGCTGTAAAAAAGGAGAGGTAGGGCCCTGGAAACGAGGCACTGCTGCATAAAAGGGAGGTTGTTACCTGTAGAATCAAAACTTTGGATGCCAAAAATTAATCTTTGAGAGGTAAAATGGGGGTTTGTGCCCTAAAATTGAGAGCTTGGAGTAGGAAAATGAGGCTTTTAATCTGAAAAAGGAGGTTTGTGCCCTAAAATTGAGATATTGGTGCAGAAAAATGAGGCTTTTAACCTGAAAAAGGAGGTTTGTGCCCTAAAATTGAGATATTGGTGCAGAAAAATGAGGCTTTTAACCTGAAAAAGGAGGTTTGTGCCCTAAAATTGAGATATTGGTGAAGAAAAATGAGGTTTTTCACCCAAAAATTGAGAGCTTGTCCCTAAAATTGGGAGCTTGGAGTAGGAAAATGAGGCTTTTAATCTTAAAAAGGAGGTTTGTGCCATAAATTGAGATATTGGTGAAGAAAAATGAGGCTTTTAATCTGAAAATTGAGAGCTTGTCCCTAAAATTGAGAGCTTGGTGCAGAAAAATGAGGCTTTTCACCCAAAAAAGGAGAGCTTGTCCATAACATTGAAATATTGGTGCAGAAAAATGAGGCTTTTCAGGTGAAAAAGGTGGGTTTGGTGCTAAAATTGAGAGCTTGGTGCAGAAAAATGAGGCTTTTCTGGTGAAAAGGGCATTTTGTGCCCTAAAATTGCGAGCTTGTTGTAGGAAAATGAGGCTTTTTTACCCGAAAAAGGCAGGTTTTACCCTAAAATTGAGAGCTTGTTGTAGGAAAATGAGGCTTTTTTACCCGAAAAAGGCGGGTTTTACCCTAAAATTGAGAGCTTGTTGTAGGAAAATGAGGCTTTTCAGGTGAAAAAGGCGGGTTTTACCGTAAAATTGAGAGAGTGTTTCCGAAAAATGAGGCTTTTCAGGTGAAAAAGGTGGGTTTGGTGCAGAAAATTGAGAGCTCTGTGCAGAAAAATGAGGCTTTTTCACCCGAAAAAGGCATTTTGTGCCCGAAATTGAGAGCTTGGTGCAGAAAAATGAGGCTTTTCACCCCAAAAACGCGGGTTTAGCCCCCATGATAGGGTTTGTGCTGTAAAAAAGGAGAGGTAGGGCCCTGGAAACGAGGCACTGCTGCATAAAAGGGAGGTTGTTACCTGTAGAATCAAAACTTTGGATGCCAAAAATTAATCTTTGAGAGGTAAAATGGGGGTTTGTGCCCTAAAATTGAGAGCTTGGAGTAGGAAAATGAGGCTTTTAATCTGAAAAAGGAGGTTTGTGCCCTAAAATTGAGATATTGGTGCAGAAAAATGAGGCTTTTAACCTGAAAAAGGAGGTTTGTGCCCTAAAATTGAGATATTGGTGCAGAAAAATGAGGCTTTTAACCTGAAAAAGGAGGTTTGTGCCCTAAAATTGAGATATTGGTGAAGAAAAATGAGGTTTTTCACCCAAAAATTGAGAGCTTGTCCCTAAAATTGGGAGCTTGGAGTAGGAAAATGAGGCTTTTAATCTGAAAAAGGAGGTTTGTGCCATAAATTGAGATATTGGTGAAGAAAAATGAGGCTTTTAATCTGAAAATTGAGAGCTTGTCCCTAAAATTGAGAGCTTGGTGCAGAAAAATGAGGCTTTTCACCCAAAAAAGGAGAGCTTGTCCATAACATTGAAATATTGGTGCAGAAAAATGAGGCTTTTCAGGTGAAAAAGGTGGGTTTGGTGCTAAAATTGAGAGCTTGGTGCAGAAAAATGAGGCTTTTCTGGTGAAAAGGGCATTTTGTGCCCTAAAATTGCGAGCTTGTTGTAGGAAAATGAGGCTTTTTTACCCGAAAAAGGCAGGTTTTACCCTAAAATTGCGAGCTTGTTGTAGGAAAATGAGGCTTTTTTACCCGAAAAAGGCGGGTTTTACCCTAAAATTGAGAGCTTGTTGTAGGAAAATGAGGCTTTTCAGGTGAAAAAGGCGGGTTTTACCGTAAAATTGAGAGAGTGTTTCCGAAAAATGAGGCTTTTCAGGTGAAAAAGGTGGGTTTGGTGCAGAAAATTGAGAGCTCTGTGCAGAAAAATGAGGCTTTTTCACCCGAAAAAGGCATTTTGTGCCCGAAATTGAGAGCTTGGTGCAGAAAAATGAGGCTTTTCACCCCAAAAACGCGGGTTTAGCCCCCATGATAGGGTTTGTGCTGTAAAAAAGGAGAGGTAGGGCCCTGGAAACGAGGCACTGCTGCATAAAAGGGAGGTTGTTACCTGTAGAATCAAAACTTTGGATGCCAAAAATTAATCTTTGAGAGGTAAAATGGGGGTTTGTGCCCTAAAATTGAGAGCTTGGAGTAGGAAAATGAGGCTTTTAATCTGAAAAAGGAGGTTTGTGCCCTAAAATTGAGATATTGGTGAAGAAAAATGAGGCTTTTCACCCAAAAATTGAGAGCTTGTCCCTAAAATTGAGAGCTTGGAGTAGGAAAATGAGGCTTTTAATCTGAAAAAGGAGGTTTGTGCCCTAAAATTGAGATATTGGTGAAGAAAAATGAGGCTTTTAATCTGAAAATTGAGTGCTTGTCCCTAAAATTGAGAGCTTGGTGCAGAAAAATGAGGCTTTTCACCCAAAAATTGAGAGCTTGTCCCTAAAATTGAGAGCTTGGAGTAGGAAAATGAGGCTTTTAATCTGAAAACGGAGGTTTGTGCCCTAAAATTGAGATATTGGTGCAGAAAAATGAGGCTTTTCCACCCAAAAAAGGTGGGTTTTACCCTAAAATTGAGAGCTTGGTGAAGAAAAATGATTCTTTTCACCCGCAGAAATGCGGTTTCTGCCCTAAAATGGAGAGCTTGGTACAGAAAAATGAGGCTTTTCATCTGAAAAATGCAGGTTTGGCCTTAAAATTGCGCTATTGGTGCAGAAAAATGAGGCTTTTCACCCAAAAAAGGGAGCTTGTCCACAACATTGAAATATTGGTGCAGAAAAATGAGGCTTTTTAGGTGAAAAAGGTGGGTTTGGTGCTAAAATTGAGAGCTTGTTGCAGAAAAATGAGGCTTTACGTGTGAAAAAGACGGTTTGTGCCCTAAAATTGAGAGCTTGGAGTAGGAAAATGAGGCTTTTAATCTGAAAAAGGAGGTTTGTGCCCTAAAATTGAGATATTGGTGCAGAAAAATGAGGCTTTTCCACCCAAAAAAGGTGGGTTTTACCCTAAAATTGAGAGCTTGTTGCAGAAAAATGAGGCTTTTCAGCAGAAAAAGGTTGTTTCCGCCCTAAAATTGAGAGCTTGGTACAGAAAAATGAGGTTTTTCACCCCAAAAGCGTGGGTTTAGCCCCCATGATAGGGTTTGTGCTGTATAAAAGTAGAGTTAGGGCCCAGGAAACGAGGCACTGCTGCATAAAAGGGAGGTTGTTACCTGTAGAATCAAAACTTTGGATGCCAAAAATTAATCTTTGAGAGGTAAAATGGGGGTTTGTGCCCTAAAATTGAGAGCTTGGAGTAGGAAAATGAGGCTTTTAATCTGAAAACGGAGGTTTGTGCCCTAAAATTGAGATATTGGTGCAGAAAAATGAGGCTTTTAACCTGAAAAAGGAGGTTTGTGCCCTAAAGTTGAGATATTGGTGAAGAAAAATGAGGCTTTTCACCCAAAAATTGAGAGCTTGTCCCTAAAATTGAGAGCTTGGAGTAGGAAAATGAGGCTTTTAATCTGAAAAAGGAGGTTTGTGCCATAAATTGAGATATTGGTGAAGAAATTGAGGCTTTTAATCTGAAAATTGAGAGCTTGTCCCTAAAATTGAGAGCTTGGTGCAGAAAAATGAGGCTTTTCACCCAAAAAAGGAGAGCTTGTCCATAACATTGAAATATTGGTGCAGAAAAATGAGGCTTTTCAGGTGAAAAAGGTGGGTTTGGTGCTAAAATTGAGAGCTTGGTGCAGAAAAATGAGGCTTTTCTGGTGAAAAGGGCATTTTGTGCCCTAAAATTACGAGCTTGTTGTAGGAAAATGAGGCTTTTTTACCCGAAAAAGGCAGGTTTTACCCTAAAATTGCGAGCTTGTTGTAGGAAAATGAGGCTTTTTTACCCGAAAAAGGCGGGTTTTACCCTAAAATTGAGAGCTTGTTGTAGGAAAATGAGGCTTTTCAGGTGAAAAAGGCGGGTTTTACCGTAAAATTGAGAGAGTGTTTCCGAAAAATGAGGCTTTTCAGGTGAAAAAGGTGGGTTTGGTGCAGAAAATTGAGAGCTCTGTGCAGAAAAATGAGGCTTTTTCACCCGAAAAAGGCATTTTGTGCCCGAAATTGAGAGCTTGGTGCAGAAGAATGAGGCTTTTCACCCCAAAAACGCGGGTTTAGCCCCCATGATAGGGTTTGTGCTGTAAAAAAGGAGAGGTAGGGCCCTGGAAACGAGGCACTGCTGCATAAAAGGGAGGTTGTTACCTGTAGAATCAAAACTTTGGATGCCAAAAATTAATCTTTGAGAGGTAAAATGGGGGTTTGTGCCCTAAAATTGAGAGCTTGGAGTAGGAAAATGAGGCTTTTAATCTGAAAACGGAGGTTTGTGCCCTAAAATTGAGATATTGGTGCAGAAAAATGAGGCTTTTAACCTGAAAAAGGAGGTTTGTGCCCTAAAATTGAGATATTGGTGAAGAAAAATGAGGCTTTTCACCCAAAAATTGAGAGCTTGTCCCTAAAATTGGGAGCTTGGAGTAGGAAAATGAGGCTTTTAATCTTAAAAAGGAGGTTTGTGCCATAAATTGAGATATTGGTGAAGAAAAATGAGGCTTTTAATCTGAAAATTGAGAGCTTGTCCCTAAAATTGAGAGCTTGGTGCAGAAAAATGAGGCTTTTCACCCAAAAAAGGAGAGCTTGTCCATAACATTGAAATATTGGTGCAGAAAAATGAGGCTTTTCAGGTGAAAAAGGTGGGTTTGGTGCTAAAATTGAGAGCTTGGTGCAGAAAAATGAGGCTTTTCTGGTGAAAAGGGCATTTTGTGCCCTAAAATTGCGAGCTTGTTGTAGGAAAATGAGGCTTTTTTACCCGAAAAAGGCGGGTTTTACCCTAAAATTGCGAGCTTGTTGTAGGAAAATGAGGCTTTTCAGGTGAAAAAGGCGGGTTTTACCGTAAAATTGAGAGAGTGTTTCCGAAAAATGAGGCTTTTCAGGTGAAAAAGGTGGGTTTGGTGCAGAAAATTGAGAGCTCTGTGCAGAAAAATGAGGCTTTTTCACCCGAAAAAGGCATTTTGTGCCCAAAATTGAGAGCTTGGTGCAGAAAAATGAGGCTTTTCACCCCAAAAACGCGGGTTTAGCCCCCATGATAGGGTTTGTGCTGTAAAAAAGGAGAGGTAGGGCCCTGGAAACGAGGCACTGCTGCATAAAAGGGAGGTTGTTACCTGTAGAATCAAAACTTTGGATGCCAAAAATTAATCTTTGAGAGGTAAAATGGGGGTTTGTGCCCTAAAATTGAGAGCTTGGAGTAGGAAAATGAGGCTTTTAATCTGAAAAAGGAGGTTTGTGCCCTAAAATTGAGATATTGGTGCAGAAAAATGAGGCTTTTCCACCCAAAAAAGGTGGGTTTTACCCTAAAATTGAGAGCTTGTTGCAGAAAAATGAGGCTTTTCAGCAGAAAAAGGTTGTTTCCGCCCTAAAATTGAGAGCTTGGTACAGAAAAATGAGGTTTTTCACCCCAAAAGCGTGGGTTTAGCCCCCATGATAGGGTTTGTGCTGTAAAAAAGGAGAGGTAGGGCCCTGGAAACGAGGCACTGCTGCATAAAAGGGAGGTTGTTACCTGTAGAATCAAAACTTTGGATGCCAAAAATTAATCTTTGAGAGGTAAAATGGGGGTTTGTGCCCTAAAATTGAGAGCTTGGAGTAGGAAAATGAGGCTTTTAATCTGAAAACGGAGGTTTGTGCCCTAAAATTGAGATATTGGTGCAGAAAAATGAGGCTTTTAACCTGAAAAAGGAGGTTTGTGCCCTAAAATTGAGATATTGGTGAAGAAAAATGAGGCTTTTCACCCAAAAATTGAGAGCTTGTCCCTAAAATTGGGAGCTTGGAGTAGGAAAATGAGGCTTTTAATCTTAAAAAGGAGGTTTGTGCCATAAATTGAGATATTGGTGAAGAAAAATGAGGCTTTTAATCTGAAAATTGAGAGCTTGTCCCTAAAATTGAGAGCTTGGTGCAGAAAAATGAGGCTTTTCACCCAAAAAAGGAGAGCTTGTCCATAACATTGAAATATTGGTGCAGAAAAATGAGGCTTTTCAGGTGAAAAAGGTGGGTTTGGTGCTAAAATTGAGAGCTTGGTGCAGAAAAATGAGGCTTTTCTGGTGAAAAGGGCATTTTGTGCCCTAAAATTGCGAGCTTGTTGTAGGAAAATGAGGCTTTTTTACCCGAAAAAGGCAGGTTTTACCCTAAAATTGCGAGCTTGTTGTAGGAAAATGAGGCTTTTTTACCCGAAAAAGGCGGGTTTTACCCTAAAATTGAGAGCTTGTTGTAGGAAAATGAGGCTTTTCAGGTGAAAAAGGCGGGTTTTACCGTAAAATTGAGAGAGTGTTTCCGAAAAATGAGGCTTTTCAGGTGAAAAAGGTGGGTTTGGTGCAGAAAATTGAGAGCTCTGTGCAGAAAAATGAGGCTTTTTCACCCGAAAAAGGCATTTTGTGCCCGAAATTGAGAGCTTGGTGCAGAAGAATGAGGCTTTTCACCCCAAAAACGCGGGTTTAGCCCCCATGATAGGGTTTGTGCTGTAAAAAAGGAGAGGTAGGGCCCTGGAAACGAGGCACTGCTGCATAAAAGGGAGGTTGTTACCTGTAGAATCAAAACTTTGGATGCCAAAAATTAATCTTTGAGAGGTAAAATGGGGGTTTGTGCCCTAAAATTGAGAGCTTGGAGTAGGAAAATGAGGCTTTTAATCTGAAAAAGGAGGTTTGTGCCCTAAAATTGAGATATTGGTGAAGAAAAATGAGGCTTTTCACCCAAAAATTGAGAGCTTGTCCCTAAAATTGAGAGCTTGGAGTAGGAAAATGAGGCTTTTAATCTGAAAACGGAGGTTTGTGCCCTAAAATTGAGATATTGGTGCAGAAAAATGAGGCTTTTCCACCCAAAAAAGGTGGGTTTTACCCTAAAATTGAGAGCTTGGTGAAGAAAAATGATTCTTTTCACCCGCAGAAATGCGGTTTCTGCCCTAAAATGGAGAGCTTGGTACAGAAAAATGAGGCTTTTCATCTGAAAAATGCAGGTTTGGCCTTAAAATTGCGCTATTGGTGCAGAAAAATGAGGCTTTTCACCCAAAAAAGGGAGCTTGTCCATAACATTGAAATATTGGTGCAGAAAAATGAGGCTTTTTAGGTGAAAAAGGTGGGTTTGGTGCTAAAATTGAGAGCTTGTTGCAGAAAAATGAGGCTTTACGTGTGAAAAAGACGGTTTGTGCCCTAAAATTGAGAGCTTGGAGTAGGAAAATGAGGCTTTTAATCTGAAAAAGACGGTTTGTGCCCTAAAATTGAGAGCTTGGAGTAGGAAAATGAGGCTTTTAATCTGAAAAAGGAGGTTTGTGCCCTAAAATTGAGATATTGGTGCAGAAAAATGAGGCTTTTCCACCCAAAAAAGGTGGGTTTTACCCTAAAATTGAGAGCTTGTTGCAGAAAAATGAGGCTTTTCAGCAGAAAAAGGTTGTTTCCGCCCTAAAATTGAGAGCTTGGTACAGAAAAATGAGGTTTTTCACCCCAAAAGCGTGGGTTTAGCCCCCATGATAGGGTTTGTGCTGTATAAAAGTAGAGTTAGGGCCCAGGAAACGAGGCACTGCTGCATAAAAGGGAGGTTGTTACCTGTAGAATCAAAACTTTGGATGCCAAAAATTAATCTTTGAGAGGTAAAATGGGGGTTTGTGCCCTAAAATTGAGAGCTTGGAGTAGGAAAATGAGGCTTTTAATCTGAAAACGGAGGTTTGTGCCCTAAAATTGAGATATTGGTGCAGAAAAATGAGGCTTTTAACCTGAAAAAGGAGGTTTGTGCCCTAAAGTTGAGATATTGGTGAAGAAAAATGAGGCTTTTCACCCAAAAATTGAGAGCTTGTCCCTAAAATTGAGAGCTTGGAGTAGGAAAATGAGGCTTTTAATCTGAAAAAGGAGGTTTGTGCCATAAATTGAGATATTGGTGAAGAAATTGAGGCTTTTAATCTGAAAATTGAGAGCTTGTCCCTAAAATTGAGAGCTTGGTGCAGAAAAATGAGGCTTTTCACCCAAAAAAGGAGAGCTTGTCCATAACATTGAAATATTGGTGCAGAAAAATGAGGCTTTTCAGGTGAAAAAGGTGGGTTTGGTGCTAAAATTGAGAGCTTGGTGCAGAAAAATGAGGCTTTTCTGGTGAAAAGGGCATTTTGTGCCCTAAAATTACGAGCTTGTTGTAGGAAAATGAGGCTTTTTTACCCGAAAAAGGCAGGTTTTACCCTAAAATTGCGAGCTTGTTGTAGGAAAATGAGGCTTTTTTACCCGAAAAAGGCGGGTTTTACCCTAAAATTGAGAGCTTGTTGTAGGAAAATGAGGCTTTTCAGGTGAAAAAGGCGGGTTTTACCGTAAAATTGAGAGAGTGTTTCCGAAAAATGAGGCTTTTCAGGTGAAAAAGGTGGGTTTGGTGCAGAAAATTGAGAGCTCTGTGCAGAAAAATGAGGCTTTTTCACCCGAAAAAGGCATTTTGTGCCCGAAATTGAGAGCTTGGTGCAGAAGAATGAGGCTTTTCACCCCAAAAACGCGGGTTTAGCCCCCATGATAGGGTTTGTGCTGTAAAAAAGGAGAGGTAGGGCCCTGGAAACGAGGCACTGCTGCATAAAAGGGAGGTTGTTACCTGTAGAATCAAAACTTTGGATGCCAAAAATTAATCTTTGAGAGGTAAAATGGGGGTTTGTGCCCTAAAATTGAGAGCTTGGAGTAGGAAAATGAGGCTTTTAATCTGAAAACGGAGGTTTGTGCCCTAAAATTGAGATATTGGTGCAGAAAAATGAGGCTTTTAACCTGAAAAAGGAGGTTTGTGCCCTAAAATTGAGATATTGGTGAAGAAAAATGAGGCTTTTCACCCAAAAATTGAGAGCTTGTCCCTAAAATTGGGAGCTTGGAGTAGGAAAATGAGGCTTTTAATCTTAAAAAGGAGGTTTGTGCCATAAATTGAGATATTGGTGAAGAAAAATGAGGCTTTTAATCTGAAAATTGAGAGCTTGTCCCTAAAATTGAGAGCTTGGTGCAGAAAAATGAGGCTTTTCACCCAAAAAAGGAGAGCTTGTCCATAACATTGAAATATTGGTGCAGAAAAATGAGGCTTTTCAGGTGAAAAAGGTGGGTTTGGTGCTAAAATTGAGAGCTTGGTGCAGAAAAATGAGGCTTTTCTGGTGAAAAGGGCATTTTGTGCCCTAAAATTGCGAGCTTGTTGTAGGAAAATGAGGCTTTTTTACCCGAAAAAGGCAGGTTTTACCCTAAAATTGCGAGCTTGTTGTAGGAAAATGAGGCTTTTTTACCCGAAAAAGGCGGGTTTTACCCTAAAATTGAGAGCTTGTTGTAGGAAAATGAGGCTTTTCAGGTGAAAAAGGCGGGTTTTACCGTAAAATTGAGAGAGTGTTTCAGAAAAATGAGGCTTTTCAGGTGAAAAAGGTGGGTTTGGTGCAGAAAATTGAGAGCTCTGTGCAGAAAAATGAGGCTTTTTCACCCGAAAAAGGTATTTTGTGCCCGAAATTGAGAGCTTGGTGCAGAAAAATGAGGCTTTTCACCCCAAAAACGCGGGTTTCGCCCCCATGATAGGGTTTGTGCTGTAAAAAAGGAGAGGTAGGGCCCTGGAAACGAGGCACTGCTGCATAAAAGGGAGGTTGTTACCTGTAGAATCAAAACTTTGGATGCCAAAAATTAATCTTTGAGAGGTAAAATGGGGGTTTGTGCCCTAAAATTGAGAGCTTGGAGTAGGAAAATGAGGCTTTTAATCTGAAAAAGGAGGTTTGTGCCCTAAAATTGAGATATTGGTGCAGAAAAATGAGGCTTTTAACCTGAAAAAGGAGGTTTGTGCCCTAAAATTGAGATATTGGTGAAGAAAAATGAGGCTTTTCACCCAAAAATTGAGAGCTTGTCCCTAAAATTGGGAGCTTGGAGTAGGAAAATGAGGCTTTTAATCTGAAAAAGGAGGTTTGTGCCATAAATTGAGATATTGGTGAAGAAAAATGAGGCTTTTAATCTGAAAATTGAGAGCTTGTCCCTAAAATTGAGAGCTTGGTGCAGAAAAATGAGGCTTTTCACCCAAAAAAGGAGAGCTTGTCCATAACATTGAAATATTGGTGCAGAAAAATGAGGCTTTTCAGGTGAAAAAGGTGGGTTTGGTGCTAAAATTGAGAGCTTGGTGCAGAAAAATGAGGCTTTTCTGGTGAAAAGGGCATTTTGTGCCCTAAAATTGCGAGCTTGTTGTAGGAAAATGAGGCTTTTTTACCCGAAAAAGGCAGGTTTTACCCTAAAATTGCGAGCTTGTTGTAGGAAAATGAGGCTTTTTTACCCGAAAAAGGCAGGTTTTACCCTAAAATTGAGAGCTTGTTGTAGGAAAATGAGGCTTTTCAGGTGAAAAAGGCGGGTTTTACCGTAAAATTGAGAGAGTGTTTCCGAAAAATGAGGCTTTTCAGGTGAAAAAGGTGGGTTTGGTGCAGAAAATTGAGAGCTCTGTGCAGAAAAATGAGGCTTTTTCACCCGAAAAAGGCATTTTGTGCCCGAAATTGAGAGCTTGGTGCAGAAAAATGAGGCTTTTCACCCCAAAAACGCGGGTTTAGCCCCCATGATAGGGTTTGTGCTGTAAAAAAGGAGAGGTAGGGCCCTGGAAACGAGGCACTGCTGCATAAAAGGGAGGTTGTTACCTGTAGAATCAAAACTTTGGATGCCAAAAATTAATCTTTGAGAGGTAAAATGGGGGTTTGTGCCCTAAAATTGAGAGCTTGGAGTAGGAAAATGAGGCTTTTAATCTGAAAAAGGAGGTTTGTGCCCTAAAATTGAGATATTGGTGCAGAAAAATGAGGCTTTTAACCTGAAAAAGGAGGTTTGTGCCCTAAAATTGAGATATTGGTGAAGAAAAATGAGGCTTTTCACCCAAAAATTGAGAGCTTGTCCCTAAAATTGGGAGCTTGGAGTAGGAAAATGAGGCTTTTAATCTTAAAAAGGAGGTTTGTGCCATAAATTGAGATATTGGTGAAGAAAAATGAGGCTTTTAATCTGAAAATTGAGAGCTTGTCCCTAAAATTGAGAGCTTGGTGCAGAAAAATGAGGCTTTTCACCCAAAAAAGGAGAGCTTGTCCATAACATTGAAATATTGGTGCAGAAAAATGAGGCTTTTCAGGTGAAAAAGGTGGGTTTGGTGCTAAAATTGAGAGCTTGGTGCAGAAAAATGAGGCTTTTCTGGTGAAAAGGGCATTTTGTGCCCTAAAATTGCGAGCTTGTTGTAGGAAAATGAGGCTTTTTTACCCGAAAAAGGCAGGTTTTACCCTAAAATTGCGAGCTTGTTGTAGGAAAATGAGGCTTTTTTACCCGAAAAAGGCGGGTTTTACCCTAAAATTGAGAGCTTGTTGTAGGAAAATGAGGCTTTTCAGGTGAAAAAGGCGGGTTTTACCGTAAAATTGAGAGAGTGTTTCCGAAAAATGAGGCTTTTCAGGTGAAAAAGGTGGGTTTGGTGCAGAAAATTGAGAGCTCTGTGCAGAAAAATGAGGCTTTTTCACCCGAAAAAGGCATTTTGTGCCCGAAATTGAGAGCTTGGTGCAGAAAAATGAGGCTTTTCACCCCAAAAACGCGGGTTTAGCCCCCATGATAGGGTTTGTGCTGTAAAAAAGGAGAGGTAGGGCCCTGGAAACGAGGCACTGCTGCATAAAAGGGAGGTTGTTACCTGTAGAATCAAAACTTTGGATGCCAAAAATTAATCTTTGAGAGGTAAAATGGGGGTTTGTGCCCTAAAATTGAGAGCTTGGAGTAGGAAAATGAGGCTTTTAATCTGAAAAAGGAGGTTTGTGCCCTAAAATTGAGATATTGGTGAAGAAAAATGAGGCTTTTCACCCAAAAATTGAGAGCTTGTCCCTAAAATTGAGAGCTTGGAGTAGGAAAATGAGGCTTTTAATCTGAAAAAGGAGGTTTGTGCCCTAAAATTGAGATATTGGTGAAGAAAAATGAGGCTTTTCACCCAAAAATTGAGAGCTTGTCCCTAAAATTGAGAGCTTGGTGCAGAAAAATGAGGCTTTTCACCCAAAAATTGAGAGCTTGTCCCTAAAATTTAGAGCTTGGAGTAGGAAAATGAGGCTTTTAATCTGAAAACGGAGGTTTGTGCCCTAAAATTGAGATATTGGTGCAGAAAAATGAGGCTTTTCCACCCAAAAAAGGTGGGTTTTACCCTAAAATTGAGAGCTTGGTGAAGAAAAATGATTCTTTTCACCCGCAGAAATGCGGTTTCTGCCCTAAAATGGAGAGCTTGGTACAGAAAAATGAGGCTTTTCATCTGAAAAATGCAGGTTTGGCCTTAAAATTGCGCTATTGGTGCAGAAAAATGAGGCTTTTCACCCAAAAAAGGGAGCTTGTCCATAACATTGAAATATTGGTGCAGAAAAATGAGGCTTTTTAGGTGAAAAAGGTGGGTTTGGTGCTAAAATTGAGAGCTTGTTGCAGAAAAATGAGGCTTTACGTGTGAAAAAGACGGTTTGTGCCCTAAAATTGAGAGCTTGGAGTAGGAAAATGAGGCTTTTAATCTGAAAAAGGAGGTTTGTGCCCTAAAATTGAGATATTGGTGCAGAAAAATGAGGCTTTTCCACCCAAAAAAGGTGGGTTTTACCCTAAAATTGAGAGCTTGTTGCAGAAAAATGAGGCTTTTCAGCAGAAAAAGGTTGTTTCCGCCCTAAAATTGAGAGCTTGGTACAGAAAAATGAGGTTTTTCACCCCAAAAGCGTGGGTTTAGCCCCCATGATAGGGTTTGTGCTGTATAAAAGTAGAGTTAGGGCCCAGGAAACGAGGCACTGCTGCATAAAAGGGAGGTTGTTACCTGTAGAATCAAAACTTTGGATGCCAAAAATTAATCTTTGAGAGGTAAAATGGGGGTTTGTGCCCTAAAATTGAGAGCTTGGAGTAGGAAAATGAGGCTTTTAATCTGAAAAAGGAGGTTTGTGCCCTAAAATTGAGATATTGGTGCAGAAAAATGAGGCTTTTAATCTGAAAAAGGAGGTTTGTGCCCTAAAATTGAGATATTGGTGAAGAAAAATGAGGCTTTTCACCCAAAAATTGAGAGCTTGTCCCTAAAATTGGGAGCTTGGAGTAGGAAAATGAGGCTTTTAATCTGAAAAAGGAGGTTTTTGCCATAAATTTAGATATTGGTGAAGAAAAATGAGGCTTTTAATCTGAAAATTGAGAGCTTGTCCCTAAAATTGAGAGCTTGGTGCAGAAAAATGAGGCTTTTCAACCAAAAAAGGAGAGCTTGTCCATAACATTGAAATATTGGTGCAGAAAAATGAGGCTTTTCAGGTGAAAAAGGTGGGTTTGGTGCTAAAATTGAGAGCTTGGTGCAGAAAAATGAGGCTTTTCTGGTGAAAAGGGCATTTTGTGCCCTAAAATTGCGAGCTTGTTGTAGGAAAATGAGGCTTTTTTACCCGAAAAAGGCAGGTTTTACCCTAAAATTGAGAGCTTGTTGTAGGAAAATGAGGCTTTTTTACCCGAAAAAGGCGGGTTTTACCCTAAAATTGAGAGCTTGTTGTAGGAAAATGAGGCTTTTCAGGTGAAAAAGGCGGGTTTTACCGTAAAATTGAGAGAGTGTTTCCGAAAAATGAGGCTTTTCAGGTGAAAAAGGTGGGTTTGGTGCAGAAAATTGAGAGCTCTGTGCAGAAAAATGAGGCTTTTTCACCCGAAAAAGGCATTTTGTGCCCGAAATTGAGAGCTTGGTGCAGAAAAATGAGGCTTTTCACCCCAAAAACGCGGGTTTAGCCCCCATGATAGGGTTTGTGCTGTAAAAAAGGAGAGGTAGGGCCCTGGAAACGAGGCACTGCTGCATAAAAGGGAGGTTGTTACCTGTAGAATCAAAAGCTTGGATGCCAAAAATTAATCTTTGAGAGGTAAAATGGGGGTTTGTGCCCTAAAATTGAGAGCTTGGAGTAGGAAAATGAGGCTTTTAATCTGAAAAAGGAGGTTTGTGCCCTAAAATTGAGATATTGGTGCAGAAAAATGAGGCTTTTAACCTGAAAAAGGAGGTTTGTGCCCTAAAATTGAGATATTGGTGAAGAAAAATGAGGCTTTTCCCCCAAAAAATGAGAGCTTGTCCCTAAAATTGGGAGCTTGGAGTAGGAAAATGAGGCTTTTAATCTTAAAAAGGAGGTTTGTGCCATAAATTGAGATATTGGTGAAGAAAAATGAGGCTTTTAATCTGAAAATTGAGAGCTTGTCCCTAAAATTGAGAGCTTGGTGCAGAAAAATGAGGCTTTTCACCCAAAAAAGGAGAGCTTGTCCATAACATTGAAATATTGGTGCAGAAAAATGAGGCTTTTCAGGTGAAAAAGGTGGGTTTGGTGCTAAAATTGAGAGCTTGGTGCAGAAAAATGAGGCTTTTCTGGTGAAAAGGGCATTTTGTGCCCTAAAATTGCGAGCTTGTTGTAGGAAAATGAGGCTTTTTTACCCGAAAAAGGCAGGTTTTACCCTAAAATTGAGAGCTTGTTGTAGGAAAATGAGGCTTTTTTACCCGAAAAAGGCGGGTTTTACCCTAAAATTGAGAGCTTGTTGTAGGAAAATGAGGCTTTTCAGGTGAAAAAGGCGGGTTTTACCGTAAAATTGAGAGAGTGTTTCCGAAAAATGAGGCTTTTCAGGTGAAAAAGGTGGGTTTGGTGCAGAAAATTGAGAGCTCTGTGCAGAAAAATGAGGCTTTTTCACCCGAAAAAGGCATTTTGTGCCCGAAATTGAGAGCTTGGTGCAGAAAAATGAGGCTTTTCACCCCAAAAACGCGGGTTTAGCCCCCATGATAGGGTTTGTGCTGTAAAAAAGGAGAGGTAGGGCCCTGGAAACGAGGCACTGCTGCATAAAAGGGAGGTTGTTACCTGTAGAATCAAAAGCTTGGATGCCAAAAATTAATCTTTGAGAGGTAAAATGGGGGTTTGTGCCCTAAAATTGAGAGCTTGGAGTAGGAAAATGAGGCTTTTAATCTGAAAACGGAGGTTTGTGCCCTAAAATTGAGATATTGGTGCAGAAAAATGAGGCTTTTAACCTGAAAAAGGAGGTTTGTGCCCTAAAATTGAGATATTGGTGCAGAAAAATGAGGCTTTTAACCTGAAAAAGGAGGTTTGTGCCCTAAAATTGAGATATTGGTGAAGAAAAATGAGGTTTTTCACCCAAAAATTGAGAGCTTGTCCCTAAAATTGGGAGCTTGGAGTAGGAAAATGAGGCTTTTAATCTTAAAAAGGAGGTTTGTGCCATAAATTGAGATATTGGTGAAGAAAAATGAGGCTTTTAATCTGAAAATTGAGAGCTTGTCCCTAAAATTGAGAGCTTGGTGCAGAAAAATGAGGCTTTTCACCCAAAAAAGGAGAGCTTGTCCATAACATTGAAATATTGGTGCAGAAAAATGAGGCTTTTCAGGTGAAAAAGGTGGGTTTGGTGCTAAAATTGAGAGCTTGGTGCAGAAAAATGAGGCTTTTCTGGTGAAAAGGGCATTTTGTGCCCTAAAATTGCGAGCTTGTTGTAGGAAAATGAGGCTTTTTTACCCGAAAAAGGCAGGTTTTACCCTAAAATTGCGAGCTTGTTGTAGGAAAATGAGGCTTTTTTACCCGAAAAAGGCGGGTTTTACCCTAAAATTGAGAGCTTGTTGTAGGAAAATGAGGCTTTTCAGGTGAAAAAGGCGGGTTTTACCGTAAAATTGAGAGAGTGTTTCAGAAAAATGAGGCTTTTCAGGTGAAAAAGGTGGGTTTGGTGCAGAAAATTGAGAGCTCTGTGCAGAAAAATGAGGCTTTTTCACCCGAAAAAGGTATTTTGTGCCCGAAATTGAGAGCTTGGTGCAGAAAAATGAGGCTTTTCACCCCAAAAACGCGGGTTTCGCCCCCATGATAGGGTTTGTGCTGTAAAAAAGGAGAGGTAGGGCCCTGGAAACGAGGCACTGCTGCATAAAAGGGAGGTTGTTACCTGTAGAATCAAAACTTTGGATGCCAAAAATTAATCTTTGAGAGGTAAAATGGGGGTTTGTGCCCTAAAATTGAGAGCTTGGAGTAGGAAAATGAGGCTTTTAATCTGAAAAAGGAGGTTTGTGCCCTAAAATTGAGATATTGGTGCAGAAAAATGAGGCTTTTAACCTGAAAAAGGAGGTTTGTGCCCTAAAATTGAGATATTGGTGAAGAAAAATGAGGCTTTTCACCCAAAAATTGAGAGCTTGTCCCTAAAATTGGGAGCTTGGAGTAGGAAAATGAGGCTTTTAATCTGAAAAAGGAGGTTTGTGCCATAAATTGAGATATTGGTGAAGAAAAATGAGGCTTTTAATCTGAAAATTGAGAGCTTGTCCCTAAAATTGAGAGCTTGGTGCAGAAAAATGAGGCTTTTCACCCAAAAAAGGAGAGCTTGTCCATAACATTGAAATATTGGTGCAGAAAAATGAGGCTTTTCAGGTGAAAAAGGTGGGTTTGGTGCTAAAATTGAGAGCTTGGTGCAGAAAAATGAGGCTTTTCTGGTGAAAAGGGCATTTTGTGCCCTAAAATTGCGAGCTTGTTGTAGGAAAATGAGGCTTTTTTACCCGAAAAAGGCAGGTTTTACCCTAAAATTGCGAGCTTGTTGTAGGAAAATGAGGCTTTTTTACCCGAAAAAGGCAGGTTTTACCCTAAAATTGAGAGCTTGTTGTAGGAAAATGAGGCTTTTCAGGTGAAAAAGGTGGGTTTTACCGTAAAATTGAGAGAGTGTTTCAGAAAAATGAGGCTTTTCAGGTGAAAAAGGTGGGTTTGGTGCAGAAAATTGAGAGCTCTGTGCAGAAAAATGAGGCTTTTTCACCCGAAAAAGGCATTTTGTGCCCGAAATTGAGAGCTTGGTGCAGAAAAATGAGGCTTTTCACCCCAAAAACGCGGGTTTAGCCCCCATGATAGGGTTTGTGCTGTAAAAAAGGAGAGGTAGGGCCCTGGAAACGAGGCACTGCTGCATAAAAGGGAGGTTGTTACCTGTAGAATCAAAACTTTGGATGCCAAAAATTAATCTTTGAGAGGTAAAATGGGGGTTTGTGCCCTAAAATTGAGAGCTTGGAGTAGGAAAATGAGGCTTTTAATCTGAAAAAGGAGGTTTGTGCCCTAAAATTGAGATATTGGTGCAGAAAAATGAGGCTTTTAACCTGAAAAAGGAGGTTTGTGCCCTAAAATTGAGATATTGGTGAAGAAAAATGAGGCTTTTCACCCAAAAATTGAGAGCTTGTCCCTAAAATTGGGAGCTTGGAGTAGGAAAATGAGGCTTTTAATCTTAAAAAGGAGGTTTGTGCCATAAATTGAGATATTGGTGAAGAAAAATGAGGCTTTTAATCTGAAAATTGAGAGCTTGTCCCTAAAATTGAGAGCTTGGTGCAGAAAAATGAGGCTTTTCACCCAAAAAAGGAGAGCTTGTCCATAACATTGAAATATTGGTGCAGAAAAATGAGGCTTTTCAGGTGAAAAAGGTGGGTTTGGTGCTAAAATTGAGAGCTTGGTGCAGAAAAATGAGGCTTTTCTGGTGAAAAGGGCATTTTGTGCCCTAAAATTGCGAGCTTGTTGTAGGAAAATGAGGCTTTTTTACCCGAAAAAGGCAGGTTTTACCCTAAAATTGCGAGCTTGTTGTAGGAAAATGAGGCTTTTTTACCCGAAAAAGGCGGGTTTTACCCTAAAATTGAGAGCTTGTTGTAGGAAAATGAGGCTTTTCAGGTGAAAAAGGCGGGTTTTACCGTAAAATTGAGAGAGTGTTTCCGAAAAATGAGGCTTTTCAGGTGAAAAAGGTGGGTTTGGTGCAGAAAATTGAGAGCTCTGTGCAGAAAAATGAGGCTTTTTCACCCGAAAAAGGCATTTTGTGCCCGAAATTGAGAGCTTGGTGCAGAAAAATGAGGCTTTTCACCCCAAAAACGCGGGTTTAGCCCCCATGATAGGGTTTGTGCTGTAAAAAAGGAGAGGTAGGGCCCTGGAAACGAGGCACTGCTGCATAAAAGGGAGGTTGTTACCTGTAGAATCAAAACTTTGGATGCCAAAAATTAATCTTTGAGAGGTAAAATGGGGGTTTGTGCCCTAAAATTGAGAGCTTGGAGTAGGAAAATGAGGCTTTTAATCTGAAAAAGGAGGTTTGTGCCCTAAAATTGAGATATTGGTGAAGAAAAATGAGGCTTTTCACCCAAAAATTGAGAGCTTGTCCCTAAAATTGAGAGCTTGGAGTAGGAAAATGAGGCTTTTAATCTGAAAAAGGAGGTTTGTGCCCTAAAATTGAGATATTGGTGAAGAAAAATGAGGCTTTTCACCCAAAAATTGAGAGCTTGTCCCTAAAATTGAGAGCTTGGTGCAGAAAAATGAGGCTTTTCACCCAAAAATTGAGAGCTTGTCCCTAAAATTTAGAGCTTGGAGTAGGAAAATGAGGCTTTTAATCTGAAAACGGAGGTTTGTGCCCTAAAATTGAGATATTGGTGCAGAAAAATGAGGCTTTTCCACCCAAAAAAGGTGGGTTTTACCCTAAAATTGAGAGCTTGGTGAAGAAAAATGATTCTTTTCACCCGCAGAAATGCGGTTTCTGCCCTAAAATGGAGAGCTTGGTACAGAAAAATGAGGCTTTTCATCTGAAAAATGCAGGTTTGGCCTTAAAATTGCGCTATTGGTGCAGAAAAATGAGGCTTTTCACCCAAAAAAGGGAGCTTGTCCATAACATTGAAATATTGGTGCAGAAAAATGAGGCTTTTTAGGTGAAAAAGGTGGGTTTGGTGCTAAAATTGAGAGCTTGTTGCAGAAAAATGAGGCTTTACGTGTGAAAAAGACGGTTTGTGCCCTAAAATTGAGAGCTTGGAGTAGGAAAATGAGGCTTTTAATCTGAAAAAGGAGGTTTGTGCCCTAAAATTGAGATATTGGTGCAGAAAAATGAGGCTTTTCCACCCAAAAAAGGTGGGTTTTACCCTAAAATTGAGAGCTTGTTGCAGAAAAATGAGGCTTTTCAGCAGAAAAAGGTTGTTTCCGCCCTAAAATTGAGAGCTTGGTACAGAAAAATGAGGTTTTTCACCCCAAAAGCGTGGGTTTAGCCCCCATGATAGGGTTTGTGCTGTATAAAAGTAGAGTTAGGGCCCAGGAAACGAGGCACTGCTGCATAAAAGGGAGGTTGTTACCTGTAGAATCAAAACTTTGGATGCCAAAAATTAATCTTTGAGAGGTAAAATGGGGGTTTGTGCCCTAAAATTGAGAGCTTGGAGTAGGAAAATGAGGCTTTTAATCTGAAAAAGGAGGTTTGTGCCCTAAAATTGAGATATTGGTGCAGAAAAATGAGGCTTTTAATCTGAAAAAGGAGGTTTGTGCCCTAAAATTGAGATATTGGTGAAGAAAAATGAGGCTTTTCACCCAAAAATTGAGAGCTTGTCCCTAAAATTGGGAGCTTGGAGTAGGAAAATGAGGCTTTTAATCTGAAAAAGGAGGTTTTTGCCATAAATTTAGATATTGGTGAAGAAAAATGAGGCTTTTAATCTGAAAATTGAGAGCTTGTCCCTAAAATTGAGAGCTTGGTGCAGAAAAATGAGGCTTTTCACCCAAAAAAGGAGAGCTTGTCCATAACATTGAAATATTGGTGCAGAAAAATGAGGCTTTTCAGGTGAAAAAGGTGGGTTTGGTGCTAAAATTGAGAGCTTGGTGCAGAAAAATGAGGCTTTTCTGGTGAAAAGGGCATTTTGTGCCCTAAAATTGCGAGCTTGTTGTAGGAAAATGAGGCTTTTTTACCCGAAAAAGGCAGGTTTTACCCTAAAATTGAGAGCTTGTTGTAGGAAAATGAGGCTTTTTTACCCGAAAAAGGCGGGTTTTACCCTAAAATTGCGAGCTTGTTGTAGGAAAATGAGGCTTTTCAGGTGAAAAAGGCGGGTTTTACCGTAAAATTGAGAGAGTGTTTCCGAAAAATGAGGCTTTTCAGGTGAAAAAGGTGGGTTTGGTGCAGAAAATTGAGAGCTCTGTGCAGAAAAATGAGGCTTTTTCACCCGAAAAAGGCATTTTGTGCCCGAAATTGAGAGCTTGGTGCAGAAAAATGAGGCTTTTCACCCCAAAAACGCGGGTTTAGCCCCCATGATAGGGTTTGTGCTGTAAAAAAGGAGAGGTAGGGCCCTGGAAACGAGGCACTGCTGCATAAAAGGGAGGTTGTTACCTGTAGAATCAAAAGCTTGGATGCCAAAAATTAATCTTTGAGAGGTAAAATGGGGGTTTGTGCCCTAAAATTGAGAGCTTGGAGTAGGAAAATGAGGCTTTTAATCTGAAAAAGGAGGTTTGTGCCCTAAAATTGAGATATTGGTGCAGAAAAATGAGGCTTTTAACCTGAAAAAGGAGGTTTGTGCCCTAAAATTGAGATATTGGTGAAGAAAAATGAGGCTTTTCCCCCAAAAAATGAGAGCTTGTCCCTAAAATTGGGAGCTTGGAGTAGGAAAATGAGGCTTTTAATCTTAAAAAGGAGGTTTGTGCCATAAATTGAGATATTGGTGAAGAAAAATGAGGCTTTTAATCTGAAAATTGAGAGCTTGTCCCTAAAATTGAGAGCTTGGTGCAGAAAAATGAGGCTTTTCACCCAAAAAAGGAGAGCTTGTCCATAACATTGAAATATTGGTGCAGAAAAATGAGGCTTTTCAGGTGAAAAAGGTGGGTTTGGTGCTAAAATTGAGAGCTTGGTGCAGAAAAATGAGGCTTTTCTGGTGAAAAGGGCATTTTGTGCCCTAAAATTGCGAGCTTGTTGTAGGAAAATGAGGCTTTTTTACCCGAAAAAGGCAGGTTTTACCCTAAAATTGAGAGCTTGTTGTAGGAAAATGAGGCTTTTTTACCCGAAAAAGGCGGGTTTTACCCTAAAATTGAGAGCTTGTTGTAGGAAAATGAGGCTTTTCAGGTGAAAAAGGCGGGTTTTACCGTAAAATTGAGAGAGTGTTTCCGAAAAATGAGGCTTTTCAGGTGAAAAAGGTGGGTTTGGTGCAGAAAATTGAGAGCTCTGTGCAGAAAAATGAGGCTTTTTCACCCGAAAAAGGCATTTTGTGCCCGAAATTGAGAGCTTGGTGCAGAAAAATGAGGCTTTTCACCCCAAAAACGCGGGTTTAGCCCCCATGATAGGGTTTGTGCTGTAAAAAAGGAGAGGTAGGGCCCTGGAAACGAGGCACTGCTGCATAAAAGGGAGGTTGTTACCTGTAGAATCAAAAGCTTGGATGCCAAAAATTAATCTTTGAGAGGTAAAATGGGGGTTTGTGCCCTAAAATTGAGAGCTTGGAGTAGGAAAATGAGGCTTTTAATCTGAAAAAGGAGGTTTGTGCCCTAAAATTGAGATATTGGTGCAGAAAAATGAGGCTTTTCCACCCAAAAAAGGTGGGTTTTACCCTAAAATTGAGAGCTTGTTGCAGAAAAATGAGGCTTTTCAGCAGAAAAAGGTTGTTTCCGCCCTAAAATTGAGAGCTTGGTACAGAAAAATGAGGTTTTTCACCCCAAAAGCGTGGGTTTAGCCCCCATGATAGGGTTTGTGCTGTAAAAAAGGAGAGGTAGGGCCCTGGAAACGAGGCACTGCTGCATAAAAGGGAGGTTGTTACCTGTAGAATCAAAAGCTTGGATGCCAAAAATTAATCTTTGAGAGGTAAAATGGGGGTTTGTGCCCTAAAATTGAGAGCTTGGAGTAGGAAAATGAGGCTTTTAATCTGAAAAAGGAGGTTTGTGCCCTAAAATTGAGATATTGGTGCAGAAAAATGAGGCTTTTAACCTGAAAAAGGAGGTTTGTGCCCTAAAATTGAGATATTGGTGAAGAAAAATGAGGCTTTTCACCCAAAAATTGAGAGCTTGTCCCTAAAATTGGGAGCTTGGAGTAGGAAAATGAGGCTTTTAATCTGAAAAAGGAGGTTTGTGCCATAAATTGAGATATTGGTGAAGAAAAATGAGGCTTTTAATCTGAAAATTGAGAGCTTGTCCCTAAAATTGAGAGCTTGGTGCAGAAAAATGAGGCTTTTCACCCAAAAAAGGAGAGCTTGTCCATAACATTGAAATATTGGTGCAGAAAAATGAGGCTTTTCAGGTGAAAAAGGTGGGTTTGGTGCTAAAATTGAGAGCTTGGTGCAGAAAAATGAGGCTTTTCTGGTGAAAAGGGCATTTTGTGCCCTAAAATTGCGAGCTTGTTGTAGGAAAATGAGGCTTTTTTACCCGAAAAAGGCAGGTTTTACCCTAAAATTGAGAGCTTGTTGTAGGAAAATGAGGCTTTTTTACCCGAAAAAGGCGGGTTTTACCCTAAAATTGAGAGCTTGTTGTAGGAAAATGAGGCTTTTCAGGTGAAAAAGGCGGGTTTTACCGTAAAATTGAGAGAGTGTTTCCGAAAAATGAGGCTTTTCAGGTGAAAAAGGTGGGTTTGGTGCAGAAAATTGAGAGCTCTGTGCAGAAAAATGAGGCTTTTTCACCCGAAAAAGGCATTTTGTGCCCGAAATTGAGAGCTTGGTGCAGAAAAATGAGGCTTTTCACCCCAAAAACGCGGGTTTAGCCCCCATGATAGGGTTTGTGCTGTAAAAAAGGAGAGGTAGGGCCCTGGAAACGAGGCACTGCTGCATAAAAGGGAGGTTGTTACCTGTAGAATCAAAACTTTGGATGCCAAAAATTAATCTTTGAGAGGTAAAATGGGGGTTTGTGCCCTAAAATTGAGAGCTTGGAGTAGGAAAATGAGGCTTTTAATCTGAAAAAGGAGGTTTGTGCCCTAAAATTGAGATATTGGTGCAGAAAAATGAGGCTTTTCCACCCAAAAAAGGTGGGTTTTACCCTAAAATTGAGAGCTTGTTGCAGAAAAATGAGGCTTTTCAGCAGAAAAAGGTTGTTTCCGCCCTAAAATTGAGAGCTTGGTACAGAAAAATGAGGTTTTTCACCCCAAAAGCGTGGGTTTAGCCCCCATGATAGGGTTTGTGCTGTAAAAAAGGAGAGGTAGGGCCCTGGAAACGAGGCACTGCTGCATAAAAGGGAGGTTGTTACCTGTAGAATCAAAAGCTTGGATGCCAAAAATTAATCTTTGAGAGGTAAAATGGGGGTTTGTGCCCTAAAATTGAGAGCTTGGAGTAGGAAAATGAGGCTTTTAATCTGAAAAAGGAGGTTTGTGCCCTAAAATTGAGATATTGGTGCAGAAAAATGAGGCTTTTAACCTGAAAAAGGAGGTTTGTGCCCTAAAATTGAGATATTGGTGAAGAAAAATGAGGCTTTTCACCCAAAAATTGAGAGCTTGTCCCTAAAATTGGGAGCTTGGAGTAGGAAAATGAGGCTTTTAATCTGAAAAAGGAGGTTTGTGCCATAAATTGAGATATTGGTGAAGAAAAATGAGGCTTTTAATCTGAAAATTGAGAGCTTGTCCCTAAAATTGAGAGCTTGGTGCAGAAAAATGAGGCTTTTCACCCAAAAAAGGAGAGCTTGTCCATAACATTGAAATATTGGTGCAGAAAAATGAGGCTTTTCAGGTGAAAAAGGTGGGTTTGGTGCTAAAATTGAGAGCTTGGTGCAGAAAAATGAGGCTTTTCTGGTGAAAAGGGCATTTTGTGCCCTAAAATTGCGAGCTTGTTGTAGGAAAATGAGGCTTTTTTACCCGAAAAAGGCAGGTTTTACCCTAAAATTGAGAGCTTGTTGTAGGAAAATGAGGCTTTTTTACCCGAAAAAGGCGGGTTTTACCCTAAAATTGAGAGCTTGTTGTAGGAAAATGAGGCTTTTCAGGTGAAAAAGGCGGGTTTTACCGTAAAATTGAGAGAGTGTTTCCGAAAAATGAGGCTTTTCAGGTGAAAAAGGTGGGTTTGGTGCAGAAAATTGAGAGCTCTGTGCAGAAAAATGAGGCTTTTTCACCCGAAAAAGGCATTTTGTGCCCGAAATTGAGAGCTTGGTGCAGAAAAATGAGGCTTTTCACCCCAAAAACGCGGGTTTAGCCCCCATGATAGGGTTTGTGCTGTAAAAAAGGAGAGGTAGGGCCCTGGAAACGAGGCACTGCTGCATAAAAGGGAGGTTGTTACCTGTAGAATCAAAACTTTGGATGCCAAAAATTAATCTTTGAGAGGTAAAATGGGGGTTTGTGCCCTAAAATTGAGAGCTTGGAGTAGGAAAATGAGGCTTTTAATCTGAAAAAGGAGGTTTGTGCCCTAAAATTGAGATATTGGTGAAGAAAAATGAGGCTTTTCACCCAAAAATTGAGAGCTTGTCCCTAAAATTGAGAGCTTGGAGTAGGAAAATGAGGCTTTTAATCTGAAAAAGGAGGTTTGTGCCCTAAAATTGAGATATTGGTGAAGAAAAATGAGGCTTTTCACCCAAAAATTGAGAGCTTGTCCCTAAAATTGAGAGCTTGGTGCAGAAAAATGAGGCTTTTCACCCAAAAATTGAGAGCTTGTCCCTAAAATTGAGAGCTTGGAGTAGGAAAATGAGGCTTTTAATCTGAAAACGGAGGTTTGTGCCCTAAAATTGAGATATTGGTGCAGAAAAATGAGGCTTTTCCACCCAAAAAAGGTGGGTTTTACCCTAAAATTGAGAGCTTGGTGAAGAAAAATGATTCTTTTCACCCGCAGAAATGCGGTTTCTGCCCTAAAATGGAGAGCTTGGTACAGAAAAATGAGGCTTTTCATCTGAAAAATGCAGGTTTGGCCTTAAAATTGCGCTATTGGTGCAGAAAAATGAGGCTTTTCACCCAAAAAAGGGAGCTTGTCCACAACATTGAAATATTGGTGCAGAAAAATGAGGCTTTTTAGGTGAAAAAGGTGGGTTTGGTGCTAAAATTGAGAGCTTGTTGCAGAAAAATGAGGCTTTACGTGTGAAAAAGACGGTTTGTGCCCTAAAATTGAGAGCTTGGAGTAGGAAAATGAGGCTTTTAATCTGAAAAAGGAGGTTTGTGCCCTAAAATTGAGATATTGGTGCAGAAAAATGAGGCTTTTCCACCCAAAAAAGGTGGGTTTTACCCTAAAATTGAGAGCTTGTTGCAGAAAAATGAGGCTTTTCAGCAGAAAAAGGTTGTTTCCGCCCTAAAATTGAGAGCTTGGTACAGAAAAATGAGGTTTTTCACCCCAAAAGCGTGGGTTTAGCCCCCATGATAGGGTTTGTGCTGTATAAAAGTAGAGTTAGGGCCCAGGAAACGAGGCACTGCTGCATAAAAGGGAGGTTGTTACCTGTAGAATCAAAACTTTGGATGCCAAAAATTAATCTTTGAGAGGTAAAATGGGGGTTTGTGCCCTAAAATTGAGAGCTTGGAGTAGGAAAATGAGGCTTTTAATCTGAAAAAGGAGGTTTGTGCCCTAAAATTGAGATATTGGTGCAGAAAAATGAGGCTTTTAACCTGAAAAAGGAGGTTTGTGCCCTAAAATTGAGATATTGGTGAAGAAAAATGAGGCTTTTCACCCAAAAATTGAGAGCTTGTCCCTAAAATTGGGAGCTTGGAGTAGGAAAATGAGGCTTTTAATCTGAAAAAGGAGGTTTGTGCCATAAATTGAGATATTGGTGAAGAAAAATGAGGCTTTTAATCTGAAAATTGAGAGCTTGTCCCTAAAATTGAGAGCTTGGTGCAGAAAAATGAGGCTTTTCACCCAAAAAAGGAGAGCTTGTCCATAACATTGAAATATTGGTGCAGAAAAATGAGGCTTTTCAGGTGAAAAAGGTGGGTTTGGTGCTAAAATTGAGAGCTTGGTGCAGAAAAATGAGGCTTTTCTGGTGAAAAGGGCATTTTGTGCCCTAAAATTGCGAGCTTGTTGTAGGAAAATGAGGCTTTTTTACCCGAAAAAGGCAGGTTTTACCCTAAAATTGAGAGCTTGTTGTAGGAAAATGAGGCTTTTTTACCCGAAAAAGGCGGGTTTTACCCTAAAATTGAGAGCTTGTTGTAGGAAAATGAGGCTTTTCAGGTGAAAAAGGCGGGTTTTACCGTAAAATTGAGAGAGTGTTTCCGAAAAATGAGGCTTTTCAGGTGAAAAAGGTGGGTTTGGTGCAGAAAATTGAGAGCTCTGTGCAGAAAAATGAGGCTTTTTCACCCGAAAAAGGCATTTTGTGCCCGAAATTGAGAGCTTGGTGCAGAAAAATGAGGCTTTTCACCCCAAAAACGCGGGTTTAGCCCCCATGATAGGGTTTGTGCTGTAAAAAAGGAGAGGTAGGGCCCTGGAAACGAGGCACTGCTGCATAAAAGGGAGGTTGTTACCTGTAGAATCAAAACTTTGGATGCCAAAAATTAATCTTTGAGAGGTAAAATGGGGGTTTGTGCCCTAAAATTGAGAGCTTGGAGTAGGAAAATGAGGCTTTTAATCTGAAAAAGGAGGTTTGTGCCCTAAAATTGAGATATTGGTGAAGAAAAATGAGGCTTTTCACCCAAAAATTGAGAGCTTGTCCCTAAAATTGAGAGCTTGGAGTAGGAAAATGAGGCTTTTAATCTGAAAAAGGAGGTTTGTGCCCTAAAATTGAGATATTGGTGAAGAAAAATGAGGCTTTTCACCCAAAAATTGAGAGCTTGTCCCTAAAATTGAGAGCTTGGTGCAGAAAAATGAGGCTTTTCACCCAAAAATTGAGAGCTTGTCCCTAAAATTGAGAGCTTGGAGTAGGAAAATGAGGCTTTTAATCTGAAAACGGAGGTTTGTGCCCTAAAATTGAGATATTGGTGCAGAAAAATGAGGCTTTTCCACCCAAAAAAGGTGGGTTTTACCCTAAAATTGAGAGCTTGGTGAAGAAAAATGATTCTTTTCACCCGCAGAAATGCGGTTTCTGCCCTAAAATGGAGAGCTTGGTACAGAAAAATGAGGCTTTTCATCTGAAAAATGCAGGTTTGGCCTTAAAATTGCGCTATTGGTGCAGAAAAATGAGGCTTTTTAGGTGAAAAAGGTGGGTTTGGTGCTAAAATTGAGAGCTTGTTGCAGAAAAATGAGGCTTTACGTGTGAAAAAGACGGTTTGTGCCCTAAAATTGAGAGCTTGGAGTAGGAAAATGAGGCTTTTAATCTGAAAAAGGAGGTTTGTGCCCTAAAATTGAGATATTGGTGCAGAAAAATGAGGCTTTTCCACCCAAAAAAGGTGGGTTTTACCCTAAAATTGAGAGCTTGTTGCAGAAAAATGAGGCTTTTCAGCAGAAAAAGGTTGTTTCCGCCCTAAAATTGAGAGCTTGGTACAGAAAAATGAGGTTTTTCACCCCAAAAGCGTGGGTTTAGCCCCCATGATAGGGTTTGTGCTGTATAAAAGTAGAGTTAGGGCCCTGGAAACGAGGCACTGCTGCATAAAAGGGAGGTTGTTACCTGTAGAATCAAAACTTTGGATGCCAAAAATTAATCTTTGAGAGGTAAAATGGGGGTTTGTGCCCTAAAATTGAGAGCTTGGAGTAGGAAAATGAGGCTTTTAATCTGAAAAAGGAGGTTTGTGCCCTAAAATTGAGATATTGGTGCAGAAAAATGAGGCTTTTAACCTGAAAAAGGAGGTTTGTGCCCTAAAATTGAGATATTGGTGAAGAAAAATGAGGCTTTTCACCCAAAAATTGAGAGCTTGTCCCTAAAATTGGGAGCTTGGAGTAGGAAAATGAGGCTTTTAATCTGAAAAAGGAGGTTTGTGCCATAAATTGAGATATTGGTGAAGAAAAATGAGGCTTTTAATCTGAAAATTGAGAGCTTGTCCCTAAAATTGAGAGCTTGGTGCAGAAAAATGAGGCTTTTCACCCAAAAAAGGAGAGCTTGTCCATAACATTGAAATATTGGTGCAGAAAAATGAGGCTTTTCAGGTGAAAAAGGTGGGTTTGGTGCTAAAATTGAGAGCTTGGTGCAGAAAAATGAGGCTTTTCTGGTGAAAAGGGCATTTTGTGCCCTAAAATTGCGAGCTTGTTGTAGGAAAATGAGGCTTTTTTACCCGAAAAAGGCAGGTTTTACCCTAAAATTGAGAGCTTGTTGTAGGAAAATGAGGCTTTTTTACCCGAAAAAGGCGGGTTTTACCCTAAAATTGAGAGCTTGTTGTAGGAAAATGAGGCTTTTCAGGTGAAAAAGGCGGGTTTTACCGTAAAATTGAGAGAGTGTTTCCGAAAAATGAGGCTTTTCAGGTGAAAAAGGTGGGTTTTGTGCAGAAAATTGAGAGCTCTGTGCAGAAAAATGAGGCTTTTTCACCCGAAAAAGGCATTTTGTGCCCGAAATTGAGAGCTTGGTGCAGAAAAATGAGGCTTTTCACCCCAAAAACGCGGGTTTAGCCCCCATGATAGGGTTTGTGCTGTAAAAAAGGAGAGGTAGGGCCCTGGAAACGAGGCACTGCTGCATAAAAGGGAGGTTGTTACCTGTAGAATCAAAACTTTGGATGCCAAAAATTAATCTTTGAGAGGTAAAATGGGGGTTTGTGCCCTAAAATTGAGAGCTTGGAGTAGGAAAATGAGGCTTTTAATCTGAAAAAGGAGGTTTGTGCCCTAAAATTGAGATATTGGTGAAGAAAAATGAGGCTTTTCACCCAAAAATTGAGAGCTTGTCCCTAAAATTGAGAGCTTGGAGTAGGAAAATGAGGCTTTTAATCTGAAAAAGGAGGTTTGTGCCCTAAAATTGAGATATTGGTGCAGAAAAATGAGGCTTTTCACCCCAAAAGCGTGGGTTTAGCCCCCATGATAGGGTTTGTGCTGTAAAAAAGGAGAGGTAGGGCCCTGGAAACGAGGCACTGCTGCATAAAAGGGAGGTTGTTACCTGTAGAATCAAAACTTTGGATGCCAAAAATTAATCTTTGAGAGGTAAAATGGGGGTTTGTGCCCTAAAATTGAGAGCTTGGAGTAGGAAAATGAGGCTTTTAATCTGAAAAAGGAGGTTTGTGCCCTAAAATTGAGATATTGGTGCAGAAAAATGAGGCTTTTAACCTGAAAAAGGAGGTTTGTGCCCTAAAATTGAGATATTGTTGCAGAAAAATGAGGCTTTTAACCTGAAAAAGGAGGTTTGTGCCCTAAAATTGAGATATTGGTGAAGAAAAATGAGGCTTTTCACCCAAAAATTGAGAGCTTGTCCCTAAAATTGGGAGCTTGGAGTAGGAAAATGAGGCTTTTAATCTTAAAAAGGAGGTTTGTGCCATAAATTGAGATATTGGTGAAGAAAAATGAGGCTTTTAATCTGAAAATTGAGAGCTTGTCCCTAAAATTGAGAGCTTGGTGCAGAAAAATGAGGCTTTTCACCCAAAAAAGGAGAGCTTGTCCATAACATTGAAATATTGGTGCAGAAAAATGAGGCTTTTCAGGTGAAAAAGGTGGGTTTGGTGCTAAAATTGAGAGCTTGGTGCAGAAAAATGAGGCTTTTCTGGTGAAAAGGGCATTTTGTGCCCTAAAATTGCGAGCTTGTTGTAGGAAAATGAGGCTTTTTTACCCGAAAAAGGCGGGTTTTACCCTAAAATTGAGAGCTTGTTGTAGGAAAATGAGGCTTTTCAGGTGAAAAAGGCGGGTTTTACCGTAAAATTGAGAGAGTGTTTCCGAAAAATGAGGCTTTTCAGGTGAAAAAGGTGGGTTTGGTGCAGAAAATTGAGAGCTCTGTGCAGAAAAATGAGGCTTTTTCACCCGAAAAAGGCATTTTGTGCCCGAAATTGAGAGCTTGGTGCAGAAAAATGAGGCTTTTCACCCCAAAAACGCGGGTTTAGCCCCCATGATAGGGTTTGTGCTGTAAAAAAGGAGAGGTAGGGCCCTGGAAACGAGGCACTGCTGCATAAAAGGGAGGTTGTTACCTGTAGAATCAAAAGCTTGGATGCCAAAAATTAATCTTTGAGAGGTAAAATGGGGGTTTGTGCCCTAAAATTGAGAGCTTGGAGTAGGAAAATGAGGCTTTTAATCTGAAAAAGGAGGTTTGTGCCCTAAAATTGAGATATTGGTGCAGAAAAATGAGGCTTTTCCACCCAAAAAAGGTGGGTTTTACCCTAAAATTGAGAGCTTGTTGCAGAAAAATGAGGCTTTTCAGCAGAAAAAGGTTGTTTCCGCCCTAAAATTGAGAGCTTGGTACAGAAAAATGAGGTTTTTCACCCCAAAAGCGTGGGTTTAGCCCCCATGATAGGGTTTGTGCTGTAAAAAAGGAGAGGTAGGGCCCTGGAAACGAGGCACTGCTGCATAAAAGGGAGGTTGTTACCTGTAGAATCAAAACTTTGGATGCCAAAAATTAATCTTTGAGAGGTAAAATGGGGGTTTGTGCCCTAAAATTGAGAGCTTGGAGTAGGAAAATGAGGCTTTTAATCTGAAAAAGGAGGTTTGTGCCCTAAAATTGAGATATTGGTGAAGAAAAATGAGGCTTTTAACCTGAAAAAGGAGGTTTGTGCCCTAAAATTGAGATATTGGTGAAGAAAAATGAGGCTTTTCACCCAAAAATTGAGAGCTTGTCCCTAAAATTGGGAGCTTGGAGTAGGAAAATGAGGCTTTTAATCTGAAAAAGGAGGTTTGTGCCATAAATTGAGATATTGGTGAAGAAAAATGAGGCTTTTAATCTGAAAATTGAGAGCTTGTCCCTAAAATTGAGAGCTTGGTGCAGAAAAATGAGGCTTTTCACCCAAAAAAGGAGAGCTTGTCCATAACATTGAAATATTGGTGCAGAAAAATGAGGCTTTTCAGGTGAAAAAGGTGGGTTTGGTGCTAAAATTGAGAGCTTGGTGCAGAAAAATGAGGCTTTTCTGGTGAAAAGGGCATTTTGTGCCCTAAAATTGCGAGCTTGTTGTAGGAAAATGAGGCTTTTTTACCCGAAAAAGGCGGGTTTTACCCTAAAATTGAGAGCTTGTTGTAGGAAAATGAGGCTTTTCAGGTGAAAAAGGCGGGTTTTACCGTAAAATTGAGAGAGTGTTTCCGAAAAATGAGGCTTTTCAGGTGAAAAAGGTGGGTTTGGTGCAGAAAATTGAGAGCTCTGTGCAGAAAAATGAGGCTTTTTCACCCGAAAAAGGCATTTTGTGCCCGAAATTGAGAGCTTGGTGCAGAAAAATGAGGCTTTTCACCCCAAAAACGCGGGTTTAGCCCCCATGATAGGGTTTGTGCTGTAAAAAAGGAGAGGTAGGGCCCTGGAAACGAGGCACTGCTGCATAAAAGGGAGGTTGTTACCTGTAGAATCAAAACTTTGGATGCCAAAAATTAATCTTTGAGAGGTAAAATGGGGGTTTGTGCCCTAAAATTGAGAGCTTGGAGTAGGAAAATGAGGCTTTTAATCTGAAAAAGGAGGTTTGTGCCCTAAAATTGAGATATTGGTGCAGAAAAATGAGGCTTTTCCACCCAAAAAAGGTGGGTTTTACCCTAAAATTGAGAGCTTGTTGCAGAAAAATGAGGCTTTTCAGCAGAAAAAGGTTGTTTCCGCCCTAAAATTGAGAGCTTGGTACAGAAAAATGAGGTTTTTCACCCCAAAAGCGTGGGTTTAGCCCCCATGATAGGGTTTGTGCTGTAAAAAAGGAGAGGTAGGGCCCTGGAAACGAGGCACTGCTGCATAAAAGGGAGGTTGTTACCTGTAGAATCAAAAGCTTGGATGCCAAAAATTAATCTTTGAGAGGTAAAATGGGGGTTTGTGCCCTAAAATTGAGAGCTTGGAGTAGGAAAATGAGGCTTTTAATCTGAAAAAGGAGGTTTGTGCCCTAAAATTGAGATATTGGTGCAGAAAAATGAGGCTTTTAACCTGAAAAAGGAGGTTTGTGCCCTAAAATTGAGATATTGGTGAAGAAAAATGAGGCTTTTCACCCAAAAATTGAGAGCTTGTCCCTAAAATTGGGAGCTTGGAGTAGGAAAATGAGGCTTTTAATCTGAAAAAGGAGGTTTGTGCCATAAATTGAGATATTGGTGAAGAAAAATGAGGCTTTTAATCTGAAAATTGAGAGCTTGTCCCTAAAATTGAGAGCTTGGTGCAGAAAAATGAGGCTTTTCACCCAAAAAAGGAGAGCTTGTCCATAACATTGAAATATTGGTGCAGAAAAATGAGGCTTTTCAGGTGAAAAAGGTGGGTTTGGTGCTAAAATTGAGAGCTTGGTGCAGAAAAATGAGGCTTTTCTGGTGAAAAGGGCATTTTGTGCCCTAAAATTGCGAGCTTGTTGTAGGAAAATGAGGCTTTTTTACCCGAAAAAGGCAGGTTTTACCCTAAAATTGAGAGCTTGTTGTAGGAAAATGAGGCTTTTTTACCCGAAAAAGGCGGGTTTTACCCTAAAATTGAGAGCTTGTTGTAGGAAAATGAGGCTTTTCAGGTGAAAAAGGCGGGTTTTACCGTAAAATTGAGAGAGTGTTTCCGAAAAATGAGGCTTTTCAGGTGAAAAAGGTGGGTTTGGTGCAGAAAATTGAGAGCTCTGTGCAGAAAAATGAGGCTTTTTCACCCGAAAAAGGCATTTTGTGCCCGAAATTGAGAGCTTGGTGCAGAAAAATGAGGCTTTTCACCCCAAAAACGCGGGTTTAGCCCCCATGATAGGGTTTGTGCTGTAAAAAAGGAGAGGTAGGGCCCTGGAAACGAGGCACTGCTGCATAAAAGGGAGGTTGTTACCTGTAGAATCAAAACTTTGGATGCCAAAAATTAATCTTTGAGAGGTAAAATGGGGGTTTGTGCCCTAAAATTGAGAGCTTGGAGTAGGAAAATGAGGCTTTTAATCTGAAAAAGGAGGTTTGTGCCCTAAAATTGAGATATTGGTGCAGAAAAATGAGGCTTTTCCACCCAAAAAAGGTGGGTTTTACCCTAAAATTGAGAGCTTGTTGCAGAAAAATGAGGCTTTTCAGCAGAAAAAGGTTGTTTCCGCCCTAAAATTGAGAGCTTGGTACAGAAAAATGAGGTTTTTCACCCCAAAAGCGTGGGTTTAGCCCCCATGATAGGGTTTGTGCTGTAAAAAAGGAGAGGTAGGGCCCTGGAAACGAGGCACTGCTGCATAAAAGGGAGGTTGTTACCTGTAGAATCAAAAGCTTGGATGCCAAAAATTAATCTTTGAGAGGTAAAATGGGGGTTTGTGCCCTAAAATTGAGAGCTTGGAGTAGGAAAATGAGGCTTTTAATCTGAAAAAGGAGGTTTGTGCCCTAAAATTGAGATATTGGTGCAGAAAAATGAGGCTTTTAACCTGAAAAAGGAGGTTTGTGCCCTAAAATTGAGATATTGGTGAAGAAAAATGAGGCTTTTCACCCAAAAATTGAGAGCTTGTCCCTAAAATTGGGAGCTTGGAGTAGGAAAATGAGGCTTTTAATCTGAAAAAGGAGGTTTGTGCCATAAATTGAGATATTGGTGAAGAAAAATGAGGCTTTTAATCTGAAAATTGAGAGCTTGTCCCTAAAATTGAGAGCTTGGTGCAGAAAAATGAGGCTTTTCACCCAAAAAAGGAGAGCTTGTCCATAACATTGAAATATTGGTGCAGAAAAATGAGGCTTTTCAGGTGAAAAAGGTGGGTTTGGTGCTAAAATTGAGAGCTTGGTGCAGAAAAATGAGGCTTTTCTGGTGAAAAGGGCATTTTGTGCCCTAAAATTGCGAGCTTGTTGTAGGAAAATGAGGCTTTTTTACCCGAAAAAGGCAGGTTTTACCCTAAAATTGAGAGCTTGTTGTAGGAAAATGAGGCTTTTTTACCCGAAAAAGGCGGGTTTTACCCTAAAATTGAGAGCTTGTTGTAGGAAAATGAGGCTTTTCAGGTGAAAAAGGCGGGTTTTACCGTAAAATTGAGAGAGTGTTTCCGAAAAATGAGGCTTTTCAGGTGAAAAAGGTGGGTTTGGTGCAGAAAATTGAGAGCTCTGTGCAGAAAAATGAGGCTTTTTCACCCGAAAAAGGCATTTTGTGCCCGAAATTGAGAGCTTGGTGCAGAAAAATGAGGCTTTTCACCCCAAAAACGCGGGTTTAGCCCCCATGATAGGGTTTGTGCTGTAAAAAAGGAGAGGTAGGGCCCTGGAAACGAGGCACTGCTGCATAAAAGGGAGGTTGTTACCTGTAGAATCAAAACTTTGGATGCCAAAAATTAATCTTTGAGAGGTAAAATGGGGGTTTGTGCCCTAAAATTGAGAGCTTGGAGTAGGAAAATGAGGCTTTTAATCTGAAAAAGGAGGTTTGTGCCCTAAAATTGAGATATTGGTGCAGAAAAATGAGGCTTTTCCACCCAAAAAAGGTGGGTTTTACCCTAAAATTGAGAGCTTGTTGCAGAAAAATGAGGCTTTTCAGCAGAAAAAGGTTGTTTCCGCCCTAAAATTGAGAGCTTGGTACAGAAAAATGAGGTTTTTCACCCCAAAAGCGTGGGTTTAGCCCCCATGATAGGGTTTGTGCTGTAAAAAAGGAGAGGTAGGGCCCTGGAAACGAGGCACTGCTGCATAAAAGGGAGGTTGTTACCTGTAGAATCAAAAGCTTGGATGCCAAAAATTAATCTTTGAGAGGTAAAATGGGGGTTTGTGCCCTAAAATTGAGAGCTTGGAGTAGGAAAATGAGGCTTTTAATCTGAAAAAGGAGGTTTGTGCCCTAAAATTGAGATATTGGTGCAGAAAAATGAGGCTTTTAACCTGAAAAAGGAGGTTTGTGCCCTAAAATTGAGATATTGGTGAAGAAAAATGAGGCTTTTCACCCAAAAATTGAGAGCTTGTCCCTAAAATTGGGAGCTTGGAGTAGGAAAATGAGGCTTTTAATCTGAAAAAGGAGGTTTGTGCCATAAATTGAGATATTGGTGAAGAAAAATGAGGCTTTTAATCTGAAAATTGAGAGCTTGTCCCTAAAATTGAGAGCTTGGTGCAGAAAAATGAGGCTTTTCACCCAAAAAAGGAGAGCTTGTCCATAACATTGAAATATTGGTGCAGAAAAATGAGGCTTTTCAGGTGAAAAAGGTGGGTTTGGTGCTAAAATTGAGAGCTTGGTGCAGAAAAATGAGGCTTTTCTGGTGAAAAGGGCATTTTGTGCCCTAAAATTGCGAGCTTGTTGTAGGAAAATGAGGCTTTTTTACCCGAAAAAGGCAGGTTTTACCCTAAAATTGAGAGCTTGTTGTAGGAAAATGAGGCTTTTTTACCCGAAAAAGGCGGGTTTTACCCTAAAATTGAGAGCTTGTTGTAGGAAAATGAGGCTTTTCAGGTGAAAAAGGCGGGTTTTACCGTAAAATTGAGAGAGTGTTTCCGAAAAATGAGGCTTTTCAGGTGAAAAAGGTGGGTTTGGTGCAGAAAATTGAGAGCTCTGTGCAGAAAAATGAGGCTTTTTCACCCGAAAAAGGCATTTTGTGCCCGAAATTGAGAGCTTGGTGCAGAAAAATGAGGCTTTTCACCCCAAAAACGCGGGTTTAGCCCCCATGATAGGGTTTGTGCTGTAAAAAAGGAGAGGTAGGGCCCTGGAAACGAGGCACTGCTGCATAAAAGGGAGGTTGTTACCTGTAGAATCAAAACTTTGGATGCCAAAAATTAATCTTTGAGAGGTAAAATGGGGGTTTGTGCCCTAAAATTGAGAGCTTGGAGTAGGAAAATGAGGCTTTTAATCTGAAAAAGGAGGTTTGTGCCCTAAAATTGAGATATTGGTGAAGAAAAATGAGGCTTTTCACCCAAAAATTGAGAGCTTGTCCCTAAAATTGAGAGCTTGGAGTAGGAAAATGAGGCTTTTAATCTGAAAAAGGAGGTTTGTGCCCTAAAATTGAGATATTGGTGAAGAAAAATGAGGCTTTTCACCCAAAAATTGAGAGCTTGTCCCTAAAATTGAGAGCTTGGTGCAGAAAAATGAGGCTTTTCACCCAAAAATTGAGAGCTTGTCCCTAAAATTGAGAGCTTGGAGTAGGAAAATGAGGCTTTTAATCTGAAAACGGAGGTTTGTGCCCTAAAATTGAGATATTGGTGCAGAAAAATGAGGCTTTTCCACCCAAAAAAGGTGGGTTTTACCCTAAAATTGAGAGCTTGGTGAAGAAAAATGATTCTTTTCACCCGCAGAAATGCGGTTTCTGCCCTAAAATGGAGAGCTTGGTACAGAAAAATGAGGCTTTTCATCTGAAAAATGCAGGTTTGGCCTTAAAATTGCGCTATTGGTGCAGAAAAATGAGGCTTTTTAGGTGAAAAAGGTGGGTTTGGTGCTAAAATTGAGAGCTTGTTGCAGAAAAATGAGGCTTTACGTGTGAAAAAGACGGTTTGTGCCCTAAAATTGAGAGCTTGGAGTAGGAAAATGAGGCTTTTAATCTGAAAAAGGAGGTTTGTGCCCTAAAATTGAGATATTGGTGCAGAAAAATGAGGCTTTTCCACCCAAAAAAGGTGGGTTTTACCCTAAAATTGAGAGCTTGTTGCAGAAAAATGAGGCTTTTCAGCAGAAAAAGGTTGTTTCCGCCCTAAAATTGAGAGCTTGGTACAGAAAAATGAGGTTTTTCACCCCAAAAGCGTGGGTTTAGCCCCCATGATAGGGTTTGTGCTGTATAAAAGTAGAGTTAGGGCCCAGGAAACGAGGCACTGCTGCATAAAAGGGAGGTTGTTACCTGTAGAATCAAAACTTTGGATGCCAAAAATTAATCTTTGAGAGGTAAAATGGGGGTTTGTGCCCTAAAATTGAGAGCTTGGAGTAGGAAAATGAGGCTTTTAATCTGAAAAAGGAGGTTTGTGCCCTAAAATTGAGATATTGGTGCAGAAAAATGAGGCTTTTAACCTGAAAAAGGAGGTTTGTGCCCTAAAATTGAGATATTGGTGAAGAAAAATGAGGCTTTTCACCCAAAAATTGAGAGCTTGTCCCTAAAATTGGGAGCTTGGAGTAGGAAAATGAGGCTTTTAATCTGAAAAAGGAGGTTTGTGCCATAAATTGAGATATTGGTGAAGAAAAATGAGGCTTTTAATCTGAAAATTGAGAGCTTGTCCCTAAAATTGAGAGCTTGGTGCAGAAAAATGAGGCTTTTCACCCAAAAAAGGAGAGCTTGTCCATAACATTGAAATATTGGTGCAGAAAAATGAGGCTTTTCAGGTGAAAAAGGTGGGTTTGGTGCTAAAATTGAGAGCTTGGTGCAGAAAAATGAGGCTTTTCTGGTGAAAAGGGCATTTTGTGCCCTAAAATTGCGAGCTTGTTGTAGGAAAATGAGGCTTTTTTACCCGAAAAAGGCAGGTTTTACCCTAAAATTGAGAGCTTGTTGTAGGAAAATGAGGCTTTTTTACCCGAAAAAGGCGGGTTTTACCCTAAAATTGAGAGCTTGTTGTAGGAAAATGAGGCTTTTCAGGTGAAAAAGGCGGGTTTTACCGTAAAATTGAGAGAGTGTTTCCGAAAAATGAGGCTTTTCAGGTGAAAAAGGTGGGTTTTGTGCAGAAAATTGAGAGCTCTGTGCAGAAAAATGAGGCTTTTTCACCCGAAAAAGGCATTTTGTGCCCGAAATTGAGAGCTTGGTGCAGAAAAATGAGGCTTTTCACCCCAAAAACGCGGGTTTAGCCCCCATGATAGGGTTTGTGCTGTAAAAAAGGAGAGGTAGGGCCCTGGAAACGAGGCACTGCTGCATAAAAGGGAGGTTGTTACCTGTAGAATCAAAACTTTGGATGCCAAAAATTAATCTTTGAGAGGTAAAATGGGGGTTTGTGCCCTAAAATTGAGAGCTTGGAGTAGGAAAATGAGGCTTTTAATCTGAAAAAGGAGGTTTGTGCCCTAAAATTGAGATATTGGTGAAGAAAAATGAGGCTTTTCACCCAAAAATTGAGAGCTTGTCCCTAAAATTGAGAGCTTGGAGTAGGAAAATGAGGCTTTTAATCTGAAAAAGGAGGTTTGTGCCCTAAAATTGAGATATTGGTGCAGAAAAATGAGGCTTTTCACCCCAAAAGCGTGGGTTTAGCCCCCATGATAGGGTTTGTGCTGTAAAAAAGGAGAGGTAGGGCCCTGGAAACGAGGCACTGCTGCATAAAAGGGAGGTTGTTACCTGTAGAATCAAAACTTTGGATGCCAAAAATTAATCTTTGAGAGGTAAAATGGGGGTTTGTGCCCTAAAATTGAGAGCTTGGAGTAGGAAAATGAGGCTTTTAATCTGAAAAAGGAGGTTTGTGCCCTAAAATTGAGATATTGGTGCAGAAAAATGAGGCTTTTAACCTGAAAAAGGAGGTTTGTGCCCTAAAATTGAGATATTGTTGCAGAAAAATGAGGCTTTTAACCTGAAAAAGGAGGTTTGTGCCCTAAAATTGAGATATTGGTGAAGAAAAATGAGGCTTTTCACCCAAAAATTGAGAGCTTGTCCCTAAAATTGGGAGCTTGGAGTAGGAAAATGAGGCTTTTAATCTTAAAAAGGAGGTTTGTGCCATAAATTGAGATATTGGTGAAGAAAAATGAGGCTTTTAATCTGAAAATTGAGAGCTTGTCCCTAAAATTGAGAGCTTGGTGCAGAAAAATGAGGCTTTTCACCCAAAAAAGGAGAGCTTGTCCATAACATTGAAATATTGGTGCAGAAAAATGAGGCTTTTCAGGTGAAAAAGGTGGGTTTGGTGCTAAAATTGAGAGCTTGGTGCAGAAAAATGAGGCTTTTCTGGTGAAAAGGGCATTTTGTGCCCTAAAATTGCGAGCTTGTTGTAGGAAAATGAGGCTTTTTTACCCGAAAAAGGCGGGTTTTACCCTAAAATTGAGAGCTTGTTGTAGGAAAATGAGGCTTTTCAGGTGAAAAAGGCGGGTTTTACCGTAAAATTGAGAGAGTGTTTCCGAAAAATGAGGCTTTTCAGGTGAAAAAGGTGGGTTTGGTGCAGAAAATTGAGAGCTCTGTGCAGAAAAATGAGGCTTTTTCACCCGAAAAAGGCATTTTGTGCCCGAAATTGAGAGCTTGGTGCAGAAAAATGAGGCTTTTCACCCCAAAAACGCGGGTTTAGCCCCCATGATAGGGTTTGTGCTGTAAAAAAGGAGAGGTAGGGCCCTGGAAACGAGGCACTGCTGCATAAAAGGGAGGTTGTTACCTGTAGAATCAAAAGCTTGGATGCCAAAAATTAATCTTTGAGAGGTAAAATGGGGGTTTGTGCCCTAAAATTGAGAGCTTGGAGTAGGAAAATGAGGCTTTTAATCTGAAAAAGGAGGTTTGTGCCCTAAAATTGAGATATTGGTGCAGAAAAATGAGGCTTTTCCACCCAAAAAAGGTGGGTTTTACCCTAAAATTGAGAGCTTGTTGCAGAAAAATGAGGCTTTTCAGCAGAAAAAGGTTGTTTCCGCCCTAAAATTGAGAGCTTGGTACAGAAAAATGAGGTTTTTCACCCCAAAAGCGTGGGTTTAGCCCCCATGATAGGGTTTGTGCTGTAAAAAAGGAGAGGTAGGGCCCTGGAAACGAGGCACTGCTGCATAAAAGGGAGGTTGTTACCTGTAGAATCAAAACTTTGGATGCCAAAAATTAATCTTTGAGAGGTAAAATGGGGGTTTGTGCCCTAAAATTGAGAGCTTGGAGTAGGAAAATGAGGCTTTTAATCTGAAAAAGGAGGTTTGTGCCCTAAAATTGAGATATTGGTGAAGAAAAATGAGGCTTTTAACCTGAAAAAGGAGGTTTGTGCCCTAAAATTGAGATATTGGTGAAGAAAAATGAGGCTTTTCACCCAAAAATTGAGAGCTTGTCCCTAAAATTGGGAGCTTGGAGTAGGAAAATGAGGCTTTTAATCTGAAAAAGGAGGTTTGTGCCATAAATTGAGATATTGGTGAAGAAAAATGAGGCTTTTAATCTGAAAATTGAGAGCTTGTCCCTAAAATTGAGAGCTTGGTGCAGAAAAATGAGGCTTTTCACCCAAAAAAGGAGAGCTTGTCCATAACATTGAAATATTGGTGCAGAAAAATGAGGCTTTTCAGGTGAAAAAGGTGGGTTTGGTGCTAAAATTGAGAGCTTGGTGCAGAAAAATGAGGCTTTTCTGGTGAAAAGGGCATTTTGTGCCCTAAAATTGCGAGCTTGTTGTAGGAAAATGAGGCTTTTTTACCCGAAAAAGGCGGGTTTTACCCTAAAATTGAGAGCTTGTTGTAGGAAAATGAGGCTTTTCAGGTGAAAAAGGCGGGTTTTACCGTAAAATTGAGAGAGTGTTTCCGAAAAATGAGGCTTTTCAGGTGAAAAAGGTGGGTTTGGTGCAGAAAATTGAGAGCTCTGTGCAGAAAAATGAGGCTTTTTCACCCGAAAAAGGCATTTTGTGCCCGAAATTGAGAGCTTGGTGCAGAAAAATGAGGCTTTTCACCCCAAAAACGCGGGTTTAGCCCCCATGATAGGGTTTGTGCTGTAAAAAAGGAGAGGTAGGGCCCTGGAAACGAGGCACTGCTGCATAAAAGGGAGGTTGTTACCTGTAGAATCAAAACTTTGGATGCCAAAAATTAATCTTTGAGAGGTAAAATGGGGGTTTGTGCCCTAAAATTGAGAGCTTGGAGTAGGAAAATGAGGCTTTTAATCTGAAAAAGGAGGTTTGTGCCCTAAAATTGAGATATTGGTGCAGAAAAATGAGGCTTTTCCACCCAAAAAAGGTGGGTTTTACCCTAAAATTGAGAGCTTGTTGCAGAAAAATGAGGCTTTTCAGCAGAAAAAGGTTGTTTCCGCCCTAAAATTGAGAGCTTGGTACAGAAAAATGAGGTTTTTCACCCCAAAAGCGTGGGTTTAGCCCCCATGATAGGGTTTGTGCTGTAAAAAAGGAGAGGTAGGGCCCTGGAAACGAGGCACTGCTGCATAAAAGGGAGGTTGTTACCTGTAGAATCAAAAGCTTGGATGCCAAAAATTAATCTTTGAGAGGTAAAATGGGGGTTTGTGCCCTAAAATTGAGAGCTTGGAGTAGGAAAATGAGGCTTTTAATCTGAAAAAGGAGGTTTGTGCCCTAAAATTGAGATATTGGTGCAGAAAAATGAGGCTTTTAACCTGAAAAAGGAGGTTTGTGCCCTAAAATTGAGATATTGGTGAAGAAAAATGAGGCTTTTCACCCAAAAATTGAGAGCTTGTCCCTAAAATTGGGAGCTTGGAGTAGGAAAATGAGGCTTTTAATCTGAAAAAGGAGGTTTGTGCCATAAATTGAGATATTGGTGAAGAAAAATGAGGCTTTTAATCTGAAAATTGAGAGCTTGTCCCTAAAATTGAGAGCTTGGTGCAGAAAAATGAGGCTTTTCACCCAAAAAAGGAGAGCTTGTCCATAACATTGAAATATTGGTGCAGAAAAATGAGGCTTTTCAGGTGAAAAAGGTGGGTTTGGTGCTAAAATTGAGAGCTTGGTGCAGAAAAATGAGGCTTTTCTGGTGAAAAGGGCATTTTGTGCCCTAAAATTGCGAGCTTGTTGTAGGAAAATGAGGCTTTTTTACCCGAAAAAGGCAGGTTTTACCCTAAAATTGAGAGCTTGTTGTAGGAAAATGAGGCTTTTTTACCCGAAAAAGGCGGGTTTTACCCTAAAATTGAGAGCTTGTTGTAGGAAAATGAGGCTTTTCAGGTGAAAAAGGCGGGTTTTACCGTAAAATTGAGAGAGTGTTTCCGAAAAATGAGGCTTTTCAGGTGAAAAAGGTGGGTTTGGTGCAGAAAATTGAGAGCTCTGTGCAGAAAAATGAGGCTTTTTCACCCGAAAAAGGCATTTTGTGCCCGAAATTGAGAGCTTGGTGCAGAAAAATGAGGCTTTTCACCCCAAAAACGCGGGTTTAGCCCCCATGATAGGGTTTGTGCTGTAAAAAAGGAGAGGTAGGGCCCTGGAAACGAGGCACTGCTGCATAAAAGGGAGGTTGTTACCTGTAGAATCAAAACTTTGGATGCCAAAAATTAATCTTTGAGAGGTAAAATGGGGGTTTGTGCCCTAAAATTGAGAGCTTGGAGTAGGAAAATGAGGCTTTTAATCTGAAAAAGGAGGTTTGTGCCCTAAAATTGAGATATTGGTGCAGAAAAATGAGGCTTTTCCACCCAAAAAAGGTGGGTTTTACCCTAAAATTGAGAGCTTGTTGCAGAAAAATGAGGCTTTTCAGCAGAAAAAGGTTGTTTCCGCCCTAAAATTGAGAGCTTGGTACAGAAAAATGAGGTTTTTCACCCCAAAAGCGTGGGTTTAGCCCCCATGATAGGGTTTGTGCTGTAAAAAAGGAGAGGTAGGGCCCTGGAAACGAGGCACTGCTGCATAAAAGGGAGGTTGTTACCTGTAGAATCAAAAGCTTGGATGCCAAAAATTAATCTTTGAGAGGTAAAATGGGGGTTTGTGCCCTAAAATTGAGAGCTTGGAGTAGGAAAATGAGGCTTTTAATCTGAAAAAGGAGGTTTGTGCCCTAAAATTGAGATATTGGTGCAGAAAAATGAGGCTTTTAACCTGAAAAAGGAGGTTTGTGCCCTAAAATTGAGATATTGGTGAAGAAAAATGAGGCTTTTCACCCAAAAATTGAGAGCTTGTCCCTAAAATTGGGAGCTTGGAGTAGGAAAATGAGGCTTTTAATCTGAAAAAGGAGGTTTGTGCCATAAATTGAGATATTGGTGAAGAAAAATGAGGCTTTTAATCTGAAAATTGAGAGCTTGTCCCTAAAATTGAGAGCTTGGTGCAGAAAAATGAGGCTTTTCACCCAAAAAAGGAGAGCTTGTCCATAACATTGAAATATTGGTGCAGAAAAATGAGGCTTTTCAGGTGAAAAAGGTGGGTTTGGTGCTAAAATTGAGAGCTTGGTGCAGAAAAATGAGGCTTTTCTGGTGAAAAGGGCATTTTGTGCCCTAAAATTGCGAGCTTGTTGTAGGAAAATGAGGCTTTTTTACCCGAAAAAGGCAGGTTTTACCCTAAAATTGAGAGCTTGTTGTAGGAAAATGAGGCTTTTTTACCCGAAAAAGGCGGGTTTTACCCTAAAATTGAGAGCTTGTTGTAGGAAAATGAGGCTTTTCAGGTGAAAAAGGCGGGTTTTACCGTAAAATTGAGAGAGTGTTTCCGAAAAATGAGGCTTTTCAGGTGAAAAAGGTGGGTTTGGTGCAGAAAATTGAGAGCTCTGTGCAGAAAAATGAGGCTTTTTCACCCGAAAAAGGCATTTTGTGCCCGAAATTGAGAGCTTGGTGCAGAAAAATGAGGCTTTTCACCCCAAAAACGCGGGTTTAGCCCCCATGATAGGGTTTGTGCTGTAAAAAAGGAGAGGTAGGGCCCTGGAAACGAGGCACTGCTGCATAAAAGGGAGGTTGTTACCTGTAGAATCAAAACTTTGGATGCCAAAAATTAATCTTTGAGAGGTAAAATGGGGGTTTGTGCCCTAAAATTGAGAGCTTGGAGTAGGAAAATGAGGCTTTTAATCTGAAAAAGGAGGTTTGTGCCCTAAAATTGAGATATTGGTGCAGAAAAATGAGGCTTTTCCACCCAAAAAAGGTGGGTTTTACCCTAAAATTGAGAGCTTGTTGCAGAAAAATGAGGCTTTTCAGCAGAAAAAGGTTGTTTCCGCCCTAAAATTGAGAGCTTGGTACAGAAAAATGAGGTTTTTCACCCCAAAAGCGTGGGTTTAGCCCCCATGATAGGGTTTGTGCTGTAAAAAAGGAGAGGTAGGGCCCTGGAAACGAGGCACTGCTGCATAAAAGGGAGGTTGTTACCTGTAGAATCAAAAGCTTGGATGCCAAAAATTAATCTTTGAGAGGTAAAATGGGGGTTTGTGCCCTAAAATTGAGAGCTTGGAGTAGGAAAATGAGGCTTTTAATCTGAAAAAGGAGGTTTGTGCCCTAAAATTGAGATATTGGTGCAGAAAAATGAGGCTTTTAACCTGAAAAAGGAGGTTTGTGCCCTAAAATTGAGATATTGGTGAAGAAAAATGAGGCTTTTCACCCAAAAATTGAGAGCTTGTCCCTAAAATTGGGAGCTTGGAGTAGGAAAATGAGGCTTTTAATCTGAAAAAGGAGGTTTGTGCCATAAATTGAGATATTGGTGAAGAAAAATGAGGCTTTTAATCTGAAAATTGAGAGCTTGTCCCTAAAATTGAGAGCTTGGTGCAGAAAAATGAGGCTTTTCACCCAAAAAAGGAGAGCTTGTCCATAACATTGAAATATTGGTGCAGAAAAATGAGGCTTTTCAGGTGAAAAAGGTGGGTTTGGTGCTAAAATTGAGAGCTTGGTGCAGAAAAATGAGGCTTTTCTGGTGAAAAGGGCATTTTGTGCCCTAAAATTGCGAGCTTGTTGTAGGAAAATGAGGCTTTTTTACCCGAAAAAGGCAGGTTTTACCCTAAAATTGAGAGCTTGTTGTAGGAAAATGAGGCTTTTTTACCCGAAAAAGGCGGGTTTTACCCTAAAATTGAGAGCTTGTTGTAGGAAAATGAGGCTTTTCAGGTGAAAAAGGCGGGTTTTACCGTAAAATTGAGAGAGTGTTTCCGAAAAATGAGGCTTTTCAGGTGAAAAAGGTGGGTTTGGTGCAGAAAATTGAGAGCTCTGTGCAGAAAAATGAGGCTTTTTCACCCGAAAAAGGCATTTTGTGCCCGAAATTGAGAGCTTGGTGCAGAAAAATGAGGCTTTTCACCCCAAAAACGCGGGTTTAGCCCCCATGATAGGGTTTGTGCTGTAAAAAAGGAGAGGTAGGGCCCTGGAAACGAGGCACTGCTGCATAAAAGGGAGGTTGTTACCTGTAGAATCAAAACTTTGGATGCCAAAAATTAATCTTTGAGAGGTAAAATGGGGGTTTGTGCCCTAAAATTGAGAGCTTGGAGTAGGAAAATGAGGCTTTTAATCTGAAAAAGGAGGTTTGTGCCCTAAAATTGAGATATTGGTGAAGAAAAATGAGGCTTTTCACCCAAAAATTGAGAGCTTGTCCCTAAAATTGAGAGCTTGGAGTAGGAAAATGAGGCTTTTAATCTGAAAAAGGAGGTTTGTGCCCTAAAATTGAGATATTGGTGAAGAAAAATGAGGCTTTTCACCCAAAAATTGAGAGCTTGTCCCTAAAATTGAGAGCTTGGTGCAGAAAAATGAGGCTTTTCACCCAAAAATTGAGAGCTTGTCCCTAAAATTGAGAGCTTGGAGTAGGAAAATGAGGCTTTTAATCTGAAAACGGAGGTTTGTGCCCTAAAATTGAGATATTGGTGCAGAAAAATGAGGCTTTTCCACCCAAAAAAGGTGGGTTTTACCCTAAAATTGAGAGCTTGGTGAAGAAAAATGATTCTTTTCACCCGCAGAAATGCGGTTTCTGCCCTAAAATGGAGAGCTTGGTACAGAAAAATGAGGCTTTTCATCTGAAAAATGCAGGTTTGGCCTTAAAATTGCGCTATTGGTGCAGAAAAATGAGGCTTTTCACCCAAAAAAGGGAGCTTGTCCACAACATTGAAATATTGGTGCAGAAAAATGAGGCTTTTTAGGTGAAAAAGGTGGGTTTGGTGCTAAAATTGAGAGCTTGTTGCAGAAAAATGAGGCTTTACGTGTGAAAAAGACGGTTTGTGCCCTAAAATTGAGAGCTTGGAGTAGGAAAATGAGGCTTTTAATCTGAAAAAGGAGGTTTGTGCCCTAAAATTGAGATATTGGTGCAGAAAAATGAGGCTTTTCCACCCAAAAAAGGTGGGTTTTACCCTAAAATTGAGAGCTTGTTGCAGAAAAATGAGGCTTTTCAGCAGAAAAAGGTTGTTTCCGCCCTAAAATTGAGAGCTTGGTACAGAAAAATGAGGTTTTTCACCCCAAAAGCGTGGGTTTAGCCCCCATGATAGGGTTTGTGCTGTATAAAAGTAGAGTTAGGGCCCAGGAAACGAGGCACTGCTGCATAAAAGGGAGGTTGTTACCTGTAGAATCAAAACTTTGGATGCCAAAAATTAATCTTTGAGAGGTAAAATGGGGGTTTGTGCCCTAAAATTGAGAGCTTGGAGTAGGAAAATGAGGCTTTTAATCTGAAAAAGGAGGTTTGTGCCCTAAAATTGAGATATTGGTGCAGAAAAATGAGGCTTTTAACCTGAAAAAGGAGGTTTGTGCCCTAAAATTGAGATATTGGTGAAGAAAAATGAGGCTTTTCACCCAAAAATTGAGAGCTTGTCCCTAAAATTGGGAGCTTGGAGTAGGAAAATGAGGCTTTTAATCTGAAAAAGGAGGTTTGTGCCATAAATTGAGATATTGGTGAAGAAAAATGAGGCTTTTAATCTGAAAATTGAGAGCTTGTCCCTAAAATTGAGAGCTTGGTGCAGAAAAATGAGGCTTTTCACCCAAAAAAGGAGAGCTTGTCCATAACATTGAAATATTGGTGCAGAAAAATGAGGCTTTTCAGGTGAAAAAGGTGGGTTTGGTGCTAAAATTGAGAGCTTGGTGCAGAAAAATGAGGCTTTTCTGGTGAAAAGGGCATTTTGTGCCCTAAAATTGCGAGCTTGTTGTAGGAAAATGAGGCTTTTTTACCCGAAAAAGGCAGGTTTTACCCTAAAATTGAGAGCTTGTTGTAGGAAAATGAGGCTTTTCAGGTGAAAAAGGCGGGTTTTACCGTAAAATTGAGAGAGTGTTTCCGAAAAATGAGGCTTTTCAGGTGAAAAAGGTGGGTTTGGTGCAGAAAATTGAGAGCTCTGTGCAGAAAAATGAGGCTTTTTCACCCGAAAAAGGCATTTTGTGCCCGAAATTGAGAGCTTGGTGCAGAAAAATGAGGCTTTTCACCCCAAAAACGCGGGTTTAGCCCCCATGATAGGGTTTGTGCTGTAAAAAAGTAGAGTTAGGGCCCAGGAAACGAGGCACTGCTGCATAAAAGGGAGGTTGTTACCTGTAGAATCAAAACTTTGGATGCCAAAAATTAATCTTTGAGAGGTAAAATGGGGGTTTGTGCCCTAAAATTGAGAGCTTGGAGTAGGAAAATGAGGCTTTTAATCTGAAAAAGGAGGTTTGTGCCCTAAAATTGAGATATTGGTGCAGAAAAATGAGGCTTTTCCACCCAAAAAAGGTGGGTTTTACCCTAAAATTGAGAGCTTGTTGCAGAAAAATGAGGCTTTTCAGCAGAAAAAGGTTGTTTCCGCCCTAAAATTGAGAGCTTGGTACAGAAAAATGAGGTTTTTCACCCCAAAAGCGTGGGTTTAGCCCCCATGATAGGGTTTGTGCTGTAAAAAAGGAGAGGTAGGGCCCTGGAAACGAGGCACTGCTGCATAAAAGGGAGGTTGTTACCTGTAGAATCAAAAGCTTGGATGCCAAAAATTAATCTTTGAGAGGTAAAATGGGGGTTTGTGCCCTAAAATTGAGAGCTTGGAGTAGGAAAATGAGGCTTTTAATCTGAAAAAGGAGGTTTGTGCCCTAAAATTGAGATATTGGTGCAGAAAAATGAGGCTTTTAACCTGAAAAAGGAGGTTTGTGCCCTAAAATTGAGATATTGGTGAAGAAAAATGAGGCTTTTCACCCAAAAATTGAGAGCTTGTCCCTAAAATTGGGAGCTTGGAGTAGGAAAATGAGGCTTTTAATCTGAAAAAGGAGGTTTGTGCCCTAAAATTGAGATATTGGTGAAGAAAAATGAGGCTTTTAATCTGAAAATTGAGAGCTTGTCCCTAAAATTGAGAGCTTGGTGCAGAAAAATGAGGCTTTTCACCCAAAAAAGGAGAGCTTGTCCATAACATTGAAATATTGGTGCAGAAAAATGAGGCTTTTCAGGTGAAAAAGGTGGGTTTGGTGCTAAAATTGAGAGCTTGGTGCAGAAAAATGAGGCTTTTCTGGTGAAAAGGGCATTTTGTGCCCTAAAATTGCGAGCTTGTTGTAGGAAAATGAGGCTTTTTTACCCGAAAAAGGCAGGTTTTACCCTAAAATTGAGAGCTTGTTGTAGGAAAATGAGGCTTTTTTACCCGAAAAAGGCGGGTTTTACCCTAAAATTGAGAGCTTGTTGTAGGAAAATGAGGCTTTTCAGGTGAAAAAGGCGGGTTTTACCGTAAAATTGAGAGAGTGTTTCCGAAAAATGAGGCTTTTCAGGTGAAAAAGGTGGGTTTGGTGCAGAAAATTGAGAGCTCTGTGCAGAAAAATGAGGCTTTTTCACCCGAAAAAGGCATTTTGTGCCCGAAATTGAGAGCTTGGTGCAGAAAAATGAGGCTTTTCACCCCAAAAACGCGGGTTTAGCCCCCATGATAGGGTTTGTGCTGTAAAAAAGGAGAGGTAGGGCCCTGGAAACGAGGCACTGCTGCATAAAAGGGAGGTTGTTACCTGTAGAATCAAAACTTTGGATGCCAAAAATTAATCTTTGAGAGGTAAAATGGGGGTTTGTGCCCTAAAATTGAGAGCTTGGAGTAGGAAAATGAGGCTTTTAATCTGAAAAAGGAGGTTTGTGCCCTAAAATTGAGATATTGGTGAAGAAAAATGAGGCTTTTCACCCAAAAATTGAGAGCTTGTCCCTAAAATTGAGAGCTTGGAGTAGGAAAATGAGGCTTTTAATCTGAAAAAGGAGGTTTGTGCCCTAAAATTGAGATATTGGTGAAGAAAAATGAGGCTTTTCACCCAAAAATTGAGAGCTTGTCCCTAAAATTGAGAGCTTGGTGCAGAAAAATGAGGCTTTTCACCCAAAAATTGAGAGCTTGTCCCTAAAATTGAGAGCTTGGAGTAGGAAAATGAGGCTTTTAATCTGAAAACGGAGGTTTGTGCCCTAAAATTGAGATATTGGTGCAGAAAAATGAGGCTTTTCCACCCAAAAAAGGTGGGTTTTACCCTAAAATTGAGAGCTTGGTGAAGAAAAATGATTCTTTTCACCCGCAGAAATGCGGTTTCTGCCCTAAAATGGAGAGCTTGGTACAGAAAAATGAGGCTTTTCATCTGAAAAATGCAGGTTTGGCCTTAAAATTGCGCTATTGGTGCAGAAAAATGAGGCTTTTCACCCAAAAAAGGGAGCTTGTCCACAACATTGAAATATTGGTGCAGAAAAATGAGGCTTTTTAGGTGAAAAAGGTGGGTTTGGTGCTAAAATTGAGAGCTTGTTGCAGAAAAATGAGGCTTTACGTGTGAAAAAGACGGTTTGTGCCCTAAAATTGAGAGCTTGGAGTAGGAAAATGAGGCTTTTAATCTGAAAAAGGAGGTTTGTGCCCTAAAATTGAGATATTGGTGCAGAAAAATGAGGCTTTTCCACCCAAAAAAGGTGGGTTTTACCCTAAAATTGAGAGCTTGTTGCAGAAAAATGAGGCTTTTCAGCAGAAAAAGGTTGTTTCCGCCCTAAAATTGAGAGCTTGGTACAGAAAAATGAGGTTTTTCACCCCAAAAGCGTGGGTTTAGCCCCCATGATAGGGTTTGTGCTGTATAAAAGTAGAGTTAGGGCCCAGGAAACGAGGCACTGCTGCATAAAAGGGAGGTTGTTACCTGTAGAATCAAAACTTTGGATGCCAAAAATTAATCTTTGAGAGGTAAAATGGGGGTTTGTGCCCTAAAATTGAGAGCTTGGAGTAGGAAAATGAGGCTTTTAATCTGAAAAAGGAGGTTTGTGCCCTAAAATTGAGATATTGGTGCAGAAAAATGAGGCTTTTAACCTGAAAAAGGAGGTTTGTGCCCTAAAATTGAGATATTGGTGAAGAAAAATGAGGCTTTTCACCCAAAAATTGAGAGCTTGTCCCTAAAATTGGGAGCTTGGAGTAGGAAAATGAGGCTTTTAATCTGAAAAAGGAGGTTTGTGCCATAAATTGAGATATTGGTGAAGAAAAATGAGGCTTTTAATCTGAAAATTGAGAGCTTGTCCCTAAAATTGAGAGCTTGGTGCAGAAAAATGAGGCTTTTCACCCAAAAAAGGAGAGCTTGTCCATAACATTGAAATATTGGTGCAGAAAAATGAGGCTTTTCAGGTGAAAAAGGTGGGTTTGGTGCTAAAATTGAGAGCTTGGTGCAGAAAAATGAGGCTTTTCTGGTGAAAAGGGCATTTTGTGCCCTAAAATTGCGAGCTTGTTGTAGGAAAATGAGGCTTTTTTACCCGAAAAAGGCAGGTTTTACCCTAAAATTGAGAGCTTGTTGTAGGAAAATGAGGCTTTTTTACCCGAAAAAGGCGGGTTTTACCCTAAAATTGAGAGCTTGTTGTAGGAAAATGAGGCTTTTCAGGTGAAAAAGGCGGGTTTTACCGTAAAATTGAGAGAGTGTTTCCGAAAAATGAGGCTTTTCAGGTGAAAAAGGTGGGTTTGGTGCAGAAAATTGAGAGCTCTGTGCAGAAAAATGAGGCTTTTTCACCCGAAAAAGGCATTTTGTGCCCGAAATTGAGAGCTTGGTGCAGAAAAATGAGGCTTTTCACCCCAAAAACGCGGGTTTAGCCCCCATGATAGGGTTTGTGCTGTAAAAAAGGAGAGGTAGGGCCCTGGAAACGAGGCACTGCTGCATAAAAGGGAGGTTGTTACCTGTAGAATCAAAAGCTTGGATGCCAAAAATTAATCTTTGAGAGGTAAAATGGGGGTTTGTGCCCTAAAATTGAGAGCTTGGAGTAGGAAAATGAGGCTTTTAATCTGAAAAAGGAGGTTTGTGCCCTAAAATTGAGATATTGGTGCAGAAAAATGAGGCTTTTAACCTGAAAAAGGAGGTTTGTGCCCTAAAATTGAGATATTGGTGAAGAAAAATGAGGCTTTTCCCCCAAAAAATGAGAGCTTGTCCCTAAAATTGGGAGCTTGGAGTAGGAAAATGAGGCTTTTAATCTTAAAAAGGAGGTTTGTGCCATAAATTGAGATATTGGTGAAGAAAAATGAGGCTTTTAATCTGAAAATTGAGAGCTTGTCCCTAAAATTGAGAGCTTGGTGCAGAAAAATGAGGCTTTTCACCCAAAAAAGGAGAGCTTGTCCATAACATTGAAATATTGGTGCAGAAAAATGAGGCTTTTCAGGTGAAAAAGGTGGGTTTGGTGCTAAAATTGAGAGCTTGGTGCAGAAAAATGAGGCTTTTCTGGTGAAAAGGGCATTTTGTGCCCTAAAATTGTGAGCTTGTTGTAGGAAAATGAGGCTTTTTTACCCGAAAAAGGCAGGTTTTACCCTAAAATTGAGAGCTTGTTGTAGGAAAATGAGGCTTTTTTACCCGAAAAAGGCGGGTTTTACCCTAAAATTGAGAGCTTGTTGTAGGAAAATGAGGCTTTTCAGGTGAAAAAGGCGGGTTTTACCGTAAAATTGAGAGAGTGTTTCCGAAAAATGAGGCTTTTCAGGTGAAAAAGGTGGGTTTGGTGCAGAAAATTGAGAGCTCTGTGCAGAAAAATGAGGCTTTTTCACCCGAAAAAGGCATTTTGTGCCCGAAATTGAGAGCTTGGTGCAGAAAAATGAGGCTTTTCACCCCAAAAACGCGGGTTTAGCCCCCATGATAGGGTTTGTGCTGTAAAAAAGGAGAGGTAGGGCCCTGGAAACGAGGCACTGCTGCATAAAAGGGAGGTTGTTACCTGTAGAATCAAAACTTTGGATGCCAAAAATTAATCTTTGAGAGGTAAAATGGGGGTTTGTGCCCTAAAATTGAGAGCTTGGAGTAGGAAAATGAGGCTTTTAATCTGAAAAAGGAGGTTTGTGCCCTAAAATTGAGATATTGGTGCAGAAAAATGAGGCTTTTCCACCCAAAAAAGGTGGGTTTTACCCTAAAATTGAGAGCTTGTTGCAGAAAAATGAGGCTTTTCAGCAGAAAAAGGTTGTTTCCGCCCTAAAATTGAGAGCTTGGTACAGAAAAATGAGGTTTTTCACCCCAAAAGCGTGGGTTTAGCCCCCATGATAGGGTTTGTGCTGTAAAAAAGGAGAGGTAGGGCCCTGGAAACGAGGCACTGCTGCATAAAAGGGAGGTTGTTACCTGTAGAATCAAAAGCTTGGATGCCAAAAATTAATCTTTGAGAGGTAAAATGGGGGTTTGTGCCCTAAAATTGAGAGCTTGGAGTAGGAAAATGAGGCTTTTAATCTGAAAAAGGAGGTTTGTGCCCTAAAATTGAGATATTGGTGCAGAAAAATGAGGCTTTTAACCTGAAAAAGGAGGTTTGTGCCCTAAAATTGAGATATTGGTGAAGAAAAATGAGGCTTTTCACCCAAAAATTGAGAGCTTGTCCCTAAAATTGGGAGCTTGGAGTAGGAAAATGAGGCTTTTAATCTGAAAAAGGAGGTTTGTGCCATAAATTGAGATATTGGTGAAGAAAAATGAGGCTTTTAATCTGAAAATTGAGAGCTTGTCCCTAAAATTGAGAGCTTGGTGCAGAAAAATGAGGCTTTTCACCCAAAAAAGGAGAGCTTGTCCATAACATTGAAATATTGGTGCAGAAAAATGAGGCTTTTCAGGTGAAAAAGGTGGGTTTGGTGCTAAAATTGAGAGCTTGGTGCAGAAAAATGAGGCTTTTCTGGTGAAAAGGGCATTTTGTGCCCTAAAATTGCGAGCTTGTTGTAGGAAAATGAGGCTTTTTTACCCGAAAAAGGCAGGTTTTACCCTAAAATTGAGAGCTTGTTGTAGGAAAATGAGGCTTTTTTACCCGAAAAAGGCGGGTTTTACCCTAAAATTGAGAGCTTGTTGTAGGAAAATGAGGCTTTTCAGGTGAAAAAGGCGGGTTTTACCGTAAAATTGAGAGAGTGTTTCCGAAAAATGAGGCTTTTCAGGTGAAAAAGGTGGGTTTGGTGCAGAAAATTGAGAGCTCTGTGCAGAAAAATGAGGCTTTTTCACCCGAAAAAGGCATTTTGTGCCCGAAATTGAGAGCTTGGTGCAGAAAAATGAGGCTTTTCACCCCAAAAACGCGGGTTTAGCCCCCATGATAGGGTTTGTGCTGTAAAAAAGGAGAGGTAGGGCCCTGGAAACGAGGCACTGCTGCATAAAAGGGAGGTTGTTACCTGTAGAATCAAAACTTTGGATGCCAAAAATTAATCTTTGAGAGGTAAAATGGGGGTTTGTGCCCTAAAATTGAGAGCTTGGAGTAGGAAAATGAGGCTTTTAATCTGAAAAAGGAGGTTTGTGCCCTAAAATTGAGATATTGGTGAAGAAAAATGAGGCTTTTCACCCAAAAATTGAGAGCTTGTCCCTAAAATTGAGAGCTTGGAGTAGGAAAATGAGGCTTTTAATCTGAAAAAGGAGGTTTGTGCCCTAAAATTGAGATATTGGTGAAGAAAAATGAGGCTTTTCACCCAAAAATTGAGAGCTTGTCCCTAAAATTGAGAGCTTGGTGCAGAAAAATGAGGCTTTTCACCCAAAAATTGAGAGCTTGTCCCTAAAATTGAGAGCTTGGAGTAGGAAAATGAGGCTTTTAATCTGAAAACGGAGGTTTGTGCCCTAAAATTGAGATATTGGTGCAGAAAAATGAGGCTTTTCCACCCAAAAAAGGTGGGTTTTACCCTAAAATTGAGAGCTTGGTGAAGAAAAATGATTCTTTTCACCCGCAGAAATGCGGTTTCTGCCCTAAAATGGAGAGCTTGGTACAGAAAAATGAGGCTTTTCATCTGAAAAATGCAGGTTTGGCCTTAAAATTGCGCTATTGGTGCAGAAAAATGAGGCTTTTTAGGTGAAAAAGGTGGGTTTGGTGCTAAAATTGAGAGCTTGTTGCAGAAAAATGAGGCTTTACGTGTGAAAAAGACGGTTTGTGCCCTAAAATTGAGAGCTTGGAGTAGGAAAATGAGGCTTTTAATCTGAAAAAGGAGGTTTGTGCCCTAAAATTGAGATATTGGTGCAGAAAAATGAGGCTTTTCCACCCAAAAAAGGTGGGTTTTACCCTAAAATTGAGAGCTTGTTGCAGAAAAATGAGGCTTTTCAGCAGAAAAAGGTTGTTTCCGCCCTAAAATTGAGAGCTTGGTACAGAAAAATGAGGTTTTTCACCCCAAAAGCGTGGGTTTAGCCCCCATGATAGGGTTTGTGCTGTATAAAAGTAGAGTTAGGGCCCAGGAAACGAGGCACTGCTGCATAAAAGGGAGGTTGTTACCTGTAGAATCAAAACTTTGGATGCCAAAAATTAATCTTTGAGAGGTAAAATGGGGGTTTGTGCCCTAAAATTGAGAGCTTGGAGTAGGAAAATGAGGCTTTTAATCTGAAAAAGGAGGTTTGTGCCCTAAAATTGAGATATTGGTGCAGAAAAATGAGGCTTTTAACCTGAAAAAGGAGGTTTGTGCCCTAAAATTGAGATATTGGTGAAGAAAAATGAGGCTTTTCACCCAAAAATTGAGAGCTTGTCCCTAAAATTGGGAGCTTGGAGTAGGAAAATGAGGCTTTTAATCTGAAAAAGGAGGTTTGTGCCATAAATTGAGATATTGGTGAAGAAAAATGAGGCTTTTAATCTGAAAATTGAGAGCTTGTCCCTAAAATTGAGAGCTTGGTGCAGAAAAATGAGGCTTTTCACCCAAAAAAGGAGAGCTTGTCCATAACATTGAAATATTGGTGCAGAAAAATGAGGCTTTTCAGGTGAAAAAGGTGGGTTTGGTGCTAAAATTGAGAGCTTGGTGCAGAAAAATGAGGCTTTTCTGGTGAAAAGGGCATTTTGTGCCCTAAAATTGCGAGCTTGTTGTAGGAAAATGAGGCTTTTTTACCCGAAAAAGGCAGGTTTTACCCTAAAATTGAGAGCTTGTTGTAGGAAAATGAGGCTTTTCAGGTGAAAAAGGCGGGTTTTACCGTAAAATTGAGAGAGTGTTTCCGAAAAATGAGGCTTTTCAGGTGAAAAAGGTGGGTTTGGTGCAGAAAATTGAGAGCTCTGTGCAGAAAAATGAGGCTTTTTCACCCGAAAAAGGCATTTTGTGCCCGAAATTGAGAGCTTGGTGCAGAAAAATGAGGCTTTTCACCCCAAAAACGCGGGTTTAGCCCCCATGATAGGGTTTGTGCTGTAAAAAAGTAGAGTTAGGGCCCAGGAAACGAGGCACTGCTGCATAAAAGGGAGGTTGTTACCTGTAGAATCAAAACTTTGGATGCCAAAAATTAATCTTTGAGAGGTAAAATGGGGGTTTGTGCCCTAAAATTGAGAGCTTGGAGTAGGAAAATGAGGCTTTTAATCTGAAAAAGGAGGTTTGTGCCCTAAAATTGAGATATTGGTGCAGAAAAATGAGGCTTTTCCACCCAAAAAAGGTGGGTTTTACCCTAAAATTGAGAGCTTGTTGCAGAAAAATGAGGCTTTTCAGCAGAAAAAGGTTGTTTCCGCCCTAAAATTGAGAGCTTGGTACAGAAAAATGAGGTTTTTCACCCCAAAAGCGTGGGTTTAGCCCCCATGATAGGGTTTGTGCTGTAAAAAAGGAGAGGTAGGGCCCTGGAAACGAGGCACTGCTGCATAAAAGGGAGGTTGTTACCTGTAGAATCAAAAGCTTGGATGCCAAAAATTAATCTTTGAGAGGTAAAATGGGGGTTTGTGCCCTAAAATTGAGAGCTTGGAGTAGGAAAATGAGGCTTTTAATCTGAAAAAGGAGGTTTGTGCCCTAAAATTGAGATATTGGTGCAGAAAAATGAGGCTTTTAACCTGAAAAAGGAGGTTTGTGCCCTAAAATTGAGATATTGGTGAAGAAAAATGAGGCTTTTCACCCAAAAATTGAGAGCTTGTCCCTAAAATTGGGAGCTTGGAGTAGGAAAATGAGGCTTTTAATCTGAAAAAGGAGGTTTGTGCCCTAAAATTGAGATATTGGTGAAGAAAAATGAGGCTTTTAATCTGAAAATTGAGAGCTTGTCCCTAAAATTGAGAGCTTGGTGCAGAAAAATGAGGCTTTTCACCCAAAAAAGGAGAGCTTGTCCATAACATTGAAATATTGGTGCAGAAAAATGAGGCTTTTCAGGTGAAAAAGGTGGGTTTGGTGCTAAAATTGAGAGCTTGGTGCAGAAAAATGAGGCTTTTCTGGTGAAAAGGGCATTTTGTGCCCTAAAATTGCGAGCTTGTTGTAGGAAAATGAGGCTTTTTTACCCGAAAAAGGCAGGTTTTACCCTAAAATTGAGAGCTTGTTGTAGGAAAATGAGGCTTTTTTACCCGAAAAAGGCGGGTTTTACCCTAAAATTGAGAGCTTGTTGTAGGAAAATGAGGCTTTTCAGGTGAAAAAGGCGGGTTTTACCGTAAAATTGAGAGAGTGTTTCCGAAAAATGAGGCTTTTCAGGTGAAAAAGGTGGGTTTGGTGCAGAAAATTGAGAGCTCTGTGCAGAAAAATGAGGCTTTTTCACCCGAAAAAGGCATTTTGTGCCCGAAATTGAGAGCTTGGTGCAGAAAAATGAGGCTTTTCACCCCAAAAACGCGGGTTTAGCCCCCATGATAGGGTTTGTGCTGTAAAAAAGGAGAGGTAGGGCCCTGGAAACGAGGCACTGCTGCATAAAAGGGAGGTTGTTACCTGTAGAATCAAAACTTTGGATGCCAAAAATTAATCTTTGAGAGGTAAAATGGGGGTTTGTGCCCTAAAATTGAGAGCTTGGAGTAGGAAAATGAGGCTTTTAATCTGAAAAAGGAGGTTTGTGCCCTAAAATTGAGATATTGGTGAAGAAAAATGAGGCTTTTCACCCAAAAATTGAGAGCTTGTCCCTAAAATTGAGAGCTTGGAGTAGGAAAATGAGGCTTTTAATCTGAAAAAGGAGGTTTGTGCCCTAAAATTGAGATATTGGTGAAGAAAAATGAGGCTTTTCACCCAAAAATTGAGAGCTTGTCCCTAAAATTGAGAGCTTGGTGCAGAAAAATGAGGCTTTTCACCCAAAAATTGAGAGCTTGTCCCTAAAATTGAGAGCTTGGAGTAGGAAAATGAGGCTTTTAATCTGAAAACGGAGGTTTGTGCCCTAAAATTGAGATATTGGTGCAGAAAAATGAGGCTTTTCCACCCAAAAAAGGTGGGTTTTACCCTAAAATTGAGAGCTTGGTGAAGAAAAATGATTCTTTTCACCCGCAGAAATGCGGTTTCTGCCCTAAAATGGAGAGCTTGGTACAGAAAAATGAGGCTTTTCATCTGAAAAATGCAGGTTTGGCCTTAAAATTGCGCTATTGGTGCAGAAAAATGAGGCTTTTCACCCAAAAAAGGGAGCTTGTCCACAACATTGAAATATTGGTGCAGAAAAATGAGGCTTTTTAGGTGAAAAAGGTGGGTTTGGTGCTAAAATTGAGAGCTTGTTGCAGAAAAATGAGGCTTTACGTGTGAAAAAGACGGTTTGTGCCCTAAAATTGAGAGCTTGGAGTAGGAAAATGAGGCTTTTAATCTGAAAAAGGAGGTTTGTGCCCTAAAATTGAGATATTGGTGCAGAAAAATGAGGCTTTTCCACCCAAAAAAGGTGGGTTTTACCCTAAAATTGAGAGCTTGTTGCAGAAAAATGAGGCTTTTCAGCAGAAAAAGGTTGTTTCCGCCCTAAAATTGAGAGCTTGGTACAGAAAAATGAGGTTTTTCACCCCAAAAGCGTGGGTTTAGCCCCCATGATAGGGTTTGTGCTGTATAAAAGTAGAGTTAGGGCCCAGGAAACGAGGCACTGCTGCATAAAAGGGAGGTTGTTACCTGTAGAATCAAAACTTTGGATGCCAAAAATTAATCTTTGAGAGGTAAAATGGGGGTTTGTGCCCTAAAATTGAGAGCTTGGAGTAGGAAAATGAGGCTTTTAATCTGAAAAAGGAGGTTTGTGCCCTAAAATTGAGATATTGGTGCAGAAAAATGAGGCTTTTAACCTGAAAAAGGAGGTTTGTGCCCTAAAATTGAGATATTGGTGAAGAAAAATGAGGCTTTTCACCCAAAAATTGAGAGCTTGTCCCTAAAATTGGGAGCTTGGAGTAGGAAAATGAGGCTTTTAATCTGAAAAAGGAGGTTTGTGCCATAAATTGAGATATTGGTGAAGAAAAATGAGGCTTTTAATCTGAAAATTGAGAGCTTGTCCCTAAAATTGAGAGCTTGGTGCAGAAAAATGAGGCTTTTCACCCAAAAAAGGAGAGCTTGTCCATAACATTGAAATATTGGTGCAGAAAAATGAGGCTTTTCAGGTGAAAAAGGTGGGTTTGGTGCTAAAATTGAGAGCTTGGTGCAGAAAAATGAGGCTTTTCTGGTGAAAAGGGCATTTTGTGCCCTAAAATTGCGAGCTTGTTGTAGGAAAATGAGGCTTTTTTACCCGAAAAAGGCAGGTTTTACCCTAAAATTGAGAGCTTGTTGTAGGAAAATGAGGCTTTTTTACCCGAAAAAGGCGGGTTTTACCCTAAAATTGAGAGCTTGTTGTAGGAAAATGAGGCTTTTCAGGTGAAAAAGGCGGGTTTTACCGTAAAATTGAGAGAGTGTTTCCGAAAAATGAGGCTTTTCAGGTGAAAAAGGTGGGTTTGGTGCAGAAAATTGAGAGCTCTGTGCAGAAAAATGAGGCTTTTTCACCCGAAAAAGGCATTTTGTGCCCGAAATTGAGAGCTTGGTGCAGAAAAATGAGGCTTTTCACCCCAAAAACGCGGGTTTAGCCCCCATGATAGGGTTTGTGCTGTAAAAAAGGAGAGGTAGGGCCCTGGAAACGAGGCACTGCTGCATAAAAGGGAGGTTGTTACCTGTAGAATCAAAAGCTTGGATGCCAAAAATTAATCTTTGAGAGGTAAAATGGGGGTTTGTGCCCTAAAATTGAGAGCTTGGAGTAGGAAAATGAGGCTTTTAATCTGAAAAAGGAGGTTTGTGCCCTAAAATTGAGATATTGGTGCAGAAAAATGAGGCTTTTAACCTGAAAAAGGAGGTTTGTGCCCTAAAATTGAGATATTGGTGAAGAAAAATGAGGCTTTTCCCCCAAAAAATGAGAGCTTGTCCCTAAAATTGGGAGCTTGGAGTAGGAAAATGAGGCTTTTAATCTTAAAAAGGAGGTTTGTGCCATAAATTGAGATATTGGTGAAGAAAAATGAGGCTTTTAATCTGAAAATTGAGAGCTTGTCCCTAAAATTGAGAGCTTGGTGCAGAAAAATGAGGCTTTTCACCCAAAAAAGGAGAGCTTGTCCATAACATTGAAATATTGGTGCAGAAAAATGAGGCTTTTCAGGTGAAAAAGGTGGGTTTGGTGCTAAAATTGAGAGCTTGGTGCAGAAAAATGAGGCTTTTCTGGTGAAAAGGGCATTTTGTGCCCTAAAATTGCGAGCTTGTTGTAGGAAAATGAGGCTTTTTTACCCGAAAAAGGCAGGTTTTACCCTAAAATTGAGAGCTTGTTGTAGGAAAATGAGGCTTTTTTACCCGAAAAAGGCGGGTTTTACCCTAAAATTGAGAGCTTGTTGTAGGAAAATGAGGCTTTTCAGGTGAAAAAGGCGGGTTTTACCGTAAAATTGAGAGAGTGTTTCCGAAAAATGAGGCTTTTCAGGTGAAAAAGGTGGGTTTGGTGCAGAAAATTGAGAGCTCTGTGCAGAAAAATGAGGCTTTTTCACCCGAAAAAGGCATTTTGTGCCCGAAATTGAGAGCTTGGTGCAGAAAAATGAGGCTTTTCACCCCAAAAACGCGGGTTTAGCCCCCATGATAGGGTTTGTGCTGTAAAAAAGGAGAGGTAGGGCCCTGGAAACGAGGCACTGCTGCATAAAAGGGAGGTTGTTACCTGTAGAATCAAAACTTTGGATGCCAAAAATTAATCTTTGAGAGGTAAAATGGGGGTTTGTGCCCTAAAATTGAGAGCTTGGAGTAGGAAAATGAGGCTTTTAATCTGAAAAAGGAGGTTTGTGCCCTAAAATTGAGATATTGGTGAAGAAAAATGAGGCTTTTCACCCAAAAATTGAGAGCTTGTCCCTAAAATTGAGAGCTTGGAGTAGGAAAATGAGGCTTTTAATCTGAAAAAGGAGGTTTGTGCCCTAAAATTGAGATATTGGTGAAGAAAAATGAGGCTTTTCACCCAAAAATTGAGAGCTTGTCCCTAAAATTGAGAGCTTGGTGCAGAAAAATGAGGCTTTTCACCCAAAAATTGAGAGATTGTCCCTAAAATTGAGAGCTTGGAGTAGGAAAATGAGGCTTTTAATCTGAAAACGGAGGTTTGTGCCCTAAAATTGAGATATTGGTGCAGAAAAATGAGGCTTTTCCACCCAAAAAAGGTGGGTTTTACCCTAAAATTGAGAGCTTGGTGAAGAAAAATGATTCTTTTCACCCGCAGAAATGCGGTTTCTGCCCTAAAATGGAGAGCTTGGTACAGAAAAATGAGGCTTTTCATCTGAAAAATGCAGGTTTGGCCTTAAAATTGCGCTATTGGTGCAGAAAAATGAGGCTTTTTAGGTGAAAAAGGTGGGTTTGGTGCTAAAATTGAGAGCTTGTTGCAGAAAAATGAGGCTTTACGTGTGAAAAAGACGGTTTGTGCCCTAAAATTGAGAGCTTGGAGTAGGAAAATGAGGCTTTTAATCTGAAAAAGGAGGTTTGTGCCCTAAAATTGAGATATTGGTGCAGAAAAATGAGGCTTTTCCACCCAAAAAAGGTGGGTTTTACCCTAAAATTGAGAGCTTGTTGCAGAAAAATGAGGCTTTTCAGCAGAAAAAGGTTGTTTCCGCCCTAAAATTGAGAGCTTGGTACAGAAAAATGAGGTTTTTCACCCCAAAAGCGTGGGTTTAGCCCCCATGATAGGGTTTGTGCTGTATAAAAGTAGAGTTAGGGCCCAGGAAACGAGGCACTGCTGCATAAAAGGGAGGTTGTTACCTGTAGAATCAAAACTTTGGATGCCAAAAATTAATCTTTGAGAGGTAAAATGGGGGTTTGTGCCCTAAAATTGAGAGCTTGGAGTAGGAAAATGAGGCTTTTAATCTGAAAAAGGAGGTTTGTGCCCTAAAATTGAGATATTGGTGCAGAAAAATGAGGCTTTTAACCTGAAAAAGGAGGTTTGTGCCCTAAAATTGAGATATTGGTGAAGAAAAATGAGGCTTTTCACCCAAAAATTGAGAGCTTGTCCCTAAAATTGGGAGCTTGGAGTAGGAAAATGAGGCTTTTAATCTGAAAAAGGAGGTTTGTGCCATAAATTGAGATATTGGTGAAGAAAAATGAGGCTTTTAATCTGAAAATTGAGAGCTTGTCCCTAAAATTGAGAGCTTGGTGCAGAAAAATGAGGCTTTTCACCCAAAAAAGGAGAGCTTGTCCATAACATTGAAATATTGGTGCAGAAAAATGAGGCTTTTCAGGTGAAAAAGGTGGGTTTGGTGCTAAAATTGAGAGCTTGGTGCAGAAAAATGAGGCTTTTCTGGTGAAAAGGGCATTTTGTGCCCTAAAATTGCGAGCTTGTTGTAGGAAAATGAGGCTTTTTTACCCGAAAAAGGCAGGTTTTACCCTAAAATTGAGAGCTTGTTGTAGGAAAATGAGGCTTTTTTACCCGAAAAAGGCGGGTTTTACCCTAAAATTGAGAGCTTGTTGTAGGAAAATGAGGCTTTTCAGGTGAAAAAGGCGGGTTTTACCGTAAAATTGAGAGAGTGTTTCCGAAAAATGAGGCTTTTCAGGTGAAAAAGGTGGGTTTGGTGCAGAAAATTGAGAGCTCTGTGCAGAAAAATGAGGCTTTTTCACCCGAAAAAGGCATTTTGTGCCCGAAATTGAGAGCTTGGTGCAGAAAAATGAGGCTTTTCACCCCAAAAACGCGGGTTTAGCCCCCATGATAGGGTTTGTGCTGTAAAAAAGGAGAGGTAGGGCCCTGGAAACGAGGCACTGCTGCATAAAAGGGAGGTTGTTACCTGTAGAATCAAAACTTTGGATGCCAAAAATTAATCTTTGAGAGGTAAAATGGGGGTTTGTGCCCTAAAATTGAGAGCTTGGAGTAGGAAAATGAGGCTTTTAATCTGAAAAAGGAGGTTTGTGCCCTAAAATTGAGATATTGGTGAAGAAAAATGAGGCTTTTCACCCAAAAATTGAGAGCTTGTCCCTAAAATTGAGAGCTTGGAGTAGGAAAATGAGGCTTTTAATCTGAAAAAGGAGGTTTGTGCCCTAAAATTGAGATATTGGTGAAGAAAAATGAGGTTTTTCACCCCAAAAGCGTGGGTTTAGCCCCCATGATAGGGTTTGTGCTGTAAAAAAGGAGAGGTAGGGCCCTGGAAACGAGGCACTGCTGCATAAAAGGGAGGTTGTTACCTGTAGAATCAAAACTTTGGATGCCAAAAATTAATCTTTGAGAGGTAAAATGGGGGTTTGTGCCCTAAAATTGAGAGCTTGGAGTAGGAAAATGAGGCTTTTAATCTGAAAAAGGAGGTTTGTGCCCTAAAATTGAGATATTGGTGCAGAAAAATGAGGCTTTTAACCTGAAAAAGGAGGTTTGTGCCCTAAAATTGAGATATTGTTGCAGAAAAATGAGGCTTTTAACCTGAAAAAGGAGGTTTGTGCCCTAAAATTGAGATATTGGTGAAGAAAAATGAGGCTTTTCACCCAAAAATTGAGAGCTTGTCCCTAAAATTGGGAGCTTGGAGTAGGAAAATGAGGCTTTTAATCTTAAAAAGGAGGTTTGTGCCATAAATTGAGATATTGGTGAAGAAAAATGAGGCTTTTAATCTGAAAATTGAGAGCTTGTCCCTAAAATTGAGAGCTTGGTGCAGAAAAATGAGGCTTTTCACCCAAAAAAGGAGAGCTTGTCCATAACATTGAAATATTGGTGCAGAAAAATGAGGCTTTTCAGGTGAAAAAGGTGGGTTTGGTGCTAAAATTGAGAGCTTGGTGCAGAAAAATGAGGCTTTTCTGGTGAAAAGGGCATTTTGTGCCCTAAAATTGCGAGCTTGTTGTAGGAAAATGAGGCTTTTTTACCCGAAAAAGGCGGGTTTTACCCTAAAATTGAGAGCTTGTTGTAGGAAAATGAGGCTTTTCAGGTGAAAAAGGCGGGTTTTACCGTAAAATTGAGAGAGTGTTTCCGAAAAATGAGGCTTTTCAGGTGAAAAAGGTGGGTTTGGTGCAGAAAATTGAGAGCTCTGTGCAGAAAAATGAGGCTTTTTCACCCGAAAAAGGCATTTTGTGCCCGAAATTGAGAGCTTGGTGCAGAAAAATGAGGCTTTTCACCCCAAAAACGCGGGTTTAGCCCCCATGATAGGGTTTGTGCTGTAAAAAAGGAGAGGTAGGGCCCTGGAAACGAGGCACTGCTGCATAAAAGGGAGGTTGTTACCTGTAGAATCAAAAGCTTGGATGCCAAAAATTAATCTTTGAGAGGTAAAATGGGGGTTTGTGCCCTAAAATTGAGAGCTTGGAGTAGGAAAATGAGGCTTTTAATCTGAAAAAGGAGGTTTGTGCCCTAAAATTGAGATATTGGTGCAGAAAAATGAGGCTTTTCCACCCAAAAAAGGTGGGTTTTACCCTAAAATTGAGAGCTTGTTGCAGAAAAATGAGGCTTTTCAGCAGAAAAAGGTTGTTTCCGCCCTAAAATTGAGAGCTTGGTACAGAAAAATGAGGTTTTTCACCCCAAAAGCGTGGGTTTAGCCCCCATGATAGGGTTTGTGCTGTAAAAAAGGAGAGGTAGGGCCCTGGAAACGAGGCACTGCTGCATAAAAGGGAGGTTGTTACCTGTAGAATCAAAACTTTGGATGCCAAAAATTAATCTTTGAGAGGTAAAATGGGGGTTTGTGCCCTAAAATTGAGAGCTTGGAGTAGGAAAATGAGGCTTTTAATCTGAAAAAGGAGGTTTGTGCCCTAAAATTGAGATATTGGTGAAGAAAAATGAGGCTTTTAACCTGAAAAAGGAGGTTTGTGCCCTAAAATTGAGATATTGGTGAAGAAAAATGAGGCTTTTCACCCAAAAATTGAGAGCTTGTCCCTAAAATTGGGAGCTTGGAGTAGGAAAATGAGGCTTTTAATCTGAAAAAGGAGGTTTGTGCCATAAATTGAGATATTGGTGAAGAAAAATGAGGCTTTTAATCTGAAAATTGAGAGCTTGTCCCTAAAATTGAGAGCTTGGTGCAGAAAAATGAGGCTTTTCACCCAAAAAAGGAGAGCTTGTCCATAACATTGAAATATTGGTGCAGAAAAATGAGGCTTTTCAGGTGAAAAAGGTGGGTTTGGTGCTAAAATTGAGAGCTTGGTGCAGAAAAATGAGGCTTTTCTGGTGAAAAGGGCATTTTGTGCCCTAAAATTGCGAGCTTGTTGTAGGAAAATGAGGCTTTTTTACCCGAAAAAGGCGGGTTTTACCCTAAAATTGAGAGCTTGTTGTAGGAAAATGAGGCTTTTCAGGTGAAAAAGGCGGGTTTTACCGTAAAATTGAGAGAGTGTTTCCGAAAAATGAGGCTTTTCAGGTGAAAAAGGTGGGTTTGGTGCAGAAAATTGAGAGCTCTGTGCAGAAAAATGAGGCTTTTTCACCCGAAAAAGGCATTTTGTGCCCGAAATTGAGAGCTTGGTGCAGAAAAATGAGGCTTTTCACCCCAAAAACGCGGGTTTAGCCCCCATGATAGGGTTTGTGCTGTAAAAAAGGAGAGGTAGGGCCCTGGAAACGAGGCACTGCTGCATAAAAGGGAGGTTGTTACCTGTAGAATCAAAACTTTGGATGCCAAAAATTAATCTTTGAGAGGTAAAATGGGGGTTTGTGCCCTAAAATTGAGAGCTTGGAGTAGGAAAATGAGGCTTTTAATCTGAAAAAGGAGGTTTGTGCCCTAAAATTGAGATATTGGTGCAGAAAAATGAGGCTTTTCCACCCAAAAAAGGTGGGTTTTACCCTAAAATTGAGAGCTTGTTGCAGAAAAATGAGGCTTTTCAGCAGAAAAAGGTTGTTTCCGCCCTAAAATTGAGAGCTTGGTACAGAAAAATGAGGCTTTTCACCCCAAAAACGCGGGTTTAGCCCCCATGATAGGGTTTGTGCTGTAAAAAAGGAGAGGTAGGGCCCTGGAAACGAGGCACTGCTGCATAAAAGGGAGGTTGTTACCTGTAGAATCAAAACTTTGGATGCCAAAAATTAATCTTTGAGAGGAAAATGGGGGTTTGTGCCCTAAAATTGAGAGCTTGGAGTAGGAAAATGAGGCTTTTAATCTGAAAAAGGAGGTTTGTGCCCTAAAATTGAGATATTGGTGAAGAAAAATGAGGCTTTTCACCCAAAAAAGGAGAGCTTGTCCATAACATTGAAATATTGGTGCAGAAAAATTAGGCTTTTCAGGTGAAAAAGGTGGGTTTGGTGCTAAAATTGAGAGCTTGGTGCAGAAAAATGAGGCTTTTCTGGTGAAAAGGGCATTTTGTGCCCTAAAATTGCGAGCTTGTTGTAGGAAAATGAGGCTTTTTTACCCGAAAAAGGCAGGTTTTACCCTAAAATTGCGAGCTAGTTGTAGGAAAATGAGGCTTTTTTACCCGAAAAAGGCGGGTTTTACCCTAAAATTGAGAGCTTGTTGTGGGAAAATGAGGCTTTTCAGGTGAAAAAGGCGGGTTTTACCGTAAAATTGAGAGAGTGTTTCCGAAAAATGAGGCTTTTCAGGTGAAAAAGGTGGGTTTGGTGCAGAAAATTGAGAGCTCTGTGCAGAAAAATGAGGCTTTTTCACCCGAAAAAGGCATTTTGTGCCCGAAATTGAGAGATTGGTGCAGAAAAATGAGGCTTTTCACCCCAAAAACGCGGGTTTAGCCCCCATGATAGGGTTTGTGCTGTAAAAAAGGAGAGGTAGGGCCCTGGAAACGAGGCACTGCTGCATAAAAGGGAGGTTGTTACCTGTAGAATCAAAAGCTTGGATGCCAAAAATTAATCTTTGAGAGGTAAAATGGGGGTTTGTGCCCTAAAATTGAGAGCTTGGAGTAGGAAAATGAGGCTTTTAATCTGAAAAAGGAGGTTTGTGCCCTAAAATTGAGATATTGGTGCAGAAAAATGAGGCTTTTCCACCCAAAAAAGGTGGGTTTTACCCTAAAATTGAGAGCTTGTTGCAGAAAAATGAGGCTTTTCAGCAGAAAAAGGTTGTTTCCGCCCTAAAATTGAGAGCTTGGTACAGAAAAATGAGGTTTTTCACCCCAAAAGCGTGGGTGTAGCCCCCATGATAGGGTTTGTGCTGTAAAAAAGGAGAGGTAGGGCCCTGGAAACGAGGCACTGCTGCATAAAAGGGAGGTTGTTACCTGTAGAATCAAAACTTTGGATGCCAAAAATTAATCTTTGAGAGGTAAAATGGGGGTTTGTGCCCTAAAATTGAGAGCTTGGAGTAGGAAAATGAGGCTTTTAATCTGAAAAAGGAGGTTTGTGCCCTAAAATTGAGATATTGGTGCAGAAAAATGAGGCTTTTAACCTGAAAAAGGAGGTTTGTGCCCTAAAATTGAGATATTGGTGAAGAAAAATGAGGCTTTTCACCCAAAAATTGAGAGCTTGTCCCTAAAATTGGGAGCTTGGAGTAGGAAAATGAGGCTTTTAATCTGAAAAAGGAGGTTTGTGCCCTAAAATTGAGATATTGGTGCAGAAAAATGAGGCTTTTAACCTGAAAAAGGAGGTTTGTGCCCTAAAATTGAGATATTGTTGCAGAAAAATGAGGCTTTTAACCTGAAAAAGGAGGTTTGTGCCCTAAAATTGAGATATTGGTGAAGAAAAATGAGGTTTTTCACCCAAAAATTGAGAGCTTGTCCCTAAAATTGGGAGCTTGGAGTAGGAAAATGAGGCTTTTAATCTTAAAAAGGAGGTTTGTGCCATAAATTGAGATATTGGTGAAGAAAAATGAGGCTTTTAATCTGAAAATTGAGAGCTTGTCCCTAAAATTGAGAGCTTGGTGCAGAAAAATGAGGCTTTTCACCCAAAAAAGGAGAGCTTGTCCATAACATTGAAATATTGGTGCAGAAAAATGAGGCTTTTCAGGTGAAAAAGGTGGGTTTGGTGCTAAAATTGAGAGCTTGGTGCAGAAAAATGAGGCTTTTCTGGTGAAAAGGGCATTTTGTGCCCTAAAATTGCGAGCTTGTTGTAGGAAAATGAGGCTTTTTTACCCGAAAAAGGCGGGTTTTACCCTAAAATTGAGAGCTTGTTGTAGGAAAATGAGGCTTTTCAGGTGAAAAAGGCGGGTTTTACCGTAAAATTGAGAGAGTGTTTCAGAAAAATGAGGCTTTTCGGGTGAAAAAGGTGGGTTTGGTGCAGAAAATTGAGAGCTCTGTGCAGAAAAATGAGGCTTTTTCACCCGAAAAAGGCGGGTTTTACCCTAAAATTGAGAGCTTGTTGTAGGAAAATGAGGCTTTTTTACCCGAAAAAGGCGGGTTTTACCCTAAAATTGAGAGCTTGTTGTAGGAAAATGAGGCTTTTCAGGTGAAAAAGGCGGGTTTTACCGTAAAATTGAGAGAGTGTTTCCGAAAAATGAGGCTTTTCAGGTGAAAAAGGTGGGTTTGGTGCAGAAAATTGAGAGCTCTGTGCAGAAAAATGAGGCTTTTTCACCCGAAAAAGGCATTTTGTGCCCGAAATTGAGAGCTTGGTGCAGAAAAATGAGGCTTTTCACCCCAAAAACGCGGGTTTAGCCCCCATGATAGGGTTTGTGCTGTAAAAAAGGAGAGGTAGGGCCCTGGAAACGAGGCACTGCTGCATAAAAGGGAGGTTGTTACCTGTAGAATCAAAAGCTTGGATGCCAAAAATTAATCTTTGAGAGGTAAAATGGGGGTTTGTGCCCTAAAATTGAGAGCTTGGAGTAGGAAAATGAGGCTTTTAATCTGAAAAAGGAGGTTTGTGCCCTAAAATTGAGATATTGGTGCAGAAAAATGAGGCTTTTCCACCCAAAAAAGGTGGGTTTTACCCTAAAATTGAGAGCTTGTTGCAGAAAAATGAGGCTTTTCAGCAGAAAAAGGTTGTTTCCGCCCTAAAATTGAGAGCTTGGTACAGAAAAATGAGGTTTTTCACCCCAAAAGCGTGGGTTTAGCCCCCATGATAGGGTTTGTGCTGTAAAAAAGGAGAGGTAGGGCCCTGGAAACGAGGCACTGCTGCATAAAAGGGAGGTTGTTACCTGTAGAATCAAAACTTTGGATGCCAAAAATTAATCTTTGAGAGGAAAATGGGGGTTTGTGCCCTAAAATTGAGAGCTTGGAGTAGGAAAATGAGGCTTTTAATCTGAAAAAGGAGGTTTGTGCCCTAAAATTGAGATATTGGTGAAGAAAAATGAGGCTTTTCACCCAAAAAAGGAGAGCTTGTCCATAACATTGAAATATTGGTGCAGAAAAATTAGGCTTTTCAGGTGAAAAAGGTGGGTTTGGTGCTAAAATTGAGAGCTTGGTGCAGAAAAATGAGGCTTTTCTGGTGAAAAGGGCATTTTGTGCCCTAAAATTGCGAGCTTGTTGTAGGAAAATGAGGCTTTTTTACCCGAAAAAGGCAGGCTTTACCCTAAAATTGCGAGCTTGTTGTAGGAAAATGAGGCTTTTTTACCCGAAAAAGGCGGGTTTTACCCTAAAATTGAGAGCTTGTTGTGGGAAAATGAGGCTTTTCAGGTGAAAAAGGCGGGTTTTACCGTAAAATTGAGAGAGTGTTTCCGAAAAATGAGGCTTTTCAGGTGAAAAAGGTGGGTTTGGTGCAGAAAATTGAGAGCTCTGTGCAGAAAAATGAGGCTTTTTCACCCGAAAAAGGCATTTTGTGCCCGAAATTGAGAGATTGGTGCAGAAAAATGAGGCTTTTCACCCCAAAAACGCGGGTTTAGCCCCCATGATAGGGTTTGTGCTGTAAAAAAGGAGAGGTAGGGCCCTGGAAACGAGGCACTGCTGCATAAAAGGGAGGTTGTTACCTGTAGAATCAAAAGCTTGGATGCCAAAAATTAATCTTTGAGAGGTAAAATGGGGGTTTGTGCCCTAAAATTGAGAGCTTGGAGTAGGAAAATGAGGCTTTTAATCTGAAAAAGGAGGTTTGTGCCCTAAAATTGAGATATTGGTGCAGAAAAATGAGGCTTTTCCACCCAAAAAAGGTGGGTTTTACCCTAAAATTGAGAGCTTGTTGCAGAAAAATGAGGCTTTTCAGCAGAAAAAGGTTGTTTCCGCCCTAAAATTGAGAGCTTGGTACAGAAAAATGAGGTTTTTCACCCCAAAAGCGTGGGTGTAGCCCCCATGATAGGGTTTGTGCTGTAAAAAAGGAGAGGTAGGGCCCTGGAAACGAGGCACTGCTGCATAAAAGGGAGGTTGTTACCTGTAGAATCAAAACTTTGGATGCCAAAAATTAATCTTTGAGAGGTAAAATGGGGGTTTGTGCCCTAAAATTGAGAGCTTGGAGTAGGAAAATGAGGCTTTTAATCTGAAAAAGGAGGTTTGTGCCCTAAAATTGAGATATTGGTGCAGAAAAATGAGGCTTTTAACCTGAAAAAGGAGGTTTGTGCCCTAAAATTGAGATATTGGTGAAGAAAAATGAGGCTTTTCACCCAAAAATTGAGAGCTTGTCCCTAAAATTGGGAGCTTGGAGTAGGAAAATGAGGCTTTTAATCTGAAAAAGGAGGTTTGTGCCCTAAAATTGAGATATTGGTGCAGAAAAATGAGGCTTTTAACCTGAAAAAGGAGGTTTGTGCCCTAAAATTGAGATATTGGTGCAGAAAAATGAGGCTTTTAACCTGAAAAAGGAGGTTTGTGCCCTAAAATTGAGATATTGGTGAAGAAAAATGAGGTTTTTCACCCAAAAATTGAGAGCTTGTCCCTAAAATTGGGAGCTTGGAGTAGGAAAATGAGGCTTTTAATCTTAAAAAGGAGGTTTGTGCCATGAATTGAGATATTGGTGAAGAAAAATGAGGCTTTTAATCTGAAAATTGAGAGCTTGTCCCTAAAATTGAGAGCTTGGTGCAGAAAAATGAGGCTTTTCACCCAAAAAAGGAGAGCTTGTCCATAACATTGAAATATTGGTGCAGAAAAATGAGGCTTTTCAGGTGAAAAAGGTGGGTTTGGTGCTAAAATTGAGAGCTTGGTGCAGAAAAATGAGGCTTTTCTGGTGAAAAGGGCATTTTGTGCCCTAAAATTGCGAGCTTGTTGTAGGAAAATGAGGCTTTTTTACCCGAAAAAGGCGGGTTTTACCCTAAAATTGAGAGCTTGTTGTAGGAAAATGAGGCTTTTCAGGTGAAAAAGGCGGGTTTTACCGTAAAATTGAGAGAGTGTTTCCGAAAAATGAGGCTTTTCAGGTGAAAAAGGTGGGTTTGGTGCAGAAAATTGAGAGCTCTGTGCAGAAAAATGAGGCTTTTTCACCCGAAAAAGGCATTTTGTGCCCGAAATTGAGAGCTTGGTGCAGAAAAATGAGGCTTTTCACCCCAAAAACGCGGGTTTAGCCCCCATGATAGGGTTTGTGCTGTAAAAAAGGAGAGGTAGGGCCCTGGAAACGAGGCACTGCTGCATAAAAGGGAGGTTGTTACCTGTAGAATCAAAAGCTTGGATGCCAAAAATTAATCTTTGAGAGGTAAAATGGGGGTTTGTGCCCTAAAATTGAGAGCTTGGAGTAGGAAAATGAGGCTTTTAATCTGAAAAAGGAGGTTTGTGCCCTAAAATTGAGATATTGGTGCAGAAAAATGAGGCTTTTCCACCCAAAAAAGGTGGGTTTTACCCTAAAATTGAGAGCTTGTTGCAGAAAAATGAGGCTTTTCAGCAGAAAAAGGTTGTTTCCGCCCTAAAATTGAGAGCTTGGTACAGAAAAATGAGGTTTTTCACCCCAAAAGCGTGGGTTTAGCCCCCATGATAGGGTTTGTGCTGTAAAAAAGGAGAGGTAGGGCCCTGGAAACGAGGCACTGCTGCATAAAAGGGAGGTTGTTACCTGTAGAATCAAAACTTTGGATGCCAAAAATTAATCTTTGAGAGGTAAAATGGGGGTTTGTGCCCTAAAATTGAGAGCTTGGAGTAGGAAAATGAGGCTTTTAATCTGAAAAAGGAGGTTTGTGCCCTAAAATTGAGATATTGGTGAAGAAAAATGAGGCTTTTCAGCAGAAAAAGGAGAGCTTGTCCATAACATTGAAATATTGGTGCAGAAAAATGAGGCTTTTCAGGTGAAAAAGGTGGGTTTGGTGCTAAAATTGAGAGCTTGGTGCAGAAAAATGAGGCTTTTCTGGTGAAAAGGGCATTTTGTGCCCTAAAATTGCGAGCTTGTAGGAAAATGAGGCTTTTTTACCCGAAAAAGGCAGGCTTTACCCTAAAATTGCGAGCTTGTTGTAGGAAAATGAGGCTTTTTTACCCGAAAAAGGCGGGTTTTACCCTAAAATTGAGAGCTTGTTGTGGGAAAATGAGGCTTTTCAGGTGAAAAAGGCGGGTTTTACCGTAAAATTGAGAGAGTGTTTCCGAAAAATGAGGCTTTTCAGGTGAAAAAGGTGGGTTTGGTGCAGAAAATTGAGAGCTCTGTGCAGAAAAATGAGGCTTTTTCACCCGAAAAAGGCATTTTGTGCCCGAAATTGAGAGCTTGGTGCAGAAAAATGAGGCTTTTCACCCCAAAAACGCGGGTTTAGCCCCCATGATAGGGTTTGTGCTGTAAAAAAGGAGAGGTAGGGCCCTGGAAACGAGGCACTGCTGCATAAAAGGGAGGTTGTTACCTGTAGAATCAAAACTTTGGATGCCAAAAATTAATCTTTGAGAGGTAAAATGGGGGTTTGTGCCCTAAAATTGAGAGCTTGGAGTAGGAAAATGAGGCTTTTAATCTGAAAAAGGAGGTTTGTGCCCTAAAATTGAGATATTGGTGCAGAAAAATGAGGCTTTTCCACCCAAAAAAGGTGGGTTTTACCCTAAAATTGAGAGCTTGTTGCAGAAAAATGAGGCTTTTCAGCAGAAAAAGGTTGTTTCCGCCCTAAAATTGAGAGCTTGGTACAGAAAAATGAGGTTTTTCACCCCAAAAGCGTGGGTTTAGCCCCCATGATAGGGTTTGTGCTGTAAAAAAGGAGAGGTAGGGCCCTGGAAACGAGGCACTGCTGCATAAAAGGGAGGTTGTTACCTGTAGAATCAAAACTTTGGATGCCAAAAATTAATCTTTGAGAGGTAAAATGGGGGTTTGTGCCCTAAAATTGAGAGCTTGGAGTAGGAAAATGAGGCTTTTAATCTGAAAAAGGAGGTTTGTGCCCTAAAATTGAGATATTGGTGCAGAAAAATGAGGCTTTTAACCTGAAAAAGGAGGTTTGTGCCCTAAAATTGAGATATTGGTGAAGAAAAATGAGGCTTTTCCCCCAAAAAATGAGAGCTTGTCCCTAAAATTGGGAGCTTGGAGTAGGAAAATGAGGCTTTTAATCTTAAAAAGGAGGTTTGTGCCATAAATTGAGATATTGGTGAAGAAAAATGAGGCTTTTAATCTGAAAATTGAGAGCTTGTCCCTAAAATTGAGAGCTTGGTGCAGAAAAATGAGGCTTTTCACCCAAAAAAGGAGAGCTTGTCCATAACATTGAAATATTGGTGCAGAAAAATGAGGCTTTTCAGGTGAAAAAGGTGGGTTTGGTGCTAAAATTGAGAGCTTGGTGCAGAAAAATGAGGCTTTTCTGGTGAAAAGGGCATTTTGTGCCCTAAAATTGCGAGCTTGTTGTAGGAAAATGAGGCTTTTTTACCCGAAAAAGGCGGGTTTTACCCTAAAATTGAGAGCTTGTTGTAGGAAAATGAGGCTTTTCAGGTGAAAAAGGCGGGTTTTACCGTAAAATTGAGAGAGTGTTTCCGAAAAATGAGGCTTTTCAGGTGAAAAAGGTGGGTTTGGTGCAGAAAATTGAGAGCTCTGTGCAGAAAAATGAGGCTTTTTCACCCGAAAAAGGCATTTTGTGCCCGAAATTGAGAGCTTGGTGCAGAAAAATGAGGCTTTTCACCCCAAAAACGCGGGTTTAGCCCCCATGATAGGGTTTGTGCTGTAAAAAAGGAGAGGTAGGGCCCTGGAAACGAGGCACTGCTGCATAAAAGGGAGGTTGTTACCTGTAGAATCAAAAGCTTGGATGCCAAAAATTAATCTTTGAGAGGTAAAATGGGGGTTTGTGCCCTAAAATTGAGAGCTTGGAGTAGGAAAATGAGGCTTTTAATCTGAAAAAGGAGGTTTGTGCCCTAAAATTGAGATATTGGTGCAGAAAAATGAGGCTTTTCCACCCAAAAAAGGTGGGTTTTACCCTAAAATTGAGAGCTTGTTGCAGAAAAATGAGGCTTTTCAGCAGAAAAAGGTTGTTTCCGCCCTAAAATTGAGAGCTTGGTACAGAAAAATGAGGTTTTTCACCCCAAAAGCGTGGGTTTAGCCCCCATGATAGGGTTTGTGCTGTAAAAAAGGAGAGGTAGGGCCCTGGAAACGAGGCACTGCTGCATAAAAGGGAGGTTGTTACCTGTAGAATCAAAACTTTGGATGCCAAAAATTAATCTTTGAGAGGAAAATGGGGGTTTGTGCCCTAAAATTGAGAGCTTGGAGTAGGAAAATGAGGCTTTTAATCTGAAAAAGGAGGTTTGTGCCATGAATTGAGATATTGGTGAAGAAAAATGAGGCTTTTCACCCAAAAAAGGAGAGCTTGTCCATAACATTGAAATATTGGTGCAGAAAAATTAGGCTTTTCAGGTGAAAAAGGTGGGTTTGGTGCTAAAATTGAGAGCTTGGTGCAGAAAAATGAGGCTTTTAACCTGAAAAAGGAGGTTTGTGCCCTAAAATTGAGATATTGGTGAAGAAAAATGAGGCTTTTCACCCAAAAATTGAGAGCTTGTCCCTAAAATTGGGAGCTTGGAGTAGGAAAATGAGGCTTTTAATCTGAAAAAGGAGGTTTGTGCCATAAATTGAGATATTGGTGAAGAAAAATGAGGCTTTTAATCTGAAAATTGAGAGCTTGTCCCTAAAATTGAGAGCTTGGTGCAGAAAAATGAGGCTTTTCACCCAAAAAAGGAGAGCTTGTCCATAACATTGAAATATTGGTGCAGAAAAATGAGGCTTTTCAGGTGAAAAAGGTGGGTTTGGTGCTAAAATTGAGAGCTTGGTGCAGAAAAATGAGGCTTTTCTGGTGAAAAGGGCATTTTGTGCCCTAAAATTGCGAGCTTGTTGTAGGAAAATGAGGCTTTTTTACCCGAAAAAGGCGGGTTTTACCCTAAAATTGAGAGCTTGTTGTAGGAAAATGAGGCTTTTCAGGTGAAAAAGGTGGGTTTTACCGTAAAATTGAGAGAGTGTTTCCGAAAAATGAGGCTTTTCAGGTGAAAAAGGTGGGTTTGGTGCAGAAAATTGAGAGCTCTGTGCAGAAAAATGAGGCTTTTTCACCCGAAAAAGGCATTTTGTGCCCGAAATTGAGAGCTTGGTGCAGAAAAATGAGGCTTTTCACCCCAAAAAACGCGGGTTTAGCCCCCATGATAGGGTTTGTGCTGTAAAAAAGGAGAGGTAGGGCCCTGGAAACGAGGCACTGCTGCATAAAAGGGAGGTTGTTACCTGTAGAATCAAAACTTTGGATGCCAAAAATTAATCTTTGAGAGGTAAAATGGGGGTTTGTGCCCTAAAATTGAGAGCTTGGAGTAGGAAAATGAGGCTTTTAATCTGAAAAAGGAGGTTTGTGCCCTAAAATTGAGAGCTTGTTGCAGAAAAATGAGGCTTTTCAGCAGAAAAAGGTTGTTTCCGCCCTAAAATTGAGAGCTTGGTACAGAAAAATGAGGTTTTTCACCCCAAAAGCGTGGGTTTAGCCCCCATGATAGGGTTTGTGCTGTAAAAAAGGAGAGGTAGGGCCCTGGAAACGAGGCACTGCTGCATAAAAGGGAGGTTGTTACCTGTAGAATCAAAACTTTGGATGCCAAAAATTAATCTTTGAGAGGTAAAATGGGGGTTTGTGCCCTAAAATTGAGAGCTTGGAGTAGGAAAATGAGGCTTTTAATCTGAAAAAGGAGGTTTGTGCCCTAAAATTGAGATATTGGTGCAGAAAAATGAGGCTTTTAATCTGAAAATTGAGAGCTTGTCCCTAAAATTGAGAGCTTGGTGCAGAAAAATGAGGCTTTTCACCCAAAAAAGGAGAGCTTGTCCATAACATTGAAATATTGGTGCAGAAAAATGAGGCTTTTCAGGTGAAAAAGGTGGGTTTGGTGCTAAAATTGAGAGCTTGGTGCAGAAAAATGAGGCTTTTCTGGTGAAAAGGGCATTTTGTGCCCTAAAATTGCGAGCTTGTTGTAGGAAAATGAGGCTTTTTTACCCGAAAAAGGCAGGTTTTACCCTAAAATTGAGAGCTTGTTGTAGGAAAATGAGGCTTTTTTACCCGAAAAAGGCGGGTTTTACCCTAAAATTGAGAGCTTGTTGTGGGAAAGGCAGGCAGAGAATTTCCTGCTAGCACCTTCGCTGTGCACGGGAAGGAGAAGTGTTCACAATTTTTCGCAGAATCGCTTTTCTGCAGAAAGCACTAACGCTTGTTCTGTATAAAAGAAAGCACAGAGTCCAGATTTGCTGTTGCCCTGGAGAGCTTGCAGAGCACTGGGGAAAGGCAGGCAGAGAATTCCCTGCTAGCACCTTCGCTGTGCACGGGAAGGAGAAGTGTTCACATTTTTTCGCAGAATCGTTTTTCTGCAAAGAACACTAACGCTTGTTCAGGATGAAAGAAAGCACAGAGTCCAGATTTGCTATTGTTCTGGAGAGCTTGCAGAGCACTGGGGAAAGGCAGGCAGAGAATTCCCTGCTAGCACCTTCTCTGTGGACAGGAAGGAAAAGTGTTCGGATTTGCTTCACAGAGTCGCTTTTGTGCAGAAAACAGTAATGCTTGTTCTCTATAAAAGAAAGCACAGAGCCCCAGATTTGCTATTGCGCTGCAGAGCTTGCAGAGCACTGGGGAAAGGCAGGCAGAGAATTCCCTGCTAGCACCTTCGCTGTGCGCGGGAAGGAGAAGTGTTCACAATTTTTCTCAGAATCGCTTTTCTGCAGAAAACACTAACGCTTGTTCAGGATGAAAGAAAGCATAGAGCCCCAGATTTGCTGTTGCCCTGGAGAGCTTGCAGAGCACTGGGGAAAGGTAGGCAGAGAATTCCCTGCTAGCACCTTCGCTGTGCGCGGGAAGGAGAAGTGTTCACAATTTTTCGCAGAATCGTTTTTCTGCAAAGAACACTAACGCTTGTTCAGGATGAAAGAAAGCACAGAGTCCAGATTTCCTATTGCGCTGCAGAGCATGCAGAGCACTGGGGAAAGGCAGGCAGAGAATTCCCTGCTAGCACCTTCGCTGTGCACGGGAAGGAGAAGTGTTCACAATTTTTCGCAGAATCGCATTTCTCTAGAAAACACTAACGCTTGTTCTGTATAAAAGAAAGCACAGAGTCCAGATTTGCTGTTGCCCTGGAGAGCTTGCAGAGCACTGGGGAAAGGCAGGCAGAGAATTCCCTGCTAGCACCTTCGCTGTGGACAGGAAGGAGAAGTGTTCACAATTTTTCGCAGAATCGCTTTTCTGCAAAGAACACTAACGCTTGTTCAGGATGAAAGAAAGCACAGAGCCCCAGATTTCCTATTGCGCTGGAGAGCTTGCAGAGCACTGGGGAAAGGCAGGCAGAGAATTCCCTGCTAGCACCTTCGCTGTGCACGGGAAGGAGAACAATTCGCATTTGCTTCGCAGAATCGCTTTTGTGCAGAAAACACTAATGCTTGTTCTCTATAAAAGAAAGCACAGAGCCCCAGATTTGCTATTGCGCTGCAGAGCTTGCAGAGCACTGGGGAAAGGCAGGCAGAGAATTCCCTGCTAGCACCTCCGCTGTGCACGGGAAGGAGAAGTGTTCACAATTTTTCGCAGAATCGTTTATCTGCAAAGAACACTAACGCTTGTTCTGTATAAAAGAAAGCACAGAGTCCAGATTTGCTGTTGCCCTGGAGAGCTTGCAGAGCACTGGGGAAAGGCAGGCAGAGAATTCCCTGCTAGCACCTTCGCTGTGCACGGGAAGGAGAACAATTCGCATTTGCTTCGCAGAATCGCTTTTGTGCAGAAAACACTAACGCTTGTTCAGGACGTAAGAGAGCACAGAGGCCGAGATTTGCTATTGTTCTGGAGAGCTTGCAGAGCACTGGGGAAAGGCAGGCAGAGAATTCCCTGCTAGCACCTCCGCTGTGCGCGGGAAGGAAAAGTGTTCGCATTTGCTTCACAGAGTCGCTTTTCTGCAGAAAACACAAATGCTTGTTCTCTATAAAAGAAAGCACAGAGCCCCAGATTTTATGTTGTCCTGGAGAGCTTGCAGAGCACTGGGGAAAGGCAGGCAGAGAATTCCCTGCTAGCACCTTCTCTGTGCCTGGGAAGCAGAAGTGTTCACATTGCTTCGCAGAATCGCTTTTGTGCAGAAAACAGTAACACTTGTTCAGAACGAAAGAAAGCACAGAGTCCAGATTTGCTGTTGCCCTGGAGAGCTTGCACAGCACTGGGGAAAGGCAGGCAGAGAATTCCCTGCTAGCACCTTCTCTGTGCACAGGAAGGAGAAATGTTCACATTTTTTCGCAGAATAGTTTTTCTGCAAAGAACACTAACGCTTGTTCAGGATGAAAGAAAGCACAGAGCCCCAGATTTGCTGTTGCTCTGGAGAGTTTGCAGAGCACTGGGGAAAGGCAGGCAGAGAATTCCCTGCTTGCACCTTCGCTGTGCGCGGGAAGGAGAAGTGTTCACAATTTTTCGCAGAATCGCATTTCTGTAGAAAACACTAACGCTTGTTCTGTATAAAAGAAAGCACAGAGTCCAGATTTGCTCTTGCAATAGAGAGCTTGCAGAGCACTGGGGAAAGGCAGGCAGAGAATTCCCTGCTAGCACCTTCGCTGTGCGCGGGAAGGAGAAGTGTTCACAATTTTTCGTAGAATCGCTTTTCTGCAGAAAACACTAACGCTTGTTCTGTATAAAAGAAAGCACAGAGTCCAGATTTGCTGTTGCCCTGGAGAGCTTGCAGAGCACTGGGGAAAGGCAGGCAGAGAATTCCCTGCTAGCACCTTCTCTGTGGACAGGAAGGAGAAGTGTTCACAATTTTTCGCAGAATCGCTTTTCTGCAAAGAACACTAACGCTTGTTCAGGATGAAAGAAAGCACAGAGCCCCAGATTTGCTATTGCGCTGCAGAGCTTGCAGAGCACTGGGGAAAGGCAGGCAGAGAATTCCCTGATAGCACCTTCTCTGTGGACAGGAAGGAGAAGTGTTCACAATTTTTCGCAGAATCGCTTTTCTGCAAAGAACACTAACGATTGTTCAGGATGAAAGAAAGCACAGAGCCCCAGATTTGCTGTTGCCCTGGAGAGCTTGCAGAGCACTGGGGAAAGGCAGGCAGAGAATTCCCTGCTAGCACCTTCGCTGTGCACGGGAAGGAGAACAATTCGCATTTGCTTCGCAGAATCGCTTTTGTGCAGAAAACACTAACGCTTGTTCAGGATAAAAGAAAGCACAGAGTCCAGATTTGGTGTTGCCCTGGAGAGCTTGCACAGCACTGGGGAAAGGCAGGCAGAGTATTCCCTGCTGGCACCTCCGCTGTGCACAGGAAGGAGAAATGTTCACATTTTTTCGCAGAATAGTTTTTCTGCAAAGAACACTAACGCTTGTTCAGGATGAAAGAAAGCACAGAGCCCCAGATTTCCTATTGCGCTGGAGAGCTTACAGAGCACTGGAGAAAGGCAGGCAGAGCATTCCCTGCTAGCACCTTCGCTGTGCACGGGAAGGAGAACAATTCGCATTTGCTTCGCAAAATCGCATTTGTGCAGAAAACACTAACGCTTGTTCAGGACGTAAGAGAGCACAGAGGCCCAGATTTGCTATTGTTCTGGAGAGCTTGCAGAGCACTGGGGAAAGGCAGGCAGAGAATTCCCTGCTAGCACCTTCTCTGTGCCTGTTCACATTGCTTCGCAGTATCGCTTTTGTGCAGAAAACAGTAACACTTGTTCAGAACGAAAGAAAGCACAGAGCCCCAGATTTTATGTTGTCCTGGAGAGCTTGCAGAGCACTGGGGAAAGGCAGGCAGAGAATTCCCTGCTAGCACCTTCTCTGTGCCTGGGAAGCACAAGTGTTCACATTACTTCGCAGAATCGCTTTTGTGCAGAAAACAGTAACACTTGTTCAGAACGAAAGAAAGCACAGAGCCCCAGATTTGCTGTTGTCCTGGAGAGCTTGCAGAGCACTGGGGAAAGGCAGGCAGAGAATTCCCTGCTAGCACCTTCTCTGTGCCTGGGAAGCAGAAGTGTTCACATTGCTTCGCAGAATCGCTTTTGTGCAGAAAACAGTAACACTTGTTCAGAACGAAAGAAAGCACAGAGCCCCAGATTTGCTGTTGTCCTGGAGAGCTTGCAGAGCACTGGGGAAAGGCAGGCAGAGAATTCCCTGCTAGCACCTTCTCTGTGCCTGGGAAGCAGAAGTGTTCACATTGCTTCGCAGTATCGCTTTTGTGCAGAAAACAGTAACACTTGTTCAGAATGAAAGAAAGCACAGAGCCCCAGATTTTATGTTGTCCTGGAGAGCTTGCAGAGCACTGGGGAAAGGCAGGCAGAGAATTCCCTGCTAGCACCTTCTCTGTGCCTGGGAAGCACAAGTGTTCATATTGCTTCGCAGAATCGCTTTTGTGCAGAAAACAGTAACACTTGTTCAGAACGAAAGAAAGCACAGAACCCCAGATTTTATGTTGTCCTGGAGAGCTTGCAGAGCACTGAGGAAAGGCAGGCAGAGAATTCCCTGCTAGCACCTTCTCTGTGCCTGTTCACATTGCTTTGCAGAATCGCTTTTGTGCAGAAAACAGTAACACTTGTTCAGAACGAAAGAAAGCACAGAGCCCCAGATTTGCTGTTGTCCTGGAGAGCTTGCAGAGCACTGGGGAAAGGCAGGCAGAGAATTCCCTGCTAGCACCTTCTCTGTGCCTGGGAAGCACAAGTGTTCACATTGCTTCGCAGAATCGCTTTTGTGCAGAAAACAGTAACACTTGTTCAGAACGAAAGAAAGCACAGAGCCCCAGATTTTATGTTGTCCTGGAGAGCTTGCAGAGCACTGGGGAAAGGCAGGCAGAGAATTCCCTGCTAGCACCTTCTCTGTGCCTGGGAAGCACAAGTGTTCACATTGCTTCGCAGAATCGCTTTTGTGCAGAAAACAGTAACACTTGTTCAGAACGAAAGAAAGCACAGAGCCCCAGATTTTATGTTGTCCTGGAGAGCTTGCAGAGCACTGGGGAAAGGCAGGCAGAGAATTCCCTGCTAGCACCTTCTCTGTGCCTGGGAAGCACAAGTGTTCACATTGCTTTGCAGAATCGCTTTTGTGCAGAAAACAGTAACACTTGTTCAGAACGAAAGAAAGCACAGAGCCCCAGATTTTATGTTGTCCTGGAGAGCTTGCAGAGCACTGGGGAAAGGCAGGCAGAGAATTCCCTGCTAGCACCTTCTCTGTGCCTGGGAAGCACAAGTGTTCACATTGCTTCGCAGAATCGCTTTTGTGCAGAAAACAGTAACACTTGTTCAGAACGAAAGAAAGCACAGAGCCCCAGATTTTATGTTGTCCTGGAGAGCTTGCAGAGCACTGGGGAAAGGCAGGCAGAGAATTCCCTGCTAGTACCTTCTCTGTGCCTGGGAAGCAGAAGTGTTCACATTGCTTCGCAGAATCGCTTTTGTGCAGAAAACAGTAACACTTGTTCAGAACGAAAGAAAGCACAGAGCCCCAGATTTGCTGTTGTCCTGGAGAGCTTGCAGAGCACTGGGGAAAGGCAGGCAGAGAATTCCCTGCTAGCACCTTCTCTGTGCCTGTTCACATTGCTTCGCAGAATCGCTTTTGTGCAGAAAACAGTAACACTTGTTCAGAACGAAAGAAAGCACAGAGCCCCAGATTTTATGTTGTCCTGGAGAGCTTGCAGAGCACTGGGGAAAGGCAGGCAGAGAATTCCCTGCTAGCACCTTCTCTGTGCCTGGGAAGCAGAAGTGTTCACATTACTTCGCAGAATCGCTTTTGTGCAGAAAACAGTAACACTTGTTCAGAACGAAAGAAAGCACAGAGCCCCAGATTTGCTGTTGTCCTGGAGAGCTTGCAGAGCACTGGGGAAAGGCAGGCAGAGAATTCCCTGCTAGCACCTTCTCTGTGCCTGGGAAGCAGAAGTGTTCACATTGCTTCACAGAATCGCTTTTGTGCAGAAAACAGTAACACTTGTTCAGAACGAAAGAAAGCACAGAGCCCCAGATTTTATGTTGTCCTGGAGAGCTTGCAGAGCACTGGGGAAAGGCAGGCAGAGAATTCCCTGCTAGCACCTTCTCTGTGCCTGGGAAGCACAAGTGTTCATATTGCTTCGCAGAATCGCTTTTCTGCAGAAAACAGTAACACTTGTTCAGAATGAAAGAAAGCACAGAACCCCAGATTTTATGTTGTCCTGGAGAGATTGCAGAGCACTGAGGAAACGCAGGCAGAGAATTCCCTGCTAGCACCTTCTCTGTGCCTGGGAAGCAGAAGTGTTCACATTGCTTCGCAGAATCGCTTTTGTGCAGAAAACAGTAACACTTGTTCAGAACGAAAGAAAGCACAGAGCCCCAGATTTTATGTTGTCCTGGAGAGCTTGCAGAGCACTGGGGAAAGGCAGGCAGAGAATTCCCTGCTAGCACCTTCTCTGTGCCTGGGAAGCAGAAGTGTTCACATTGCTTTGCAGAATCGCTTTTGTGCAGAAAACAGTAACACTTGTTCAGAACGAAAGAAAGCACAGAGCCCCAGATTTTATGTTGTCCTGGAGAGCTTGCAGAGCACTGGGGAAAGGCAGGCAGAGAATTCCCTGCTAGCACCTTCTCTGTGCCTGGGAAGCACAAGTGTTCACATTGCTTCGCAGAATCGCTTTTGTGCAGAAAACAGTAACACTTGTTCAGAACGAAAGAAAGCACAGAGCCCCAGATTTTATGTTGTCCTGGAGAGCTTGCAGAGCACTGGGGAAAGGCAGGCAGAGAATTCCCTGCTAGCACCTTCTCTGTGCCTGGGAAGCACAAGTGTTCACATTGCTTCGCAGAATCGCTTTTGTGCAGAAAACAGTAACACTTGTTCAGAACGAAAGAAAGCACAGAGCCCCAGATTTTATGTTGTCCTGGAGAGCTTGCAGAGCACTGGGGAAAGGCAGGCAGAGAATTCCCTGCTAGCACCTTCTCTGTGCCTGGGAAGCACAAGTGTTCACATTGCTTCGCAGAATCGCTTTTGTGCAGAAAACAGTAACACTTGTTCAGAACGAAAGAAAGCACAGAGCCCCAGATTTTATGTTGTCCTGGAGAGCTTGCAGAGCACTGGGGAAAGGCAGGCAGAGAATTCCCTGCTAGCACCTTCTCTGTGCCTGTTCACATTGCTTCGCAGAATCGCTTTTGTGCAGAAAACAGTAACACTTGTTCAGAACGAAAGAAAGCACAGAGCCCCAGATTTTATGTTGTCCTGGAGAGCTTGCAGAGCACTGGGGAAAGGCAGGCAGAGAATTCCCTGCTAGCACCTTCTCTGTGCCTGGGAAGCACAAGTGTTCACATTACTTCGCAGAATCGCTTTTGTGCAGAAAACAGTAACACTTGTTCAGAACGAAAGAAAGCACAGAGCCCCAGATTTGCTGTTGTCCTGGAGAGCTTGCAGAGCACTGGGGAAAGGCAGGCAGAGAATTCCCTGCTAGCACCTTCTCTGTGCCTGGGAAGCAGAAGTGTTCACATTGCTTCGCAGAATCGCTTTTGTGCAGAAAACAGTAACACTTGTTCAGAACGAAAGAAAGCACAGAGCCCCAGATTTGCTGTTGTCCTGGAGAGCTTGCAGAGCACTGGGGAAAGGCAGGCAGAGAATTCCCTGCTAGCACCTTCTCTGTGCCTGGGAAGCAGAAGTGTTCACATTGCTTCGCAGAATCGCTTTTGTGCAGAAAACAGTAACACTTGTTCAGAACGAAAGAAAGCACAGAGCCCCAGATTTGCTGTTGTCCTGGAGAGCTTGCAGAGCACTGGGGAAAGGCAGGCAGAGAATTCCCTGCTAGCACCTTCTCTGTGCCTGGGAAGCACAAGTGTTCATACTGCTTCGCAGAATCGCTTTTCTGCAGAAAACAGTAACACTTGTTCAGAATGAAAGAAAGCACAGAGCCCCAGATTTTATGTTGTCCTGGAGAGCTTGCAGAGCACTGGGGAAAGGCAGGCAGAGAATTCCCTGCTAGCACCTTCTCTGTGCCTGGGAAGCACAAGTGTTCACATTGCTTCGCAGAATCGCTTTTGTGCAGAAAACAGTAACACTTGTTCAGAACGAAAGAAAGCACAGAGCCCCAGATTTTATGTTGTCCTGGAGAGCTTGCAGAGCACTGGGGAAAGGCAGGCAGAGAATTCCCTGCTAGCACCTTCTCTGTGCCTGGGAAGCACAAGTGTTCACATTGCTTCGCAGAATCGCTTTTGTGCAGAAAACAGTAACACTTGTTCAGAACGAAAGAAAGCACAGAGCCCCAGATTTTATGTTGTTCTGGGGAGCTTGCAGAGCACTGGGGAAAGGCAGGCAGAGAATTCCCTGCTAGCACCTTCTCTGTGCCTGGGAAGCAGAAGTGTTCACATTGCTTCGCAGAATCGCTTTTGTGCAGAAAACAGTAACACTTGTTCAGAACGAAAGAAAGCACAGAGCCCCAGATTTTATGTTGTCCTGGAGAGCTTGCAGAGCACTGGGGAAAGGCAGGCAGAGAATTCCCTGCTAGCACCTTCTCTGTGCCTGGGAAGCAGAAGTGTTCACATTGCTTCGCAGAATCGCTTTTGTGCAGAAAACAGTAACACTTGTTCAGAACGAAAGAAAGCACAGAGCCCCAGATTTTATGTTGTCCTGGAGAGCTTGCAGAGCACTGGGGAAAGGCAGGCAGAGAATTCCCTGCTAGCACCTTCTCTGTGCCTGGGAAGCACAAGTGTTCATATTGCTTCGCAGAATCGCTTTTCTGCAGAAAACAGTAACACTTGTTCAGAATGAAAGAAAGCACAGAACCCCAGATTTTATGTTGTCCTGGAGAGATTGCAGAGCACTGAGGAAACGCAGGCAGAGAATTCCCTGCTAGCACCTTCTCTGTGCCTGGGAAGCAGAAGTGTTCACATTGCTTTGCAGAATCGCTTTTGTGCAGAAAACAGTAACACTTGTTCAGAACGAAAGAAAGCACAGAGCCCCAGATTTTATGTTGTCCTGGAGAGCTTGCAGAGCACTGGGGAAAGGCAGGCAGAGAATTCCCTGCTAGCACCTTCTCTGTGCCTGGGAAGCAGAAGTGTTCACATTGCTTCGCAGAATCGCTTTTGTGCAGAAAACAGTAACACTTGTTCAGAACGAAAGAAAGCACAGAGCCCCAGATTTTATGTTGTCCTGGAGAGCTTGCAGAGCACTGGGGAAAGGCAGGCAGAGAATTCCCTGCTAGCACCTTCTCTGTGCCTGTTCACATTGCTTCGCAGAATCGCTTTTGTGCAGAAAACAGTAACACTTGTTCAGAATGAAAGAAAGCACAGAGCCCCAGATTTTATGTTGTCCTGGAGAGCTTGCAGAGCACTGGGGAAAGGCAGGCAGAGAATTCCCTGCTAGCACCTTCTCTGTGCCTGGGAAGCAGAAGTGTTCACATTGCTTCGCAGAATCGCTTTTGTGCAGAAAACAGTAACACTTGTTCAGAACGAAAGAAAGCACAGAGCCCCAGATTTTATGTTGTCCTGGAGAGCTTGCAGAGCACTGGGGAAAGGCAGGCAGAGAATTCCCTGCTAGCACCTTCTCTGTGCCTGGGAAGCACAAGTGTTCATATTGCTTCGCAGAATCGCTTTTCTGCAGAAAACAGTAACACTTGTTCAGAATGAAAGAAAGCACAGAACCCCAGATTTTATGTTGTCCTGGAGAGATTGCAGAGCACTGAGGAAACGCAGGCAGAGAATTCCCTGCTAGCACCTTCTCTGTGCCTGGGAAGCAGAAGTGTTCACATTGCTTCGCAGAATCGCTTTTGTGCAGAAAACAGTAACACTTGTTCAGAACGAAAGAAAGCACAGAGCCCCAGATTTTATGTTGTCCTGGAGAGCTTGCAGAGCACTGGGGAAAGGCAGGCAGAGAATTCCCTGCTAGCACCTTCTCTGTGCCTGGGAAGCAGAAGTGTTCACATTGCTTCGCAGAATCGCTTTTGTGCAGAAAACAGTAACACTTGTTCAGAACGAAAGAAAGCACAGAACCCCAGATTTTATGTTGCCCTGGAGAGCTTGCAGAGCACTAAGGAAAGGCAGGCAGAGAATTCCCTGCTAGCACCTTCTCTGTGCCTGTTCACATTGCTTTGCAGAATCGCTTTTGTGCAGAAAACAGTAACACTTGTTCAGAACGAAAGAAAGCACAGAGCCCCAGATTTTATGTTGTTCTGGGGAGCTTGCAGAGCACTGGGGAAAGGCAGGCAGAGAATTCCCTGCTAGCACCTTCTCTGTGCCTGGGAAGCAGAAGTGTTCACATTGCTTCGCAGAATCGCTTTTGTGCAGAAAACAGTAACACTTGTTCAGAACGAAAGAAAGCACAGAGCCCCAGATTTTATGTTGTCCTGGAGAGCTTGCAGAGCACTGGGGAAAGGCAGGCAGAGAATTCCCTGCTAGCACCTTCTCTGTGCCTGGGAAGCACAAGTGTTCACATTGCTTCGCAGAATCGCTTTTGTGCAGAAAACAGTAACACTTGTTCAGAACGAAAGAAAGCACAGAGCCCCAGATTTTATGTTGTCCTGGAGAGCTTGCAGAGCACTGGGGAAAGGCAGGCAGAGAATTCCCTGCTAGCACCTTCTCTGTGCCTGGGAAGCACAAGTGTTCATATTGCTTCGCAGAATCGCTTTTCTGCAGAAAACAGTAACACTTGTTCAGAATGAAAGAAAGCACAGAACCCCAGATTTTATGTTGTCCTGGAGAGATTGCAGAGCACTGAGGAAACGCAGGCAGAGAATTCCCTGCTAGCACCTTCTCTGTGCCTGGGAAGCAGAAGTGTTCACATTGCTTCGCAGAATCGCTTTTGTGCAGAAAACAGTAACACTTGTTCAGAACGAAAGAAAGCACAGAGCCCCAGATTTTATGTTGTCCTGGAGAGCTTGCAGAGCACTGGGGAAAGGCAGGCAGAGAATTCCCTGCTAGCACCTTCTCTGTGCCTGGGAAGCAGAAGTGTTCACATTGCTTCGCAGAATCGCTTTTGTGCAGAAAACAGTAACACTTGTTCAGAACGAAAGAAAGCACAGAGCCCCAGATTTTATGTTGTCCTGGAGAGCTTGCAGAGCACTGGGGAAAGGCAGGCAGAGAATTCCCTGCTAGCACCTTCTCTGTGCCTGTTCACATTGCTTCGCAGAATCGCTTTTGTGCAGAAAACAGTAACACTTGTTCAGAACGAAAGAAAGCACAGAGCCCCAGATTTTATGTTGTCCTGGAGAGCTTGCAGAGCACTGGGGAAAGGCAGGCAGAGAATTCCCTGCTAGCACCTTCTCTGTGCCTGGGAAGCACAAGTGTTCACATTGCTTCGCAGAATCGCTTTTGTGCAGAAAACAGTAACACTTGTTCAGAACGAAAGAAAGCACAGAGCCCCAGATTTTATGTTGTCCTGGAGAGCTTGCAGAGCACTGGGGAAAGGCAGGCAGAGAATTCCCTGCTAGCACCTTCTCTGTGCCTGGGAAGCACAAGTGTTCACATTGCTTCGCAGAATCGCTTTTGTGCAGAAAACAGTAACACTTGTTCAGAACGAAAGAAAGCACAGAGCCCCAGATTTTATGTTGTCCTGGAGAGCTTGCAGAGCACTGGGGAAAGGCAGGCAGAGAATTCCCTGCTAGCACCTTCTCTGTGCCTGGGAAGCAGAAGTGTTCACATTGCTTCGCAGAATCGCTTTTGTGCAGAAAACAGTAACACTTGTTCAGAACGAAAGAAAGCACAGAGCCCCAGATTTTATGTTGTCCTGGAGAGCTTGCAGAGCACTGGGGAAAGGCAGGCAGAGAATTCCCTGCTAGCACCTTCTCTGTGCCTGGGAAGCACAAGTGTTCACATTGCTTCGCAGAATCGCTTTTGTGCAGAAAACAGTAACACTTGTTCAGAACGAAAGAAAGCACAGAGCCCCAGATTTTATGTTGTCCTGGAGAGCTTGCAGAGCACTGGGGAAAGGCAGGCAGAAAATTCCCTGCTAGCACCTTCTCTGTGCCTGGGAAGCACAAGTGTTCACATTGCTTCGCAGAATCGCTTTTCTGCAGAAAACAGTAACACTTGTTCAGAACGAAAGAAAGCACAGAGCCCCAGATTTTATGTTGTCCTGGAGAGCTTGCAGAGCACTGGGGAAAGGCAGGCAGAGAATTCCCTGCTAGCACCTTCTCTGTGCCTGGGAAGCACAAGTGTTCACATTGCTTCGCAGAATCGCTTTTCTGCAGAAAACAGTAACACTTGTTCAGAATGAAAGAAAGCACAGAACCCCAGATTTTATGTTGTCCTGGAGAGATTGCAGAGCACTGAGGAAACGCAGGCAGAGAATTCCCTGCTAGCACCTTCTCTGTGCCTGGGAAGCAGAAGTGTTCACATTGCTTCGCAGAATCGCTTTTGTGCAGAAAACAGTAACACTTGTTCAGAACGAAAGAAAGCACAGAGCCCCAGATTTTATGTTGTCCTGGAGAGCTTGCAGAGCACTGGGGAAAGGCAGGCAGAGAATTCCCTGCTAGCACCTTCTCTGTGCCTGGGAAGCAGAAGTGTTCACATTGCTTCGCAGAATCGCTTTTGTGCAGAAAACAGTAACACTTGTTCAGAACGAAAGAAAGCACAGAGCCCCAGATTTGCTGTTGTCCTGGAGAGCTTGCAGAGCACTGGGGAAAGGCAGGCAGAGAATTCCCTGCTAGCACCTTCTCTGTGCCTGGGAAGCAGAAGTGTTCACATTGCTTCGCAGAATCGCTTTTGTGCAGAAAACAGTAACACTTGTTCAGAACGAAAGAAAGCACAGAGCCCCAGATTTTATGTTGTCCTGGAGAGCTTGCAGAGCACTGGGGAAAGGCAGGCAGAGAATTCCCTGCTAGCACCTTCTCTGTGCCTGGGAAGCACAAGTGTTCATATTGCTTCGCAGAATCGCTTTTCTGCAGAAAACAGTAACACTTGTTCAGAATGAAAGAAAGCACAGAACCCCAGATTTTATGTTGTCCTGGAGAGATTGCAGAGCACTGAGGAAACGCAGGCAGAGAATTCCCTGCTAGCACCTTCTCTGTGCCTGGGAAGCAGAAGTGTTCACATTGCTTCGCAGAATCGCTTTTGTGCAGAAAACAGTAACACTTGTTCAGAACGAAAGAAAGCACAGAGCCCCAGATTTTATGTTGTCCTGGAGAGCTTGCAGAGCACTGGGGAAAGGCAGGCAGAGAATTCCCTGCTAGCACCTTCTCTGTGCCTGGGAAGCAGAAGTGTTCACATTGCTTCGCAGAATCGCTTTTGTGCAGAAAACAGTAACACTTGTTCAGAACGAAAGAAAGCACAGAGCCCCAGATTTTATGTTGTCCTGGAGAGCTTGCAGAGCACTGGGGAAAGGCAGGCAGAGAATTCCCTGCTAGCACCTTCTCTGTGCCTGTTCACATTGCTTCGCAGAATCGCTTTTGTGCAGAAAACAGTAACACTTGTTCAGAATGAAAGAAAGCACAGAGCCCCAGATTTTATGTTGTCCTGGAGAGCTTGCAGAGCACTGGGGAAAGGCAGGCAGAGAATTCCCTGCTAGCACCTTCTCTGTGCCTGGGAAGCAGAAGTGTTCACATTGCTTCGCAGAATCGCTTTTGTGCAGAAAACAGTAACACTTGTTCAGAACGAAAGAAAGCACAGAGCCCCAGATTTTATGTTGTCCTGGAGAGCTTGCAGAGCACTGGGGAAAGGCAGGCAGAGAATTCCCTGCTAGCACCTTCTCTGTGCCTGGGAAGCACAAGTGTTCATATTGCTTCGCAGAATCGCTTTTCTGCAGAAAACAGTAACACTTGTTCAGAATGAAAGAAAGCACAGAACCCCAGATTTTATGTTGTCCTGGAGAGATTGCAGAGCACTGAGGAAACGCAGGCAGAGAATTCCCTGCTAGCACCTTCTCTGTGCCTGGGAAGCAGAAGTGTTCACATTGCTTCGCAGAATCGCTTTTGTGCAGAAAACAGTAACACTTGTTCAGAACGAAAGAAAGCACAGAGCCCCAGATTTTATGTTGTCCTGGAGAGCTTGCAGAGCACTGGGGAAAGGCAGGCAGAGAATTCCCTGCTAGCACCTTCTCTGTGCCTGGGAAGCAGAAGTGTTCACATTGCTTCGCAGAATCGCTTTTGTGCAGAAAACAGTAACACTTGTTCAGAACGAAAGAAAGCACAGAGCCCCAGATTTTATGTTGTTCTGGGGAGCTTGCAGAGCACTGGGGAAAGGCAGGCAGAGAATTCCCTGCTAGCACCTTCTCTGTGCCTGGGAAGCAGAAGTGTTCACATTGCTTCGCAGAATCGCTTTTGTGCAGAAAACAGTAACACTTGTTCAGAACGAAAGAAAGCACAGAGCCCCAGATTTTATGTTGTCCTGGAGAGCTTGCAGAGCACTGGGGAAAGGCAGGCAGAGAATTCCCTGCTAGCACCTTCTCTGTGCCTGGGAAGCAGAAGTGTTCACATTGCTTCGCAGAATCGCTTTTGTGCAGAAAACAGTAACACTTGTTCAGAACGAAAGAAAGCACAGAGCCCCAGATTTTATGTTGTCCTGGAGAGCTTGCAGAGCACTGGGGAAAGGCAGGCAGAGAATTCCCTGCTAGCACCTTCTCTGTGCCTGGGAAGCACAAGTGTTCATATTGCTTCGCAGAATCGCTTTTCTGCAGAAAACAGTAACACTTGTTCAGAATGAAAGAAAGCACAGAACCCCAGATTTTATGTTGTCCTGGAGAGATTGCAGAGCACTGAGGAAACGCAGGCAGAGAATTCCCTGCTAGCACCTTCTCTGTGCCTGGGAAGCAGAAGTGTTCACATTGCTTCGCAGAATCGCTTTTGTGCAGAAAACAGTAACACTTGTTCAGAACGAAAGAAAGCACAGAGCCCCAGATTTTATGTTGTCCTGGAGAGCTTGCAGAGCACTGGGGAAAGGCAGGCAGAGAATTCCCTGCTAGCACCTTCTCTGTGCCTGGGAAGCAGAAGTGTTCACATTGCTTCGCAGAATCGCTTTTGTGCAGAAAACAGTAACACTTGTTCAGAACGAAAGAAAGCACAGAGCCCCAGATTTTATGTTGTCCTGGAGAGCTTGCAGAGCACTGGGGAAAGGCAGGCAGAGAATTCCCTGCTAGCACCTTCTCTGTGCCTGTTCACATTGCTTCGCAGAATCGCTTTTGTGCAGAAAACAGTAACACTTGTTCAGAATGAAAGAAAGCACAGAGCCCCAGATTTTATGTTGTCCTGGAGAGCTTGCAGAGCACTGGGGAAAGGCAGGCAGAGAATTCCCTGCTAGCACCTTCTCTGTGCCTGGGAAGCAGAAGTGTTCACATTGCTTCGCAGAATCGCTTTTGTGCAGAAAACAGTAACACTTGTTCAGAACGAAAGAAAGCACAGAGCCCCAGATTTTATGTTGTCCTGGAGAGCTTGCAGAGCACTGGGGAAAGGCAGGCAGAGAATTCCCTGCTAGCACCTTCTCTGTGCCTGGGAAGCACAAGTGTTCATATTGCTTCGCAGAATCGCTTTTCTGCAGAAAACAGTAACACTTGTTCAGAATGAAAGAAAGCACAGAACCCCAGATTTTATGTTGTCCTGGAGAGATTGCAGAGCACTGAGGAAACGCAGGCAGAGAATTCCCTGCTAGCACCTTCTCTGTGCCTGGGAAGCAGAAGTGTTCACATTGCTTCGCAGAATCGCTTTTGTGCAGAAAACAGTAACACTTGTTCAGAACGAAAGAAAGCACAGAGCCCCAGATTTTATGTTGTCCTGGAGAGCTTGCAGAGCACTGGGGAAAGGCAGGCAGAGAATTCCCTGCTAGCACCTTCTCTGTGCCTGGGAAGCAGAAGTGTTCACATTGCTTCGCAGAATCGCTTTTGTGCAGAAAACAGTAACACTTGTTCAGAACGAAAGAAAGCACAGAACCCCAGATTTTATGTTGCCCTGGAGAGCTTGCAGAGCACTAAGGAAAGGCAGGCAGAGAATTCCCTGCTAGCACCTTCTCTGTGCCTGTTCACATTGCTTTGCAGAATCGCTTTTGTGCAGAAAACAGTAACACTTGTTCAGAACGAAAGAAAGCACAGAGCCCCAGATTGTATGTTGTCCTGGAGAGCTTGCAGAGCACTGGGGAAAGGCAGGCAGAGAATTCCCTGCTAGCACCTTCTCTGTGCCTGGGAAGCAGAAGTGTTCACATTGCTTCGCAGAATCGCTTTTGTGCAGAAAACAGTAACACTTGTTCAGAACGAAAGAAAGCACAGAGCCCCAGATTTTATGTTGTCCTGGAGAGCTTGCAGAGCACTGGGGAAAGGCAGGCAGAGAATTCCCTGCTAGCACCTTCTCTGTGCCTGGGAAGCACAAGTGTTCACATTGCTTCGCAGAATCGCTTTTGTGCAGAAAACAGTAACACTTGTTCAGAACGAAAGAAAGCACAGAGCCCCAGATTTTATGTTGTCCTGGAGAGCTTGCAGAGCACTGGGGAAAGGCAGGCAGAGAATTCCCTGCTAGCACCTTCTCTGTGCCTGGGAAGCACAAGTGTTCATATTGCTTCGCAGAATCGCTTTTCTGCAGAAAACAGTAACACTTGTTCAGAATGAAAGAAAGCACAGAACCCCAGATTTTATGTTGTCCTGGAGAGATTGCAGAGCACTGAGGAAACGCAGGCAGAGAATTCCCTGCTAGCACCTTCTCTGTGCCTGGGAAGCAGAAGTGTTCACATTGCTTCGCAGAATCGCTTTTGTGCAGAAAACAGTAACACTTGTTCAGAACGAAAGAAAGCACAGAGCCCCAGATTTTATGTTGTCCTGGAGAGCTTGCAGAGCACTGGGGAAAGGCAGGCAGAGAATTCCCTGCTAGCACCTTCTCTGTGCCTGGGAAGCAGAAGTGTTCACATTGCTTCGCAGAATCGCTTTTGTGCAGAAAACAGTAACACTTGTTCAGAACGAAAGAAAGCACAGAACCCCAGATTTTATGTTGCCCTGGAGAGCTTGCAGAGCACTAAGGAAAGGCAGGCAGAGAATTCCCTGCTAGCACCTTCTCTGTGCCTGTTCACATTGCTTTGCAGAATCGCTTTTGTGCAGAAAACAGTAACACTTGTTCAGAACGAAAGAAAGCACAGAGCCCCAGATTGTATGTTGTCCTGGAGAGCTTGCAGAGCACTGGGGAAAGGCAGGCAGAGAATTCCCTGCTAGCACCTTCTCTGTGCCTGGGAAGCAGAAGTGTTCACATTGCTTCGCAGAATCGCTTTTGTGCAGAAAACAGTAACACTTGTTCAGAACGAAAGAAAGCACAGAACCCCAGATTTTATGTTGTCCTGGAGAGCTTGCAGAGCACTGGGGAAAGGCAGGCAGAGAATTCCCTGCTAGCACCTTCTCTGTGCCTGGGAAGCACAAGTGTTCACATTGCTTCGCAGAATCGCTTTTGTGCAGAAAACAGTAACACTTGTTCAGAACGAAAGAAAGCACAGAGCCCCAGATTTGCTGTTGTCCTGGAGAGCTTGCAGAGCACTGGGGAAAGGCAGGCAGAGAATTCCCTGCTAGCACCTTCTCTGTGCCTGGGAAGCAGAAGTGTTCACATTGCTTCGCAGAATCGCTTTTGTGCAGAAAACAGTAACACTTGTTCAGAACGAAAGAAAGCACAGAGCCCCAGATTTTATGTTGTCCTGGAGAGCTTGCAGAGCACTGGGGAAAGGCAGGCAGAGAATTCCCTGCTAGCACCTTCTCTGTGCCTGGGAAGCACAAGTGTTCACATTGCTTCGCAGAATCGCTTTTGTGCAGAAAACAGTAACACTTGTTCAGAACGAAAGAAAGCACAGAGCCCCAGATTTTATGTTGTCCTGGAGAGCTTGCAGAGCACTGGGGAAAGGCAGGCAGAAAATTCCCTGCTAGCACCTTCTCTGTGCCTGGGAAGCACAAGTGTTCACATTGCTTCGCAGAATCGCTTTTCTGCAGAAAACAGTAACACTTGTTCAGAACGAAAGAAAGCACAGAGCCCCAGATTTTATGTTGTCCTGGAGAGCTTGCAGAGCACTGGGGAAAGGCAGGCAGAGAATTCCCTGCTAGCACCTTCTCTGTGCCTGGGAAGCACAAGTGTTCATATTGCTTCGCAGAATCGCTTTTCTGCAGAAAACAGTAACACTTGTTCAGAATGAAAGAAAGCACAGAACCCCAGATTTTATGTTGTCCTGGAGAGATTGCAGAGCACTGAGGAAACGCAGGCAGAGAATTCCCTGCTAGCACCTTCTCTGTGCCTGGGAAGCAGAAGTGTTCACATTGCTTCGCAGAATCGCTTTTGTGCAGAAAACAGTAACACTTGTTCAGAACGAAAGAAAGCACAGAGCCCCAGATTTTATGTTGTCCTGGAGAGCTTGCAGAGCACTGGGGAAAGGCAGGCAGAGAATTCCCTGCTAGCACCTTCTCTGTGCCTGGGAAGCAGAAGTGTTCACATTGCTTCGCAGAATCGCTTTTGTGCAGAAAACAGTAACACTTGTTCAGAACGAAAGAAAGCACAGAGCCCCAGATTTTATGTTGTCCTGGAGAGCTTGCAGAGCACTGGGGAAAGGCAGGCAGAGAATTCCCTGCTAGCACCTTCTCTGTGCCTGGGAAGCAGAAGTGTTCACATTGCTTCGCAGAATCGCTTTTGTGCAGAAAACAGTAACACTTGTTCAGAACGAAAGAAAGCACAGAGCCCCAGATTTTATGTTGTCCTGGAGAGCTTGCAGAGCACTGGGGAAAGGCAGGCAGAGAATTCCCTGCTAGCACCTTCTCTGTGCCTGGGAAGCACAAGTGTTCACATTGCTTCGCAGAATCGCTTTTGTGCAGAAAACAGTAACACTTGTTCAGAACGAAAGAAAGCACAGAGCCCCAGATTTTATGTTGTCCTGGAGAGCTTGCAGAGCACTGGGGAAAGGCAGGCAGAGAATTCCCTGCTAGCACCTTCTCTGTGCCTGGGAAGCACAAGTGTTCACATTGCTTCGCAGAATCGCTTTTGTGCAGAAAACAGTAACACTTGTTCAGAACGAAAGAAAGCACAGAGCCCCAGATTTGCTGTTGTCCTGGAGAGCTTGCAGAGCACTGGGGAAAGGCAGGCAGAGAATTCCCTGCTAGCACCTTCTCTGTGCCTGTTCACATTGCTTCGCAGAATCGCTTTTGTGCAGAAAACAGTAACACTTGTTCAGAACGAAAGAAAGCACAGAGCCCCAGATTTTATGTTGTCCTGGAGAGCTTGCAGAGCACTGGGGAAAGGCAGGCAGAGAATTCCCTGCTAGCACCTTCTCTGTGCCTGGGAAGCAGAAGTGTTCACATTGCTTCGCAGAATCGCTTTTGTGCAGAAAACAGTAACACTTGTTCAGAACGAAAGAAAGCACAGAGCCCCAGATTTTATGTTGTCCTGGAGAGCTTGCAGAGCACTGGGGAAAGGCAGGCAGAGAATTCCCTGCTAGCACCTTCTCTGTGCCTGGGAAGCACAAGTGTTCACATTGCTTCGCAGAATCGCTTTTGTGCAGAAAACAGTAACACTTGTTCAGAACGAAAGAAAGCACAGAGCCCCAGATTTGCTGTTGTCCTGGAGAGCTTGCAGAGCACTGGGGAAAGGCAGGCAGAGAATTCCCTGCTAGCACCTTCTCTGTGCCTGGGAAGCAGAAGTGTTCACATTGCTTCGCAGAATCGCTTTTGTGCAGAAAACAGTAACACTTGTTCAGAACGAAAGAAAGCACAGAGCCCCAGATTTTATGTTGTCCTGGAGAGCTTGCAGAGCACTGGGGAAAGGCAGGCAGAGAATTCCCTGCTAGCACCTTCTCTGTGCCTGGGAAGCAGAAGTGTTCACATTGCTTCGCAGAATCGCTTTTGTGCAGAAAACAGTAACACTTGTTCAGAACGAAAGAAAGCACAGAACCCCAGATTTTATGTTGCCCTGGAGAGCTTGCAGAGCACTAAGGAAAGGCAGGCAGAGAATTCCCTGCTAGCACCTTCTCTGTGCCTGTTCACATTGCTTTGCAGAATCGCTTTTGTGCAGAAAACAGTAACACTTGTTCAGAACGAAAGAAAGCACAGAGCCCCAGATTGTATGTTGTCCTGGAGAGCTTGCAGAGCACTGGGGAAAGGCAGGCAGAGAATTCCCTGCTAGCACCTTCTCTGTGCCTGGGAAGCAGAAGTGTTCACATTGCTTCGCAGAATCGCTTTTGTGCAGAAAACAGTAACACTTGTTCAGAACGAAAGAAAGCACAGAGCCCCAGATTTTATGTTGTCCTGGAGAGCTTGCAGAGCACTGGGGAAAGGCAGGCAGAGAATTCCCTGCTAGCACCTTCTCTGTGCCTGGGAAGCACAAGTGTTCATATTGCTTCGCAGAATCGCTTTTCTGCAGAAAACAGTAACACTTGTTCAGAATGAAAGAAAGCACAGAACCCCAGATTTTATGTTGTCCTGGAGAGATTGCAGAGCACTGAGGAAACGCAGGCAGAGAATTCCCTGCTAGCACCTTCTCTGTGCCTGGGAAGCAGAAGTGTTCACATTGCTTCGCAGAATCGCTTTTGTGCAGAAAACAGTAACACTTGTTCAGAACGAAAGAAAGCACAGAGCCCCAGATTTTATGTTGTCCTGGAGAGCTTGCAGAGCACTGGGGAAAGGCAGGCAGAGAATTCCCTGCTAGCACCTTCTCTGTGCCTGGGAAGCAGAAGTGTTCACATTGCTTCGCAGAATCGCTTTTGTGCAGAAAACAGTAACACTTGTTCAGAACGAAAGAAAGCACAGAGCCCCAGATTTTATGTTGTCCTGGAGAGCTTGCAGAGCACTGGGGAAAGGCAGGCAGAGAATTCCCTGCTAGCACCTTCTCTGTGCCTGGGAAGCAGAAGTGTTCACATTGCTTCGCAGAATCGCTTTTGTGCAGAAAACAGTAACACTTGTTCAGAACGAAAGAAAGCACAGAGCCCCAGATTTTATGTTGTCCTGGAGAGCTTGCAGAGCACTGGGGAAAGGCAGGCAGAGAATTCCCTGCTAGCACCTTCTCTGTGCCTGGGAAGCACAAGTGTTCACATTGCTTTGCAGAATCGCTTTTGTGCAGAAAACAGTAACACTTGTTCAGAACGAAAGAAAGCACAGAGCCCCAGATTTTATGTTGTCCTGGAGAGCTTGCAGAGCACTGGGGAAAGGCAGGCAGAGAATTCCCTGCTAGCACCTTCTCTGTGCCTGGGAAGCACAAGTGTTCACATTGCTTCGCAGAATCGCTTTTGTGCAGAAAACAGTAACACTTGTTCAGAACGAAAGAAAGCACAGAGCCCCAGATTTGCTGTTGTCCTGGAGAGCTTGCAGAGCACTGGGGAAAGGCAGGCAGAGAATTCCCTGCTAGCACCTTCTCTGTGCCTGTTCACATTGCTTCGCAGAATCGCTTTTGTGCAGAAAACAGTAACACTTGTTCAGAATGAAAGAAAGCACAGAGCCCCAGATTTTATGTTGTCCTGGAGAGCTTGCAGAGCACTGGGGAAAGGCAGGCAGAGAATTCCCTGCTAGCACCTTCTCTGTGCCTGGGAAGCAGAAGTGTTCACATTGCTTCGCAGAATCGCTTTTGTGCAGAAAACAGTAACACTTGTTCAGAACGAAAGAAAGCACAGAGCCCCAGATTTTATGTTGTCCTGGAGAGCTTGCAGAGCACTGGGGAAAGGCAGGCAGAGAATTCCCTGCTAGCACCTTCTCTGTGCCTGGGAAGCACAAGTGTTCATATTGCTTCGCAGAATCGCTTTTCTGCAGAAAACAGTAACACTTGTTCAGAATGAAAGAAAGCACAGAACCCCAGATTTTATGTTGTCCTGGAGAGATTGCAGAGCACTGAGGAAACGCAGGCAGAGAATTCCCTGCTAGCACCTTCTCTGTGCCTGGGAAGCAGAAGTGTTCACATTGCTTCGCAGAATCGCTTTTGTGCAGAAAACAGTAACACTTGTTCAGAACGAAAGAAAGCACAGAGCCCCAGATTTTATGTTGTCCTGGAGAGCTTGCAGAGCACTGGGGAAAGGCAGGCAGAGAATTCCCTGCTAGCACCTTCTCTGTGCCTGGGAAGCAGAAGTGTTCACATTGCTTCGCAGAATCGCTTTTGTGCAGAAAACAGTAACACTTGTTCAGAACGAAAGAAAGCACAGAGCCCCAGATTTTATGTTGTCCTGGAGAGCTTGCAGAGCACTGGGGAAAGGCAGGCAGAGAATTCCCTGCTAGCACCTTCTCTGTGCCTGGGAAGCACAAGTGTTCATATTGCTTCGCAGAATCGCTTTTCTGCAGAAAACAGTAACACTTGTTCAGAATGAAAGAAAGCACAGAACCCCAGATTTTATGTTGTCCTGGAGAGATTGCAGAGCACTGAGGAAACGCAGGCAGAGAATTCCCTGCTAGCACCTTCTCTGTGCCTGGGAAGCAGAAGTGTTCACATTGCTTCGCAGAATCGCTTTTGTGCAGAAAACAGTAACACTTGTTCAGAACGAAAGAAAGCACAGAGCCCCAGATTTTATGTTGTCCTGGAGAGCTTGCAGAGCACTGGGGAAAGGCAGGCAGAGAATTCCCTGCTAGCACCTTCTCTGTGCCTGGGAAGCAGAAGTGTTCACATTGCTTCGCAGAATCGCTTTTGTGCAGAAAACAGTAACACTTGTTCAGAACGAAAGAAAGCACAGAGCCCCAGATTTTATGTTGTTCTGGGGAGCTTGCAGAGCACTGGGGAAAGGCAGGCAGAGAATTCCCTGCTAGCACCTTCTCTGTGCCTGGGAAGCAGAAGTGTTCACATTGCTTCGCAGAATCGCTTTTGTGCAGAAAACAGTAACACTTGTTCAGAACGAAAGAAAGCACAGAGCCCCAGATTTTATGTTGTCCTGGAGAGCTTGCAGAGCACTGGGGAAAGGCAGGCAGAGAATTCCCTGCTAGCACCTTCTCTGTGCCTGGGAAGCAGAAGTGTTCACATTGCTTCGCAGAATCGCTTTTGTGCAGAAAACAGTAACACTTGTTCAGAACGAAAGAAAGCACAGAGCCCCAGATTTTATGTTGTCCTGGAGAGCTTGCAGAGCACTGGGGAAAGGCAGGCAGAGAATTCCCTGCTAGCACCTTCTCTGTGCCTGGGAAGCACAAGTGTTCATATTGCTTCGCAGAATCGCTTTTCTGCAGAAAACAGTAACACTTGTTCAGAATGAAAGAAAGCACAGAACCCCAGATTTTATGTTGTCCTGGAGAGATTGCAGAGCACTGAGGAAACGCAGGCAGAGAATTCCCTGCTAGCACCTTCTCTGTGCCTGGGAAGCAGAAGTGTTCACATTGCTTCGCAGAATCGCTTTTGTGCAGAAAACAGTAACACTTGTTCAGAACGAAAGAAAGCACAGAGCCCCAGATTTTATGTTGTCCTGGAGAGCTTGCAGAGCACTGGGGAAAGGCAGGCAGAGAATTCCCTGCTAGCACCTTCTCTGTGCCTGGGAAGCAGAAGTGTTCACATTGCTTCGCAGAATCGCTTTTGTGCAGAAAACAGTAACACTTGTTCAGAACGAAAGAAAGCACAGAACCCCAGATTTTATGTTGCCCTGGAGAGCTTGCAGAGCACTAAGGAAAGGCAGGCAGAGAATTCCCTGCTAGCACCTTCTCTGTGCCTGTTCACATTGCTTTGCAGAATCGCTTTTGTGCAGAAAACAGTAACACTTGTTCAGAACGAAAGAAAGCACAGAGCCCCAGATTGTATGTTGTCCTGGAGAGCTTGCAGAGCACTGGGGAAAGGCAGGCAGAGAATTCCCTGCTAGCACCTTCTCTGTGCCTGGGAAGCAGAAGTGTTCACATTGCTTCGCAGAATCGCTTTTGTGCAGAAAACAGTAACACTTGTTCAGAACGAAAGAAAGCACAGAACCCCAGATTTTATGTTGTCCTGGAGAGCTTGCAGAGCACTGGGGAAAGGCAGGCAGAGAATTCCCTGCTAGCACCTTCTCTGTGCCTGGGAAGCACAAGTGTTCACATTGCTTCGCAGAATCGCTTTTGTGCAGAAAACAGTAACACTTGTTCAGAACGAAAGAAAGCACAGAGCCCCAGATTTGCTGTTGTCCTGGAGAGCTTGCAGAGCACTGGGGAAAGGCAGGCAGAAAATTCCCTGCTAGCACCTTCTCTGTGCCTGGGAAGCACAAGTGTTCACATTGCTTCGCAGAATCGCTTTTGTGCAGAAAACAGTAACACTTGTTCAGAACGAAAGAAAGCACAGAGCCCCAGATTTTATGTTGTCCTGGAGAGCTTGCAGAGCACTGGGGAAAGGCAGGCAGAGAATTCCCTGCTAGCACCTTCTCTGTGCCTGGGAAGCACAAGTGTTCACATTGCTTCGCAGAATCGCTTTTGTGCAGAAAACAGTAACACTTGTTCAGAACGAAAGAAAGCACAGAGCCCCAGATTTTATGTTGTCCTGGAGAGCTTGCAGAGCACTGGGGAAAGGCAGGCAGAAAATTCCCTGCTAGCACCTTCTCTGTGCCTGGGAAGCACAAGTGTTCACATTGCTTCGCAGAATCGCTTTTGTGCAGAAAACAGTAACACTTGTTCAGAACGAAAGAAAGCACAGAGCCCCAGATTTTATGTTGTTCTGGGGAGCTTGCAGAGCACTGGGGAAAGGCAGGCAGAGAATTCCCTGCTAGCACCTTCTCTGTGCCTGGGAAGCAGAAGTGTTCACATTGCTTCGCAGAATCGCTTTTGTGCAGAAAACAGTAACACTTGTTCAGAACGAAAGAAAGCACAGAGCCCCAGATTTTATGTTGTCCTGGAGAGCTTGCAGAGCACTGGGGAAAGGCAGGCAGAGAATTCCCTGCTAGCACCTTCTCTGTGCCTGGGAAGCAGAAGTGTTCACATTGCTTCGCAGAATCGCTTTTGTGCAGAAAACAGTAACACTTGTTCAGAACGAAAGAAAGCACAGAGCCCCAGATTTTATGTTGTCCTGGAGAGCTTGCAGAGCACTGGGGAAAGGCAGGCAGAGAATTCCCTGCTAGCACCTTCTCTGTGCCTGGGAAGCACAAGTGTTCATATTGCTTCGCAGAATCGCTTTTCTGCAGAAAACAGTAACACTTGTTCAGAATGAAAGAAAGCACAGAACCCCAGATTTTATGTTGTCCTGGAGAGATTGCAGAGCACTGAGGAAACGCAGGCAGAGAATTCCCTGCTAGCACCTTCTCTGTGCCTGGGAAGCACAAGTGTTCACATTGCTTCGCAGAATCGCTTTTGTGCAGAAAACAGTAACACTTGTTCAGAACGAAAGAAAGCACAGAGCCCCAGATTTTATGTTGTCCTGGAGAGCTTGCAGAGCACTGGGGAAAGGCAGGCAGAGAATTCCCTGCTAGCACCTTCTCTGTGCCTGGGAAGCAGAAGTGTTCACATTGCTTCGCAGAATCGCTTTTGTGCAGAAAACAGTAACACTTGTTCAGAACGAAAGAAAGCACAGAGCCCCAGATTTTATGTTGTCCTGGAGAGCTTGCAGAGCACTGGGGAAAGGCAGGCAGAGAATTCCCTGCTAGCACCTTCTCTGTGCCTGGGAAGCACAAGTGTTCATATTGCTTCGCAGAATCGCTTTTCTGCAGAAAACAGTAACACTTGTTCAGAATGAAAGAAAGCACAGAACCCCAGATTTTATGTTGTCCTGGAGAGATTGCAGAGCACTGAGGAAACGCAGGCAGAGAATTCCCTGCTAGCACCTTCTCTGTGCCTGGGAAGCAGAAGTGTTCACATTGCTTCGCAGAATCGCTTTTGTGCAGAAAACAGTAACACTTGTTCAGAACGAAAGAAAGCACAGAGCCCCAGATTTTATGTTGTCCTGGAGAGCTTGCAGAGCACTGGGGAAAGGCAGGCAGAGAATTCCCTGCTAGCACCTTCTCTGTGCCTGGGAAGCAGAAGTGTTCACATTGCTTCGCAGAATCGCTTTTGTGCAGAAAACAGTAACACTTGTTCAGAACGAAAGAAAGCACAGAACCCCAGATTTTATGTTGCCCTGGAGAGCTTGCAGAGCACTAAGGAAAGGCAGGCAGAGAATTCCCTGCTAGCACCTTCTCTGTGCCTGTTCACATTGCTTTGCAGAATCGCTTTTGTGCAGAAAACAGTAACACTTGTTCAGAACGAAAGAAAGCACAGAGCCCCAGATTTTATGTTGTCCTGGAGAGCTTGCAGAGCACTGGGGAAAGGCAGGCAGAGAATTCCCTGCTAGCACCTTCTCTGTGCCTGGGAAGCACAAGTGTTCACATTGCTTCGCAGAATCGCTTTTGTGCAGAAAACAGTAACACTTGTTCAGAACGAAAGAAAGCACAGAGCCCCAGATTTTATGTTGTCCTGGAGAGCTTGCAGAGCACTGGGGAAAGGCAGGCAGAGAATTCCCTGCTAGCACCTTCTCTGTGCCTGGGAAGCACAAGTGTTCACATTACTTCGCAGAATCGCTTTTGTGCAGAAAACAGTAACACTTGTTCAGAACGAAAGAAAGCACAGAGCCCCAGATTTTATGTTGTCCTGGAGAGCTTGCAGAGCACTGGGGAAAGGCAGGCAGAGAATTCCCTGCTAGCACCTTCTCTGTGCCTGGGAAGCAGAAGTGTTCACATTGCTTCGCAGAATCGCTTTTGTGCAGAAAACAGTAACACTTGTTCAGAACGAAAGAAAGCACAGAGCCCCAGATTTTATGTTGTCCTGGAGAGCTTGCAGAGCACTGGGGAAAGGCAGGCAGAGAATTCCCTGCTAGCACCTTCTCTGTGCCTGGGAAGCACAAGTGTTCACATTGCTTCGCAGAATCGCTTTTGTGCAGAAAACAGTAACACTTGTTCAGAACGAAAGAAAGCACAGAGCCCCAGATTTTATGTTGTCCTGGAGAGCTTGCAGAGCACTGGGGAAAGGCAGGCAGAAAATTCCCTGCTAGCACCTTCTCTGTGCCTGGGAAGCACAAGTGTTCACATTGCTTCGCAGAATCGCTTTTGTGCAGAAAACAGTAACACTTGTTCAGAACGAAAGAAAGCACAGAGCCCCAGATTTTATGTTGTCCTGGAGAGCTTGCAGAGCACTGGGGAAAGGCAGGCAGAGAATTCCCTGCTAGCACCTTCTCTGTGCCTGTTCACATTGCTTCGCAGAATCGCTTTTGTGCAGAAAACAGTAACACTTGTTCAGAACGAAAGAAAGCACAGAGCCCCAGATTTTATGTTGTCCTGGAGAGCTTGCAGAGCACTGGGGAAAGGCAGGCAGAGAATTCCCTGCTAGCACCTTCTCTGTGCCTGGGAAGCACAAGTGTTCACATTGCTTCGCAGAATCGCTTTTGTGCAGAAAACAGTAACACTTGTTCAGAACGAAAGAAAGCACAGAGCCCCAGATTTTATGTTGTCCTGGAGAGCTTGCAGAGCACTGGGGAAAGGCAGGCAGAGAATTCCCTGCTAGCACCTTCTCTGTGCCTGTTCACATTGCTTCGCAGAATCGCTTTTGTGCAGAAAACAGTAACACTTGTTCAGAACGAAAGAAAGCACAGAGCCCCAGATTTGCTGTTGTCCTGGAGAGCTTGCAGAGCACTGGGGAAAGGCAGGCAGAGAATTCCCTGCTAGCACCTTCTCTGTGCCTGGGAAGCAGAAGTGTTCACATTGCTTCGCAGAATCGCTTTTGTGCAGAAAACAGTAACACTTGTTCAGAACGAAAGAAAGCACAGAGCCCCAGATTTTATGTTGTCCTGGAGAGCTTGCAGAGCACTGGGGAAAGGCAGGCAGAGAATTCCCTGCTAGCACCTTCTCTGTGCCTGTTCACATTGCTTCGCAGAATCGCTTTTGTGCAGAAAACAGTAACACTTGTTCAGAACGAAAGAAAGCACAGAGCCCCAGATTTTATGTTGTCCTGGAGAGCTTGCAGAGCACTGGGGAAAGGCAGGCAGAGAATTCCCTGCTAGCACCTTCTCTGTGCCTGGGAAGCACAAGTGTTCACATTGCTTCGCAGAATCGCTTTTGTGCAGAAAACAGTAACACTTGTTCAGAACGAAAGAAAGCACAGAGCCCCAGATTTTATGTTGTCCTGGAGAGCTTGCAGAGCACTGGGGAAAGGCAGGCAGAGAATTCCCTGCTAGCACCTTCTCTGTGCCTGGGAAGCAGAAGTGTTCACATTGCTTCGCAGAATCGCTTTTGTGCAGAAAACAGTAACACTTGTTCAGAACGAAAGAAAGCACAGAGCCCCAGATTTTATGTTGTCCTGGAGAGCTTGCAGAGCACTGGGGAAAGGCAGGCAGAGAATTCCCTGCTAGCACCTTCTCTGTGCCTGGGAAGCACAAGTGTTCACATTGCTTCGCAGAATCGCTTTTGTGCAGAAAACAGTAACACTTGTTCAGAACGAAAGAAAGCACAGAGCCCCAGATTTTATGTTGTCCTGGAGAGCTTGCAGAGCACTGGGGAAAAGCAGGCAGAGAATTCCCTGCTAGCACGTTCTCTGTGCCTGGGAAACAGAAGTGTTCACATTGCTTCGCAGAATCGCTTTTGTGCAGAAAACAGTAACACTTGTTCAGAACGAAAGAAAGCACAGAGCCCCAGATTTTATGTTGTCCTGGAGAGCTTGCAGAGCACTGGGGAAAGGCAGGCAGAGAATTCCCTGCTAGCACCTTCTATGTGACTGGGAAGCAGAAGTGTTCACATTGCTTCGCAGAATCACTTTTCTGCAGAAAACAGTAACACTTGTTCAGAACGAAAGAAAGCACAGAGCCCCAGATTTTATGTTGTCCTGGAGAGCTTGCAGAGCACTGGGGAAAGGCAGGCAGAGAATTCCCTGCTAGCACCTTCTCTGTGCCTGGGAAGCACAAGTGTTCATATTGCTTCGCAGAATCGCTTTTCTGCAGAAAACAGTAACACTTGTTCAGAACGAAAGAAAGCACAGAGCCCCAGATTTTATGTTGTCCTGGAGAGCTTGCAGAGCACTGGGGAAAGGCAGGCAGAGAATTCCCTGCTAGCACCTTCTCTGTGCCTGGGAAGCACAAGTGTTCACATTGCTTTGCAGAATCGCTTTTGTGCAGAAAACAGTAACACTTGTTCAGAACGAAAGAAAGCACAGAGCCCCAGATTTTATGTTGTCCTGGAGAGCTTGCAGAGCACTGGGGAAAGGCAGGCAGAGAATTCCCTGCTAGCACCTTCTCTGTGCCTGGGAAGCACAAGTGTTCACATTGCTTCGCAGAATCACTTTTGTGCAGAAAACAGTAACACTTGTTCAGAACGAAAGAAAGCACAGAGCCCCAGATTTTATGTTGTCCTGGAGAGCTTGCAGAGCACTGGGGAAAGGCAGGCAGAGAATTCCCTGCTAGCACCTTCTCTGTGCCTGTTCACATTGCTTTGCAGAATCGCTTTTGTGCAGAAAACAGTAACACTTGTTCAGAACGAAAGAAAGCACAGAGCCCCAGATTTGCTGTTGTCCTGGAGAGCTTGCAGAGCACTGGGGAAAGGCAGGCAGAGAATTCCCTGCTAGCACCTTCTCTGTGCCTGGGAAGCACAAGTGTTCACATTGCTTCGCAGAATCGCTTTTGTGCAGAAAACAGTAACACTTGTTCAGAACGAAAGAAAGCACAGAGCCCCAGATTTTATGTTGTCCTGGAGAGCTTGCAGAGCACTGGGGAAAGGCAGGCAGAGAATTCCCTGCTAGCACCTTCTCTGTGCCTGGGAAGCACAAGTGTTCACATTGCTTCGCAGAATCGCTTTTGTGCAGAAAACAGTAACACTTGTTCAGAACGAAAGAAAGCACAGAGCCCCAGATTTTATGTTGTCCTGGAGAGCTTGCAGAGCACTGGGGAAAGGCAGGCAGAGAATTCCCTGCTAGCACCTTCTCTGTGCCTGGGAAGCACAAGTGTTCACATTGCTTCGCAGAATCGCTTTTGTGCAGAAAACAGTAACACTTGTTCAGAACGAAAGAAAGCACAGAGCCCCAGATTTTATGTTGTCCTGGAGAGCTTGCAGAGCACTGGGGAAAGGCAGGCAGAGAATTCCCTGCTAGCACCTTCTCTGTGCCTGTTCACATTGCTTCGCAGAATCGCTTTTGTGCAGAAAACAGTAACACTTGTTCAGAATGAAAGAAAGCACAGAGCCCCAGATTTTATGTTGTCCTGGAGAGCTTGCAGAGCACTGGGGAAAGGCAGGCAGAGAATTCCCTGCTAGCACCTTCTCTGTGCCTGGGAAGCACAAGTGTTCATATTGCTTCGCAGAATCGCTTTTCTGCAGAAAACAGTAACACTTGTTCAGAATGAAAGAAAGCACAGAACCCCAGATTTTATGTTGTCCTGGAGAGCTTGCAGAGCACTGGGGAAAGGCAGGCAGAGAATTCCCTGCTAGCACCTTCTCTGTGCCTGGGAAGCACAAGTGTTCACATTGCTTCGCAGAATCGCTTTTGTGCAGAAAACAGTAACACTTGTTCAGAACGAAAGAAAGCACAGAGCCCCAGATTTTATGTTGTCCTGGAGAGCTTGCAGAGCACTGGGGAAAGGCAGGCAGAGAATTCCCTGCTAGCACCTTCTCTGTGCCTGGGAAGCACAAGTGTTCACATTGCTTCGCAGAATCGCTTTTGTGCAGAAAACAGTAACACTTGTTCAGAACGAAAGAAAGCACAGAGCCCCAGATTTTATGTTGTCCTGGAGAGCTTGCAGAGCACTGGGGAAAGGCAGGCAGAGAATTCCCTGCTAGCACCTTCTCTGTGCCTGGGAAGCACAAGTGTTCACATTGCTTCGCAGAATCGCTTTTGTGCAGAAAACAGTAACACTTGTTCAGAACGAAAGAAAGCACAGAGCCCCAGATTTTATGTTGTCCTGGAGAGCTTGCAGAGCACTGGGGAAAGGCAGGCAGAGAATTCCCTGCTAGCACCTTCTCTGTGCCTGTTCACATTGCTTCGCAGAATCGCTTTTGTGCAGAAAACAGTAACACTTGTTCAGAACGAAAGAAAGCACAGAGCCCCAGATTTTATGTTGTCCTGGAGAGCTTGCAGAGCACTGGGGAAAGGCAGGCAGAGAATTCCCTGCTAGCACCTTCGCAGTGCCTGGGAAGCACAAGTGTTCACATTGCTTCGCAGAATCGCTTTTGTGCAGAAAACAGTAACACTTGTTCAGAACGAAAGAAAGCACAGAGCCCCAGATTTTATGTTGTCCTGGAGAGCTTGCAGAGCACTGGGGAAAGGCAGGCAGAGAATTCCCTGCTAGCACCTTCTCTGTGCCTGGGAAGCAGAAGTGTTCACATTGCTTCGCAGAATCGCTTTTGTGCAGAAAACAGTAACACTTGTTCAGAACGAAAGAAAGCACAGAGCCCCAGATTTTATGTTGTCCTGGAGAGCTTGCAGAGCACTGGGGAAAGGCAGGCAGAGAATTCCCTGCTAGCACCTTCTCTGTGCCTGGGAAGCACAAGTGTTCACATTGCTTCGCAGAATCGCTTTTGTGCAGAAAACAGTAACACTTGTTCAGAACGAAAGAAAGCACAGAGCCCCAGATTTTATGTTGTCCTGGAGAGCTTGCAGAGCACTGGGGAAAGGCAGGCAGAGAATTCCCTGCTAGCACCTTCTCTGTGCCTGGGAAGCAGAAGTGTTCACATTGCTTCGCAGAATCGCTTTTGTGCAGAAAACAGTAACACTTGTTCAGAACGAAAGAAAGCACAGAGCCCCAGATTTTATGTTGTCCTGGAGAGCTTGCAGAGCACTGGGGAAAGGCAGGCAGAGAATTCCCTGCTAGCACCTTCTCTGTGCCTGGGAAGCAGAAGTGTTCACATTGCTTCGCAGAATCGCTTTTGTGCAGAAAACAGTAACACTTGTTCAGAACGAAAGAAAGCACAGAACCCCAGATTTTATGTTGCCCTGGAGAGCTTGCAGAGCACTAAGGAAAGGGAGGCAGAGAATTCCCTGCTAGCACCTTCTCTGTGCCTGTTCACATTGCTTTGCAGAATCGCTTTTGTGCAGAAAACAGTAACACTTGTTCAGAACGAAAGAAAGCACAGAGCCCCAGATTTTATGTTGTTCTGGGGAGCTTGCAGAGCACTGGGGAAAGGCAGGCAGAGAATTCCCTGCTAGCACCTTCTCTGTGCCTGGGAAGCAGAAGTGTTCACATTGCTTCGCAGAATCGCTTTTGTGCAGAAAACAGTAACACTTGTTCAGAACGAAAGAAAGCACAGAGCCCCAGATTTTATGTTGTCCTGGAGAGCTTGCAGAGCACTGGGGAAAGGCAGGCAGAGAATTCCCTGCTAGCACCTTCTCTGTGCCTGGGAAGCAGAAGTGTTCACATTGCTTCGCAGAATCGCTTTTGTGCAGAAAACAGTAACACTTGTTCAGAACGAAAGAAAGCACAGAGCCCCAGATTTTATGTTGTCCTGGAGAGCTTGCAGAGCACTGGGGAAAGGCAGGCAGAGAATTCCCTGCTAGCACCTTCTCTGTGCCTGGGAAGCAGAAGTGTTCACATTGCTTCACAGAATCGCTTTTGTGCAGAAAACAGTAACACTTGTTCAGAACGAAAGAAAGCACAGAGCCCCAGATTTTATGTTGTCCTGGAGAGCTTGCAGAGCACTGGGGAAAGGCAGGCAGAGAATTCCCTGCTAGCACCTTCTCTGTGCCTGGGAAGCACAAGTGTTCACATTGCTTCGCAGAATCGCTTTTGTGCAGAAAACAGTAACACTTGTTCAGAACGAAAGAAAGCACAGAGCCCCAGATTTTATGTTGTCCTGGAGAGCTTGCAGAGCACTGGGGAAAGGCAGGCAGAGAATTCCCTGCTAGCACCTTCTCTGTGCCTGGGAAGCACAAGTGTTCACATTGCTTCGCAGAATCGCTTTTGTGCAGAAAACAGTAACACTTGTTCAGAACGAAAGAAAGCACAGAGCCCCAGATTTTATGTTGTCCTGGAGAGCTTGCAGAGCACTGGGGAAAGGCAGGCAGAGAATTCCCTGCTAGCACCTTCTCTGTGCCTGGGAAGCAGAAGTGTTCACATTGCTTCACAGAATCGCTTTTGTGCAGAAAACAGTAACACTTGTTCAGAATGAAAGAAAGCACAGAGCCCCAGATTTTATGTTGTCCTGGAGAGCTTGCAGAGCACTGGGGAAAGGCAGGCAGAGAATTCCCTGCTAGCACCTTCTCTGTGCCTGGGAAGCAGAAGTGTTCACATTGCTTCGCAGAATCGCTTTTGTGCAGAAAACAGTAACACTTGTTCAGAACGAAAGAAAGCACAGAGCCCCAGATTTTATGTTGTCCTGGAGAGCTTGCAGAGCACTGGGGAAAGGCAGGCAGAGAATTCCCTGCTAGCACCTTCTCTGTGCCTGGGAAGCAGAAGTGTTCACATTGCTTCGCAGAATCGCTTTTGTGCAGAAAACAGTAACACTTGTTCAGAACGAAAGAAAGCACAGAGCCCCAGATTTTATGTTGTCCTGGAGAGCTTGCAGAGCACTGGGGAAAGGCAGGCAGAGAATTCCCTGCTAGCACCTTCTCTGTGCCTGGGAAGCAGAAGTGTTCACATTGCTTCGCAGAATCGCTTTTGTGCAGAAAACAGTAACACTTGTTCAGAACGAAAGAAAGCACAGAACCCCAGATTTTATGTTGCCCTGGAGAGCTTGCAGAGCACTAAGGAAAGGGAGGCAGAGAATTCCCTGCTAGCACCTTCTCTGTGCCTGTTCACATTGCTTTGCAGAATCGCTTTTGTGCAGAAAACAGTAACACTTGTTCAGAACGAAAGAAAGCACAGAGCCCCAGATTTTATGTTGTTCTGGGGAGCTTGCAGAGCACTGGGGAAAGGCAGGCAGAGAATTCCCTGCTAGCACCTTCTCTGTGCCTGGGAAGCAGAAGTGTTCACATTGCTTCGCAGAATCGCTTTTGTGCAGAAAACAGTAACACTTGTTCAGAACGAAAGAAAGCACAGAGCCCCAGATTTTATGTTGTCCTGGAGAGCTTGCAGAGCACTGGGGAAAGGCAGGCAGAGAATTCCCTGCTAGCACCTTCTCTGTGCCTGGGAAGCACAAGTGTTCACATTACTTCGCAGAATCGCTTTTGTGCAGAAAACAGTAACACTGGTTCAGAATGAAAGAAAGCACAGAGCCCCAGATTTGCTGTTGTCCTGGAGAGCTTGCAGAGCACTGGGGAAAGGCAGGCAGAGAATTCCCTGCTAGCACCTTCTCTGTGCCTGGGAAGCACAAGTGTTCACATTGCTTCGCAGAATCGCTTTTGTGCAGAAAACAGTAACACTTGTTCAGAACGAAAGAAAGCACAGAGCCCCAGATTTTATGTTGTCCTGGAGAGCTTGCAGAGCACTGGGGAAAGGCAGGCAGAGAATTCCCTGCTAGCACCTTCTCTGTGCCTGGGAAGCACAAGTGTTCACATTGCTTCGCAGAATCGCTTTTGTGCAGAAAACAGTAACACTTGTTCAGAACGAAAGAAAGCACAGAGCCCCAGATTTTATGTTGTCCTGGAGAGCTTGCAGAGCACTGGGGAAAGGCAGGCAGAGAATTCCCTGCTAGCACCTTCTCTGTGCCTGGGAAGCACAAGTGTTCACATTGCTTCGCAGAATCGCTTTTGTGCAGAAAACAGTAACACTTGTTCAGAACGAAAGAAAGCACAGAGCCCCAGATTTTATGTTGTCCTGGAGAGCTTGCAGAGCACTGGGGAAAGGCAGGCAGAGAATTCCCTGCTAGCACCTTCTCTGTGCCTGTTCACATTGCTTCGCAGAATCGCTTTTGTGCAGAAAACAGTAACACTTGTTCAGAATGAAAGAAAGCACAGAGCCCCAGATTTTATGTTGTCCTGGAGAGCTTGCAGAGCACTGGGGAAAGGCAGGCAGAGAATTCCCTGCTAGCACCTTCTCTGTGCCTGGGAAGCAGAAGTGTTCACATTGCTTCGCAGAATCGCTTTTGTGCAGAAAACAGTAACACTTGTTCAGAACGAAAGAAAGCACAGAGCCCCAGATTTTATGTTGTCCTGGAGAGCTTGCAGAGCACTGGGGAAAGGCAGGCAGAGAATTCCCTGCTAGCACCTTCTCTGTGCCTGGGAAGCACAAGTGTTCACATTGCTTCGCAGAATCGCTTTTGTGCAGAAAACAGTAACACTTGTTCAGAACGAAAGAAAGCACAGAGCCCCAGATTTTATGTTGTCCTGGAGAGCTTGCAGAGCACTGGGGAAAGGCAGGCAGAAAATTCCCTGCTAGCACCTTCTCTGTGCCTGGGAAGCACAAGTGTTCACATTGCTTCGCAGAATCGCTTTTGTGCAGAAAACAGTAACACTTGTTCAGAACGAAAGAAAGCACAGAGCCCCAGATTTGCTGTTGTCCTGGAGAGCTTGCAGAGCACTGGGGAAAGGCAGGCAGAGAATTCCCTGCTAGCACCTTCTCTGTGCCTGGGAAGCAGAAGTGTTCACATTGCTTCGCAGAATCGCTTTTGTGCAGAAAACAGTAACACTTGTTCAGAACGAAAGAAAGCACAGAGCCCCAGATTTTATGTTGTCCTGGAGAGCTTGCAGAGCACTGGGGAAAGGCAGGCAGAGAATTCCCTGCTAGCACCTTCTCTGTGCCTTGGAAGCACAAGTGTTCACATTGCTTCGCAGAATCGCTTTTGTGCAGAAAACAGTAACACTTGTTCAGAACGAAAGAAAGCACAGAGCCCCAGATTTTATGTTGTCCTGGAGAGCTTGCAGAGCACTGGGGAAAGGCAGGCAGAAAATTCCCTGCTAGCACCTTCTCTGTGCCTGGGAAGCACAAGTGTTCACATTGCTTCGCAGAATCGCTTTTGTGCAGAAAACAGTAACACTTGTTCAGAACGAAAGAAAGCACAGAGCCCCAGATTTTATGTTGTCCTGGAGAGCTTGCAGAGCACTGGGGAAAGGCAGGCAGAGAATTCCCTGCTAGCACCTTCTCTGTGCCTGTTCACATTGCTTCGCAGAATCGCTTTTGTGCAGAAAACAGTAACACTTGTTCAGAACGAAAGAAAGCACAGAGCCCCAGATTTTATGTTGTCCTGGAGAGCCTGCAGAGCACTGGGGAAAGGCAGGCAGAGAATTCCCTGCTAGCACCTTCTCTGTGCCTGGGAAGCAGAAGTGTTCATATTGCTTCGCAGAATCGCTTTTCTGCAGAAAACAGTAACACTTGTTCAGAATGAAAGAAAGCACAGAACCCCAGATTTTATGTTGTCCTGGAGAGCTTGCAGAGCACTGGGGAAAGGCAGGCAGAGAATTCCCTGCTAGCACCTTCTCTGTGCCTGGGAAGCACAAGTGTTCACATTGCTTCGCAGAATCGCTTTTGTGCAGAAAACAGTAACACTTGTTCAGAACGAAAGAAAGCACAGAGCCCCAGATTTTATGTTGTCCTGGAGAGCTTGCAGAGCACTGGGGAAAGGCAGGCAGAGAATTCCCTGCTAGCACCTTCTCTGTGCCTGGGAAGCACAAGTGTTCACATTGCTTCGCAGAATCGCTTTTGTGCAGAAAACAGTAACACTTGTTCAGAACGAAAGAAAGCACAGAGCCCCAGATTTTATGTTGTCCTGGAGAGCTTGCAGAGCACTGGGGAAAGGCAGGCAGAGAATTCCCTGCTAGCACCTTCTCTGTGCCTGGGAAGCAGAAGTGTTCACATTGCTTCGCAGAATCGCTTTTGTGCAGAAAACAGTAACACTTGTTCAGAACGAAAGAAAGCACAGAGCCCCAGATTTTATGTTGTCCTGGAGAGCTTGCAGAGCACTGGGGAAAGGCAGGCAGAGAATTCCCTGCTAGCACCTTCTCTGTGCCTGTTCACATTGCTTCGCAGAATCGCTTTTGTGCAGAAAACAGTAACACTTGTTCAGAACGAAAGAAAGCACAGAGCCCCAGATTTTATGTTGTCCTGGAGAGCTTGCAGAGCACTGGGGAAAGGCAGGCAGAGAATTCCCTGCTAGCACCTTCGCAGTGCCTGGGAAGCACAAGTGTTCACATTGCTTCGCAGAATCGCTTTTGTGCAGAAAACAGTAACACTTGTTCAGAACGAAAGAAAGCACAGAGCCCCAGATTTTATGTTGTCCTGGAGAGCTTGCAGAGCACTGGGGAAAGGCAGGCAGAGAATTCCCTGCTAGCACCTTCTCTGTGCCTGGGAAGCAGAAGTGTTCACATTGCTTCGCAGAATCGCTTTTGTGCAGAAAACAGTAACACTTGTTCAGAACGAAAGAAAGCACAGAGCCCCAGATTTTATGTTGTCCTGGAGAGCTTGCAGAGCACTGGGGAAAGGCAGGCAGAGAATTCCCTGCTAGCACCTTCTCTGTGCCTGGGAAGCACAAGTGTTCACATTGCTTCGCAGAATCGCTTTTGTGCAGAAAACAGTAACACTTGTTCAGAACGAAAGAAAGCACAGAGCCCCAGATTTTATGTTGTCCTGGAGAGCTTGCAGAGCACTGGGGAAAGGCAGGCAGAGAATTCCCTGCTAGCACCTTCTCTGTGCCTGGGAAGCAGAAGTGTTCACATTGCTTCGCAGAATCGCTTTTGTGCAGAAAACAGTAACACTTGTTCAGAACGAAAGAAAGCACAGAGCCCCAGATTTTATGTTGTCCTGGAGAGCTTGCAGAGCACTGGGGAAAGGCAGGCAGAGAATTCCCTGCTAGCACCTTCTCTGTGCCTGGGAAGCAGAAGTGTTCACATTGCTTCGCAGAATCGCTTTTGTGCAGAAAACAGTAACACTTGTTCAGAACGAAAGAAAGCACAGAACCCCAGATTTTATGTTGCCCTGGAGAGCTTGCAGAGCACTAAGGAAAGGGAGGCAGAGAATTCCCTGCTAGCACCTTCTCTGTGCCTGTTCACATTGCTTTGCAGAATCGCTTTTGTGCAGAAAACAGTAACACTTGTTCAGAACGAAAGAAAGCACAGAGCCCCAGATTTTATGTTGTTCTGGGGAGCTTGCAGAGCACTGGGGAAAGGCAGGCAGAGAATTCCCTGCTAGCACCTTCTCTGTGCCTGGGAAGCAGAAGTGTTCACATTGCTTCGCAGAATCGCTTTTGTGCAGAAAACAGTAACACTTGTTCAGAACGAAAGAAAGCACAGAGCCCCAGATTTTATGTTGTCCTGGAGAGCTTGCAGAGCACTGGGGAAAGGCAGGCAGAGAATTCCCTGCTAGCACCTTCTCTGTGCCTGGGAAGCAGAAGTGTTCACATTGCTTCGCAGAATCGCTTTTGTGCAGAAAACAGTAACACTTGTTCAGAACGAAAGAAAGCACAGAGCCCCAGATTTTATGTTGTCCTGGAGAGCTTGCAGAGCACTGGGGAAAGGCAGGCAGAGAATTCCCTGCTAGCACCTTCTCTGTGCCTGGGAAGCAGAAGTGTTCACATTGCTTCACAGAATCGCTTTTGTGCAGAAAACAGTAACACTTGTTCAGAACGAAAGAAAGCACAGAGCCCCAGATTTTATGTTGTCCTGGAGAGCTTGCAGAGCACTGGGGAAAGGCAGGCAGAGAATTCCCTGCTAGCACCTTCTCTGTGCCTGGGAAGCACAAGTGTTCACATTGCTTCGCAGAATCGCTTTTGTGCAGAAAACAGTAACACTTGTTCAGAACGAAAGAAAGCACAGAGCCCCAGATTTTATGTTGTCCTGGAGAGCTTGCAGAGCACTGGGGAAAGGCAGGCAGAGAATTCCCTGCTAGCACCTTCTCTGTGCCTGGGAAGCAGAAGTGTTCACATTGCTTCGCAGAATCGCTTTTGTGCAGAAAACAGTAACACTTGTTCAGAACGAAAGAAAGCACAGAGCCCCAGATTTTATGTTGTCCTGGAGAGCTTGCAGAGCACTGGGGAAAGGCAGGCAGAGAATTCCCTGCTAGCACCTTCTCTGTGCCTGGGAAGCAGAAGTGTTCACATTGCTTCACAGAATCGCTTTTGTGCAGAAAACAGTAACACTTGTTCAGAATGAAAGAAAGCACAGAGCCCCAGATTTTATGTTGTCCTGGAGAGCTTGCAGAGCACTGGGGAAAGGCAGGCAGAGAATTCCCTGCTAGCACCTTCTCTGTGCCTGGGAAGCAGAAGTGTTCACATTGCTTCGCAGAATCGCTTTTGTGCAGAAAACAGTAACACTTGTTCAGAACGAAAGAAAGCACAGAGCCCCAGATTTTATGTTGTCCTGGAGAGCTTGCAGAGCACTGGGGAAAGGCAGGCAGAGAATTCCCTGCTAGCACCTTCTCTGTGCCTGGGAAGCACAAGTGTTCACATTGCTTCGCAGAATCGCTTTTGTGCAGAAAACAGTAACACTTGTTCAGAACGAAAGAAAGCACAGAGCCCCAGATTTTATGTTGTCCTGGAGAGCTTGCAGAGCACTGGGGAAAGGCAGGCAGAGAATTCCCTGCTAGCACCTTCTCTGTGCCTGGGAAGCACAAGTGTTCACATTGCTTCGCAGAATCGCTTTTGTGCAGAAAACAGTAACACTTGTTCAGAACGAAAGAAAGCACAGAACCCCAGATTTTATGTTGCCCTGGAGAGCTTGCAGAGCACTAAGGAAAGGGAGGCAGAGAATTCCCTGCTAGCACCTTCTCTGTGCCTGTTCACATTGCTTTGCAGAATCGCTTTTGTGCAGAAAACAGTAACACTTGTTCAGAACGAAAGAAAGCACAGAGCCCCAGATTTTATGTTGTTCTGGGGAGCTTGCAGAGCACTGGGGAAAGGCAGGCAGAGAATTCCCTGCTAGCACCTTCTCTGTGCCTGGGAAGCAGAAGTGTTCACATTGCTTCGCAGAATCGCTTTTGTGCAGAAAACAGTAACACTTGTTCAGAACGAAAGAAAGCACAGAGCCCCAGATTTTATGTTGTCCTGGAGAGCTTGCAGAGCACTGGGGAAAGGCAGGCAGAGAATTCCCTGCTAGCACCTTCTCTGTGCCTGGGAAGCACAAGTGTTCACATTACTTCGCAGAATCGCTTTTGTGCAGAAAACAGTAACACTGGTTCAGAATGAAAGAAAGCACAGAGCCCCAGATTTGCTGTTGTCCTGGAGAGCTTGCAGAGCACTGGGGAAAGGCAGGCAGAGAATTCCCTGCTAGCACCTTCTCTGTGCCTGGGAAGCAGAAGTGTTCACATTGCTTCGCAGAATCGCTTTTGTGCAGAAAACAGTAACACTTGTTCAGAACGAAAGAAAGCACAGAGCCCCAGATTTTATGTTGTCCTGGAGAGCTTGCAGAGCACTGGGGAAAGGCAGGCAGAGAATTCCCTGCTAGCACCTTCTCTGTGCCTGGGAAGCAGAAGTGTTCACATTGCTTCGCAGAATCGCTTTTGTGCAGAAAACAGTAACACTTGTTCAGAACGAAAGAAAGCACAGAGCCCCAGATTTTATGTTGTCCTGGAGAGCTTGCAGAGCACTGGGGAAAGGCAGGCAGAGAATTCCCTGCTAGCACCTTCTCTGTGCCTGGGAAGCACAAGTGTTCATATTGCTTCGCAGAATCGCTTTTCTGCAGAAAACAGTAACACTTGTTCAGAATGAAAGAAAGCACAGAACCCCAGATTTTATGTTGTCCTGGAGAGATTGCAGAGCACTGAGGAAACGCAGGCAGAGAATTCCCTGCTAGCACCTTCTCTGTGCCTGGGAAGCACAAGTGTTCACATTGCTTCGCAGAATCGCTTTTGTGCAGAAAACAGTAACACTTGTTCAGAACGAAAGAAAGCACAGAGCCCCAGATTTTATGTTGTCCTGGAGAGCTTGCAGAGCACTGGGGAAAGGCAGGCAGAGAATTCCCTGCTAGCACCTTCTCTGTGCCTGGGAAGCAGAAGTGTTCACATTGCTTCGCAGAATCGCTTTTGTGCAGAAAACAGTAACACTTGTTCAGAACGAAAGAAAGCACAGAGCCCCAGATTTTATGTTGTCCTGGAGAGCTTGCAGAGCACTGGGGAAAGGCAGGCAGAGAATTCCCTGCTAGCACCTTCTCTGTGCCTGGGAAGCACAAGTGTTCACATTGCTTCGCAGAATCGCTTTTGTGCAGAAAACAGTAACACTTGTTCAGAACGAAAGAAAGCACAGAGCCCCAGATTTTATGTTGTCCTGGAGAGCTTGCAGAGCACTGGGGAAAAGCAGGCAGAGAATTCCCTGCTAGCACGTTCTCTGTGCCTGGGAAACAGAAGTGTTCACATTGCTTCGCAGAATCGCTTTTGTGCAGAAAACAGTAACACTTGTTCAGAACGAAAGAAAGCACAGAGCCCCAGATTTTATGTTGTCCTGGAGAGCTTGCAGAGCACTGGGGAAAGGCAGGCAGAGAATTCCCTGCTAGCACCTTCTATGTGACTGGGAAGCAGAAGTGTTCACATTGCTTCGCAGAATCACTTTTCTGCAGAAAACAGTAACACTTGTTCAGAACGAAAGAAAGCACAGAGCCCCAGATTTTATGTTGTCCTGGAGAGCTTGCAGAGCACTGGGGAAAGGCAGGCAGAGAATTCCCTGCTAGCACCTTCTCTGTGCCTGGGAAGCACAAGTGTTCATATTGCTTCGCAGAATCGCTTTTCTGCAGAAAACAGTAACACTTGTTCAGAACGAAAGAAAGCACAGAGCCCCAGATTTTATGTTGTCCTGGAGAGCTTGCAGAGCACTGGGGAAAGGCAGGCAGAGAATTCCCTGCTAGCACCTTCTCTGTGCCTGGGAAGCACAAGTGTTCACATTGCTTTGCAGAATCGCTTTTGTGCAGAAAACAGTAACACTTGTTCAGAACGAAAGAAAGCACAGAGCCCCAGATTTTATGTTGTCCTGGAGAGCTTGCAGAGCACTGGGGAAAGGCAGGCAGAGAATTCCCTGCTAGCACCTTCTCTGTGCCTGGGAAGCACAAGTGTTCACATTGCTTCGCAGAATCACTTTTGTGCAGAAAACAGTAACACTTGTTCAGAACGAAAGAAAGCACAGAGCCCCAGATTTTATGTTGTCCTGGAGAGCTTGCAGAGCACTGGGGAAAGGCAGGCAGAGAATTCCCTGCTAGCACCTTCTCTGTGCCTGTTCACATTGCTTTGCAGAATCGCTTTTGTGCAGAAAACAGTAACACTTGTTCAGAACGAAAGAAAGCACAGAGCCCCAGATTTGCTGTTGTCCTGGAGAGCTTGCAGAGCACTGGGGAAAGGCAGGCAGAGAATTCCCTGCTAGCACCTTCTCTGTGCCTGGGAAGCACAAGTGTTCACATTGCTTCGCAGAATCGCTTTTGTGCAGAAAACAGTAACACTTGTTCAGAACGAAAGAAAGCACAGAGCCCCAGATTTTATGTTGTCCTGGAGAGCTTGCAGAGCACTGGGGAAAGGCAGGCAGAGAATTCCCTGCTAGCACCTTCTCTGTGCCTGGGAAGCACAAGTGTTCACATTGCTTCGCAGAATCGCTTTTGTGCAGAAAACAGTAACACTTGTTCAGAACGAAAGAAAGCACAGAGCCCCAGATTTTATGTTGTCCTGGAGAGCTTGCAGAGCACTGGGGAAAGGCAGGCAGAGAATTCCCTGCTAGCACCTTCTCTGTGCCTGGGAAGCACAAGTGTTCACATTGCTTCGCAGAATCGCTTTTGTGCAGAAAACAGTAACACTTGTTCAGAACGAAAGAAAGCACAGAGCCCCAGATTTTATGTTGTCCTGGAGAGCTTGCAGAGCACTGGGGAAAGGCAGGCAGAGAATTCCCTGCTAGCACCTTCTCTGTGCCTGTTCACATTGCTTCGCAGAATCGCTTTTGTGCAGAAAACAGTAACACTTGTTCAGAATGAAAGAAAGCACAGAGCCCCAGATTTTATGTTGTCCTGGAGAGCTTGCAGAGCACTGGGGAAAGGCAGGCAGAGAATTCCCTGCTAGCACCTTCTCTGTGCCTGGGAAGCACAAGTGTTCATATTGCTTCGCAGAATCGCTTTTCTGCAGAAAACAGTAACACTTGTTCAGAATGAAAGAAAGCACAGAACCCCAGATTTTATGTTGTCCTGGAGAGCTTGCAGAGCACTGGGGAAAGGCAGGCAGAGAATTCCCTGCTAGCACCTTCTCTGTGCCTGGGAAGCACAAGTGTTCACATTGCTTCGCAGAATCGCTTTTGTGCAGAAAACAGTAACACTTGTTCAGAACGAAAGAAAGCACAGAGCCCCAGATTTTATGTTGTCCTGGAGAGCTTGCAGAGCACTGGGGAAAGGCAGGCAGAGAATTCCCTGCTAGCACCTTCTCTGTGCCTGGGAAGCACAAGTGTTCACATTGCTTCGCAGAATCGCTTTTGTGCAGAAAACAGTAACACTTGTTCAGAACGAAAGAAAGCACAGAGCCCCAGATTTTATGTTGTCCTGGAGAGCTTGCAGAGCACTGGGGAAAGGCAGGCAGAGAATTCCCTGCTAGCACCTTCTCTGTGCCTGGGAAGCACAAGTGTTCACATTGCTTCGCAGAATCGCTTTTGTGCAGAAAACAGTAACACTTGTTCAGAACGAAAGAAAGCACAGAGCCCCAGATTTTATGTTGTCCTGGAGAGCTTGCAGAGCACTGGGGAAAGGCAGGCAGAGAATTCCCTGCTAGCACCTTCTCTGTGCCTGTTCACATTGCTTCGCAGAATCGCTTTTGTGCAGAAAACAGTAACACTTGTTCAGAACGAAAGAAAGCACAGAGCCCCAGATTTTATGTTGTCCTGGAGAGCTTGCAGAGCACTGGGGAAAGGCAGGCAGAGAATTCCCTGCTAGCACCTTCGCAGTGCCTGGGAAGCACAAGTGTTCACATTGCTTCGCAGAATCGCTTTTGTGCAGAAAACAGTAACACTTGTTCAGAACGAAAGAAAGCACAGAGCCCCAGATTTTATGTTGTCCTGGAGAGCTTGCAGAGCACTGGGGAAAGGCAGGCAGAGAATTCCCTGCTAGCACCTTCTCTGTGCCTGGGAAGCAGAAGTGTTCACATTGCTTCGCAGAATCGCTTTTGTGCAGAAAACAGTAACACTTGTTCAGAACGAAAGAAAGCACAGAGCCCCAGATTTTATGTTGTCCTGGAGAGCTTGCAGAGCACTGGGGAAAGGCAGGCAGAGAATTCCCTGCTAGCACCTTCTCTGTGCCTGGGAAGCACAAGTGTTCACATTGCTTCGCAGAATCGCTTTTGTGCAGAAAACAGTAACACTTGTTCAGAACGAAAGAAAGCACAGAGCCCCAGATTTTATGTTGTCCTGGAGAGCTTGCAGAGCACTGGGGAAAGGCAGGCAGAGAATTCCCTGCTAGCACCTTCTCTGTGCCTGGGAAGCAGAAGTGTTCACATTGCTTCGCAGAATCGCTTTTGTGCAGAAAACAGTAACACTTGTTCAGAACGAAAGAAAGCACAGAGCCCCAGATTTTATGTTGTCCTGGAGAGCTTGCAGAGCACTGGGGAAAGGCAGGCAGAGAATTCCCTGCTAGCACCTTCTCTGTGCCTGGGAAGCAGAAGTGTTCACATTGCTTCGCAGAATCGCTTTTGTGCAGAAAACAGTAACACTTGTTCAGAACGAAAGAAAGCACAGAACCCCAGATTTTATGTTGCCCTGGAGAGCTTGCAGAGCACTAAGGAAAGGGAGGCAGAGAATTCCCTGCTAGCACCTTCTCTGTGCCTGTTCACATTGCTTTGCAGAATCGCTTTTGTGCAGAAAACAGTAACACTTGTTCAGAACGAAAGAAAGCACAGAGCCCCAGATTTTATGTTGTTCTGGGGAGCTTGCAGAGCACTGGGGAAAGGCAGGCAGAGAATTCCCTGCTAGCACCTTCTCTGTGCCTGGGAAGCAGAAGTGTTCACATTGCTTCGCAGAATCGCTTTTGTGCAGAAAACAGTAACACTTGTTCAGAACGAAAGAAAGCACAGAGCCCCAGATTTTATGTTGTCCTGGAGAGCTTGCAGAGCACTGGGGAAAGGCAGGCAGAGAATTCCCTGCTAGCACCTTCTCTGTGCCTGGGAAGCAGAAGTGTTCACATTGCTTCGCAGAATCGCTTTTGTGCAGAAAACAGTAACACTTGTTCAGAACGAAAGAAAGCACAGAGCCCCAGATTTTATGTTGTCCTGGAGAGCTTGCAGAGCACTGGGGAAAGGCAGGCAGAGAATTCCCTGCTAGCACCTTCTCTGTGCCTGGGAAGCAGAAGTGTTCACATTGCTTCACAGAATCGCTTTTGTGCAGAAAACAGTAACACTTGTTCAGAACGAAAGAAAGCACAGAGCCCCAGATTTTATGTTGTCCTGGAGAGCTTGCAGAGCACTGGGGAAAGGCAGGCAGAGAATTCCCTGCTAGCACCTTCTCTGTGCCTGGGAAGCACAAGTGTTCACATTGCTTCGCAGAATCGCTTTTGTGCAGAAAACAGTAACACTTGTTCAGAACGAAAGAAAGCACAGAGCCCCAGATTTTATGTTGTCCTGGAGAGCTTGCAGAGCACTGGGGAAAGGCAGGCAGAGAATTCCCTGCTAGCACCTTCTCTGTGCCTGGGAAGCACAAGTGTTCACATTGCTTCGCAGAATCGCTTTTGTGCAGAAAACAGTAACACTTGTTCAGAACGAAAGAAAGCACAGAGCCCCAGATTTTATGTTGTCCTGGAGAGCTTGCAGAGCACTGGGGAAAGGCAGGCAGAGAATTCCCTGCTAGCACCTTCTCTGTGCCTGGGAAGCAGAAGTGTTCACATTGCTTCACAGAATCGCTTTTGTGCAGAAAACAGTAACACTTGTTCAGAATGAAAGAAAGCACAGAGCCCCAGATTTTATGTTGTCCTGGAGAGCTTGCAGAGCACTGGGGAAAGGCAGGCAGAGAATTCCCTGCTAGCACCTTCTCTGTGCCTGGGAAGCAGAAGTGTTCACATTGCTTCGCAGAATCGCTTTTGTGCAGAAAACAGTAACACTTGTTCAGAACGAAAGAAAGCACAGAGCCCCAGATTTTATGTTGTCCTGGAGAGCTTGCAGAGCACTGGGGAAAGGCAGGCAGAGAATTCCCTGCTAGCACCTTCTCTGTGCCTGGGAAGCACAAGTGTTCACATTGCTTCGCAGAATCGCTTTTGTGCAGAAAACAGTAACACTTGTTCAGAACGAAAGAAAGCACAGAGCCCCAGATTTTATGTTGTCCTGGAGAGCTTGCAGAGCACTGGGGAAAGGCAGGCAGAGAATTCCCTGCTAGCACCTTCTCTGTGCCTGGGAAGCAGAAGTGTTCACATTGCTTCGCAGAATCGCTTTTGTGCAGAAAACAGTAACACTTGTTCAGAACGAAAGAAAGCACAGAACCCCAGATTTTATGTTGCCCTGGAGAGCTTGCAGAGCACTAAGGAAAGGGAGGCAGAGAATTCCCTGCTAGCACCTTCTCTGTGCCTGTTCACATTGCTTTGCAGAATCGCTTTTGTGCAGAAAACAGTAACACTTGTTCAGAACGAAAGAAAGCACAGAGCCCCAGATTTTATGTTGTTCTGGGGAGCTTGCAGAGCACTGGGGAAAGGCAGGCAGAGAATTCCCTGCTAGCACCTTCTCTGTGCCTGGGAAGCAGAAGTGTTCACATTGCTTCGCAGAATCGCTTTTGTGCAGAAAACAGTAACACTTGTTCAGAACGAAAGAAAGCACAGAGCCCCAGATTTTATGTTGTCCTGGAGAGCTTGCAGAGCACTGGGGAAAGGCAGGCAGAGAATTCCCTGCTAGCACCTTCTCTGTGCCTGGGAAGCACAAGTGTTCACATTACTTCGCAGAATCGCTTTTGTGCAGAAAACAGTAACACTGGTTCAGAATGAAAGAAAGCACAGAGCCCCAGATTTGCTGTTGTCCTGGAGAGCTTGCAGAGCACTGGGGAAAGGCAGGCAGAGAATTCCCTGCTAGCACCTTCTCTGTGCCTGGGAAGCAGAAGTGTTCACATTGCTTCGCAGAATCGCTTTTGTGCAGAAAACAGTAACACTTGTTCAGAACGAAAGAAAGCACAGAGCCCCAGATTTTATGTTGTCCTGGAGAGCTTGCAGAGCACTGGGGAAAGGCAGGCAGAGAATTCCCTGCTAGCACCTTCTCTGTGCCTGGGAAGCAGAAGTGTTCACATTGCTTCGCAGAATCGCTTTTGTGCAGAAAACAGTAACACTTGTTCAGAACGAAAGAAAGCACAGAGCCCCAGATTTTATGTTGTCCTGGAGAGCTTGCAGAGCACTGGGGAAAGGCAGGCAGAGAATTCCCTGCTAGCACCTTCTCTGTGCCTGGGAAGCACAAGTGTTCATATTGCTTCGCAGAATCGCTTTTCTGCAGAAAACAGTAACACTTGTTCAGAATGAAAGAAAGCACAGAACCCCAGATTTTATGTTGTCCTGGAGAGATTGCAGAGCACTGAGGAAACGCAGGCAGAGAATTCCCTGCTAGCACCTTCTCTGTGCCTGGGAAGCACAAGTGTTCACATTGCTTCGCAGAATCGCTTTTGTGCAGAAAACAGTAACACTTGTTCAGAACGAAAGAAAGCACAGAGCCCCAGATTTTATGTTGTCCTGGAGAGCTTGCAGAGCACTGGGGAAAGGCAGGCAGAGAATTCCCTGCTAGCACCTTCTCTGTGCCTGGGAAGCAGAAGTGTTCACATTGCTTTGCAGAATCGCTTTTGTGCAGAAAACAGTAACACTTGTTCAGAACGAAAGAAAGCACAGAGCCCCAGATTTTATGTTGTCCTGGAGAGCTTGCAGAGCACTGGGGAAAGGCAGGCAGAGAATTCCCTGCTAGCACCTTCTCTGTGCCTGGGAAGCAGAAGTGTTCACATTGCTTCGCAGAATCGCTTTTGTGCAGAAAACAGTAACACTTGTTCAGAACGAAAGAAAGCACAGAGCCCCAGATTTTATGTTGTCCTGGAGAGCTTGCAGAGCACTGGGGAAAGGCAGGCAGAGAATTCCCTGCTAGCACCTTCTCTGTGCCTGGGAAGCAGAAGTGTTCACATTGCTTCGCAGAATCGCTTTTGTGCAGAAAACAGTAACACTTGTTCAGAACGAAAGAAAGCACAGAGCCCCAGATTTTATGTTGTCCTGGAGAGCTTGCAGAGCACTGGGGAAAAGCAGGCAGAGAATTCCCTGCTAGCACGTTCTCTGTGCCTGGGAAACAGAAGTGTTCACATTGCTTCGCAGAATCGCTTTTGTGCAGAAAACAGTAACACTTGTTCAGAACGAAAGAAAGCACAGAGCCCCAGATTTTATGTTGTCCTGGAGAGCTTGCAGAGCACTGGGGAAAGGCAGGCAGAGAATTCCCTGCTAGCACCTTCTATGTGACTGGGAAGCAGAAGTGTTCACATTGCTTCGCAGAATCACTTTTCTGCAGAAAACAGTAACAATTGTTCAGAACGAAAGAAAGCACAGAGCCCCAGATTTTATGTTGTCCTGGAGAGCTTGCAGAGCACTGGGGAAAGGCAGGCAGAGAATTCCCTGCTAGCACCTTCTCTGTGCCTGGGAAGCACAAGTGTTCATATTGCTTCGCAGAATCGCTTTTCTGCAGAAAACAGTAACACTTGTTCAGAACGAAAGAAAGCACAGAGCCCCAGATTTTATGTTGTCCTGGAGAGCTTGCAGAGCACTGGGGAAAGGCAGGCAGAGAATTCCCTGCTAGCACCTTCTCTGTGCCTGGGAAGCACAAGTGTTCACATTGCTTTGCAGAATCGCTTTTGTGCAGAAAACAGTAACACTTGTTCAGAACGAAAGAAAGCACAGAGCCCCAGATTTTATGTTGTCCTGGAGAGCTTGCAGAGCACTGGGGAAAGGCAGGCAGAGAATTCCCTGCTAGCACCTTCTCTGTGCCTGGGAAGCACAAGTGTTCACATTGCTTCGCAGAATCACTTTTGTGCAGAAAACAGTAACACTTGTTCAGAACGAAAGAAAGCACAGAGCCCCAGATTTTATGTTGTCCTGGAGAGCTTGCAGAGCACTGGGGAAAGGCAGGCAGAGAATTCCCTGCTAGCACCTTCTCTGTGCCTGTTCACATTGCTTTGCAGAATCGCTTTTGTGCAGAAAACAGTAACACTTGTTCAGAACGAAAGAAAGCACAGAGCCCCAGATTTGCTGTTGTCCTGGAGAGCTTGCAGAGCACTGGGGAAAGGCAGGCAGAGAATTCCCTGCTAGCACCTTCTCTGTGCCTGGGAAGCACAAGTGTTCACATTGCTTCGCAGAATCGCTTTTGTGCAGAAAACAGTAACACTTGTTCAGAACGAAAGAAAGCACAGAGCCCCAGATTTTATGTTGTCCTGGAGAGCTTGCAGAGCACTGGGGAAAGGCAGGCAGAGAATTCCCTGCTAGCACCTTCTCTGTGCCTGGGAAGCACAAGTGTTCACATTGCTTCGCAGAATCGCTTTTGTGCAGAAAACAGTAACACTTGTTCAGAACGAAAGAAAGCACAGAGCCCCAGATTTTATGTTGTCCTGGAGAGCTTGCAGAGCACTGGGGAAAGGCAGGCAGAGAATTCCCTGCTAGCACCTTCTCTGTGCCTGTTCACATTGCTTCGCAGAATCGCTTTTGTGCAGAAAACAGTAACACTTGTTCAGAATGAAAGAAAGCACAGAGCCCCAGATTTTATGTTGTCCTGGAGAGCTTGCAGAGCACTGGGGAAAGGCAGGCAGAGAATTCCCTGCTAGCACCTTCTCTGTGCCTGGGAAGCACAAGTGTTCATATTGCTTCGCAGAATCGCTTTTCTGCAGAAAACAGTAACACTTGTTCAGAATGAAAGAAAGCACAGAACCCCAGATTTTATGTTGTCCTGGAGAGATTGCAGAGCACTGAGGAAACGCAGGCAGAGAATTCCCTGCTAGCACCTTCTCTGTGCCTGGGAAGCAGAAGTGTTCACATTGCTTCGCAGAATCGCTTTTGTGCAGAAAACAGTAACACTTGTTCAGAACGAAAGAAAGCACAGAGCCCCAGATTTTATGTTGTCCTGGAGAGCTTGCAGAGCACTGGGGAAAGGCAGGCAGAGAATTCCCTGCTAGCACCTTCTCTGTGCCTGGGAAGCAGAAGTGTTCACATTGCTTCGCAGAATCGCTTTTGTACAGAAAACAGTAACACTTGTTCAGAACGAAAGAAAGCACAGAACCCCAGATTTTATGTTGCCCTGGAGAGCTTGCAGAGCACTAAGGAAAGGCAGACAGAGAATTCCCTGCTAGCACCTTCTCTGTGCCTGTTCACATTGCTTTGCAGAATCGCTTTTGTGCAGAAAACAGTAACACTTGTTCAGAACGAAAGAAAGCACAGAGCCCCAGATTTTATGTTGTCCTGGAGAGCTTGCAGAGCACTGGGGAAAGGCAGGCAGAGAATTCCCTGCTAGCACCTTCTCTGTGCCTGGGAAGCACAAGTGTTCACATTACTTCGCAGAATCGCTTTTGTGCAGAAAACAGTAACACTGGTTCAGAATGAAAGAAAGCACAGAGCCCCAGATTTGCTGTTGTCCTGGAGAGCTTGCAGAGCACTGGGGAAAGGCAGGCAGAGAATTCCCTGCTAGCACCTTCTCTGTGCCTGGGAAGCAGAAGTGTTCACATTGCTTCGCAGAATCGCTTTTGTGCAGAAAACAGTAACACTTGTTCAGAACGAAAGAAAGCACAGAGCCCCAGATTTTATGTTGTCCTGGAGAGCTTGCAGAGCACTGGGGAAAGGCAGGCAGAGAATTCCCTGCTAGCACCTTCTCTGTGCCTGGGAAGCACAAGTGTTCACATTGCTTCGCAGAATCGCTTTTGTGCAGAAAACAGTAACACTTGTTCAGAACGAAAGAAAGCACAGAGCCCCAGATTTTATGTTGTCCTGGAGAGCTTGCAGAGCACTGGGGAAAGGCAGGCAGAGAATTCCCTGCTAGCACCTTCTCTGTGCCTGGGAAGCACAAGTGTTCATATTGCTTCGCAGAATCGCTTTTGTGCAGAAAACAGTAACACTTGTTCAGAACGAAAGAAAGCACAGAACCCCAGATTTTATGTTGTCCTGGAGAGATTGCAGAGCACTGAGGAAACGCAGGCAGAGAATTCCCTGCTAGCACCTTCTCTGTGCCTGGGAAGCACAAGTGTTCACATTGCTTCGCAGAATCGCTTTTGTGCAGAAAACACTAACACTTGTTCAGAACGAAAGAAAGCACAGAGCCCCAGATTTTATGTTGTCCTGGAGAGCTTGCAGAGCACTGGGGAAAGGCAGGCAGAGAATTCCCTGCTAGCACCTTCTCTGTGCCTGGGAAGCACAAGTGTTCACATTGCTTCGCAGAATCGCTTTTGTGCAGAAAACAGTAACACTTGTTCAGAACGAAAGAAAGCACAGAGCCCCAGATTTTATGTTGTCCTGGAGAGCTTGCAGAGCACTGGGGAAAGGCAGGCAGAGAATTCCCTGCTAGCACCTTCTCTGTGCCTGTGAAGCACAAGTGTTCACATTGCTTCGCAGAATCGCTTTTGTGCAGAAAACAGTAACACTTGTTCAGAACGAAAGAAAGCACAAAACCCCAGATTTTATGTTGTCCTGGAGAGATTGCAGAGCACTGAGGAAACGCAGGCAGAGAATTCCCTGCTAGCACCTTCTCTGTGCCTGGGAAGCACAAGTGTTCACATTGCTTCGCAGAATCGCTTTTGTGCAGAAAACAGTAACACTTGTTCAGAACGAAAGAAAGCACAGAGCCCCAGATTTTATGTTGTCCTGGAGAGCTTGCAGAGCACTGGGGAAAGGCAGGCAGAGAATTCCCTGCTAGCACCTTCTCTGTGCCTGGGAAGCAGAAGTGTTCACATTGCTTTGCAGAATCGCTTTTGTGCAGAAAACAGTAACACTTGTTCAGAACGAAAGAAAGCACAGAGCCCCAGATTTTATGTTGTCCTGGAGAGCTTGCAGAGCACTGGGGAAAGGCAGGCAGAGAATTCCCTGCTAGCACCTTCTCTGTGCCTGGGAAGCAGAAGTGTTCACATTGCTTCGCAGAATCGCTTTTGTGCAGAAAACAGTAACACTTGTTCAGAACGAAAGAAAGCACAGAGCCCCAGATTTTATGTTGTCCTGGAGAGCTTGCAGAGCACTGGGGAAAGGCAGGCAGAGAATTCCCTGCTAGCACCTTCTCTGTGCCTGGGAAGCACAAGTGTTCACATTGCTTCGCAGAATCGCTTTTGTGCAGAAAACAGTAACACTTGTTCAGAACGAAAGAAAGCACAGAGCCCCAGATTTTATGTTGTCCTGGAGAGCTTGCAGAGCACTGGGGAAAGGCAGGCAGAAAATTCCCTGCTAGCACCTTCTCTGTGCCTGGGAAGCACAAGTGTTCACATTGCTTCGCAGAATCGCTTTTGTGCAGAAAACAGTAACACTTGTTCAGAACGAAAGAAAGCACAGAGCCCCAGATTTGCTGTTGTCCTGGAGAGCTTGCAGAGCACTGGGGAAAGGCAGGCAGAGAATTCCCTGCTAGCACCTTCTCTGTGCCTGGGAAGCAGAAGTGTTCACATTGCTTCGCAGAATCGCTTTTGTGCAGAAAACAGTAACACTTGTTCAGAACGAAAGAAAGCACAGAGCCCCAGATTTTATGTTGTCCTGGAGAGCTTGCAGAGCACTGGGGAAAGGCAGGCAGAGAATTCCCTGCTAGCACCTTCTCTGTGCCTGGGAAGCAGAAGTGTTCACATTGCTTCGCAGAATCGCTTTTGTGCAGAAAACAGTAACACTTGTTCAGAACGAAAGAAAGCACAGAGCCCCAGATTTTATGTTGTCCTGGAGAGCTTGCAGAGCACTGGGGAAAGGCAGGCAGAAAATTCCCTGCTAGCACCTTCTCTGTGCCTGGGAAGCACAAGTGTTCACATTGCTTCGCAGAATCGCTTTTGTGCAGAAAACAGTAACACTTGTTCAGAACGAAAGAAAGCACAGAGCCCCAGATTTTATGTTGTCCTGGAGAGCTTGCAGAGCACTGGGGAAAGGCAGGCAGAGAATTCCCTGCTAGCACCTTCTCTGTGCCTGTTCACATTGCTTCGCAGAATCGCTTTTGTGCAGAAAACAGTAACACTTGTTCAGAACGAAAGAAAGCACAGAGCCCCAGATTTTATGTTGTCCTGGAGAGCCTGCAGAGCACTGGGGAAAGGCAGGCAGAGAATTCCCTGCTAGCACCTTCTCTGTGCCTGGGAAGCACAAGTGTTCACATTACTTCGCAGAATCGCTTTTGTGCAGAAAACAGTAACACTTGTTCAGAACGAAAGAAAGCACAGAGCCCCAGATTTGCTGTTGTCCTGGAGAGCTTGCAGAGCACTGGGGAAAGGCAGACAGAGAATTCCCTGCTAGCACCTTCTCTGTGCCTGGGAAGCAGAAGTGTTCACATTGCTTCGCAGAATCGCTTTTGTGCAGAAAACAGTAACACTTGTTCAGAACGAAAGAAAGCACAGAGCCCCAGATTTTATGTTGTCCTGGAGAGCTTGCAGAGCACTGGGGAAAGGCAGGCAGAGAATTCCCTGCTAGCACCTTCTCTGTGCCTGGGAAGCAGAAGTGTTCACATTGCTTCGCAGAATCGCTTTTGTGCAGAAAACAGTAACACTTGTTCAGAACGAAAGAAAGCACAGAACCCCAGATTTTATGTTGTCCTGGAGAGCTTGCAGAGCACTGGGGAAAGGCAGGCAGAGAATTCCCTGCTAGCACCTTCTCTGTGCCTGTTCACATTGCTTTGCAGAATCGCTTTTGTGCAGAAAACAGTAACACTTGTTCAGAACGAAAGAAAGCACAGAGCCCCAGATTTTATGTTGTCCTGGAGAGCTTGCAGAGCACTGGGGAAAGGCAGGCAGAGAATTCCCTGCTAGCACCTTCTCTGTGCCTGGGAAGCACAAGTGTTCACATTGCTTCGCAGAATCGCTTTTCTGCAGAAAACAGTAACACTTGTTCAGAACGAAAGAAAGCACAGAGCCCCAGATTTTATGTTGTCCTGGAGAGCTTGCAGAGCACTGGGGAAAGGCAGGCAGAGAATTCCCTGCTAGCACCTTCTCTGTGCCTGGGAAGCAGAAGTGTTCACATTGCTTCGCAGAATCGCTTTTGTGCAGAAAACAGTAACACTTGTTCAGAACGAAAGAAAGCACAGAGCCCCAGATTTTATGTTGTCCTGGAGAGCTTGCAGAGCACTGGGGAAAGGCAGGCAGAGAATTCCCTGCTAGCACCTTCTCTGTGCCTGGGAAGCAGAAGTGTTCACATTGCTTCGCAGAATCGCTTTTGTGCAGAAAACAGTAACACTTGTTCAGAACGAAAGAAAGCACAGAGCCCCAGATTTTATGTTGTCCTGGAGAGCTTGCAGAGCACTGGGGAAAGGCAGGCAGAGAATTCCCTGCTAGTACCTTCTCTGTGCCTGGGAAGCAGAAGTGTTCACATTGCTTCGCAGAATCGCTTTTGTGCAGAAAACAGTAACACTTGTTCAGAACGAAAGAAAGCACAGAGCCCCAGATTTGCTGTTGTCCTGGAGAGCTTGCAGAGCACTGGGGAAAGGCAGGCAGAGAATTCCCTGCTAGCACCTTCTCTGTGCCTGTTCACATTGCTTCGCAGAATCGCTTTTGTGCAGAAAACAGTAACACTTGTTCAGAACGAAAGAAAGCACAGAGCCCCAGATTTTATGTTGTCCTGGAGAGCTTGCAGAGCACTGGGGAAAGGCAGGCAGAGAATTCCCTGCTAGCACCTTCTCTGTGCCTGGGAAGCAGAAGTGTTCACATTACTTCGCAGAATCGCTTTTGTGCAGAAAACAGTAACACTTGTTCAGAACGAAAGAAAGCACAGAGCCCCAGATTTTATGTTGTCCTGGAGAGCTTGCAGAGCACTGGGGAAAGGCAGGCAGAGAATTCCCTGCTAGCACCTTCTCTGTGCCTGGGAAGCAGAAGTGTTCACATTGCTTCACAGAATCGCTTTTGTGCAGAAAACAGTAACACTTGTTCAGAACGAAAGAAAGCACAGAGCCCCAGATTTTATGTTGTCCTGGAGAGCTTGCAGAGCACTGGGGAAAGGCAGGCAGAGAATTCCCTGCTAGCACCTTCTCTGTGCCTGGGAAGCACAAGTGTTCATATTGCTTCGCAGAATCGCTTTTCTGCAGAAAACAGTAACACTTGTTCAGAATGAAAGAAAGCACAGAACCCCAGATTTTATGTTGTCCTGGAGAGCTTGCAGAGCACTGGGGAAAGGCAGGCAGAGAATTCCCTGCTAGCACCTTCTCTGTGCCTGGGAAGCACAAGTGTTCACATTGCTTCGCAGAATCGCTTTTGTGCAGAAAACAGTAACACTTGTTCAGAACGAAAGAAAGCACAGAGCCCCAGATTTTATGTTGTCCTGGAGAGCTTGCAGAGCACTGGGGAAAGGCAGGCAGAGAATTCCCTGCTAGCACCTTCTCTGTGCCTGGGAAGCACAAGTGTTCACATTGCTTCGCAGAATCGCTTTTGTGCAGAAAACAGTAACACTTGTTCAGAACGAAAGAAAGCACAGAGCCCCAGATTTTATGTTGTCCTGGAGAGCTTGCAGAGCACTGGGGAAAGGCAGGCAGAGAATTCCCTGCTAGCACCTTCTCTGTGCCTGGGAAGCACAAGTGTTCACATTGCTTCGCAGAATCGCTTTTGTGCAGAAAACAGTAACACTTGTTCAGAACGAAAGAAAGCACAGAACCCCATATTTTATGTTGCCCTGGAGAGCTTGCAGAGCACTAAGGAAAGGGAGGCAGAGAATTCCCTGCTAGCACCTTCTCTGTGCCTGTTCACATTGCTTTGCAGAATCGCTTTTGTGCAGAAAACAGTAACACTTGTTCAGAACGAAAGAAAGCACAGAGCCCCAGATTTTATGTTGTTCTGGGGAGCTTGCAGAGCACTGGGGAAAGGCAGGCAGAGAATTCCCTGCTAGCACCTTCGCAGTGCCTGGGAAGCACAAGTGTTCACATTGCTTCGCAGAATCGCTTTTGTGCAGAAAACAGTAACACTTGTTCAGAACGAAAGAAAGCACAGAGCCCCAGATTTTATGTTGTCCTGGAGAGCTTGCAGAGCACTGGGGAAAGGCAGGCAGAGAATTCCCTGCTAGCACCTTCTCTGTGCCTGGGAAGCAGAAGTGTTCACATTGCTTCGCAGAATCGCTTTTGTGCAGAAAACAGTAACACTTGTTCAGAACGAAAGAAAGCACAGAGCCCCAGATTTTATGTTGTCCTGGAGAGCTTGCAGAGCACTGGGGAAAGGCAGGCAGAGAATTCCCTGCTAGCACCTTCTCTGTGCCTGGGAAGCAGAAGTGTTCACATTGCTTCACAGAATCGCTTTTGTGCAGAAAACAGTAACACTTGTTCAGAACGAAAGAAAGCACAGAGCCCCAGATTTTATGTTGTCCTGGAGAGCTTGCAGAGCACTGGGGAAAGGCAGGCAGAGAATTCCCTGCTAGCACCTTCTCTGTGCCTGGGAAGCACAAGTGTTCACATTGCTTCGCAGAATCGCTTTTGTGCAGAAAACAGTAACACTTGTTCAGAACGAAAGAAAGCACAGAGCCCCAGATTTTATGTTGTCCTGGAGAGCTTGCAGAGCACTGGGGAAAGGCAGGCAGAGAATTCCCTGCTAGCACCTTCTCTGTGCCTGGGAAGCACAAGTGTTCACATTACTTCGCAGAATCGCTTTTGTGCAGAAAACAGTAACACTTGTTCAGAACGAAAGAAAGCACAGAGCCCCAGATTTGCTGTTGTCCTGGAGAGCTTGCAGAGCACTGGGGAAAGGCAGGCAGAGAATTCCCTGCTAGCACCTTCTCTGTGCCTGGGAAGCAGAAGTGTTCACATTGCTTCGCAGAATCGCTTTTGTGAAGAAAACAGTAACACTTGTTCAGAACGAAAGAAAGCACAGAACCCCAGATTTTATGTTGCCCTGGAGAGCTTGCAGAGCACTAAGGAAAGGCAGGCAGAGAATTCCCTGCTAGCACCTTCTCTGTGCCTGTTCACATTGCTTTGCAGAATCGCTTTTGTGCAGAAAACAGTAACACTTGTTCAGAACGAAAGAAAGCACAGAGCCCCAGATTTTATGTTGTCCTGGAGAGCTTGCAGAGCACTGGGGAAAGGCAGGCAGAGAATTCCCTGCTAGCACCTTCTCTGTGCCTGGGAAACAGAAGTGTTCACATTGCTTCGCAGAATCGCTTTTCTGCAGAAAACAGTAACACTTGTTCAGAACGAAAGAAAGCACAGAGCCCCAGATTTTATGTTGTCCTGGAGAGCTTGCAGAGCACTGGGGAAAGGCAGGCAGAGAATTCCCTGCTAGCACCTTCTCTGTGCCTGGGAAGCACAAGTGTTCATATTGCTTCGCAGAATCGCTTTTGTGCAGAAAACAGTAACACTTGTTCAGAACGAAAGAAAGCACAGAGCCCCAGATTTGCTGTTGTCCTGGAGAGCTTGCAGAGCACTGGGGAAAGGCAGGCAGAGAATTCCCTGCTAGCACCTTCTCTGTGCCTGGGAAGCACAAGTGTTCACATTGCTTCGCAGAATCGCTTTTGTGCAGAAAACAGTAACACTTGTTCAGAACGAAAGAAAGCACAGAGCCCCAGATTTTATGTTGTCCTGGAGAGCTTGCAGAGCACTGGGGAAAGGCAGGCAGAGAATTCCCTGCTAGCACCTTCTCTGTGCCTGGGAAGCAGAAGTGTTCACATTGCTTCGCAGAATCGCTTTTGTGCAGAAAACAGTAACACTTGTTCAGAACGAAAGAAAGCACAGAGCCCCAGATTTTATGTTGTCCTGGAGAGCTTGCAGAGCACTGGGGAAAGGCAGGCAGAGAATTCCCTGCTAGCACCTTCTCTGTGCCTGGGAAGCACAAGTGTTCACATTGCTTCGCAGAATCGCTTTTGTGCAGAAAACAGTAACACTTGTTCAGAACGAAAGAAAGCACAGAGCCCCAGATTTTATGTTGTCCTGGAGAGCTTGCAGAGCACTAAGGAAAGGCAGGCAGAGAATTCCCTGATAGCACCTTCTCTGTGCCTGTTCACATTGCTTCGCAGAATCGCTTTTGTGCAGAAAACAGTAACACTTGTTCAGAACGAAAGAAAGCACAGAGCCCCAGATTTTATGTTGTCCTGGAGAGCTTGCAGAGCACTGGGGAAAGGCAGGCAGAGAATTCCCTGCTAGCACCTTCTCTGTGCCTGGGAAGCACAAGTGTTCACATTGCTTCGCAGAATCGCTTTTGTGCAGAAAACAGTAACACTTGTTCAGAACGAAAGAAAGCACAGAGCCCCAGATTTTATGTTGTCCTGGAGAGCTTGCAGAGCACTGGGGAAAGGCAGGCAGAGAATTCCCTGCTAGCACCTTCTCTGTGCCTGGGAAGCACAAGTGTTCATATTGCTTCGCAGAATCGCTTTTGTGCAGAAAACAGTAACACTTGTTCAGAACGAAAGAAAGCACAGAGCCCCAGATTTGCTGTTGTCCTGGAGAGCTTGCAGAGCACTGGGGAAAGGCAGGCAGAGAATTCCCTGCTAGCACCTTCTCTGTGCCTGGGAAGCACAAGTGTTCACATTGCTTCGCAGAATCGCTTTTGTGCAGAAAACAGTAACACTTGTTCAGAACGAAAGAAAGCACAGAGCCCCAGATTTTATGTTGTCCTGGAGAGCTTGCAGAGCACTGGGGAAAGGCAGGCAGAGAATTCCCTGCTAGCACCTTCTCTGTGCCTGGGAAGCAGAAGTGTTCACATTGCTTCGCAGAATCGCTTTTGTGCAGAAAACAGTAACACTTGTTCAGAACGAAAGAAAGCACAGAGCCCCAGATTTTATGTTGTCCTGGAGAGCTTGCAGAGCACTGGGGAAAGGCAGGCAGAGAATTCCCTGCTAGCACCTTCTCTGTGCCTGGGAAGCACAAGTGTTCACATTGCTTCGCAGAATCGCTTTTGTGCAGAAAACAGTAACACTTGTTCAGAACGAAAGAAAGCACAGAGCCCCAGATTTTATGTTGTCCTGGAGAGCTTGCAGAGCACTAAGGAAAGGCAGGCAGAGAATTCCCTGATAGCACCTTCTCTGTGCCTGTTCACATTGCTTCGCAGAATCGCTTTTGTGCAGAAAACAGTAACACTTGTTCAGAACGAAAGAAAGCACAGAGCCCCAGATTTTATGTTGTCCTGGAGAGCTTGCAGAGCACTGGGGAAAGGCAGGCAGAGAATTCCCTGCTAGCACCTTCTCTGTGCCTGGGAAGCACAAGTGTTCACATTGCTTCGCAGAATCGCTTTTGTGCAGAAAACAGTAACACTTGTTCAGAACGAAAGAAAGCACAGAGCCCCAGATTTTATGTTGTCCTGGAGAGCTTGCAGAGCACTGGGGAAAGGCAGGCAGAGAATTCCCTGCTAGCACCTTCTCTGTGCCTGGGAAGCAGAAGTGTTCACATTGCTTCGCAGAATCGCTTTTGTGCAGAAAACAGTAACACTTGTTCAGAACGAAAGAAAGCACAGAGCCCCAGATTTGCTGTTGTCCTGGAGAGCTTGCAGAGCACTGGGGAAAGGCAGGCAGAGAATTCCCTGCTAGCACCTTCTCTGTGCCTGGGAAGCAGAAGTGTTCACATTGCTTCGCAGAATCGCTTTTGTGCAGAAAACAGTAACACTTGTTCAGAACGAAAGAAAGCACAGAGCCCCAGATTTTATGTTGTCCTGGAGAGCTTGCAGAGCACTGGGGAAAGGCAGGCAGAGAATTCCCTGCTAGCACCTTCTCTGTGCCTGGGAAGCACAAGTGTTCATATTGCTTCGCAGAATCGCTTTTCTGCAGAAAACAGTAACACTTGTTCAGAATGAAAGAAAGCACAGAACCCCAGATTTTATGTTGTCCTGGAGAGATTGCAGAGCACTGAGGAAACGCAGGCAGAGAATTCCCTGCTAGCACCTTCTCTGTGCCTGGGAAGCACAAGTGTTCACATTGCTTCGCAGAATCGCTTTTGTGCAGAAAACAGTAACACTTGTTCAGAACGAAAGAAAGCACAGAGCCCCAGATTTTATGTTGTCCTGGAGAGCTTGCAGAGCACTGGGGAAAGGCAGGCAGAGAATTCCCTGCTAGCACCTTCTCTGTGCCTGGGAAGCAGAAGTGTTCACATTGCTTTGCAGAATCGCTTTTGTGCAGAAAACAGTAACACTTGTTCAGAACGAAAGAAAGCACAGAGCCCCAGATTTTATGTTGTCCTGGAGAGCTTGCAGAGCACTGGGGAAAGGCAGGCAGAGAATTCCCTGCTAGCACCTTCTCTGTGCCTGGGAAGCAGAAGTGTTCACATTGCTTCGCAGAATCGCTTTTGTGCAGAAAACAGTAACACTTGTTCAGAACGAAAGAAAGCACAGAGCCCCAGATTTTATGTTGTCCTGGAGAGCTTGCAGAGCACTGGGGAAAGGCAGGCAGAGAATTCCCTGCTAGCACCTTCTCTGTGCCTGGGAAGCAGAAGTGTTCACATTGCTTCGCAGAATCGCTTTTGTGCAGAAAACAGTAACACTTGTTCAGAACGAAAGAAAGCACAGAGCCCCAGATTTTATGTTGTCCTGGAGAGCTTGCAGAGCACTGGGGAAAAGCAGGCAGAGAATTCCCTGCTAGCACGTTCTCTGTGCCTGGGAAACAGAAGTGTTCACATTGCTTCGCAGAATCGCTTTTGTGCAGAAAACAGTAACACTTGTTCAGAACGAAAGAAAGCACAGAGCCCCAGATTTTATGTTGTCCTGGAGAGCTTGCAGAGCACTGGGGAAAGGCAGGCAGAGAATTCCCTGCTAGCACCTTCTATGTGACTGGGAAGCAGAAGTGTTCACATTGCTTCGCAGAATCACTTTTCTGCAGAAAACAGTAACACTTGTTCAGAACGAAAGAAAGCACAGAGCCCCAGATTTTATGTTGTCCTGGAGAGCTTGCAGAGCACTGGGGAAAGGCAGGCAGAGAATTCCCTGCTAGCACCTTCTCTGTGCCTGGGAAGCACAAGTGTTCATATTGCTTCGCAGAATCGCTTTTCTGCAGAAAACAGTAACACTTGTTCAGAACGAAAGAAAGCACAGAGCCCCAGATTTTATGTTGTCCTGGAGAGCTTGCAGAGCACTGGGGAAAGGCAGGCAGAGAATTCCCTGCTAGCACCTTCTCTGTGCCTGGGAAGCACAAGTGTTCACATTGCTTTGCAGAATCGCTTTTGTGCAGAAAACAGTAACACTTGTTCAGAACGAAAGAAAGCACAGAGCCCCAGATTTTATGTTGTCCTGGAGAGCTTGCAGAGCACTGGGGAAAGGCAGGCAGAGAATTCCCTGCTAGCACCTTCTCTGTGCCTGGGAAGCACAAGTGTTCACATTGCTTCGCAGAATCACTTTTGTGCAGAAAACAGTAACACTTGTTCAGAACGAAAGAAAGCACAGAGCCCCAGATTTTATGTTGTCCTGGAGAGCTTGCAGAGCACTGGGGAAAGGCAGGCAGAGAATTCCCTGCTAGCACCTTCTCTGTGCCTGTTCACATTGCTTTGCAGAATCGCTTTTGTGCAGAAAACAGTAACACTTGTTCAGAACGAAAGAAAGCACAGAGCCCCAGATTTGCTGTTGTCCTGGAGAGCTTGCAGAGCACTGGGGAAAGGCAGGCAGAGAATTCCCTGCTAGCACCTTCTCTGTGCCTGGGAAGCACAAGTGTTCACATTGCTTCGCAGAATCGCTTTTGTGCAGAAAACAGTAACACTTGTTCAGAACGAAAGAAAGCACAGAGCCCCAGATTTTATGTTGTCCTGGAGAGCTTGCAGAGCACTGGGGAAAGGCAGGCAGAGAATTCCCTGCTAGCACCTTCTCTGTGCCTGGGAAGCACAAGTGTTCACATTGCTTCGCAGAATCGCTTTTGTGCAGAAAACAGTAACACTTGTTCAGAACGAAAGAAAGCACAGAGCCCCAGATTTTATGTTGTCCTGGAGAGCTTGCAGAGCACTGGGGAAAGGCAGGCAGAGAATTCCCTGCTAGCACCTTCTCTGTGCCTGTTCACATTGCTTCGCAGAATCGCTTTTGTGCAGAAAACAGTAACACTTGTTCAGAATGAAAGAAAGCACAGAGCCCCAGATTTTATGTTGTCCTGGAGAGCTTGCAGAGCACTGGGGAAAGGCAGGCAGAGAATTCCCTGCTAGCACCTTCTCTGTGCCTGGGAAGCACAAGTGTTCATATTGCTTCGCAGAATCGCTTTTCTGCAGAAAACAGTAACACTTGTTCAGAATGAAAGAAAGCACAGAACCCCAGATTTTATGTTGTCCTGGAGAGATTGCAGAGCACTGAGGAAACGCAGGCAGAGAATTCCCTGCTAGCACCTTCTCTGTGCCTGGGAAGCAGAAGTGTTCACATTGCTTCGCAGAATCGCTTTTGTGCAGAAAACAGTAACACTTGTTCAGAACGAAAGAAAGCACAGAGCCCCAGATTTTATGTTGTCCTGGAGAGCTTGCAGAGCACTGGGGAAAGGCAGGCAGAGAATTCCCTGCTAGCACCTTCTCTGTGCCTGGGAAGCAGAAGTGTTCACATTGCTTCGCAGAATCGCTTTTGTACAGAAAACAGTAACACTTGTTCAGAACGAAAGAAAGCACAGAACCCCAGATTTTATGTTGCCCTGGAGAGCTTGCAGAGCACTAAGGAAAGGCAGACAGAGAATTCCCTGCTAGCACCTTCTCTGTGCCTGTTCACATTGCTTTGCAGAATCGCTTTTGTGCAGAAAACAGTAACACTTGTTCAGAACGAAAGAAAGCACAGAGCCCCAGATTTTATGTTGTCCTGGAGAGCTTGCAGAGCACTGGGGAAAGGCAGGCAGAGAATTCCCTGCTAGCACCTTCTCTGTGCCTGGGAAGCACAAGTGTTCACATTACTTCGCAGAATCGCTTTTGTGCAGAAAACAGTAACACTGGTTCAGAATGAAAGAAAGCACAGAGCCCCAGATTTGCTGTTGTCCTGGAGAGCTTGCAGAGCACTGGGGAAAGGCAGGCAGAGAATTCCCTGCTAGCACCTTCTCTGTGCCTGGGAAGCAGAAGTGTTCACATTGCTTCGCAGAATCGCTTTTGTGCAGAAAACAGTAACACTTGTTCAGAACGAAAGAAAGCACAGAGCCCCAGATTTTATGTTGTCCTGGAGAGCTTGCAGAGCACTGGGGAAAGGCAGGCAGAGAATTCCCTGCTAGCACCTTCTCTGTGCCTGGGAAGCACAAGTGTTCACATTGCTTCGCAGAATCGCTTTTGTGCAGAAAACAGTAACACTTGTTCAGAACGAAAGAAAGCACAGAGCCCCAGATTTTATGTTGTCCTGGAGAGCTTGCAGAGCACTGGGGAAAGGCAGGCAGAGAATTCCCTGCTAGCACCTTCTCTGTGCCTGGGAAGCACAAGTGTTCATATTGCTTCGCAGAATCGCTTTTGTGCAGAAAACAGTAACACTTGTTCAGAACGAAAGAAAGCACAGAGCCCCAGATTTTATGTTGTCCTGGAGAGATTGCAGAGCACTGAGGAAACGCAGGCAGAGAATTCCCTGCTAGCACCTTCTCTGTGCCTGGGAAGCACAAGTGTTCACATTGCTTCGCAGAATCGCTTTTGTGCAGAAAACAGTAACACTTGTTCAGAACGAAAGAAAGCACAGAGCCCCAGATTTTATGTTGTCCTGGAGAGCTTGCAGAGCACTGGGGAAAGGCAGGCAGAGAATTCCCTGCTAGCACCTTCTCTGTGCCTGGGAAGCACAAGTGTTCACATTGCTTCGCAGAATCGCTTTTGTGCAGAAAACAGTAACACTTGTTCAGAACGAAAGAAAGCACAGAGCCCCAGATTTTATGTTGTCCTGGAGAGCTTGCAGAGCACTGGGGAAAGGCAGGCAGAGAATTCCCTGCTAGCACCTTCTCTGTGCCTGTGAAGCACAAGTGTTCACATTGCTTCGCAGAATCGCTTTTGTGCAGAAAACAGTAACACTTGTTCAGAACGAAAGAAAGCACAAAACCCCAGATTTTATGTTGTCCTGGAGAGATTGCAGAGCACTGAGGAAACGCAGGCAGAGAATTCCCTGCTAGCACCTTCTCTGTGCCTGGGAAGCACAAGTGTTCACATTGCTTCGCAGAATCGCTTTTGTGCAGAAAACAGTAACACTTGTTCAGAACGAAAGAAAGCACAGAGCCCCAGATTTTATGTTGTCCTGGAGAGCTTGCAGAGCACTGGGGAAAGGCAGGCAGAGAATTCCCTGCTAGCACCTTCTCTGTGCCTGGGAAGCAGAAGTGTTCACATTGCTTTGCAGAATCGCTTTTGTGCAGAAAACAGTAACACTTGTTCAGAACGAAAGAAAGCACAGAGCCCCAGATTTTATGTTGTCCTGGAGAGCTTGCAGAGCACTGGGGAAAGGCAGGCAGAGAATTCCCTGCTAGCACCTTCTCTGTGCCTGGGAAGCAGAAGTGTTCACATTGCTTCGCAGAATCGCTTTTGTGCAGAAAACAGTAACACTTGTTCAGAACGAAAGAAAGCACAGAGCCCCAGATTTTATGTTGTCCTGGAGAGCTTGCAGAGCACTGGGGAAAGGCAGGCAGAGAATTCCCTGCTAGCACCTTCTCTGTGCCTGGGAAGCACAAGTGTTCACATTGCTTCGCAGAATCGCTTTTGTGCAGAAAACAGTAACACTTGTTCAGAACGAAAGAAAGCACAGAGCCCCAGATTTTATGTTGTCCTGGAGAGCTTGCAGAGCACTGGGGAAAGGCAGGCAGAAAATTCCCTGCTAGCACCTTCTCTGTGCCTGGGAAGCACAAGTGTTCACATTGCTTCGCAGAATCGCTTTTGTGCAGAAAACAGTAACACTTGTTCAGAACGAAAGAAAGCACAGAGCCCCAGATTTGCTGTTGTCCTGGAGAGCTTGCAGAGCACTGGGGAAAGGCAGGCAGAGAATTCCCTGCTAGCACCTTCTCTGTGCCTGGGAAGCAGAAGTGTTCACATTGCTTCGCAGAATCGCTTTTGTGCAGAAAACAGTAACACTTGTTCAGAACGAAAGAAAGCACAGAGCCCCAGATTTTATGTTGTCCTGGAGAGCTTGCAGAGCACTGGGGAAAGGCAGGCAGAGAATTCCCTGCTAGCACCTTCTCTGTGCCTGGGAAGCACAAGTGTTCACATTGCTTCGCAGAATCGCTTTTGTGCAGAAAACAGTAACACTTGTTCAGAACGAAAGAAAGCACAGAGCCCCAGATTTTATGTTGTCCTGGAGAGCTTGCAGAGCACTGGGGAAAGGCAGGCAGAAAATTCCCTGCTAGCACCTTCTCTGTGCCTGGGAAGCACAAGTGTTCACATTGCTTCGCAGAATCGCTTTTGTGCAGAAAACAGTAACACTTGTTCAGAACGAAAGAAAGCACAGAGCCCCAGATTTTATGTTGTCCTGGAGAGCTTGCAGAGCACTGGGGAAAGGCAGGCAGAGAATTCCCTGCTAGCACCTTCTCTGTGCCTGTTCACATTGCTTCGCAGAATCGCTTTTGTGCAGAAAACAGTAACACTTGTTCAGAACGAAAGAAAGCACAGAGCCCCAGATTTTATGTTGTCCTGGAGAGCCTGCAGAGCACTGGGGAAAGGCAGGCAGAGAATTCCCTGCTAGCACCTTCTCTGTGCCTGGGAAGCACAAGTGTTCACATTACTTCGCAGAATCGCTTTTGTGCAGAAAACAGTAACACTTGTTCAGAACGAAAGAAAGCACAGAGCCCCAGATTTGCTGTTGTCCTGGAGAGCTTGCAGAGCACTGGGGAAAGGCAGACAGAGAATTCCCTGCTAGCACCTTCTCTGTGCCTGGGAAGCAGAAGTGTTCACATTGCTTCGCAGAATCGCTTTTGTGCAGAAAACAGTAACACTTGTTCAGAACGAAAGAAAGCACAGAGCCCCAGATTTTATGTTGTCCTGGAGAGCTTGCAGAGCACTGGGGAAAGGCAGGCAGAGAATTCCCTGCTAGCACCTTCTCTGTGCCTGTTCACATTGCTTTGCAGAATCGCTTTTGTGCAGAAAACAGTAACACTTGTTCAGAACGAAAGAAAGCACAGAGCCCCAGATTTTATGTTGTCCTGGAGAGCTTGCAGAGCACTGGGGAAAGGCAGGCAGAGAATTCCCTGCTAGCACCTTCTCTGTGCCTGGGAAGCACAAGTGTTCACATTGCTTCGCAGAATCGCTTTTCTGCAGAAAACAGTAACACTTGTTCAGAACGAAAGAAAGCACAGAGCCCCAGATTTTATGTTGTCCTGGAGAGCTTGCAGAGCACTGGGGAAAGGCAGGCAGAGAATTCCCTGCTAGCACCTTCTCTGTGCCTGGGAAGCACAAGTGTTCACATTGCTTCGCAGAATCGCTTTTGTGCAGAAAACAGTAACACTTGTTCAGAACGAAAGAAAGCACAGAGCCCCAGATTTTATGTTGTCCTGGAGAGCTTGCAGAGCACTGGGGAAAGGCAGGCAGAGAATTCCCTGCTAGCACCTTCTCTGTGCCTGGGAAGCAGAAGTGTTCACATTGCTTCGCAGAATCGCTTTTGTGCAGAAAACAGTAACACTTGTTCAGAACGAAAGAAAGCACAGAGCCCCAGATTTTATGTTGTCCTGGAGAGCTTGCAGAGCACTGGGGAAAGGCAGGCAGAGAATTCCCTGCTAGTACCTTCTCTGTGCCTGGGAAGCAGAAGTGTTCACATTGCTTCGCAGAATCGCTTTTGTGCAGAAAACAGTAACACTTGTTCAGAACGAAAGAAAGCACAGAGCCCCAGATTTGCTGTTGTCCTGGAGAGCTTGCAGAGCACTGGGGAAAGGCAGGCAGAGAATTCCCTGCTAGCACCTTCTCTGTGCCTGTTCACATTGCTTCGCAGAATCGCTTTTGTGCAGAAAACAGTAACACTTGTTCAGAACGAAAGAAAGCACAGAGCCCCAGATTTTATGTTGTCCTGGAGAGCTTGCAGAGCACTGGGGAAAGGCAGGCAGAGAATTCCCTGCTAGCACCTTCTCTGTGCCTGGGAAGCAGAAGTGTTCACATTACTTCGCAGAATCGCTTTTGTGCAGAAAACAGTAACACTTGTTCAGAACGAAAGAAAGCACAGAGCCCCAGATTTTATGTTGTCCTGGAGAGCTTGCAGAGCACTGGGGAAAGGCAGGCAGAGAATTCCCTGCTAGCACCTTCTCTGTGCCTGGGAAGCAGAAGTGTTCACATTGCTTCACAGAATCGCTTTTGTGCAGAAAACAGTAACACTTGTTCAGAACGAAAGAAAGCACAGAGCCCCAGATTTTATGTTGTCCTGGAGAGCTTGCAGAGCACTGGGGAAAGGCAGGCAGAGAATTCCCTGCTAGCACCTTCTCTGTGCCTGGGAAGCACAAGTGTTCATATTGCTTCGCAGAATCGCTTTTCTGCAGAAAACAGTAACACTTGTTCAGAATGAAAGAAAGCACAGAACCCCAGATTTTATGTTGTCCTGGAGAGCTTGCAGAGCACTGGGGAAAGGCAGGCAGAGAATTCCCTGCTAGCACCTTCTCTGTGCCTGGGAAGCACAAGTGTTCACATTGCTTCGCAGAATCGCTTTTGTGCAGAAAACAGTAACACTTGTTCAGAACGAAAGAAAGCACAGAGCCCCAGATTTTATGTTGTCCTGGAGAGCTTGCAGAGCACTGGGGAAAGGCAGGCAGAGAATTCCCTGCTAGCACCTTCTCTGTGCCTGGGAAGCACAAGTGTTCACATTGCTTCGCAGAATCGCTTTTGTGCAGAAAACAGTAACACTTGTTCAGAACGAAAGAAAGCACAGAGCCCCAGATTTTATGTTGTCCTGGAGAGCTTGCAGAGCACTGGGGAAAGGCAGGCAGAGAATTCCCTGCTAGCACCTTCTCTGTGCCTGGGAAGCACAAGTGTTCACATTGCTTCGCAGAATCGCTTTTGTGCAGAAAACAGTAACACTTGTTCAGAACGAAAGAAAGCACAGAACCCCAGATTTTATGTTGCCCTGGAGAGCTTGCAGAGCACTAAGGAAAGGGAGGCAGAGAATTCCCTGCTAGCACCTTCTCTGTGCCTGTTCACATTGCTTTGCAGAATCGCTTTTGTGCAGAAAACAGTAACACTTGTTCAGAACGAAAGAAAGCACAGAGCCCCAGATTTTATGTTGTTCTGGGGAGCTTGCAGAGCACTGGGGAAAGGCAGGCAGAGAATTCCCTGCTAGCACCTTCGCAGTGCCTGGGAAGCACAAGTGTTCACATTGCTTCGCAGAATCGCTTTTGTGCAGAAAACAGTAACACTTGTTCAGAACGAAAGAAAGCACAGAGCCCCAGATTTTATGTTGTCCTGGAGAGCTTGCAGAGCACTGGGGAAAGGCAGGCAGAGAATTCCCTGCTAGCACCTTCTCTGTGCCTGGGAAGCAGAAGTGTTCACATTGCTTCGCAGAATCGCTTTTGTGCAGAAAACAGTAACACTTGTTCAGAACGAAAGAAAGCACAGAGCCCCAGATTTTATGTTGTCCTGGAGAGCTTGCAGAGCACTGGGGAAAGGCAGGCAGAGAATTCCCTGCTAGCACCTTCTCTGTGCCTGGGAAGCAGAAGTGTTCACATTGCTTCACAGAATCGCTTTTGTGCAGAAAACAGTAACACTTGTTCAGAACGAAAGAAAGCACAGAGCCCCAGATTTTATGTTGTCCTGGAGAGCTTGCAGAGCACTGGGGAAAGGCAGGCAGAGAATTCCCTGCTAGCACCTTCTCTGTGCCTGGGAAGCACAAGTGTTCACATTGCTTCGCAGAATCGCTTTTGTGCAGAAAACAGTAACACTTGTTCAGAACGAAAGAAAGCACAGAGCCCCAGATTTTATGTTGTCCTGGAGAGCTTGCAGAGCACTGGGGAAAGGCAGGCAGAGAATTCCCTGCTAGCACCTTCTCTGTGCCTGGGAAGCACAAGTGTTCACATTACTTCGCAGAATCGCTTTTGTGCAGAAAACAGTAACACTTGTTCAGAACGAAAGAAAGCACAGAGCCCCAGATTTTATGTTGTCCTGGAGAGCTTGCAGAGCACTGGGGAAAGGCAGGCAGAGAATTCCCTGCTAGCACCTTCTCTGTGCCTGGGAAGCAGAAGTGTTCACATTGCTTCGCAGAATCGCTTTTGTGAAGAAAACAGTAACACTTGTTCAGAACGAAAGAAAGCACAGAACCCCAGATTTTATGTTGCCCTGGAGAGCTTGCAGAGCACTAAGGAAAGGCAGGCAGAGAATTCCCTGCTAGCACCTTCTCTGTGCCTGTTCACATTGCTTTGCAGAATCGCTTTTGTGCAGAAAACAGTAACACTTGTTCAGAACGAAAGAAAGCACAGAGCCCCAGATTTTATGTTGTCCTGGAGAGCTTGCAGAGCACTGGGGAAAGGCAGGCAGAGAATTCCCTGCTAGCACCTTCTCTGTGCCTGGGAAACAGAAGTGTTCACATTGCTTCGCAGAATCGCTTTTCTGCAGAAAACAGTAACACTTGTTCAGAACGAAAGAAAGCACAGAGCCCCAGATTTTATGTTGTCCTGGAGAGCTTGCAGAGCACTGGGGAAAGGCAGGCAGAGAATTCCCTGCTAGCACCTTCTCTGTGCCTGGGAAGCACAAGTGTTCATATTGCTTCGCAGAATCGCTTTTGTGCAGAAAACAGTAACACTTGTTCAGAACGAAAGAAAGCACAGAGCCCCAGATTTGCTGTTGTCCTGGAGAGCTTGCAGAGCACTGGGGAAAGGCAGGCAGAGAATTCCCTGCTAGCACCTTCTCTGTGCCTGGGAAGCACAAGTGTTCACATTGCTTCGCAGAATCGCTTTTGTGCAGAAAACAGTAACACTTGTTCAGAACGAAAGAAAGCACAGAGCCCCAGATTTTATGTTGTCCTGGAGAGCTTGCAGAGCACTGGGGAAAGGCAGGCAGAGAATTCCCTGCTAGCACCTTCTCTGTGCCTGGGAAGCAGAAGTGTTCACATTGCTTCGCAGAATCGCTTTTCTGCAGAAAACAGTAACACTTGTTCAGAACGAAAGAAAGCACAGAGCCCCAGATTTTATGTTGTCCTGGAGAGCTTGCAGAGCACTGGGGAAAGGCAGGCAGAGAATTCCCTGCTAGCACCTTCTCTGTGCCTGGGAAGCAGAAGTGTTCACATTGCTTCGCAGAATCGCTTTTGTGCAGAAAACAGTAACACTTGTTCAGAACGAAAGAAAGCACAGAGCCCCAGATTTTATGTTGTCCTGGAGAGCTTGCAGAGCACTGGGGAAAGGCAGGCAGAGAATTCCCTGCTAGCACCTTCTCTGTGCCTGGGAAGCACAAGTGTTCACATTGCTTCGCAGAATCGCTTTTGTGCAGAAAACAGTAACACTTGTTCAGAACGAAAGAAAGCACAGAGCCCCAGATTTTATGTTGTCCTGGAGAGCTTGCAGAGCACTGGGGAAAGGCAGGCAGAGAATTCCCTGCTAGCACCTTCTCTGTGCCTGGGAAGCACAAGTGTTCACATTGCTTCGCAGAATCGCTTTTGTGCAGAAAACAGTAACACTTGTTCAGAACGAAAGAAAGCACAGAGCCCCAGATTTTATGTTGTCCTGGAGAGCTTGCAGAGCACTGGGGAAAGGCAGGCAGAGAATTCCCTGCTAGCACCTTCTCTGTGCCTGGGAAGCACAAGTGTTCACATTGCTTCGCAGAATCGCTTTTGTGCAGAAAACAGTAACACTTGTTCAGAACGAAAGAAAGCACAGAACCCCAGATTTTATGTTGTCTTGGAGAGCTTGCAGAGCACTGAGGAAGGCAGGCAGAGAATTCCCTGCTAGCACCTTCTCTGTGCCTGTTCACATTGCTTCGCAGAATCGCTTTTGTGCAGAAAACAGTAACACTTGTTCAGAACGAAAGAAAGCACAGAGCCCCAGATTTTATGTTGTCCTGGAGAGCTTGCACAGCACTGGGGAAAGGCAGGCAGAGAATTCCCTGCTAGCACCTTCTCTGTGCCTGGGAAGCAAAAGTGTTCACATTGCTTCGCAGAATCGCTTTTCTGCAGAAAACAGTAACACTTGTTCAGAACGAAAGAAAGCACAGAGCCCCAGATTTGCTGTTGTCCTGGAGAGCTTGCAGAGCACTGGGGAAAGGCAGGCAGAGAATTCCCTGCTAGCACCTTCTCTGTGCCTGGGAAGCAGAAGTGTTCACATTGCTTTGCAGAATCGCTTTTGTGCAGAAAACAGTAACACTTGTTCAGAATGAAAGAAAGCACAGAGCCCCAGATTTTATGTTGTCCTGGAGAGCTTGCAGAGCACTGGGGAAAGGCAGGCAGAGAATTCCCTGCTAGCACCTTCTCTGTGCCTGGGAAGCAGAAGTGTTCACATTGCTTCGCAGAATCGCTTTTGTGCAGAAAACAGTAACACTTGTTCAGAACGAAAGAAAGCACAGAGCCCCAGATTTTATGTTGTCCTGGAGAGCTTGCAGAGCACTGGGGAAAGGCAGGCAGAGAATTCCCTGCTAGCACCTTCTCTGTGCCTGGGAAGCACAAGTGTTCATATTGCTTCGCAGAATCGCTTTTGTGCAGAAAACAGTAACACTTGTTCAGAACGAAAGAAAGCACAGAGCCCCAGATTTTATGTTGTCCTGGAGAGCTTGCAGAGCACTGGGGAAAGGCAGGCAGAGAATTCCCTGCTAGCACCTTCTCTGTGCCTGGGAAGCACAAGTGTTCATATTGCTTCGCAGAATCGCTTTTGTGCAGAAAACAGTAACACTTGTTCAGAACGAAAGAAAGCACAGAGCCCCAGATTTTATGTTGTCCTGGAGAGCTTGCAGAGCACTGGGGAAAGGCAGGCAGAGAATTCCCTGCTAGCACCTTCTCTGTGCCTGTTCACATTGCTTTGCAGAATCGCTTTTGTGCAGAAAACAGTAACACTTGTTCAGAACGAAAGAAAGCACAGAGCCCCAGATTTGCTGTTGTCCTGGAGAGCTTGCAGAGCACTGGGGAAAGGCAGGCAGAGAATTCCCTGCTAGCACCTTCTCTGTGCCTGGGAAGCACAAGTGTTCACATTGCTTCGCAGAATCGCTTTTGTGCAGAAAACAGTAACACTTGTTCAGAATGAAAGAAAGCACAGAACCCCAGATTTTATGTTGTCCTGGAGAGCTTGCAGAGCACTAAGGAAAGGCAGGCAGAGAATTCCCTGATAGCACCTTCTCTGTGCCTGTTCACATTGCTTCGCAGAATCGCTTTTGTGCAGAAAACAGTAACACTTGTTCAGAACGAAAGAAAGCACAGAGCCCCAGATTTTATGTTGTCCTGGAGAGCTTGCAGAGCACTGGGGAAAGGCAGGCAGAGAATTCCCTGCTAGCACCTTCTCTGTGCCTGGGAAGCACAAGTGTTCATATTGCTTCGCAGAATCGCTTTTTCTGCAGAAAACAGTAACACTTGTTCAGAATGAAAGAAAGCACAGAACCCCAGATTTTATGTTGTCCTGGAGAGATTGCAGAGCACTGAGGAAACGCAGGCAGAGAATTCCCTGCTAGCACCTTCTCTGTGCCTGTTCACATTGCTTTGCAGAATCGCTTTTGTGCAGAAAACAGTAACACTTGTTCAGAACGAAAGAAAGCACAGAGCCCCAGATTTTATGTTGTCCTGGAGAGCTTGCAGAGCACTGGGGAAAGGCAGGCAGAGAATTCCCTGCTAGCACCTTCTCTGTGCCTGGGAAGCACAAGTGTTCACATTGCTTCGCAGAATCGCTTTTGTGCAGAAAACAGTAACACTTGTTCAGAACGAAAGAAAGCACAGAGCCCCAGATTTTATGTTGTCCTGGAGAGCTTGCAGAGCACTGGGGAAAGGCAGGCAGAGAATTCCCTGCTAGCACCTTCTCTGTGCCTGGGAAGCACAAGTGTTCACATTGCTTCGCAGAATCGCTTTTGTGCAGAAAACAGTAACACTTGTTCAGAACGAAAGAAAGCACAGAGCCCCAGATTTTATGTTGTCCTGGAGAGCTTGCAGAGCACTGGGGAAAGGCAGGCAGAGAATTCCCTGCTAGCACCTTCTCTGTGCCTGGGAAGCACAAGTGTTCACATTGCTTCGCAGAATCGCTTTTCTGCAGAAAACAGTAACACTTGTTCAGAACGAAAGAAAGCACAGAGCCCCAGATTTGCTGTTGTCCTGGAGAGCTTGCAGAGCACTGGGGAAAGGCAGGCAGAGAATTCCCTGCTAGCACCTTCTCTGTGCCTGGGAAGCACAAGTGTTCACATTGCTTCGCAGAATCGCTTTTGTGCAGAAAACAGTAACACTTGTTCAGAACGAAAGAAAGCACAGAGCCCCAGATTTTATGTTGTCCTGGAGAGCTTGCAGAGCACTGGGGAAAGGCAGGCAGAGAATTCCCTGCTAGCACCTTCTCTGTGCCTGGGAAGCAGAAGTGTTCACATTGCTTCGCAGAATCGCTTTTGTGCAGAAAACAGTAACACTTGTTCAGAACGAAAGAAAGCACAGAGCCCCAGATTTTATGTTGTCCTGGAGAGCTTGCAGAGCACTGGGGAAAGGCAGGCAGAGAATTCCCTGCTAGCACCTTCTCTGTGCCTGGGAAGCAGAAGTGTTCACATTGCTTCGCAGAATCGCTTTTGTGCAGAAAACAGTAACACTTGTTCAGAACGAAAGAAAGCACAGAGCCCCAGATTTTATGTTGTCCTGGAGAGCTTGCAGAGCACTGAGGAAAGGCAGGCAGAGAATTCCCTGCTAGCACCTTCTCTGTGCCTGTTCACATTGCTTTGCAGAATCGCTTTTGTGCAGAAAACAGTAACACTTGTTCAGAACGAAAGAAAGCACAGAGCCCCAGATTTTATGTTGTCCTGGAGAGCTTGCAGAGCACTGGGGAAAGGCAGGCAGAGAATTCCCTGCTAGCACCTTCTCTGTGCCTGGGAAGCAGAAGTGTTCACAGTGCTTCGCAGAATCGCTTTTCTGCAGAAAACAGTAACACTTGTTCAGAACGAAAGAAAGCACAGAGCCCCAGATTTTATGTTGTCCTGGAGAGCTTGCAGAGCACTGGGGAAAGGCAGGCAGAGAATTCCCTGCTAGCACCTTCTCTGTGCCTGGGAAGCAGAAGTGTTCACATTGCTTCGCAGAATCGCTTTTCTGCAGAAAACAGTAACACTTGTTCAGAACGAAAGAAAGCACAGAGCCCCAGATTTATGTTGTCCTGGAGAGCTTGCAGAGCACTGGGGAAAGGCAGGCAGAGAATTCCCTGCTAGCACCTTCTCTGTGCCTGTTCACATTGCTTCGCAGAATCGCTTTTGTGCAGAAAACAGTAACACTTGTTCAGAACGAAAGAAAGCACAGAGCCCCAGATTTTATGTTGTCCTGGAGAGCTTGCAGAGCACTGGGGAAAGGCAGGCAGAGAATTCCCTGCTAGCACCTTCTCTGTGCCTGGGAAGCACAAGTGTTCACATTGCTTCGCAGAATCGCTTTTGTGCAGAAAACAGTAACACTTGTTCAGAACGAAAGAAAGCACAGAACCCCAGATTTTATGTTGTCTTGAGAGCTTGCAGAGCACTGAGGAAGGCAGGCAGAGAATTCCCTGCTAGCACCTTCTCTGTGCCTGTTCACATTGCTTCGCAGAATCGCTTTTGTGCAGAAAACAGTAACACTTGTTCAGAACGAAAGAAAGCACAGAGCCCCAGATTTTATGTTGTCCTGGAGAGCTTGCACAGCACTGGGGAAAGGCAGGCAGAGAATTCCCTGCTAGCACCTTCTCTGTGCCTGGGAAGCACAAGTGTTCACATTGCTTCGCAGAATCGCTTTTCTGCAGAAAACAGTAACACTTGTTCAGAACGAAAGAAAGCACAGAGCCCCAGATTTGCTGTTGTCCTGGAGAGCTTGCAGAGCACTGGGGAAAGGCAGGCAGAGAATTCCCTGCTAGCACCTTCTCTGTGCCTGGGAAGCACAAGTGTTCACATTGCTTCGCAGAATCGCTTTTGTGCAGAAAACAGTAACACTTGTTCAGAATGAAAGAAAGCACAGAGCCCCAGATTTTATGTTGTCCTGGAGAGCTTGCAGAGCACTGGGGAAAGGCAGGCAGAGAATTCCCTGCTAGCACCTTCTCTGTGCCTGGGAAGCAGAAGTGTTCACATTGCTTCGCAGAATCGCTTTTGTGCAGAAAACAGTAACACTTGTTCAGAACGAAAGAAAGCACAGAGCCCCAGATTTTATGTTGTCCTGGAGAGCTTGCAGAGCACTGGGGAAAGGCAGGCAGAGAATTCCCTGCTAGCACCTTCTCTGTGCCTGGGAAGCACAAGTGTTCATATTGCTTCGCAGAATCGCTTTTGTGCAGAAAACAGTAACACTTGTTCAGAACGAAAGAAAGCACAGAGCCCCAGATTTTATGTTGTCCTGGAGAGCTTGCAGAGCACTGGGGAAAGGCAGGCAGAGAATTCCCTGCTAGCACCTTCTCTGTGCCTGGGAAGCACAAGTGTTCATATTGCTTCGCAGAATCGCTTTTGTGCAGAAAACAGTAACACTTGTTCAGAACGAAAGAAAGCACAGAGCCCCAGATTTTATGTTGTCCTGGAGAGCTTGCAGAGCACTGGGGAAAGGCAGGCAGAGAATTCCCTGCTAGCACCTTCTCTGTGCCTGTTCACATTGCTTCGCAGAATCGCTTTTGTGCAGAAAACAGTAACACTTGTTCAGAACGAAAGAAAGCACAGAGCCCCAGATTTGCTGTTGTCCTGGAGAGCTTGCAGAGCACTGGGGAAAGGCAGGCAGAGAATTCCCTGCTAGCACCTTCTCTGTGCCTGGGAAGCACAAGTGTTCACATTGCTTCGCAGAATCGCTTTTGTGCAGAAAACAGTAACACTTGTTCAGAATGAAAGAAAGCACAGAACCCCAGATTTTATGTTGTCCTGGAGAGCTTGCAGAGCACTAAGGAAAGGCAGGCAGAGAATTCCCTGATAGCACCTTCTCTGTGCCTGTTCACATTGCTTCGCAGAATCGCTTTTGTGCAGAAAACAGTAACACTTGTTCAGAACGAAAGAAAGCACAGAGCCCCAGATTTTATGTTGTCCTGGAGAGCTTGCAGAGCACTGGGGAAAGGCAGGCAGAGAATTCCCTGCTAGCACCTTCTCTGTGCCTGGGAAGCACAAGTGTTCATATTGCTTCGCAGAATCGCTTTTTCTGCAGAAAACAGTAACACTTGTTCAGAACGAAAGAAAGCACAGAGCCCCAGATTTTATGTTGTCCTGGAGAGCTTGCAGAGCACTGGGGAAAGGCAGGCAGAGAATTCCCTGCTAGCACCTTCTCTGTGCCTGGGAAGCAGAAGTGTTCACATTGCTTCGCAGAATCGCTTTTGTGCAGAAAACAGTAACACTTGTTCAGAACGAAAGAAAGCACAGAGCCCCAGATTTTATGTTGTCCTGGAGAGCTTGCAGAGCACTGGGGAAAGGCAGGCAGAGAATTCCCTGCTAGCACCTTCTCTGTGCCTGGGAAGCACAAGTGTTCACATTGCTTCGCAGAATCGCTTTTGTGCAGAAAACAGTAACACTTGTTCAGAACGAAAGAAAGCACAGAGCCCCAGATTTTATGTTGTCCTGGAGAGCTTGCAGAGCACTGGGGAAAGGCAGGCAGAGAATTCCCTGCTAGCACCTTCTCTGTGCCTGGGAAGCACAAGTGTTCACATTGCTTCGCAGAATCGCTTTTCTGCAGAAAACAGTAACACTTGTTCAGAACGAAAGAAAGCACAGAGCCCCAGATTTGCTGTTGTCCTGGAGAGCTTGCAGAGCACTGGGGAAAGGCAGGCAGAGAATTCCCTGCTAGCACCTTCTCTGTGCCTGGGAAGCACAAGTGTTCACATTGCTTCGCAGAATCGCTTTTGTGCAGAAAACAGTAACACTTGTTCAGAACGAAAGAAAGCACAGAGCCCCAGATTTTATGTTGTCCTGGAGAGCTTGCAGAGCACTGGGGAAAGGCAGGCAGAGAATTCCCTGCTAGCACCTTCTCTGTGCCTGGGAAGCAGAAGTGTTCACATTGCTTCGCAGAATCGCTTTTGTGCAGAAAACAGTAACACTTGTTCAGAACGAAAGAAAGCACAGAGCCCCAGATTTTATGTTGTCCTGGAGAGCTTGCAGAGCACTGGGGAAAGGCAGGCAGAGAATTCCCTGCTAGCACCTTCTCTGTGCCTGGGAAGCAGAAGTGTTCACATTGCTTCGCAGAATCGCTTTTGTGCAGAAAACAGTAACACTTGTTCAGAACGAAAGAAAGCACAGAGCCCCAGATTTTATGTTGTCCTGGAGAGCTTGCAGAGCACTGAGGAAAGGCAGGCAGAGAATTCCCTGCTAGCACCTTCTCTGTGCCTGTTCACATTGCTTTGCAGAATCGCTTTTGTGCAGAAAACAGTAACACTTGTTCAGAACGAAAGAAAGCACAGAGCCCCAGATTTTATGTTGTCCTGGAGAGCTTGCAGAGCACTGGGGAAAGGCAGGCAGAGAATTCCCTGCTAGCACCTTCTCTGTGCCTGGGAAGCAGAAGTGTTCACAGTGCTTCGCAGAATCGCTTTTCTGCAGAAAACAGTAACACTTGTTCAGAACGAAAGAAAGCACAGAGCCCCAGATTTTATGTTGTCCTGGAGAGCTTGCAGAGCACTGGGGAAAGGCAGGCAGAGAATTCCCTGCTAGCACCTTCTCTGTGCCTGGGAAGCAGAAGTGTTCACATTGCTTCGCAGAATCGCTTTTCTGCAGAAAACAGTAACACTTGTTCAGAACGAAAGAAAGCACAGAGCCCCAGATTTATGTTGTCCTGGAGAGCTTGCAGAGCACTGGGGAAAGGCAGGCAGAGAATTCCCTGCTAGCACCTTCTCTGTGCCTGTTCACATTGCTTCGCAGAATCGCTTTTGTGCAGAAAACAGTAACACTTGTTCAGAATGAAAGAAAGCACAGAGCCCCAGATTTTATGTTGTCCTGGAGAGCTTGCAGAGCACTGGGGAAAGGCAGGCAGAGAATTCCCTGCTAGCACCTTCTCTGTGCCTGGGAAGCACAAGTGTTCACATTGCTTCGCAGAATCGCTTTTGTGCAGAAAACAGTAACACTTGTTCAGAACGAAAGAAAGCACAGAGCCCCAGATTTTATGTTGTCCTGGAGAGCTTGCAGAGCACTGGGGAAAGGCAGGCAGAGAATTCCCTGCTAGCACCTTCTCTGTGCCTGGGAAGCAGAAGTGTTCACATTGCTTCGCAGAATCGCTTTTGTGCAGAAAACAGTAACACTTGTTCAGAACGAAAGAAAGCACAGAGCCCCAGATTTTATGTTGTCCTGGAGAGCTTGCAGAGCACTGGGGAAAGGCAGGCAGAGAATTCCCTGCTAGCACCTTCTCTGTGCCTGGGAAGCACAAGTGTTCACATTGCTTCGCAGAATCGCTTTTGTGCAGAAAACAGTAACACTTGTTCAGAACGAAAGAAAGCACAGAGCCCCAGATTTTATGTTGTCCTGGAGAGCTTGCAGAGCACTGGGGAAAGGCAGGCAGAGAATTCCCTGCTAGCACCTTCTCTGTGCCTGGGAAGCAGAAGTGTTCACATTGCTTCGCAGAATCGCTTTTGTGCAGAAAACAGTAACACTTGTTCAGAACGAAAGAAAGCACAGAGCCCCAGATTTTATGTTGTCCTGGAGAGCTTGCAGAGCACTGGGGAAAGGCAGGCAGAGAATTCCCTGCTAGCACCTTCTCTGTGCCTGGGAAGCAGAAGTGTTCACATTGCTTCGCAGAATCGCTTTTGTGCAGAAAACAGTAACACTTGTTCAGAACGAAAGAAAGCACAGAGCCCCAGATTTTATGTTGTCCTGGAGAGCTTGCAGAGCACTGAGGAAAGGCAGGCAGAGAATTCCCTGCTAGCACCTTCTCTGTGCCTGTTCACATTGCTTTGCAGAATCGCTTTTGTGCAGAAAACAGTAACACTTGTTCAGAACGAAAGAAAGCACAGAGCCCCAGATTTTATGTTGTCCTGGAGAGCTTGCAGAGCACTGGGGAAAGGCAGGCAGAGAATTCCCTGCTAGCACCTTCTCTGTGCCTGGGAAGCAGAAGTGTTCACAGTGCTTCGCAGAATCGCTTTTCTGCAGAAAACAGTAACACTTGTTCAGAACGAAAGAAAGCACAGAGCCCCAGATTTTATGTTGTCCTGGAGAGCTTGCAGAGCACTGGGGAAAGGCAGGCAGAGAATTCCCTGCTAGCACCTTCTCTGTGCCTGGGAAGCAGAAGTGTTCACATTGCTTCGCAGAATCGCTTTTCTGCAGAAAACAGTAACACTTGTTCAGAACGAAAGAAAGCACAGAGCCCCAGATTTATGTTGTCCTGGAGAGCTTGCAGAGCACTGGGGAAAGGCAGGCAGAGAATTCCCTGCTAGCACCTTCTCTGTGCCTGTTCACATTGCTTCGCAGAATCGCTTTTGTGCAGAAAACAGTAACACTTGTTCAGAACGAAAGAAAGCACAGAGCCCCAGATTTATGTTGTCCTGGAGAGCTTGCAGAGCACTGGGGAAAGGCAGGCAGAGAATTCCCTGCTAGCACCTTCTCTGTGCCTGTTCACATTGCTTCGCAGAATCGCTTTTGTGCAGAAAACAGTAACACTTGTTCAGAATGAAAGAAAGCACAGAGCCCCAGATTTTATGTTGTCCTGGAGAGCTTGCAGAGCACTGGGGAAAGGCAGGCAGAGAATTCCCTGCTAGCACCTTCTCTGTGCCTGGGAAGCACAAGTGTTCACATTGCTTCGCAGAATCGCTTTTGTGCAGAAAACAGTAACACTTGTTCAGAACGAAAGAAAGCACAGAGCCCCAGATTTTATGTTGTCCTGGAGAGCTTGCAGAGCACTGGGGAAAGGCAGGCAGAGAATTCCCTGCTAGCACCTTCTCTGTGCCTGGGAAGCAGAAGTGTTCACATTGCTTCGCAGAATCGCTTTTGTGCAGAAAACAGTAACACTTGTTCAGAACGAAAGAAAGCACAGAGCCCCAGATTTTATGTTGTCCTGGAGAGCTTGCAGAGCACTGGGGAAAGGCAGGCAGAGAATTCCCTGCTAGCACCTTCTCTGTGCCTGGGAAACACAAGTGTTCACATTGCTTTGCAGAATCGCTTTTGTGCAGAAAACATTAACACTTGTTCAGAACGAAAGAAAGCACAGAGCCCCAGATTTTATGTTGTCCTGGAGAGCTTGCAGAGCACTGGGGAAAGGCAGGCAGAGAATTCCCTGCTAGCACCTTCTCTGTGCCTGGGAAGCAGAAGTGTTCACATTGCTTCGCAGAATCGCTTTTGTGCAGAAAACAGTAACACTTGTTCAGAACGAAAGAAAGCACAGAGCCCCAGATTTGCTGTTGTCCTGGAGAGCTTGCAGAGCACTGGGGAAAGGCAGGCAGAGAATTCCCTGCTAGCACCTTCTCTGTGCCTGGGAAGCACAAGTGTTCACATTGCTTCGCAGAATCGCTTTTGTGCAGAAAACAGTAACACTTGTTCAGAACGAAAGAAAGCACAGAGCCCCAGATTTTATGTTGTCCTGGAGAGCTTGCAGAGCACTGGGGAAAGGCAGGCAGAGAATTCCCTGCTAGCACCTTCTCTGTGCCTGGGAAGCAGAAGTGTTCACATTGCTTCGCAGAATCGCTTTTGTGCAGAAAACAGTAACACTTGTTCAGAACGAAAGAAAGCACAGAGCCCCAGATTTTATGTTGTCCTGGAGAGCTTGCAGAGCACTGGGGAAAGGCAGGCAGAGAATTCCCTGCTAGCACCTTCTCTGTGCCTGGGAAGCAGAAGTGTTCACATTGCTTCGCAGAATCGCTTTTGTGCAGAAAACAGTAACACTTGTTCAGAACGAAAGAAAGCACAGAGCCCCAGATTTTATGTTGTCCTGGAGAGCTTGCAGAGCACTGAGGAAAGGCAGGCAGAGAATTCCCTGCTAGCACCTTCTCTGTGCCTGTTCACATTGCTTTGCAGAATCGCTTTTGTGCAGAAAACAGTAACACTTGTTCAGAACGAAAGAAAGCACAGAGCCCCAGATTTTATGTTGTCCTGGAGAGCTTGCAGAGCACTGGGGAAAGGCAGGCAGAGAATTCCCTGCTAGCACCTTCTCTGTGCCTGGGAAGCAGAAGTGTTCACAGTGCTTCGCAGAATCGCTTTTCTGCAGAAAACAGTAACACTTGTTCAGAACGAAAGAAAGCACAGAGCCCCAGATTTTATGTTGTCCTGGAGAGCTTGCAGAGCACTGGGGAAAGGCAGGCAGAGAATTCCCTGCTAGCACCTTCTCTGTGCCTGGGAAGCAGAAGTGTTCACATTGCTTCGCAGAATCGCTTTTCTGCAGAAAACAGTAACACTTGTTCAGAACGAAAGAAAGCACAGAGCCCCAGATTTATGTTGTCCTGGAGAGCTTGCAGAGCACTGGGGAAAGGCAGGCAGAGAATTCCCTGCTAGCACCTTCTCTGTGCCTGTTCACATTGCTTCGCAGAATCGCTTTTGTGCAGAAAACAGTAACACTTGTTCAGAACGAAAGAAAGCACAGAGCCCCAGATTTTATGTTGTCCTGGAGAGCTTGCAGAGCACTGGGGAAAGGCAGGCAGAGAATTCCCTGCTAGCACCTTCTCTGTGCCTGGGAAGCACAAGTGTTCACATTGCTTCGCAGAATCGCTTTTGTGCAGAAAACAGTAACACTTGTTCAGAACGAAAGAAAGCACAGAACCCCAGATTTTATGTTGTCTTGGAGAGCTTGCAGAGCACTGAGGAAGGCAGGCAGAGAATTCCCTGCTAGCACCTTCTCTGTGCCTGTTCACATTGCTTCGCAGAATCGCTTTTGTGCAGAAAACAGTAACACTTGTTCAGAACGAAAGAAAGCACAGAGCCCCAGATTTTATGTTGTCCTGGAGAGCTTGCACAGCACTGGGGAAAGGCAGGCAGAGAATTCCCTGCTAGCACCTTCTCTGTGCCTGGGAAGCACAAGTGTTCACATTGCTTCGCAGAATCGCTTTTCTGCAGAAAACAGTAACACTTGTTCAGAACGAAAGAAAGCACAGAGCCCCAGATTTGCTGTTGTCCTGGAGAGCTTGCAGAGCACTGGGGAAAGGCAGGCAGAGAATTCCCTGCTAGCACCTTCTCTGTGCCTGGGAAGCAGAAGTGTTCACATTGCTTTGCAGAATCGCTTTTGTGCAGAAAACAGTAACACTTGTTCAGAATGAAAGAAAGCACAGAGCCCCAGATTTTATGTTGTCCTGGAGAGCTTGCAGAGCACTGGGGAAAGGCAGGCAGAGAATTCCCTGCTAGCACCTTCTCTGTGCCTGGGAAGCACAAGTGTTCACATTGCTTCGCAGAATCGCTTTTGTGCAGAAAACAGTAACACTTGTTCAGAACGAAAGAAAGCACAGAGCCCCAGATTTTATGTTGTCCTGGAGAGCTTGCAGAGCACTGGGGAAAGGCAGGCAGAGAATTCCCTGCTAGCACCTTCTCTGTGCCTGGGAAGCACAAGTGTTCATATTGCTTCGCAGAATCGCTTTTGTGCAGAAAACAGTAACACTTGTTCAGAACGAAAGAAAGCACAGAGCCCCAGATTTTATGTTGTCCTGGAGAGCTTGCAGAGCACTGGGGAAAGGCAGGCAGAGAATTCCCTGCTAGCACCTTCTCTGTGCCTGGGAAGCACAAGTGTTCATATTGCTTCGCAGAATCGCTTTTGTGCAGAAAACAGTAACACTTGTTCAGAACGAAAGAAAGCACAGAGCCCCAGATTTTATGTTGTCCTGGAGAGCTTGCAGAGCACTGGGGAAAGGCAGGCAGAGAATTCCCTGCTAGCACCTTCTCTGTGCCTGTTCACATTGCTTTGCAGAATCGCTTTTGTGCAGAAAACAGTAACACTTGTTCAGAACGAAAGAAAGCACAGAGCCCCAGATTTGCTGTTGTCCTGGAGAGCTTGCAGAGCACTGGGGAAAGGCAGGCAGAGAATTCCCTGCTAGCACCTTCTCTGTGCCTGGGAAGCACAAGTGTTCACATTGCTTCGCAGAATCGCTTTTGTGCAGAAAACAGTAACACTTGTTCAGAATGAAAGAAAGCACAGAACCCCAGATTTTATGTTGTCCTGGAGAGCTTGCAGAGCACTAAGGAAAGGCAGGCAGAGAATTCCCTGATAGCACCTTCTCTGTGCCTGTTCACATTGCTTCGCAGAATCGCTTTTGTGCAGAAAACAGTAACACTTGTTCAGAACGAAAGAAAGCACAGAGCCCCAGATTTTATGTTGTCCTGGAGAGCTTGCAGAGCACTGGGGAAAGGCAGGCAGAGAATTCCCTGCTAGCACCTTCTCTGTGCCTGGGAAGCACAAGTGTTCATATTGCTTCGCAGAATCGCTTTTTCTGCAGAAAACAGTAACACTTGTTCAGAATGAAAGAAAGCACAGAACCCCAGATTTTATGTTGTCCTGGAGAGATTGCAGAGCACTGAGGAAACGCAGGCAGAGAATTCCCTGCTAGCACCTTCTCTGTGCCTGTTCACATTGCTTTGCAGAATCGCTTTTGTGCAGAAAACAGTAACACTTGTTCAGAACGAAAGAAAGCACAGAGCCCCAGATTTTATGTTGTCCTGGAGAGCTTGCAGAGCACTGGGGAAAGGCAGGCAGAGAATTCCCTGCTAGCACCTTCTCTGTGCCTGGGAAGCACAAGTGTTCACATTGCTTCGCAGAATCGCTTTTGTGCAGAAAACAGTAACACTTGTTCAGAACGAAAGAAAGCACAGAGCCCCAGATTTTATGTTGTCCTGGAGAGCTTGCAGAGCACTGGGGAAAGGCAGGCAGAGAATTCCCTGCTAGCACCTTCTCTGTGCCTGGGAAGCACAAGTGTTCACATTGCTTCGCAGAATCGCTTTTGTGCAGAAAACAGTAACACTTGTTCAGAACGAAAGAAAGCACAGAGCCCCAGATTTTATGTTGTCCTGGAGAGCTTGCAGAGCACTGGGGAAAGGCAGGCAGAGAATTCCCTGCTAGCACCTTCTCTGTGCCTGGGAAGCACAAGTGTTCACATTGCTTCGCAGAATCGCTTTTCTGCAGAAAACAGTAACACTTGTTCAGAACGAAAGAAAGCACAGAGCCCCAGATTTGCTGTTGTCCTGGAGAGCTTGCAGAGCACTGGGGAAAGGCAGGCAGAGAATTCCCTGCTAGCACCTTCTCTGTGCCTGGGAAGCACAAGTGTTCACATTGCTTCGCAGAATCGCTTTTGTGCAGAAAACAGTAACACTTGTTCAGAACGAAAGAAAGCACAGAGCCCCAGATTTTATGTTGTCCTGGAGAGCTTGCAGAGCACTGGGGAAAGGCAGGCAGAGAATTCCCTGCTAGCACCTTCTCTGTGCCTGGGAAGCAGAAGTGTTCACATTGCTTCGCAGAATCGCTTTTGTGCAGAAAACAGTAACACTTGTTCAGAACGAAAGAAAGCACAGAGCCCCAGATTTTATGTTGTCCTGGAGAGCTTGCAGAGCACTGGGGAAAGGCAGGCAGAGAATTCCCTGCTAGCACCTTCTCTGTGCCTGGGAAGCACAAGTGTTCACATTGCTTCGCAGAATCGCTTTTGTGCAGAAAACAGTAACACTTGTTCAGAACGAAAGAAAGCACAGAGCCCCAGATTTTATGTTGTCCTGGAGAGCTTGCAGAGCACTGAGGAAAGGCAGGCAGAGAATTCCCTGCTAGCACCTTCTCTGTGCCTGTTCACATTGCTTTGCAGAATCGCTTTTGTGCAGAAAACAGTAACACTTGTTCAGAACGAAAGAAAGCACAGAGCCCCAGATTTTATGTTGTCCTGGAGAGCTTGCAGAGCACTGGGGAAAGGCAGGCAGAGAATTCCCTGCTAGCACCTTCTCTGTGCCTGGGAAGCAGAAGTGTTCACAGTGCTTCGCAGAATCGCTTTTCTGCAGAAAACAGTAACACTTGTTCAGAACGAAAGAAAGCACAGAGCCCCAGATTTGCTGTTGTCCTGGAGAGCTTGCAGAGCACTGGGGAAAGGCAGGCAGAGAATTCCCTGCTAGCACCTTCTCTGTGCCTGTTCACATTGCTTCGCAGAATCGCTTTTGTGCAGAAAACAGTAACACTTGTTCAGAATGAAAGAAAGCACAGAGCCCCAGATTTTATGTTGTCCTGGAGAGCTTGCAGAGCACTGGGGAAAGGCAGGCAGAGAATTCCCTGCTAGCACCTTCTCTGTGCCTGGGAAGCACAAGTGTTCACATTGCTTCGCAGAATCGCTTTTGTGCAGAAAACAGTAACACTTGTTCAGAACGAAAGAAAGCACAGAGCCCCAGATTTTATGTTGTCCTGGAGAGCTTGCAGAGCACTGGGGAAAGGCAGGCAGAGAATTCCCTGCTAGCACCTTCTCTGTGCCTGGGAAGCAGAAGTGTTCACATTGCTTCGCAGAATCGCTTTTGTGCAGAAAACAGTAACACTTGTTCAGAACGAAAGAAAGCACAGAGCCCCAGATTTTATGTTGTCCTGGAGAGCTTGCAGAGCACTGGGGAAAGGCAGGCAGAGAATTCCCTGCTAGCACCTTCTCTGTGCCTGGGAAACACAAGTGTTCACATTGCTTTGCAGAATCGCTTTTGTGCAGAAAACATTAACACTTGTTCAGAACGAAAGAAAGCACAGAGCCCCAGATTTTATGTTGTCCTGGAGAGCTTGCAGAGCACTGGGGAAAGGCAGGCAGAGAATTCCCTGCTAGCACCTTCTCTGTGCCTGGGAAGCAGAAGTGTTCACATTGCTTCGCAGAATCGCTTTTGTGCAGAAAACAGTAACACTTGTTCAGAACGAAAGAAAGCACAGAGCCCCAGATTTGCTGTTGTCCTGGAGAGCTTGCAGAGCACTGGGGAAAGGCAGGCAGAGAATTCCCTGCTAGCACCTTCTCTGTGCCTGGGAAGCAGAAGTGTTCACATTGCTTCGCTGAATCGCTTTTGTGCAGAAAACAGTAACACTTGTTCAGAACGAAAGAAAGCACAGAGCCCCAGATTTTATGTTGTCCTGGAGAGCTTGCAGAGCACTGGGGAAAGGCAGGCAGAGAATTCCCTGCTAGCACCTTCTCTGTGCCTGGGAAGCACAAGTGTTCACATTGCTTCGCAGAATCGCTTTTGTGCAGAAAACAGTAACACTTGTTCAGAATGAAAGAAAGCACAGAACCCCAGATTTTATGTTGTCCTGGAGAGCTTGCAGAGCACTGAGGAAAGGCAGGCAGAGAATTCCCTGCTAGCACCTTCTCTGTGCCTGTTCACATTGCTGTGCAGAATCGCTTTTGTGCAGAAAACAGTAACACTTGTTCAGAACGAAAGAAAGCACAGAGCCCCAGATTTGCTGTTGTCCTGGAGAGCTTGCAGAGCACTGGGGAAAGGCAGGCAGAGAATTCCCTGCTAGCACCTTCTCTGTGCCTGGGAAACAGAAGTGTTCACATTGCTTCGCAGAATCGCTTTTGTGCAGAAAACAGTAACACTTGTTCAGAACGAAAGAAAGCACAGAGCCCCAGATTTTATGTTGTCCTGGAGAGCTTGCAGAGCACTGGGGAAAGGCAGGCAGAGAATTCCCTGCTAGCACCTTCTCTGTGCCTGGGAAGCACAAGTGTTCATATTGCTTCGCAGAATCGCTTTTGTGCAGAAAACAGTAACACTTGTTCAGAACGAAAGAAAGCACAGAGCCCCAGATTTTATGTTGTCCTGGAGAGCTTGCAGAGCACTGGGGAAAGGCAGGCAGAGAATTCCCTGCTAGCACCTTCTCTGTGCCTGGGAAGCACAAGTGTTCACATTGCTTCGCAGAATCGCTTTTGTGCAGAAAACAGTAACACTTGTTCAGAACGAAAGAAAGCACAGAGCCCCAGATTTTATGTTGTCCTGGAGAGCTTGCAGAGCACTGGGGAAAGGCAGGCAGAGAATTCCCTGCTAGCACCTTCTCTGTGCCTGGGAAGCACAAGTGTTCACATTGCTTCGCAGAATCGCTTTTGTGCAGAAAACAGTAACACTTGTTCAGAACGAAAGAAAGCACAGAGCCCCAGATTTTATGTTGTCCTGGAGAGCTTGCAGAGCACTGGGGAAAGGCAGGCAGAGAATTCCCTGCTAGCACCTTCTCTGTGCCTGGGAAGCACAAGTGTTCACATTGCTTCGCAGAATCGCTTTTGTGCAGAAAACAGTAACACTTGTTCAGAACGAAAGAAAGCACAGAACCCCAGATTTTATGTTGTCTTGGAGAGCTTGCAGAGCACTGAGGAAGGCAGGCAGAGAATTCCCTGCTAGCACCTTCTCTGTGCCTGTTCACATTGCTTCGCAGAATCGCTTTTGTGCAGAAAACAGTAACACTTGTTCAGAACGAAAGAAAGCACAGAGCCCCAGATTTTATGTTGTCCTGGAGAGCTTGCACAGCACTGGGGAAAGGCAGGCAGAGAATTCCCTGCTAGCACCTTCTCTGTGCCTGGGAAGCAGAAGTGTTCACATTGCTTCGCAGAATCGCTTTTCTGCAGAAAACAGTAACACTTGTTCAGAACGAAAGAAAGCACAGAGCCCCAGATTTGCTGTTGTCTTGGAGAGCTTGCAGAGCACTGGGGAAAGGCAGGCAGAGAATTCCCTGCTAGCACCTTCTCTGTGCCTGGGAAGCACAAGTGTTCACATTGCTTCGCAGAATCACTTTTGTGCAGAAAACAGTAACACTTGTTCAGAACGAAAGAAAGCACAGAGCCCCAGATTTTATGTTGTCCTGGAGAGCTTGCAGAGCACTGGGGAAAGGCAGGCAGAGAATTCCCTGCTAGCACCTTCTCTGTGCCTGGGAAGCACAAGTGTTCACATTGCTTCGCAGAATCGCTTTTCTGCAGAAAACAGTAACACTTGTTCAGAACGAAAGAAAGCACAGAGCCCCAGATTTGCTGTTGTCCTGGAGAGCTTGCAGAGCACTGGGGAAAGGCAGGCAGAGAATTCCCTGCTAGCACCTTCTCTGTGCCTGGGAAGCACAAGTGTTCACATTGCTTCGCAGAATCGCTTTTGTGCAGAAAACAGTAACACTTGTTCAGAACGAAAGAAAGCACAGAGCCCCAGATTTTATGTTGTCCTGGAGAGCTTGCAGAGCACTGGGGAAAGGCAGGCAGAGAATTCCCTGCTAGCACCTTCTCTGTGCCTGGGAAGCAGAAGTGTTCACATTGCTTCGCAGAATCGCTTTTCTGCAGAAAACAGTAACACTTGTTCAGAACGAAAGAAAGCACAGAGCCCCAGATTTATGTTGTCCTGGAGAGCTTGCAGAGCACTGGGGAAAGGCAGGCAGAGAATTCCCTGCTAGCACCTTCTCTGTGCCTGTTCACATTGCTTCGCAGAATCGCTTTTGTGCAGAAAACAGTAACACTTGTTCAGAATGAAAGAAAGCACAGAGCCCCAGATTTTATGTTGTCCTGGAGAGCTTGCAGAGCACTGGGGAAAGGCAGGCAGAGAATTCCCTGCTAGCACCTTCTCTGTGCCTGGGAAGCACAAGTGTTCACATTGCTTCGCAGAATCGCTTTTGTGCAGAAAACAGTAACACTTGTTCAGAACGAAAGAAAGCACAGAGCCCCAGATTTTATGTTGTCCTGGAGAGCTTGCAGAGCACTGGGGAAAGGCAGGCAGAGAATTCCCTGCTAGCACCTTCTCTGTGCCTGGGAAGCAGAAGTGTTCACATTGCTTCGCAGAATCGCTTTTGTGCAGAAAACAGTAACACTTGTTCAGAACGAAAGAAAGCACAGAGCCCCAGATTTTATGTTGTCCTGGAGAGCTTGCAGAGCACTGGGGAAAGGCAGGCAGAGAATTCCCTGCTAGCACCTTCTCTGTGCCTGGGAAACACAAGTGTTCACATTGCTTTGCAGAATCGCTTTTGTGCAGAAAACATTAACACTTGTTCAGAACGAAAGAAAGCACAGAGCCCCAGATTTTATGTTGTCCTGGAGAGCTTGCAGAGCACTGGGGAAAGGCAGGCAGAGAATTCCCTGCTAGCACCTTCTCTGTGCCTGGGAAGCAGAAGTGTTCACATTGCTTCGCAGAATCGCTTTTGTGCAGAAAACAGTAACACTTGTTCAGAACGAAAGAAAGCACAGAGCCCCAGATTTGCTGTTGTCCTGGAGAGCTTGCAGAGCACTGGGGAAAGGCAGGCAGAGAATTCCCTGCTAGCACCTTCTCTGTGCCTGGGAAGCAGAAGTGTTCACATTGCTTCGCAGAATCGCTTTTGTGCAGAAAACAGTAACACTTGTTCAGAACGAAAGAAAGCACAGAGCCCCAGATTTTATGTTGTCCTGGAGAGCTTGCAGAGCACTGGGGAAAGGCAGGCAGAGAATTCCCTGCTAGCACCTTCTCTGTGCCTGGGAAGCACAAGTGTTCACATTGCTTCGCAGAATCGCTTTTGTGCAGAAAACAGTAACACTTGTTCAGAATGAAAGAAAGCACAGAACCCCAGATTTTATGTTGTCCTGGAGAGCTTGCAGAGCACTGAGGAAAGGCAGGCAGAGAATTCCCTGCTAGCACCTTCTCTGTGCCTGTTCACATTGCTTTGCAGAATCGCTTTTGTGCAGAAAACAGTAACACTTGTTCAGAACGAAAGAAAGCACAGAGCCCCAGATTTTATGTTGTCCTGGAGAGCTTGCAGAGCACTGGGGAAAGGCAGGCAGAGAATTCCCTGCTAGCACCTTCTCTGTGCCTGGGAAACAGAAGTGTTCACATTGCTTCGCAGAATCGCTTTTCTGCAGAAAACAGTAACACTTGTTCAGAACGAAAGAAAGCACAGAGCCCCAGATTTTATGTTGTCCTGGAGAGCTTGCAGAGCACTGGGGAAAGGCAGGCAGAGAATTCCCTGCTAGCACCTTCTCTGTGCCTGGGAAGCACAAGTGTTCATATTGCTTCGCAGAATCGCTTTTGTGCAGAAAACAGTAACACTTGTTCAGAACGAAAGAAAGCACAGAGCCCCAGATTTTATGTTGTCCTGGAGAGCTTGCAGAGCACTGGGGAAAGGCAGGCAGAGAATTCCCTGCTAGCACCTTCTCTGTGCCTGGGAAGCAGAAGTGTTCACATTGCTTCGCAGAATCGCTTTTGTGCAGAAAACAGTAACACTTGTTCAGAACGAAAGAAAGCACAGAGCCCCAGATTTTATGTTGTCCTGGAGAGCTTGCAGAGCACTGGGGAAAGGCAGGCAGAGAATTCCCTGCTAGCACCTTCTCTGTGCCTGGGAAGCACAAGTGTTCACATTGCTTCGCAGAATCGCTTTTGTGCAGAAAACAGTAACACTTGTTCAGAACGAAAGAAAGCACAGAGCCCCAGATTTTATGTTGTCCTGGAGAGCTTGCAGAGCACTGGGGAAAGGCAGGCAGAGAATTCCCTGCTAGCACCTTCTCTGTGCCTGGGAAGCACAAGTGTTCACATTGCTTCGCAGAATCGCTTTTGTGCAGAAAACAGTAACACTTGTTCAGAACGAAAGAAAGCACAGAACCCCAGATTTTATGTTGTCTTGGAGAGCTTGCAGAGCACTGAGGAAGGCAGGCAGAGAATTCCCTGCTAGCACCTTCTCTGTGCCTGTTCACATTGCTTCGCAGAATCGCTTTTGTGCAGAAAACAGTAACACTTGTTCAGAACGAAAGAAAGCACAGAGCCCCAGATTTTATGTTGTCCTGGAGAGCTTGCACAGCACTGGGGAAAGGCAGGCAGAGAATTCCCTGCTAGCACCTTCTCTGTGCCTGGGAAGCAGAAGTGTTCACATTGCTTCGCAGAATCGCTTTTCTGCAGAAAACAGTAACACTTGTTCAGAACGAAAGAAAGCACAGAGCCCCAGATTTGCTGTTGTCTTGGAGAGCTTGCAGAGCACTGGGGAAAGGCAGGCAGAGAATTCCCTGCTAGCACCTTCTCTGTGCCTGGGAAGCAGAAGTGTTCACATTGCTTTGCAGAATCGCTTTTGTGCAGAAAACAGTAACACTTGTTCAGAATGAAAGAAAGCACAGAGCCCCAGATTTTATGTTGTCCTGGAGAGCTTGCAGAGCACTGGGGAAAGGCAGGCAGAGAATTCCCTGCTAGCACCTTCTCTGTGCCTGGGAAGCAGAAGTGTTCACATTGCTTCGCAGAATCGCTTTTGTGCAGAAAACAGTAACACTTGTTCAGAACGAAAGAAAGCACAGAGCCCCAGATTTTATGTTGTCCTGGAGAGCTTGCAGAGCACTGGGGAAAGGCAGGCAGAGAATTCCCTGCTAGCACCTTCTCTGTGCCTGGGAAGCACAAGTGTTCACATTGCTTCGCAGAATCGCTTTTGTGCAGAAAACAGTAACACTTGTTCAGAACGAAAGAAAGCACAGAGCCCCAGATTTTATGTTGTCCTGGAGAGCTTGCAGAGCACTGGGGAAAGGCAGGCAGAGAATTCCCTGCTAGCACCTTCTCTGTGCCTGGGAAGCACAAGTGTTCATATTGCTTCGCAGAATCGCTTTTGTGCAGAAAACAGTAACACTTGTTCAGAACGAAAGAAAGCACAGAGCCCCAGATTTTATGTTGTCCTGGAGAGCTTGCAGAGCACTGGGGAAAGGCAGGCAGAGAATTCCCTGCTAGCACCTTCTCTGTGCCTGGGAAGCACAAGTGTTCATATTGCTTCGCAGAATCGCTTTTGTGCAGAAAACAGTAACACTTGTTCAGAACGAAAGAAAGCACAGAGCCCCAGATTTTATGTTGTCCTGGAGAGCTTGCAGAGCACTGGGGAAAGGCAGGCAGAGAATTCCCTGCTAGCACCTTCTCTGTGCCTGGGAAGCACAAGTGTTCACATTGCTTCGCAGAATCGCTTTTGTGCAGAAAACAGTAACACTTGTTCAGAATGAAAGAAAGCACAGAACCCCAGATTTTATGTTGTCCTGGAGAGATTGCAGAGCACTAAGGAAAGGCAGGCAGAGAATTCCCTGATAGCACCTTCTCTGTGCCTGTTCACATTGCTTCGCAGAATCGCTTTTGTGCAGAAAACAGTAACACTTGTTCAGAACGAAAGAAAGCACAGAGCCCCAGATTTTATGTTGTCCTGGAGAGCTTGCAGAGCACTGGGGAAAGGCAGGCAGAGAATTCCCTGCTAGCACCTTCTCTGTGCCTGGGAAGCACAAGTGTTCATATTGCTTCGCAGAATCGCTTTTTCTGCAGAAAACAGTAACACTTGTTCAGAATGAAAGAAAGCACAGAACCCCAGATTTTATGTTGTCCTGGAGAGATTGCAGAGCACTGAGGAAACGCAGGCAGAGAATTCCCTGCTAGCACCTTCTCTGTGCCTGTTCACATTGCTTTGCAGAATCGCTTTTGTGCAGAAAACAGTAACACTTGTTCAGAACGAAAGAAAGCACAGAGCCCCAGATTTTATGTTGTCCTGGAGAGCTTGCAGAGCACTGGGGAAAGGCAGGCAGAGAATTCCCTGCTAGCACCTTCTCTGTGCCTGGGAAGCACAAGTGTTCACATTGCTTTGCAGAATCGCTTTTGTGCAGAAAATAGTAACACTTGTTCAGAACGAAAGAAAGCACAGAGCCCCAGATTTTATGTTGTCCTGGAGAGCTTGCAGAGCACTGGGGAAAGGCAGGCAGAGAATTCCCTGCTAGCACCTTCTCTGTGCCTGGGAAGCACAAGTGTTCACATTGCTTCGCAGAATCGCTTTTGTGCAGAAAACAGTAACACTTGTTCAGAACGAAAGAAAGCACAGAGCCCCAGATTTTATGTTGTCCTGGAGAGCTTGCAGAGCACTGGGGAAAGGCAGGCAGAGAATTCCCTGCTAGCACCTTCTCTGTGCCTGGGAAGCACAAGTGTTCATATTGCTTCGCAGAATCGCTTTTCTGCAGAAAACAGTAACACTTGTTCAGAACGAAAGAAAGCACAGAGCCCCAGATTTTATGTTGTCCTGGAGAGATTGCAGAGCACTGGGGAAAGGCAGGCAGAGAATTCCCTGCTAGCACCTTCTCTGTGCCTGGGAAGCACAAGTGTTCACATTGCTTTGCAGAATCGCTTTTGTGCAGAAAACATTAACACTTGTTCAGAACGAAAGAAAGCACAGAGCCCCAGATTTTATGTTGTCCTGGAGAGCTTGCAGAGCACTGGGGAAAGGCAGGCAGAGAATTCCCTGCTAGCACCTTCTCTGTGCCTGGGAAGCAGAAGTGTTCACATTGCTTCGCAGAATCGCTTTTGTGCAGAAAACAGTAACACTTGTTCAGAACGAAAGAAAGCACAGAGCCCCAGATTTTATGTTGTCCTGGAGAGCTTGCAGAGCACTGGGGAAAGGCAGGCAGAGAATTCCCTGCTAGCACCTTCTCTGTGCCTGGGAAGCACAAGTGTTCATATTGCTTCGCAGAATCGCTTTTGTGCAGAAAACAGTAACACTTGTTCAGAACGAAAGAAAGCACAGAGCCCCAGATTTTATGTTGTCCTGGAGAGCTTGCAGAGCACTGGGGAAAGGCAGGCAGAGAATTCCCTGCTAGCACCTTCTCTGTGCCTGGGAAGCACAAGTGTTCATATTGCTTCGCAGAATCGCTTTTGTGCAGAAAACAGTAACACTTGTTCAGAACGAAAGAAAGCACAGAGCCCCAGATTTTATGTTGTCCTGGAGAGCTTGCAGAGCACTGGGGAAAGGCAGGCAGAGAATTCCCTGCTAGCACCTTCTCTGTGCCTGGGAAGCACAAGTGTTCACATTGCTTCGCAGAATCGCTTTTGTGCAGAAAACAGTAACACTTGTTCAGAATGAAAGAAAGCACAGAACCCCAGATTTTATGTTGTCCTGGAGAGCTTGCAGAGCACTAAGGAAAGGCAGGCAGAGAATTCCCTGATAGCACCTTCTCTGTGCCTGTTCACATTGCTTCGCAGAATCGCTTTTGTGCAGAAAACAGTAACACTTGTTCAGAACGAAAGAAAGCACAGAGCCCCAGATTTTATGTTGTCCTGGAGAGCTTGCAGAGCACTGGGGAAAGGCAGGCAGAGAATTCCCTGCTAGCACCTTCTCTGTGCCTGGGAAGCACAAGTGTTCATATTGCTTCGCAGAATCGCTTTTTCTGCAGAAAACAGTAACACTTGTTCAGAATGAAAGAAAGCACAGAACCCCAGATTTTATGTTGTCCTGGAGAGATTGCAGAGCACTGAGGAAACGCAGGCAGAGAATTCCCTGCTAGCACCTTCTCTGTGCCTGTTCACATTGCTTTGCAGAATCGCTTTTGTGCAGAAAACAGTAACACTTGTTCAGAACGAAAGAAAGCACAGAGCCCCAGATTTTATGTTGTCCTGGAGAGCTTGCAGAGCACTGGGGAAAGGCAGGCAGAGAATTCCCTGCTAGCACCTTCTCTGTGCCTGGGAAGCAGAAGTGTTCACATTGCTTTGCAGAATCGCTTTTGTGCAGAAAATAGTAACACTTGTTCAGAACGAAAGAAAGCACAGAGCCCCAGATTTTATGTTGTCCTGGAGAGCTTGCAGAGCACTGGGGAAAGGCAGGCAGAGAATTCCCTGCTAGCACCTTCTCTGTGCCTGGGAAGCACAAGTGTTCACATTGCTTCGCAGAATCGCTTTTGTGCAGAAAACAGTAACACTTGTTCAGAACGAAAGAAAGCACAGAGCCCCAGATTTTATGTTGTCCTGGAGAGCTTGCAGAGCACTGGGGAAAGGCAGGCAGAGAATTCCCTGCTAGCACCTTCTCTGTGCCTGGGAAGCAGAAGTGTTCACATTGCTTCGCAGAATCGCTTTTCTGCAGAAAACAGTAACACTTGTTCAGAACGAAAGAAAGCACAGAGCCCCAGATTTTATGTTGTCCTGGAGAGATTGCAGAGCACTGGGGAAAGGCAGGCAGAGAATTCCCTGCTAGCACCTTCTCTGTGCCTGGGAAGCACAAGTGTTCACATTGCTTTGCAGAATCGCTTTTGTGCAGAAAACATTAACACTTGTTCAGAACGAAAGAAAGCACAGAGCCCCAGATTTTATGTTGTCCTGGAGAGCTTGCAGAGCACTGGGGAAAGGCAGGCAGAGAATTCCCTGCTAGCACCTTCTCTGTGCCTGGGAAGCACAAGTGTTCACATTGCTTCGCAGAATCGCTTTTGTGCAGAAAACAGTAACACTTGTTCAGAACGAAAGAAAGCACAGAGCCCCAGATTTTATGTTGTCCTGGAGAGCTTGCAGAGCACTGGGGAAAGGCAGGCAGAGAATTCCCTGCTAGCACCTTCTCTGTGCCTGGGAAGCAGAAGTGTTCACATTGCTTCGCAGAATCGCTTTTGTGCAGAAAACAGTAACACTTGTTCAGAACGAAAGAAAGCACAGAGCCCCAGATTTTATGTTGTCCTGGAGAGCTTGCAGAGCACTGGGGAAAGGCAGGCAGAGAATTCCCTGCTAGCACCTTCTCTGTGCCTGGGAAGCAGAAGTGTTCACATTGCTTTGCAGAATCGCTTTTGTGCAGAAAACAGTAACACTTGTTCAGAACGAAAGAAAGCACAGAGCCCCAGATTTTATGTTGTCCTGGAGAGCTTGCAGAGCACTGGGGAAAGGCAGGCAGAGAATTCCCTGCTAGCACCTTCTCTGTGCCTGGGAAGCACAAGTGTTCATATTGCTTCGCAGAATCGCTTTTGTGCAGAAAACAGTAACACTTGTTCAGAACGAAAGAAAGCACAGAGCCCCAGATTTTATGTTGTCCTGGAGAGCTTGCAGAGCACTGGGGAAAGGCAGGCAGAGAATTCCCTGCTAGCACCTTCTCTGTGCCTGGGAAGCACAAGTGTTCACATTGCTTCGCAGAATCGCTTTTGTGCAGAAAACAGTAACACTTGTTCAGAACGAAAGAAAGCACAGAGCCCCAGATTTTATGTTGTCCTGGAGAGCTTGCAGAGCACTGGGGAAAGGCAGGCAGAGAATTCCCTGCTAGCACCTTCTCTGTGCCTGGGAAGCACAAGTGTTCACATTGCTTCGCAGAATCGCTTTTGTGCAGAAAACAGTAACACTTGTTCAGAACGAAAGAAAGCACAGAGCCCCAGATTTTATGTTGTCCTGGAGAGCTTGCAGAGCACTGGGGAAAGGCAGGCAGAGAATTCCCTGCTAGCACCTTCTCTGTGCCTGGGAAGCACAAGTGTTCACATTGCTTCGCAGAATCGCTTTTGTGCAGAAAACAGTAACACTTGTTCAGAACGAAAGAAAGCACAGAGCCCCAGATTTGCTGTTGTCCTGGAGAGCTTGCAGAGCACTGGGGAAAGGCAGGCAGAGAATTCCCTGCTAGCACCTTCTCTGTGCCTGGGAAGCAGAAGTGTTCACATTGCTTCGCAGAATCGCTTTTGTGCAGAAAACAGTAACACTTGTTCAGAACGAAAGAAAGCACAGAGCCCCAGATTTTATGTTGTCCTGGAGAGCTTGCAGAGCACTGGGGAAAGGCAGGCAGAGAATTCCCTGCTAGCACCTTCTCTGTGCCTGGGAAGCACAAGTGTTCACATTGCTTCGCAGAATCGCTTTTGTGCAGAAAACAGTAACACTTGTTCAGAACGAAAGAAAGCACAGAGCCCCAGATTTTATGTTGTCCTGGAGAGCTTGCAGAGCACTGGGGAAAGGCAGGCAGAGAATTCCCTGCTAGCACCTTCTCTGTGCCTGGGAAGCAGAAGTGTTCACATTGCTTTGCAGAATCGCTTTTGTGCAGAAAACAGTAACACTTGTTCAGAACGAAAGAAAGCACAGAGCCCCAGATTTGCTGTTGTCCTGGAGAGCTTGCAGAGCACTGGGGAAAGGCAGGCAGAGAATTCCCTGCTAGCACCTTCTCTGTGCCTGGGAAGCAGAAGTGTTCACATTGCTTTGCAGAATCGCTTTTGTGCAGAAAACAGTAACACTTGTTCAGAACGAAAGAAAGCACAGAGCCCCAGATTTTATGTTGTCCTGGAGAGCTTGCAGAGCACTGGGGAAAGGCAGGCAGAGAATTCCCTGCTAGCACCTTCTCTGTGCCTGGGAAGCAGAAGTGTTCACATTGCTTCGCAGAATCGCTTTTGTGCAGAAAACAGTAACACTTGTTCAGAACGAAAGAAAGCACAGAGCCCCAGATTTTATGTTGTCCTGGAGAGCTTGCAGAGCACTGGGGAAAGGCAGGCAGAGAATTCCCTGCTAGCACCTTCTCTGTGCCTGGGAAGCACAAGTGTTCATATTGCTTCGCAGAATCGCTTTTGTGCAGAAAACAGTAACACTTGTTCAGAACGAAAGAAAGCACAGAGCCCCAGATTTGCTGTTGTCCTGGAGAGCTTGCAGAGCACTGGGGAAAGGCAGGCAGAGAATTCCCTGCTAGCACCTTCTCTGTGCCTGGGAAGCAGAAGTGTTCACATTGCTTCGCAGAATCGCTTTTGTGCAGAAAACAGTAACACTTGTTCAGAATGAAAGAAAGCACAGAACCCCAGATTTTATGTTGTCCTGGAGAGCTTGCAGAGCACTAAGGAAAGGCAGGCAGAGAATTCCCTGATAGCGCCTTCTCTGTGCCTGTTCACATTGCTTCGCAGAATCGCTTTTGTGCAGAAAACAGTAACACTTGTTCAGAACGAAAGAAAGCACAGAGCCCCAGATTTTATGTTGTCCTGGAGAGATTGCAGAGCACTGAGGAAACGCAGGCAGAGAATTCCCTGCTAGCACCTTCTCTGTGCCTGTTCACATTGCTTTGCAGAATCGCTTTTGTGCAGAAAACAGTAACACTTGTTCAGAACGAAAGAAAGCACAGAGCCCCAGATTTTATGTTGTCCTGGAGAGCTTGCAGAGCACTGGGGAAAGGCAGGCAGAGAATTCCCTGCTAGCACCTTCTCTGTGCCTGGGAAGCAGAAGTGTTCACATTGCTTTGCAGAATCGCTTTTGTGCAGAAAACAGTAACACTTGTTCAGAACGAAAGAAAGCACAGAGCCCCAGATTTTATGTTGTCCTGGAGAGCTTGCAGAGCACTGGGGAAAGGCAGGCAGAGAATTCCCTGCTAGCACCTTCTCTGTGCCTGGGAAGCAGAAGTGTTCACATTGCTTTGCAGAATCGCTTTTGTGCAGAAAACAGTAACACTTGTTCAGAACGAAAGAAAGCACAGAGCCCCAGATTTTATGTTGTCCTGGAGAGCTTGCAGAGCACTGGGGAAAGGCAGGCAGAGAATTCCCTGCTAGCACCTTCTCTGTGCCTGGGAAGCAGAAGTGTTCACACTGCTTCGCAGAATCGCTTTTGTGCAGAAAACAGTAACACTTGTTCAGAACGAAAGAAAGCACAGAGCCCCAGATTTTATGTTGTCCTGGAGAGCTTGCAGAGCACTGGGGAAAGGCAGGCAGAGAATTCCCTGCTAGCACCTTCTCTGTGCCTGGGAAGCACAAGTGTTCACATTGCTTCGCAGAATCGCTTTTGTGCAGAAAACAGTAACACTTGTTCAGAATGAAAGAAAGCACAGAACCCCAGATTTTATGTTGTCCTGGAGAGCTTGCAGAGCACTAAGGAAAGGCAGGCAGAGAATTCCCTGATAGCACCTTCTCTGTGCCTGTTCACATTGCTTCGCAGAATCGCTTTTGTGCAGAAAACAGTAACACTTGTTCAGAACGAAAGAAAGCACAGAGCCCCAGATTTTATGTTGTCCTGGAGAGCTTGCAGAGCACTGGGGAAAGGCAGGCAGAGAATTCCCTGCTAGCACCTTCTCTGTGCCTGGGAAGCAGAAGTGTTCACATTGCTTCGCAGAATCGCTTTTGTGCAGAAAACAGTAACACTTGTTCAGAACGAAAGAAAGCACAGAGCCCCAGATTTTATGTTGTCCTGGAGAGCTTGCAGAGCACTGGGGAAAGGCAGGCAGAGAATTCCCTGCTAGCACCTTCTCTGTGCCTGGGAAGCAGAAGTGTTCACATTGCTTCGCAGAATCGCTTTTGTGCAGAAAACAGTAACACTTGTTCAGAACGAAAGAAAGCACAGAGCCCCAGATTTTATGTTGTCCTGGAGAGCTTGCAGAGCACTGGGGAAAGGCAGGCAGAGAATTCCCTGCTAGCACCTTCTCTGTGCCTGGGAAGCACAAGTGTTCACATTGCTTCGCAGAATCGCTTTTGTGCAGAAAACAGTAACACTTGTTCAGAACGAAAGAAAGCACAGAGCCCCAGATTTGCTGTTGTCCTGGAGAGCTTGCAGAGCACTGGGGAAAGGCAGGCAGAGAATTCCCTGCTAGCACCTTCTCTGTGCCTGGGAAGCAGAAGTGTTCACATTGCTTCGCAGAATCGCTTTTGTGCAGAAAACAGTAACACTTGTTCAGAACGAAAGAAAGCACAGAGCCCCAGATTTTATGTTGTCCTGGAGAGCTTGCAGAGCACTGGGGAAAGGCAGGCAGAGAATTCCCTGCTAGCACCTTCTCTGTGCCTGGGAAGCACAAGTGTTCACATTGCTTCGCAGAATCGCTTTTGTGCAGAAAACAGTAACACTTGTTCAGAACGAAAGAAAGCACAGAACCCCAGATTTTATGTTGTCCTGGAGAGCTTGCAGAGCACTGGGGAAAGGCAGGCAGAGAATTCCCTGCTAGCACCTTCTCTGTGCCTGGGAAGCAGAAGTGTTCACATTGCTTCGCAGAATCGCTTTTGTGCAGAAAACAGTAACACTTGTTCAGAACGAAAGAAAGCACAGAGCCCCAGATTTGCTGTTGTCCTGGAGAGCTTGCAGAGCACTGGGGAAAGGCAGGCAGAGAATTCCCTGCTAGCACCTTCTCTGTGCCTGGGAAGCAGAAGTGTTCACATTGCTTTGCAGAATCGCTTTTGTGCAGAAAACAGTAACACTTGTTCAGAACGAAAGAAAGCACAGAGCCCCAGATTTTATGTTGTCCTGGAGAGCTTGCAGAGCACTGGGGAAAGGCAGGCAGAGAATTCCCTGCTAGCACCTTCTCTGTGCCTGGGAAGCAGAAGTGTTCACATTGCTTCGCAGAATCGCTTTTGTGCAGAAAACAGTAACACTTGTTCAGAACGAAAGAAAGCACAGAGCCCCAGATTTGCTGTTGTCCTGGAGAGCTTGCAGAGCACTGGGGAAAGGCAGGCAGAGAATTCCCTGCTAGCACCTTCTCTGTGCCTGGGAAGCAGAAGTGTTCACATTGCTTCGCAGAATCGCTTTTGTGCAGAAAACAGTAACACTTGTTCAGAATGAAATAAAGCACAGAACCCCAGATTTTATGTTGTCCTGGAGAGCTTGTAGAGCACTAAGGAAAGGCAGGCAGAGAATTCCCTGATAGCGCCTTCTCTGTGCCTGTTCACATTGCTTCGCAGAATCGCTTTTGTGCAGAAAACAGTAACACTTGTTCAGAACGAAAGAAAGCACAGAGCCCCAGATTTTATGTTGTCCTGGAGAGATTGCAGAGCACTGAGGAAACGCAGGCAGAGAATTCCCTGCTAGCACCTTCTCTGTGCCTGTTCACATTGCTTTGCAGAATCGCTTTTGTGCAGAAAACAGTAACACTTGTTCAGAACGAAAGAAAGCACAGAGCCCCAGATTTTATGTTGTCCTGGAGAGCTTGCAGAGCACTGGGGAAAGGCAGGCAGAGAATTCCCTGCTAGCACCTTCTCTGTGCCTGGGAAGCAGAAGTGTTCACATTGCTTTGCAGAATCGCTTTTGTGCAGAAAACAGTAACACTTGTTCAGAACGAAAGAAAGCACAGAGCCCCAGATTTTATGTTGTCCTGGAGAGCTTGCAGAGCACTGGGGAAAGGCAGGCAGAGAATTCCCTGCTAGCACCTTCTCTGTGCCTGGGAAGCACAAGTGTTCACATTGCTTCGCAGAATCGCTTTTCTGCAGAAAACAGTAACACTTGTTCAGAACGAAAGAAAGCACAGAGCCCCAGATTTTATGTTGTCCTGGAGAGATTGCAGAGCACTGGGGAAAGGCAGGCAGAGAATTCCCTGCTAGCACCTTCTCTGTGCCTGGGAAGCACAAGTGTTCACATTGCTTTGCAGAATCGCTTTTGTGCAGAAAACATTAACACTTGTTCAGAACGAAAGAAAGCACAGAGCCCCAGATTTTATGTTGTCCTGGAGAGCTTGCAGAGCACTGGGGAAAGGCAGGCAGAGAATTCCCTGCTAGCACCTTCTCTGTGCCTGGGAAGCACAAGTGTTCACATTGCTTCGCAGAATCGCTTTTGTGCAGAAAACAGTAACACTTGTTCAGAACGAAAGAAAGCACAGAGCCCCAGATTTGCTGTTGTCCTGGAGAGCTTGCAGAGCACTGGGGAAAGGCAGGCAGAGAATTCCCTGCTAGCACCTTCTCTGTGCCTGGGAAGCAGAAGTGTTCACATTGCTTCGCAGAATCGCTTTTGTGCAGAAAACAGTAACACTTGTTCAGAACGAAAGAAAGCACAGAGCCCCAGATTTTATGTTGTCCTGGAGAGCTTGCAGAGCACTGGGGAAAGGCAGGCAGAGAATTCCCTGCTAGCACCTTCTCTGTGCCTGGGAAGCACAAGTGTTCACATTGCTTCGCAGAATCGCTTTTGTGCAGAAAACAGTAACACTTGTTCAGAATGAAAGAAAGCACAGAACCCCAGATTTTATGTTGTCCTGGAGAGCTTGCAGAGCACTGAGGAAAGGCAGGCAGAGAATTCCCTGCTAGCACCTTCTCTGTGCCTGTTCACATTGCTTTGCAGAATCGCTTTTGTGCAGAAAACAGTAACACTTGTTCAGAACGAAAGAAAGCACAGAGCCCCAGATTTTATGTTGTCCTGGAGAGCTTGCAGAGCACTGGGGAAAGGCAGGCAGAGAATTCCCTGCTAGCACCTTCTCTGTGCCTGGGAAGCAGAAGTGTTCACATTGCTTCGCAGAATCGCTTTTCTGCAGAAAACAGTAACACTTGTTCAGAACGAAAGAAAGCACAGAGCCCCAGATTTATGTTGTCCTGGAGAGCTTGCAGAGCACTGGGGAAAGGCAGGCAGAGAATTCCCTGCTAGCACCTTCTCTGTGCCTGGGAAGCAGAAGTGTTCACCTTGCTTCGCAGAATCGCTTTTGAGCAGAAAACAGTAACACTTGTTCAGAACGAAAGAAAGCACAGAGCCCCAGATTTTATGTTGTCCTGGAGAGCTTGCAGAGCACTGGGGAAAGGCAGGCAGAGAATTCCCTGCTAGCACCTTCTCTGTGCCTGGGAAGCACAAGTGTTCATATTGCTTCGCAGAATCGCTTTTCTGCAGAAAACAGTAACACTTGTTCAGAATGAAAGAAAGCACAGAACCCCAGATTTTATGTTGTCCTGGAGAGATTGCAGAGCACTGAGGAAAGGCAGGCAGAGAATTCCCTGCTAGCACCTTCTCTGTGCCTGGGAAGCACAAGTGTTCACATTGCTTCGCAGAATCGCTTTTGTGCAGAAAACAGTAACACTTGTTCAGAACGAAAGAAAGCACAGAGCCCCAGATTTTATGTTGTCCTGGAGAGCTTGCAGAGCACTGGGGAAAGGCAGGCAGAGAATTCCCTGCTAGCACCTTCTCTGTGCCTGGGAAGCAGAAGTGTTCACATTGCTTCGCAGAATCGCTTTTGTGCAGAAAACAGTAACACTTGTTCAGAATGAAAGAAAGCACAGAGCCCCAGATTTTATGTTGTCCTGGAGAGCTTGCAGAGCACTGGGGAAAGGCAGGCAGAGAATTCCCTGCTAGCACCTTCTCTGTGCCTGGGAAGCACAAGTGTTCACATTGCTTCGCAGAATCGCTTTTGTGCAGAAAACAGTAACACTTGTTCAGAACGAAAGAAAGCACAGAGCCCCAGATTTTATGTTGTCCTGGAGAGCTTGCAGAGCACTGGGGAAAGGCAGGCAGAGAATTCCCTGCTAGCACCTTCTCTGTGCCTGGGAAGCACAAGTGTTCACATTGCTTCGCAGAATCGCTTTTGTGCAGAAAACAGTAACACTTGTTCAGAATGAAAGAAAGCACAGAACCCCAGATTTTATGTTGTCCTGGAGAGCTTGCAGAGCACTGAGGAAAGGCAGGCAGAGAATTCCCTGCTAGCACCTTCTCTGTGCCTGTTCACATTGCTTTGCAGAATCGCTTTTGTGCAGAAAACAGTAACACTTGTTCAGAACGAAAGAAAGCACAGAGCCCCAGATTTGCTGTTGTCCTGGAGAGCTTGCAGAGCACTGGGGAAAGGCAGGCAGAGAATTCCCTGCTAGCACCTTCTCTGTGCCTGGGAAGCACAAGTGTTCACATTGCTTCGCAGAATCGCTTTTGTGCAGAAAACAGTAACACTTGTTCAGAATGAAAGAAAGCACAGAACCCCAGATTTTATGTTGTCCTGGAGAGCTTGCAGAGCACTAAGGAAAGGCAGGCAGAGAATTCCCTGATAGCACCTTCTCTGTGCCTGTTCACATTGCTTCGCAGAATCGCTTTTGTGCAGAAAACAGTAACACTTGTTCAGAACGAAAGAAAGCACAGAGCCCCAGATTTTATGTTGTCCTGGAGAGCTTGCAGAGCACTGGGGAAAGGCAGGCAGAGAATTCCCTGCTAGCACCTTCTCTGTGCCTGGGAAGCACAAGTGTTCATATTGCTTCCCAGAATCGCTTTTCTGCAGAAAACAGTAACACTTGTTCAGAATGAAAGAAAGCACAGAACCCCAGATTTTATGTTGTCCTGGAGAGATTGCAGAGCACTGAGGAAACGCAGGCAGAGAATTCCCTGCTAGCACCTTCTCTGTGCCTGGGAAGCACAAGTGTTCACATTGCTTCGCAGAATCGCTTTTGTGCAGAAAACAGTAACACTTGTTCAGAACGAAAGAAAGCACAGAGCCCCAGATTTTATGTTGTCCTGGAGAGCTTGCAGAGCACTGGGGAAAGGCAGGCAGAGAATTCCCTGCTAGCACCTTCTCTGTGCCTGTTCACATTGCTTCGCAGAATCGCTTTTGTGCAGAAAACAGTAACACTTGTTCAGAACGAAAGAAAGCACAGAGCCCCAGATTTTATGTTGTCCTGGAGAGCTTGCAGAGCACTGGGGAAAGGCAGGCAGAGAATTCCCTGCTAGCACCTTCTCTGTGCCTGGGAAGCACAAGTGTTCACATTGCTTCGCAGAATCGCTTTTGTGCAGAAAACAGTAACACTTGTTCAGAACGAAAGAAAGCACAGAACCCCAGATTTTATGTTGTCCTGGAGAGCTTGCAGAGCACTGGGGAAAGGCAGGCAGAGAATTCCCTTCTAGCACCTTCTCTGTGCCTGTTCACTTTTCCTCGCAGAATCGCTTTTGTGCAGAAAACAGTAACACTTGTTCAGAACGAAAGAAAGCACAGAGCCCCAGATTTTATGTTGTCCTGGAGAGCTTGCAGAGCACTGGGGAAAGGCAGGCAGAGAATTCCCTGTTAGCACCTTCGCAGTGCCTGGGAAGCACAAGTGTTCACATTGCTTCGCAGAATCGCTTTTGTGCAGAAAACAGTAACACTTGTTCAGAACGAAAGAAAGCACAGAGCCCCAGATTTTATGTTGTTCTGGAGAGCTTGCAGAGCACTGGGGAAAGGCAGGCAGAGAATTCCCTGCTAGCACCTTCTCTGTGCCTGGGAAGCACAAGTGTTCACATTGCTTCGCAGAATCGCTTTTGTGCAGAAAACAGTAACACTTGTTCAGAACGAAAGAAAGCACAGAGCCCCAGATTTGCTGTTGTCCTGGAGAGCTTGCAGAGCACTGGGGAAAGGCAGGCAGAGAATTCCCTGCTAGCACCTTCTCTGTGCCTGGGAAGCACAAGTGTTCACATTGCTTCGCAGAATCGCTTTTGTGCAGAAAACAGTAACACTTGTTCAGAACGAAAGAAAGCACAGAGCCCCAGATTTGCTGTTGTCCTGGAGAGCTTGCAGAGCACTGGGGAAAGGCAGGCAGAGAATTCCCTGCTAGCACCTTCTCTGTGCCTGGGAAGCACAAGTGTTCACATTGCTTCGCAGAATCGCTTTTGTGCAGAAAACAGTAACACTTGTTCAGAACGAAAGAAAGCACAGAGCCCCAGATTTTATGTTGTCCTGGAGAGCTTGCAGAGCACTGGGGAAAGGCAGGCAGAGAATTCCCTGCTAGCACCTTCTCTGTGCCTGGGAAGCACAAGTGTTCATATTGCTTCGCAGAATCGCTTTTCTGCAGAAAACAGTAACACTTGTTCAGAATGAAAGAAAGCACAGAACCCCAGATTTTATGTTGTCCTGGAGAGATTGCAGAGCACTGAGGAAACGCAGGCAGAGAATTCCCTGCTAGCACCTTCTCTGTGCCTGTTCACATTGCTTTGCAGAATCGCTTTTGTGCAGAAAACAGTAACACTTGTTCAGAACGAAAGAAAGCACAGAGCCCCAGATTTTATGTTGTCCTGGAGAGCTTGCAGAGCACTGGGGAAAGGCAGGCAGAGAATTCCCTGCTAGCACCTTCTCTGTGCCTGGGAAGCAGAAGTGTTCACATTGCTTTGCAGAATCGCTTTTGTGCAGAAAACAGTAACACTTGTTCAGAACGAAAGAAAGCACAGAGCCCCAGATTTTATGTTGTCCTGGAGAGCTTGCAGAGCACTGGGGAAAGGCAGGCAGAGAATTCCCTGCTAGCACCTTCTCTGTGCCTGGGAAGCAGAAGTGTTCACATTGCTTCGCAGAATCGCTTTTGTGCAGAAAACAGTAACACTTGTTCAGAACGAAAGAAAGCACAGAGCCCCAGATTTTATGTTGTCCTGGAGAGCTTGCAGAGCACTGGGGAAAGGCAGGCAGAGAATTCCCTGCTAGCACCTTCTCTGTGCCTGGGAAGCAGAAGTGTTCACATTGCTTCGCAGAATCGCTTTTGTGCAGAAAACAGTAACACTTGTTCAGAACGAAAGAAAGCACAGAGCCCCAGATTTTATGTTGTCCTGGAGAGCTTGCCGAGCACTGGGGAAAGGCAGGCAGAGAATTCCCTGCTAGCACCTTCTCTGTGCCTGGGAAGCAGAAGTGTTCACATTGCTTCGCAGAATCGCTTTTGTGCAGAAAACAGTAACACTTGTTCAGAACGAAAGAAAGCACAGAGCCCCAGATTTTATGTTGTCCTGGAGAGCTTGCAGAGCACTGAGGAAAGGCAGGCAGAGAATTCCCTGCTAGCACCTTCTCTGTGCCTGTTCACATTGCTTTGCAGAATCGCTTTTGTGCAGAAAACAGTAACACTTGTTCAGAACGAAAGAAAGCACAGAGCCCCAGATTTGCTGTTGTCCTGGAGAGCTTGCAGAGCACTGGGGAAAGGCAGGCAGAGAATTCCCTGCTAGCACCTTCTCTGTGCCTGGGAAGCACAAGTGTTCACATTGCTTCACAGAATCGCTTTTGTGCAGAAAACAGTAACACTTGTTCAGAATGAAAGAAAGCACAGAACCCCAGATTTTATGTTGTCCTGGAGAGCTTGCAGAGCACTAAGGAAAGGCAGGCAGAGAATTCCCTGATAGCACCTTCTCTGTGCCTGTTCACATTGCTTCGCAGAATCGCTTTTGTGCAGAAAACAGTAACACTTGTTCAGAACGAAAGAAAGCACAGAGCCCCAGATTTTATGTTGTCCTGGAGAGCTTGCAGAGCACTGGGGAAAGGCAGGCAGAGAATTCCCTGCTAGCACCTTCTCTGTGCCTGGGAAGCACAAGTGTTCATATTGCTTCCCAGAATCGCTTTTCTGCAGAAAACAGTAACACTTGTTCAGAATGAAAGAAAGCACAGAACCCCAGATTTTATGTTGTCCTGGAGAGATTGCAGAGCACTGAGGAAACGCAGGCAGAGAATTCCCTGCTAGCACCTTCTCTGTGCCTGGGAAGCACAAGTGTTCACATTGCTTCGCAGAATCGCTTTTGTGCAGAAAACAGTAACACTTGTTCAGAACGAAAGAAAGCACAGAGCCCCAGATTTTATGTTGTCCTGGAGAGCTTGCAGAGCACTGGGGAAAGGCAGGCAGAGAATTCCCTGCTAGCACCTTCTCTGTGCCTGTTCACATTGCTTCGCAGAATCGCTTTTGTGCAGAAAACAGTAACACTTGTTCAGAACGAAAGAAAGCACAGAGCCCCAGATTTTATGTTGTCCTGGAGAGCTTGCAGAGCACTGGGGAAAGGCAGGCAGAGAATTCCCTGCTAGCACCTTCTCTGTGCCTGGGAAGCACAAGTGTTCACATTGCTTCGCAGAATCGCTTTTGTGCAGAAAACAGTAACACTTGTTCAGAACGAAAGAAAGCACAGAACCCCAGATTTTATGTTGTCCTGGAGAGCTTGCAGAGCACTGGGGAAAGGCAGGCAGAGAATTCCCTTCTAGCACCTTCTCTGTGCCTGTTCACTTTTCCTCGCAGAATCGCTTTTGTGCAGAAAACAGTAACACTTGTTCAGAACGAAAGAAAGCACAGAGCCCCAGATTTTATGTTGTCCTGGAGAGCTTGCAGAGCACTGGGGAAAGGCAGGCAGAGAATTCCCTGCTAGCACCTTCTCTGTGCCTGGGAAGCACAAGTGTTCACATTGCTTCGCAGAATCGCTTTTGTGCAGAAAACAGTAACACTTGTTCAGAACGAAAGAAAGCACAGAGCCCCAGATTTTATGTTGTTCTGGAGAGCTTGCAGAGCACTGGGGAAAGGCAGGCAGAGAATTCCCTGCTAGCACCTTCTCTGTGCCTGGGAAGCACAAGTGTTCACATTGCTTCGCAGAATCGCTTTTGTGCAGAAAACAGTAACACTTGTTCAGAACGAAAGAAAGCACAGAGCCCCAGATTTGCTGTTGTCCTGGAGAGCTTGCAGAGCACTGGGGAAAGGCAGGCAGAGAATTCCCTGCTAGCACCTTCTCTGTGCCTGGGAAGCACAAGTGTTCACATTGCTTCGCAGAATCGCTTTTGTGCAGAAAACAGTAACACTTGTTCAGAACGAAAGAAAGCACAGAGCCCCAGATTTGCTGTTGTCCTGGAGAGCTTGCAGAGCACTGGGGAAAGGCAGGCAGAGAATTCCCTGCTAGCACCTTCTCTGTGCCTGGGAAGCACAAGTGTTCACATTGCTTCGCAGAATCGCTTTTGTGCAGAAAACAGTAACACTTGTTCAGAACGAAAGAAAGCACAGAGCCCCAGATTTTATGTTGTCCTGGAGAGCTTGCAGAGCACTGGGGAAAGGCAGGCAGAGAATTCCCTGCTAGCACCTTCTCTGTGCCTGGGAAGCACAAGTGTTCATATTGCTTCGCAGAATCGCTTTTCTGCAGAAAACAGTAACACTTGTTCAGAATGAAAGAAAGCACAGAACCCCAGATTTTATGTTGTCCTGGAGAGATTGCAGAGCACTGAGGAAACGCAGGCAGAGAATTCCCTGCTAGCACCTTCTCTGTGCCTGTTCACATTGCTTTGCAGAATCGCTTTTGTGCAGAAAACAGTAACACTTGTTCAGAACGAAAGAAAGCACAGAGCCCCAGATTTTATGTTGTCCTGGAGAGCTTGCAGAGCACTGGGGAAAGGCAGGCAGAGAATTCCCTGCTAGCACCTTCTCTGTGCCTGGGAAGCAGAAGTGTTCACATTGCTTTGCAGAATCGCTTTTGTGCAGAAAACAGTAACACTTGTTCAGAACGAAAGAAAGCACAGAGCCCCAGATTTTATGTTGTCCTGGAGAGCTTGCAGAGCACTGGGGAAAGGCAGGCAGAGAATTCCCTGCTAGCACCTTCTCTGTGCCTGGGAAGCAGAAGTGTTCACATTGCTTCGCAGAATCGCTTTTGTGCAGAAAACAGTAACACTTGTTCAGAACGAAAGAAAGCACAGAGCCCCAGATTTTATGTTGTCCTGGAGAGCTTGCAGAGCACTGGGGAAAGGCAGGCAGAGAATTCCCTGCTAGCACCTTCTCTGTGCCTGGGAAGCAGAAGTGTTCACATTGCTTCGCAGAATCGCTTTTGTGCAGAAAACAGTAACACTTGTTCAGAACGAAAGAAAGCACAGAGCCCCAGATTTTATGTTGTCCTGGAGAGCTTGCAGAGCACTGGGGAAAGGCAGGCAGAGAATTCCCTGCTAGCACCTTCTCTGTGCCTGGGAAGCACAAGTGTTCACATTGCTTCGCAGAATCGCTTTTGTGCAGAAAACAGTAACACTTGTTCAGAACGAAAGAAAGCACAGAGCCCCAGATTTTATGTTGTCCTGGAGAGATTGCAGAGCACTGGGGAAAGGCAGGCAGAGAATTCCCTGCTAGCACCTTCTCTGTGCCTGGGAAGCACAAGTGTTCACATTGCTTCGCAGAATCGCTTTTGTGCAGAAAACAGTAACACTTGTTCAGAACGAAAGAAAGCACAGAGCCCCAGATTTTATGTTGTCCTGGAGAGCTTGCAGAGCACTGGGGAAAGGCAGGCAGAGAATTCCCTGCTAGCACCTTCTCTGTGCCTGGGAAGCAGAAGTGTTCACATTGCTTTGCAGAATCGCTTTTGTGCAGAAAACAGTAACACTTGTTCAGAACGAAAGAAAGCACAGAGCCCCAGATTTTATGTTGTCCTGGAGAGATTGCAGAGCACTGGGGAAAGTCAGGCAGAGAATTCCCTGCTAGCACCTTCTCTGTGCCTGGGAAGCACAAGTGTTCACATTGCTTCGCAGAATCGCTTTTGTGCAGAAAACAGTAACACTTGTTCAGAACGAAAGAAAGCACAGAGCCCCAGATTTGCTGTTGTCCTGGAGAGCTTGCAGAGCACTGGGGAAAGGCAGGCAGAGAATTCCCTGCTAGCACCTTCTCTGTGCCTGGGAAGCAGAAGTGTTCACATTGCTTCGCAGAATCGCTTTTGTGCAGAAAACAGTAACACTTGTTCAGAACGAAAGAAAGCACAGAGCCCCAGATTTTATGTTGTCCTGGAGAGCTTGCAGAGCACTGGGGAAAGGCAGGCAGAGAATTCCCTGCTAGCACCTTCTCTGTGCCTGGGAAGCAGAAGTGTTCACATTGCTTCGCAGAATCGCTTTTGTGCAGAAAACAGTAACACTTGTTCAGAACGAAAGAAAGCACAGAGCCCCAGATTTTATGTTGTCCTGGAGAGCTTGCAGAGCACTGGGGAAAGGCAGGCAGAGAATTCCCTGCTAGCACCTTCTCTGTGCCTGGGAAGCACAAGTGTTCACATTACTTCGCAGAATCGCTTTTGTGCAGAAAACAGTAACACTTGTTCAGAACGAAAGAAAGCACAGAGCCCCAGATTTTATGTTGTCCTGGAGAGCTTGCAGAGCACTGGGGAAAGGCAGGCAGAGAATTCCCTGCTAGCACCTTCTCTGTGCCTGGGAAGCACAAGTGTTCACATTGCTTCGCAGAATCGCTTTTGTGCAGAAAACAGTAACACTTGTTCAGAACGAAAGAAAGCACAGAGCCCCAGATTTTATGTTGTCCTGGAGAGCTTGCAGAGCACTGGGGAAGGCAGGCAGAGAATTCCCTGCTAGCACCTTCTCTGTGCCTGGGAAGCAGAAGTGTTCACATTGCTTCGCAGAATCGCTTTTGTGCAGAAAACAGTAACACTTGTTCAGAACGAAAGAAAGCACAGAGCCCCAGATTTTATGTTGTCCTGGAGAGCTTGCAGAGCACTGAGGAAGGCAGGCAGAGAATTCCCTGCTAGCACCTTCTCTGTGCCTGTTCACATTGCTTCGCAGAATCGCTTTTGTGCAGAAAACAGTAACACTTGTTCAGAACGAAAGAAAGCACAGAGCCCCAGATTTTATGTTGTCCTGGAGAGCTTGCAGAGCACTGGGGAAAGGCAGGCAGAGAATTCCCTGCTAGCACCTTCTCTGTGCCTGGGAAGCACAAGTGTTCACATTGCTTCGCAGAATCGCTTTTGTGCAGAAAACAGTAACACTTGTTCAGAATGAAAGAAAGCACAGAACCCCAGATTTTATGTTGTCCTGGAGAGCTTGCAGAGCACTGGGGAAAGGCAGGCAGAGAATTCCCTGCTAGCACCTTCTCTGTGCCTGTTCACATTGCTTTGCAGAATCGCTTTTGTGCAGAAAACAGTAACACTTGTTCAGAATGAAAGAAAGCACAGAACCCCAGATTTTATGTTGTCCTGGAGAGCTTGCAGAGCACTAAGGAAAGGCAGGCAGAGAATTCCCTGATAGCACCTTCTCTGTGCCTGTTCACATTGCTTCGCAGAATCGCTTTTGTGCAGAAAACAGTAACACTTGTTCAGAACGAAAGAAAGCACAGAGCCCCAGATTTTATGTTGTCCTGGAGAGCTTGCAGAGCACTGGGGAAAGGCAGGCAGAGAATTCCCTGCTAGCACCTTCTCTGTGCCTGGGAAGCACAAGTGTTCATATTGCTTCGCAGAATCGCTTTTCTGCAGAAAACAGTAACACTTGTTCAGAATGAAAGAAAGCACAGAACCCCAGATTTTATGTTGTCCTGGAGAGATTGCAGAGCACTGAGGAAACGCAGGCAGAGAATTCCCTGCTAGCACCTTCTCTGTGCCTGTTCACATTGCTTTGCAGAATCGCTTTTGTGCAGAAAACAGTAACACTTGTTCAGAACGAAAGAAAGCACAGAGCCCCAGATTTTATGTTGTCCTGGAGAGCTTGCAGAGCACTGGGGAAAGGCAGGCAGAGAATTCCCTGCTAGCACCTTCTCTGTGCCTGGGAAGCAGAAGTGTTCACATTGCTTTGCAGAATCGCTTTTGTGCAGAAAACAGTAACACTTGTTCAGAACGAAAGAAAGCACAGAGCCCCAGATTTTATGTTGTCCTGGAGAGCTTGCAGAGCACTGGGGAAAGGCAGGCAGAGAATTCCCTGCTAGCACCTTCTCTGTGCCTGGGAAGCAGAAGTGTTCACATTGCTTCGCAGAATCGCTTTTGTGCAGAAAACAGTAACACTTGTTCAGAACGAAAGAAAGCACAGAGCCCCAGATTTTATGTTGTCCTGGAGAGCTTGCAGAGCACTGGGGAAAGGCAGGCAGAGAATTCCCTGCTAGCACCTTCTCTGTGCCTGGGAAGCACAAGTGTTCATATTGCTTCGCAGAATCGCTTTTCTGCAGAAAACAGTAACACTTGTTCAGAACGAAAGAAAGCACAGAACCCCAGATTTTATGTTGTCCTGGAGAGATTGCAGAGCACTGAGGAAACGCAGGCAGAGAATTCCCTGCTAGCACCTTCTCTGTGCCTGGGAAGCAGAAGTGTTCACATTGCTTCGCAGAATCGCTTTTGTGCAGAAAACAGTAACACTTGTTCAGAACGAAAGAAAGCACAGAGCCCCAGATTTTATGTTGTCCTGGAGAGCTTGCAGAGCACTGGGGAAAGGCAGGCAGAGAATTCCCTGCTAGCACCTTCTCTGTGCCTGGGAAGCAGAAGTGTTCACATTGCTTCGCAGAATCGCTTTTGTGCAGAAAACAGTAACACTTGTTCAGAACGAAAGAAAGCACAGAGCCCCAGATTTGCTGTTGTCCTGGAGAGCTTGCAGAGCACTGGGGAAAGGCAGGCAGAGAATTCCCTGCTAGCACCTTCTCTGTGCCTGGGAAGCACAAGTGTTCACATTGCTTCGCAGAATCGCTTTTGTGCAGAAAACAGTAACACTTGTTCAGAACGAAAGAAAGCACAGAGCCCCAGATTTTATGTTGTCCTGGAGAGCTTGCAGAGCACTGGGGAAAGGCAGGCAGAGAATTCCCTGCTAGCACCTTCTCTGTGCCTGGGAAGCAGAAGTGTTCACATTGCTTCGCAGAATCGCTTTTGTGCAGAAAACAGTAACACTTGTTCAGAACGAAAGAAAGCACAGAACCCCAGATTTTATGTTGTCCTGAAGAGCTTGCAGAGCACTAAGGAAAGGCAGGCAGAGAATTCCCTGCTAGCACCTTCTCTGTGCCTGGGAAGCACAAGTGTTCACATTGCTTCGCAGAATCGCTTTTGTGCAGAAAACAGTAACACTTGTTCAGAACGAAAGAAAGCACAGAGCCCCAGATTTTATGTTGTCCTGGAGAGCTTGCAGAGCACTGGGGAAAGGCAGGCAGAGAATTCCCTGCTAGCACCTTCTCTGTGCCTGGGAAGCAGAAGTGTTCACATTGCTTCGCAGAATCGCTTTTGTGCAGAAAACAGTAACACTTGTTCAGAACGAAAGAAAGCACAGAGCCCCAGATTTTATGTTGTCCTGGAGAGCTTGCAGAGCACTGGGGAAAGGCAGGCAGAGAATTCCCTGCTAGCACCTTCTCTGTGCCTGGGAAGCAGAAGTGTTCACATTGCTTTGCAGAATCGCTTTTGTGCAGAAAACAGTAACACTTGTTCAGAACGAAAGAAAGCACAGAGCCCCAGATTTTATGTTGTCCTGGAGAGCTTGCAGAGCACTGAGGAAGGCAGGCAGAGAATTCCCTGCTAGCACCTTCTCTGTGCCTGTTCACTTTTCTTCGCAGAATCGCTTTTGTGTAGAAAACAGTAACACTTGTTCAGAACGAAAGAAAGCACAGAGCCCCAGATTTTATGTTGTCCTGGAGAGCTTGCAGAGCACTGAGGAAAGGCAGGCAGAGAATTCCCTGCTAGCACCTTCTCTGTGCCTGTTCACATTGCTTCGCAGAATCGCTTTTGTGCAGAAAACAGTAACACTTGTTCAGAACGAAAGAAAGCACAGAGCCCCAGATTTTATGTTGTCCTGGAGAGCTTGCAGAGCACTGGGGAAAGGCAGGCAGAGAATTCCCTGCTAGCACCTTCTCTGTGCCTGGGAAGCACAAGTGTTCACATTGCTTCGCAGAATCGCTTTTGTGCAGAAAACAGTAACACTTGTTCAGAATGAAAGAAAGCACAGAACCCCAGATTTTATGTTGTCCTGGAGAGCTTGCAGAGCACTGGGGAAAGGCAGGCAGAGAATTCCCTGCTAGCACCTTCTCTGTGCCTGTTCACATTGCTTTGCAGAATCGCTTTTGTGCAGAAAACAGTAACACTTGTTCAGAATGAAAGAAAGCACAGAACCCCAGATTTTATGTTGTCCTGGAGAGCTTGCAGAGCACTAAGGAAAGGCAGGCAGAGAATTCCCTGATAGCACCTTCTCTGTGCCTGTTCACATTGCTTCGCAGAATCGCTTTTGTGCAGAAAACAGTAACACTTGTTCAGAACGAAAGAAAGCACAGAGCCCCAGATTTTATGTTGTCCTGGAGAGCTTGCAGAGCACTGGGGAAAGGCAGGCAGAGAATTCCCTGCTAGCACCTTCTCTGTGCCTGGGAAGCACAAGTGTTCATATTGCTTCGCAGAATCGCTTTTCTGCAGAAAACAGTAACACTTGTTCAGAATGAAAGAAAGCACAGAACCCCAGATTTTATGTTGTCCTGGAGAGATTGCAGAGCACTGAGGAAACGCAGGCAGAGAATTCCCTGCTAGCACCTTCTCTGTGCCTGGGAAGCAGAAGTGTTCACATTGCTTCGCAGAATCGCTTTTGTGCAGAAAACAGTAACACTTGTTCAGAACGAAAGAAAGCACAGAGCCCCAGATTTTATGTTGTCCTGGAGAGCTTGCAGAGCACTGGGGAAAGGCAGGCAGAGAATTCCCTGCTAGCACCTTCTCTGTGCCTGGGAAGCAGAAGTGTTCACATTGCTTCGCAGAATCGCTTTTGTGCAGAAAACAGTAACACTTGTTCAGAACGAAAGAAAGCACAGAGCCCCAGATTTTATGTTGTCCTGGAGAGCTTGCAGAGCACTGGGGAAAGGCAGGCAGAGAATTCCCTGCTAGCACCTTCTCTGTGCCTGGGAAGCACAAGTGTTCATATTGCTTCGCAGAATCGCTTTTCTGCAGAAAACAGTAACACTTGTTCAGAATGAAAGAAAGCACAGAACCCCAGATTTTATGTTGTCCTGGAGAGATTGCAGAGCACTGAGGAAACGCAGGCAGAGAATTCCCTGCTAGCACCTTCTCTGTGCCTGTTCACATTGCTTTGCAGAATCGCTTTTGTGCAGAAAACAGTAACACTTGTTCAGAACGAAAGAAAGCACAGAGCCCCAGATTTTATGTTGTCCTGGAGAGCTTGCAGAGCACTGGGGAAAGGCAGGCAGAGAATTCCCTGCTAGCACCTTCTCTGTGCCTGGGAAGCAGAAGTGTTCACATTGCTTTGCAGAATCGCTTTTGTGCAGAAAACAGTAACACTTGTTCAGAACGAAAGAAAGCACAGAGCCCCAGATTTTATGTTGTCCTGGAGAGCTTGCAGAGCACTGGGGAAAGGCAGGCAGAGAATTCCCTGCTAGCACCTTCTCTGTGCCTGGGAAGCAGAAGTGTTCACATTGCTTCGCAGAATCGCTTTTGTGCAGAAAACAGTAACACTTGTTCAGAACGAAAGAAAGCACAGAGCCCCAGATTTTATGTTGTCCTGGAGAGCTTGCAGAGCACTGGGGAAAGGCAGGCAGAGAATTCCCTGCTAGCACCTTCTCTGTGCCTGGGAAGCAGAAGTGTTCACATTGCTTCGCAGAATCGCTTTTGTGCAGAAAACAGTAACACTTGTTCAGAACGAAAGAAAGCACAGAGCCCCAGATTTTATGTTGTCCTGGAGAGCTTGCAGAGCACTGGGGAAAGGCAGGCAGAGAATTCCCTGCTAGCACCTTCTCTGTGCCTGGGAAGCACAAGTGTTCACATTGCTTCGCAGAATCGCTTTTGTGCAGAAAACAGTAACACTTGTTCAGAACGAAAGAAAGCACAGAGCCCCAGATTTTATGTTGTCCTGGAGAGATTGCAGAGCACTGGGGAAAGGCAGGCAGAGAATTCCCTGCTAGCACCTTCTCTGTGCCTGGGAAGCACAAGTGTTCACATTGCTTCGCAGAATCGCTTTTGTGCAGAAAACAGTAACACTTGTTCAGAACGAAAGAAAGCACAGAGCCCCAGATTTTATGTTGTCCTGGAGAGCTTGCAGAGCACTGGGGAAAGGCAGGCAGAGAATTCCCTGCTAGCACCTTCTCTGTGCCTGGGAAGCAGAAGTGTTCACATTGCTTTGCAGAATCGCTTTTGTGCAGAAAACAGTAACACTTGTTCAGAACGAAAGAAAGCACAGAGCCCCAGATTTTATGTTGTCCTGGAGAGATTGCAGAGCACTGGGGAAAGTCAGGCAGAGAATTCCCTGCTAGCACCTTCTCTGTGCCTGGGAAGCACAAGTGTTCACATTGCTTCGCAGAATCGCTTTTGTGCAGAAAACAGTAACACTTGTTCAGAACGAAAGAAAGCACAGAGCCCCAGATTTGCTGTTGTCCTGGAGAGCTTGCAGAGCACTGGGGAAAGGCAGGCAGAGAATTCCCTGCTAGCACCTTCTCTGTGCCTGGGAAGCAGAAGTGTTCACATTGCTTCGCAGAATCGCTTTTGTGCAGAAAACAGTAACACTTGTTCAGAACGAAAGAAAGCACAGAGCCCCAGATTTTATGTTGTCCTGGAGAGCTTGCAGAGCACTGGGGAAAGGCAGGCAGAGAATTCCCTGCTAGCACCTTCTCTGTGCCTGGGAAGCAGAAGTGTTCACATTGCTTCGCAGAATCGCTTTTGTGCAGAAAACAGTAACACTTGTTCAGAACGAAAGAAAGCACAGAGCCCCAGATTTTATGTTGTCCTGGAGAGCTTGCAGAGCACTGGGGAAAGGCAGGCAGAGAATTCCCTGCTAGCACCTTCTCTGTGCCTGGGAAGCACAAGTGTTCACATTACTTCGCAGAATCGCTTTTGTGCAGAAAACAGTAACACTTGTTCAGAACGAAAGAAAGCACAGAGCCCCAGATTTTATGTTGTCCTGGAGAGCTTGCAGAGCACTGGGGAAAGGCAGGCAGAGAATTCCCTGCTAGCACCTTCTCTGTGCCTGGGAAGCACAAGTGTTCACATTGCTTCGCAGAATCGCTTTTGTGCAGAAAACAGTAACACTTGTTCAGAACGAAAGAAAGCACAGAGCCCCAGATTTTATGTTGTCCTGGAGAGCTTGCAGAGCACTGGGGAAGGCAGGCAGAGAATTCCCTGCTAGCACCTTCTCTGTGCCTGGGAAGCAGAAGTGTTCACATTGCTTCGCAGAATCGCTTTTGTGCAGAAAACAGTAACACTTGTTCAGAACGAAAGAAAGCACAGAGCCCCAGATTTTATGTTGTCCTGGAGAGCTTGCAGAGCACTGAGGAAGGCAGGCAGAGAATTCCCTGCTAGCACCTTCTCTGTGCCTGTTCACATTGCTTCGCAGAATCGCTTTTGTGCAGAAAACAGTAACACTTGTTCAGAACGAAAGAAAGCACAGAGCCCCAGATTTTATGTTGTCCTGGAGAGCTTGCAGAGCACTGGGGAAAGGCAGGCAGAGAATTCCCTGCTAGCACCTTCTCTGTGCCTGGGAAGCACAAGTGTTCACATTGCTTCGCAGAATCGCTTTTGTGCAGAAAACAGTAACACTTGTTCAGAATGAAAGAAAGCACAGAACCCCAGATTTTATGTTGTCCTGGAGAGCTTGCAGAGCACTGGGGAAAGGCAGGCAGAGAATTCCCTGCTAGCACCTTCTCTGTGCCTGTTCACATTGCTTTGCAGAATCGCTTTTGTGCAGAAAACAGTAACACTTGTTCAGAATGAAAGAAAGCACAGAACCCCAGATTTTATGTTGTCCTGGAGAGCTTGCAGAGCACTAAGGAAAGGCAGGCAGAGAATTCCCTGATAGCACCTTCTCTGTGCCTGTTCACATTGCTTCGCAGAATCGCTTTTGTGCAGAAAACAGTAACACTTGTTCAGAACGAAAGAAAGCACAGAGCCCCAGATTTTATGTTGTCCTGGAGAGCTTGCAGAGCACTGGGGAAAGGCAGGCAGAGAATTCCCTGCTAGCACCTTCTCTGTGCCTGGGAAGCACAAGTGTTCATATTGCTTCGCAGAATCGCTTTTCTGCAGAAAACAGTAACACTTGTTCAGAACGAAAGAAAGCACAGAACCCCAGATTTTATGTTGTCCTGGAGAGATTGCAGAGCACTGAGGAAACGCAGGCAGAGAATTCCCTGCTAGCACCTTCTCTGTGCCTGGGAAGCAGAAGTGTTCACATTGCTTCGCAGAATCGCTTTTGTGCAGAAAACAGTAACACTTGTTCAGAACGAAAGAAAGCACAGAGCCCCAGATTTTATGTTGTCCTGGAGAGCTTGCAGAGCACTGGGGAAAGGCAGGCAGAGAATTCCCTGCTAGCACCTTCTCTGTGCCTGGGAAGCAGAAGTGTTCACATTGCTTCGCAGAATCGCTTTTGTGCAGAAAACAGTAACACTTGTTCAGAACGAAAGAAAGCACAGAGCCCCAGATTTGCTGTTGTCCTGGAGAGCTTGCAGAGCACTGGGGAAAGGCAGGCAGAGAATTCCCTGCTAGCACCTTCTCTGTGCCTGGGAAGCACAAGTGTTCACATTGCTTCGCAGAATCGCTTTTGTGCAGAAAACAGTAACACTTGTTCAGAACGAAAGAAAGCACAGAGCCCCAGATTTTATGTTGTCCTGGAGAGCTTGCAGAGCACTGGGGAAAGGCAGGCAGAGAATTCCCTGCTAGCACCTTCTCTGTGCCTGGGAAGCAGAAGTGTTCACATTGCTTCGCAGAATCGCTTTTGTGCAGAAAACAGTAACACTTGTTCAGAACGAAAGAAAGCACAGAACCCCAGATTTTATGTTGTCCTGAAGAGCTTGCAGAGCACTAAGGAAAGGCAGGCAGAGAATTCCCTGCTAGCACCTTCTCTGTGCCTGGGAAGCACAAGTGTTCACATTGCTTCGCAGAATCGCTTTTGTGCAGAAAACAGTAACACTTGTTCAGAACGAAAGAAAGCACAGAGCCCCAGATTTTATGTTGTCCTGGAGAGCTTGCAGAGCACTGGGGAAAGGCAGGCAGAGAATTCCCTGCTAGCACCTTCTCTGTGCCTGGGAAGCAGAAGTGTTCACATTGCTTCGCAGAATCGCTTTTGTGCAGAAAACAGTAACACTTGTTCAGAACGAAAGAAAGCACAGAGCCCCAGATTTTATGTTGTCCTGGAGAGCTTGCAGAGCACTGGGGAAAGGCAGGCAGAGAATTCCCTGCTAGCACCTTCTCTGTGCCTGGGAAGCAGAAGTGTTCACATTGCTTTGCAGAATCGCTTTTGTGCAGAAAACAGTAACACTTGTTCAGAACGAAAGAAAGCACAGAGCCCCAGATTTTATGTTGTCCTGGAGAGCTTGCAGAGCACTGAGGAAGGCAGGCAGAGAATTCCCTGCTAGCACCTTCTCTGTGCCTGTTCACTTTTCTTCGCAGAATCGCTTTTGTGTAGAAAACAGTAACACTTGTTCAGAACGAAAGAAAGCACAGAGCCCCAGATTTTATGTTGTCCTGGAGAGCTTGCAGAGCACTGAGGAAAGGCAGGCAGAGAATTCCCTGCTAGCACCTTCTCTGTGCCTGTTCACATTGCTTCGCAGAATCGCTTTTGTGCAGAAAACAGTAACAGTTGTTCAGAACGAAAGAAAGCACAGAGCCCCAGATTTTATGTTGTCCTGGAGAGCTTGCAGAGCACTGGGGAAAGGCAGGCAGAGAATTCCCTGCTAGCACCTTCTCTGTGCCTGGGAAGCAGAAGTGTTCACATTGCTTCGCAGAATCGCTTTTGTGCAGAAAACAGTAACACTTGTTCAGAACGAAAGAAAGCACAGAACCCCAGATTTTATGTTGTCCTGGAGAGCTTGCAGAGCACTGAGGAAGGCAGGCAGAGAATTCCCTGCTAGCACCTTCTCTGTGCCTGTTCACTTTTCCTCGCAGAATCGCTTTTGTGCAGAAAACAGTAACACTTGTTCAGAACGAAAGAAAGCACAGAGCCCCAGATTTTATGTTGTCCTGGAGAGCTTGCAGAGCACTGGGGAAAGGCAGGCAGAGAATTCCCTGCTAGCACCTTCTCTGTGCCTGGGAAGCACAAGTGTTCACATTGCTTCGCAGAATCGCTTTTGTGCAGAAAACAGTAACACTTGTTCAGAACGAAAGAAAGCACAGAGCCCCAGATTTTATGTTGTCCTGGAGAGCTTGCAGAGCACTGGGGAAAGGCAGGCAGAGAATTCCCTGCTAGCACCTTCTCTGTGCCTGGGAAGCAGAAGTGTTCACATTGCTTCGCAGAATCGCTTTTCTGCAGAAAACAGTAACACTTGTTCAGAACGAAAGAAAGCACAGAGCCCCAGATTTATGTTGTCCTGGAGAGCTTGCAGAGCACTGGGGAAAGGCAGGCAGAGAATTCCCTGCTAGCACCTTCTCTGTGCCTGGGAAGCAGAAGTGTTCACATTGCTTCGCAGAATCGCTTTTGAGCAGAAAACAGTAACACTTGTTCAGAACGAAAGAAAGCACAGAGCCCCAGATTTTATGTTGTCCTGGAGAGCTTGCAGAGCACTGGGGAAAGGCAGGCAGAGAATTCCCTGCTAGCACCTTCTCTGTGCCTGGGAAGCACAAGTGTTCATATTGCTTCGCAGAATCGCTTTTCTGCAGAAAACAGTAACACTTGTTCAGAATGAAAGAAAGCACAGAACCCCAGATTTTATGTTGTCCTGGAGAGCTTGCAGAGCACTGGGGAAAGGCAGGCAGAGAATTCCCTGCTAGCACCTTCTCTGTGCCTGGGAAGCAGAAGTGTTCACATTGCTTCGCAGAATCGCTTTTGTGCAGAAAACAGTAACACTTGTTCAGAACGAAAGAAAGCACAGAACCCCAGATTTTATGTTGTCCTGAAGAGCTTGCAGAGCACTAAGGAAAGGCAGGCAGAGAATTCCCTGCTAGCACCTTCTCTGTGCCTGGGAAGCACAAGTGTTCACATTGCTTCGCAGAATCGCTTTTGTGCAGAAAACAGTAACACTTGTTCAGAACGAAAGAAAGCACAGAGCCCCAGATTTTATGTTGTCCTGGAGAGCTTGCAGAGCACTGGGGAAAGGCAGGCAGAGAATTCCCTGCTAGCACCTTCTCTGTGCCTGGGAAGCAGAAGTGTTCACATTGCTTCGCAGAATCGCTTTTGTGCAGAAAACAGTAACACTTGTTCAGAACGAAAGAAAGCACAGAGCCCCAAGATTTGCTGTTGTCCTGGAGAGCTTGCAGAGCACTGGGGAAAGGCAGGCAGAGAATTCCCTGCTAGCACCTTCTCTGTGCCTGGGAAGCAGAAGTGTTCACATTGCTTTGCAGAATCGCTTTTGTGCAGAAAACAGTAACACTTGTTCAGAACGAAAGAAAGCACAGAGCCCCAGATTTTATGTTGTCCTGGAGAGCTTGCAGAGCACTGAGGAAGGCAGGCAGAGAATTCCCTGCTAGCACCTTCTCTGTGCCTGTTCACTTTTCTTCGCAGAATCGCTTTTGTGTAGAAAACAGTAACACTTGTTCAGAACGAAAGAAAGCACAGAGCCCCAGATTTTATGTTGTCCTGGAGAGCTTGCAGAGCACTGAGGAAAGGCAGGCAGAGAATTCCCTGCTAGCACCTTCTCTGTGCCTGTTCACATTGCTTCGCAGAATCGCTTTTGTGCAGAAAACAGTAACAGTTGTTCAGAACGAAAGAAAGCACAGAGCCCCAGATTTTATGTTGTCCTGGAGAGCTTGCAGAGCACTGGGGAAAGGCAGGCAGAGAATTCCCTGCTAGCACCTTCTCTGTGCCTGGGAAGCAGAAGTGTTCACATTGCTTCGCAGAATCGCTTTTGTGCAGAAAACAGTAACACTTGTTCAGAACGAAAGAAAGCACAGAACCCCAGATTTTATGTTGTCCTGGAGAGCTTGCAGAGCACTGAGGAAGGCAGGCAGAGAATTCCCTGCTAGCACCTTCTCTGTGCCTGTTCACTTTTCCTCGCAGAATCGCTTTTGTGCAGAAAACAGTAACACTTGTTCAGAACGAAAGAAAGCACAGAGCCCCAGATTTTATGTTGTCCTGGAGAGCTTGCAGAGCACTGGGGAAAGGCAGGCAGAGAATTCCCTGCTAGCACCTTCGCAGTGCCTGGGAAGCACAAGTGTTCACATTGCTTCGCAGAATCGCTTTTGTGCAGAAAACAGTAACACTTGTTCAGAACGAAAGAAAGCACAGAGCCCCAGATTTTATGTTGTCCTGGAGAGCTTGCAGAGCACTGGGGAAAGGCAGGCAGAGAATTCCCTGCTAGCACCTTCTCTGTGCCTGGGAAGCAGAAGTGTTCACATTGCTTCGCAGAATCGCTTTTCTGCAGAAAACAGTAACACTTGTTCAGAACGAAAGAAAGCACAGAGCCCCAGATTTATGTTGTCCTGGAGAGCTTGCAGAGCACTGGGGAAAGGCAGGCAGAGAATTCCCTGCTAGCACCTTCTCTGTGCCTGGGAAGCAGAAGTGTTCACATTGCTTCGCAGAATCGCTTTTGAGCAGAAAACAGTAACACTTGTTCAGAACGAAAGAAAGCACAGAGCCCCAGATTTTATGTTGTCCTGGAGAGCTTGCAGAGCACTGGGGAAAGGCAGGCAGAGAATTCCCTGCTAGCACCTTCTCTGTGCCTGGGAAGCACAAGTGTTCATATTGCTTCGCAGAATCGCTTTTCTGCAGAAAACAGTAACACTTGTTCAGAATGAAAGAAAGCACAGAACCCCAGATTTTATGTTGTCCTGGAGAGATTGCAGAGCACTGGGGAAAGGCAGGCAGAGAATTCCCTGCTAGCACCTTCTCTGTGCCTGGGAAGCAGAAGTGTTCACATTGCTTCGCAGAATCGCTTTTGTGCAGAAAACAGTAACACTTGTTCAGAACGAAAGAAAGCACAGAACCCCAGATTTTATGTTGTCCTGAAGAGCTTGCAGAGCACTAAGGAAAGGCAGGCATAGAATTCCCTGCTAGCACCTTCTCTGTGCCTGGGAAGCACAAGTGTTCACATTGCTTCGCAGAATCGCTTTTGTGCAGAAAACAGTAACACTTGTTCAGAACGAAAGAAAGCACAGAGCCCCAGATTTTATGTTGTCCTGGAGAGCTTGCAGAGCACTGGGGAAAGGCAGGCAGAGAATTCCCTGCTAGCACCTTCTCTGTGCCTGGGAAGCAGAAGTGTTCACATTGCTTCGCAGAATCGCTTTTGTGCAGAAAACAGTAACACTTGTTCAGAACGAAAGAAAGCACAGAGCCCCAAGATTTGCTGTTGTCCTGGAGAGCTTGCAGAGCACTGGGGAAAGGCAGGCAGAGAATTCCCTGCTAGCACCTTCTCTGTGCCTGGGAAGCAGAAGTGTTCACATTGCTTTGCAGAATCGCTTTTGTGCAGAAAACAGTAACACTTGTTCAGAACGAAAGAAAGCACAGAGCCCCAGATTTTATGTTGTCCTGGAGAGCTTGCAGAGCACTGAGGAAGGCAGGCAGAGAATTCCCTGCTAGCACCTTCTCTGTGCCTGTTCACTTTTCTTCGCAGAATCGCTTTTGTGTAGAAAACAGTAACACTTGTTCAGAACGAAAGAAAGCACAGAGCCCCAGATTTTATGTTGTCCTGGAGAGCTTGCAGAGCACTGAGGAAAGGCAGGCAGAGAATTCCCTGCTAGCACCTTCTCTGTGCCTGTTCACATTGCTTCGCAGAATCGCTTTTGTGCAGAAAACAGTAACAGTTGTTCAGAACGAAAGAAAGCACAGAGCCCCAGATTTTATGTTGTCCTGGAGAGCTTGCAGAGCACTGGGGAAAGGCAGGCAGAGAATTCCCTGCTAGCACCTTCTCTGTGCCTGGGAAGCAGAAGTGTTCACATTGCTTCGCAGAATCGCTTTTGTGCAGAAAACAGTAACACTTGTTCAGAACGAAAGAAAGCACAGAACCCCAGATTTTATGTTGTCCTGGAGAGCTTGCAGAGCACTGAGGAAGGCAGGCAGAGAATTCCCTGCTAGCACCTTCTCTGTGCCTGTTCACTTTTCCTCGCAGAATCGCTTTTGTGCAGAAAACAGTAACACTTGTTCAGAACGAAAGAAAGCACAGAGCCCCAGATTTTATGTTGTCCTGGAGAGCTTGCAGAGCACTGGGGAAAGGCAGGCAGAGAATTCCCTGCTAGCACCTTCTCTGTGCCTGGGAAGCACAAGTGTTCACATTGCTTCGCAGAATCGCTTTTGTGCAGAAAACAGTAACACTTGTTCAGAACGAAAGAAAGCACAGAGCCCCAGATTTTATGTTGTCCTGGAGAGCTTGCAGAGCACTGGGGAAAGGCAGGCAGAGAATTCCCTGCTAGCACCTTCTCTGTGCCTGGGAAGCAGAAGTGTTCACATTGCTTCGCAGAATCGCTTTTCTGCAGAAAACAGTAACACTTGTTCAGAACGAAAGAAAGCACAGAGCCCCAGATTTATGTTGTCCTGGAGAGCTTGCAGAGCACTGGGGAAAGGCAGGCAGAGAATTCCCTGCTAGCACCTTCTCTGTGCCTGGGAAGCAGAAGTGTTCACATTGCTTCGCAGAATCGCTTTTGAGCAGAAAACAGTAACACTTGTTCAGAACGAAAGAAAGCACAGAGCCCCAGATTTTATGTTGTCCTGGAGAGCTTGCAGAGCACTGGGGAAAGGCAGGCAGAGAATTCCCTGCTAGCACCTTCTCTGTTCCTGGGAAGCACAAGTGTTCACATTGCTTCCCAGAATCGCTTTTCTGCAGAAAACAGTAACACTTGTTCAGAATGAAAGAAAGCACAGAACCCCAGATTTTATGTTGTCCTGGAGAGATTGCAGAGCACTGGGGAAAGGCAGGCAGAGAATTCCCTGCTAGCACCTTCTCTGTGCCTGGGAAGCAGAAGTGTTCACATTGCTTCGCAGAATCGCTTTTGTGCAGAAAACAGTAACACTTGTTCAGAACGAAAGAAAGCACAGAGCCCCAGATTTGCTGTTGTCCTGGAGAGCTTGCAGAGCACTGGGGAAAGGCAGGCAGAGAATTCCCTGCTAGCACCTTCTCTGTGCCTGGGAAGCACAAGTGTTCACATTGCTTTGCAGAATCGCTTTTGTGCAGAAAACAGTAACACTTGTTCAGAACGAAAGAAAGCACAGAGCCCCAGATTTTATGTTGTCCTGGAGAGCTTGCAGAGCACTGGGGAAAGGCAGGCAGAGAATTCCCTGCTAGCACCTTCTCTGTGCCTGGGAAGCAGAAGTGTTCACATTGCTTCGCAGAATCGCTTTTGTGCAGAAAACAGTAACACTTGTTCAGAACGAAAGAAAGCACAGAGCCCCAGATTTTATGTTGTCCTGGAGAGCTTGCAGAGCACTGGGGAAAGGCAGGCAGAGAATTCCCTGCTAGCACCTTCTCTGTGCCTGGGAAGCAGAAGTGTTCACATTGCTTCGCAGAATCGCTTTTGTGCAGAAAACAGTAACACTTGTTCAGAACGAAAGAAAGCACAGAGCCCCAGATTTTATGTTGTCCTGGAGAGCTTGCAGAGCACTGGGGAAAGGCAGGCAGAGAATTCCCTGCTAGCACCTTCTCTGTGCCTGGGAAGCACAAGTGTTCACATTGCTTCGCAGAATCGCTTTTGTGCAGAAAACAGTAACACTTGTTCAGAACGAAAGAAAGCACAGAGCCCCAGATTTTATGTTGTCCTGGAGAGCTTGCAGAGCACTGGGGAAAGGCAGGCAGAGAATTCCCTGCTAGCACCTTCTCTGTGCCTGGGAAGCACAAGTGTTCACATTGCTTCGCAGAATCGCTTTTGTGCAGAAAACAGTAACACTTGTTCAGAACGAAAGAAAGCACAGAGCCCCAGCTTTTCCACCCAAAAAAGGTGGGTTTTACCCTAAAATTGAGAGCTTGTTGCAGAAAAATGAGGCTTTTCAGCATAAAAAGGTTGTTTCCGCCCTAAAATTGAGAGCTTGGTACAGAAAAATGAGGTTTTTCACCCCAAAAGCGTGGGTTTAGCCCCCATGATAGGGTTTGTGCTGTAAAAAAGGAGAGGTAGGGCCCTGGAAACGAGGCACTGCTGCATAAAAGGGAAGTTGTTACCTGTAGAATCAAAACTTTGGATGCCAAAAATTAATCTTTGAGAGGTAAAATGGGGGTTTGTGCCCTAAAATTGAGAGCTTGGAGTAGGAAAATGAGGCTTTTAATCTGAAAAAGGAGGTTTGTGCCCTAAAATTGAGATATTGGTGAAGAAAAATGAGGCTTTTCACCCAAAAATTGAGAGCTTGTCCCTAAAATTGAGAGCTTGGTGCAGAAAAATGAGGCTTTTCACCCAAAAAAGGAGAGCTTGTCCATAACATTGAAATATTGGTGCAGAAAAATGAGGCTTTTCAGGTGAAAAAGGTGGGTTTGGTGCTAAAATTGAGAGCTTGGTGCAGAAAAATGAGGCTTTTCTGGTGAAAAGGGCATTTTGTGCCCTAAAATTGCGAGCTTGTAGGAAAATGAGGCTTTTTTACCCGAAAAAGGCAGGCTTTACCCTAAAATTGAGAGCTTGTTGTAGGAAAATGAGGCTTTTTTACCCGAAAAAGGCGGGTTTTACCCTAAAATTGAGAGCTTGTTGTAGGAAAATGAGGCTTTTCAGGTGAAAAAGGCGGGTTTTACCGTAAAATTGAGAGAGTGTTTCCGAAAAATGAGGCTTTTCAGGTGAAAAAGGTGGGTTTGGTGCAGAAAATTGAGAGCTCTGTGCAGAAAAATGAGGCTTTTTCACCCGAAAAAGGCATTTTGTGCCCGAAATTGAGAGCTTGGTGCAGAAAAATGAGGCTTTTCACCCCAAAAACGCGGGTTTAGCCCCCATGATAGGGTTTGTGCTGTAAAAAAGGAGAGGTAGGGCCCTGGAAACGAGGCACTGCTGCATAAAAGGGAGGTTGTTACCTGTAGAATCAAAACTTTGGATGCCAAAAATTAATCTTTGAGAGGTAAAATGGGGGTTTGTGCCCTAAAATTGAGAGCTTGGAGTAGGAAAATGAGGCTTTTAATCTGAAAAGGGAGGTTTGTGCCCTAAAATTGAGATATTGGTGCAGAAAAATGAGGCTTTTCCACCCAAAAAAGGTGGGTTTTACCCTAAAATTGAGAGCTTGTTGCAGAAAAATGAGGCTTTTCAGCAGAAAAAGGTTGTTTCCGCCCTAAAATTGAGAGCTCTGTGCAGAAAAATGAGGCTTTTTCACCTGAAAAAGGCATTTTGTGCCTGAAATTGAGAGCTTGGTGCAGAAAAATGAGGCTTTTCACCCCAAAAACGCGGGTTTAGCCCCCATGATAGGGTTTGTGCTGTAAAAAAGGAGAGGTAGGGCCCTGGAAACGAGGCACTGCTGCATAAAAGGGAGGTTGTTACCTGTAGAATCAAAAGCTTGGATGCCAAAAATTAATCTTTGAGAGGTAAAATGGGGGTTTGTGCCCTAAAATTGAGAGCTTGGAGTAGGAAAATGAGGCTTTTAATCTGAAAACGGAGGTTTGTGCCCTAAAATTGAGATATTGGTGAAGAAAAATGAGGCTTTTCACCCAAAAATTGAGAGCTTGTCCATAAAATTGGGAGCTTGGAGTAGAAAAATGAGGCTTTTCACCCAAAAAAGGAGAGCTTGTCCATAAAATTGAAATATTGGTGCAGAAAAATGAGGCTTTTCTGGTGAAAAGGGCATTTTGTGCCCTAAAATTGCGAGCTTGTTGTAGGAAAATGAGGCTTTTTTACCCGAAAAAGGCGGGTTTTACCCTAAAATTGCGAGCTTGTTGTAGGAAAATGAGGCTTTTTTACCCGAAAAAGGCGGGTTTTACCCTAAAATTGAGAGCTTGTTGTAGGAAAATGAGGCTTTTCAGGTGAAAAAGGCGGGTTTTACCGTAAAATTGAGAGAGTGTTTCCGAAAAATGAGGCTTTTCAGGTGAAAAAGGTGGGTTTGGTGCAGAAAATTGAGAGCTCTGTGCAGAAAAATGAGGCTTTTTCACCCGAAAAAGGCATTTTGTGCCCGAAATTGAGAGCTTGGTGCAGAAAAATGAGGCTTTTCACCCCAAAAACGCGGGTTTAGCCCCCATGATAGGGTTTGTGCTGTAAAAAAGCAGAGGTAGGGCCCTGGAAACGAGGCACTGCTGCATAAAAGGGAGGTTGTTACCTGTAGAATCAAAACTTTGGATGCCAAAAATTAATCTTTGAGAGGTAAAATGGGGGTTTGTGCCCTAAAATTGAGAGCTTGGAGTAGGAAAATGAGGCTTTTAATCTGAAAAAGGAGGTTTGTGCCCTAAAATTGAGATATTGGTGAAGAAAAATGAGGCTTTTCACCCAAAAATTGAGAGCTTGTCCCTAAAATTGAGAGCTTGGAGTAGGAAAATGAGGCTTTTAATCTGAAAAAGGAGGTTTGTGCCCTAAAATTGAGATATTGGTGAAGAAAAATGAGGCTTTTCACCCAAAAATTGAGAGCTTGTCCCTAAAATTGAGAGCTTGGTGCAGAAAAATGAGGCTTTTCACCCAAAAATTGAGAGATTATCCCTAAAATTGAGAGCTTGGAGTAGGAAAATGAGGCTTTTAATCTGAAAACGGAGGTTTGTGCCCTAAAATTGAGATATTGGTGCAGAAAAATGAGGCTTTTCCACCCAAAAAAGGTGGGGTTTACCCTAAAATTGAGAGCTTGGTGAAGAAAAATGATTCTTTTCACCCGCAGAAATGCGGTTTCTGCCCTAAAATGGAGAGCTTGGTACAGAAAAATGAGGCTTTTCATCTGAAAAATGCAGGTTTGGCCTTAAAATTGCACTATTGGTGCAGAAAAATGAGGCTTTTCACCCAAAAAAGGGAGCTTGTCCATAACATTGAAATATTGGTGCAGAAAAATGAGGCTTTTTAGGTGAAAAAGGTGGGTTTGGTGCTAAAATTGAGAGCTTGTTGCAGAAAAATGAGGCGTTACGTGTGAAAAAGACGGTTTGTGCCCTAAAATTGGGAGCTTGGAGTAGGAAAATGAGGCTTTTAATCTGAAAAAGGAGGTTTGTGCCATAAATTGAGATATTGGTGAAGAAAAATGAGGCTTTTAATCTGAAAATTGAGAGCTTGTCCCTAAAATTGAGAGCTTGGTGCAGAAAAATGAGGCTTTTCACCCAAAAAAGGAGAGCTTGTCCATAACATTGAAATATTGGTGCAGAAAAATGAGGCTTTTCAGGTGAAAAAGGTGGGTTTGGTGCTAAAATTGAGAGCTTGGTGCAGAAAAATGAGGCTTTTCTGGTGAAAAGGGCATTTTGTGCCCTAAAATTGCGAGCTTGTTGTAGGAAAATGAGGTTTTTTACCCGAAAAAGGCAGGTTTTACCCTAAAATTGAGAGCTTGTTGTAGGAAAATGAGGCTTTTTTACCCGAAAAAGGCGGGTTTTACCCTAAAATTGAGAGCTTGTTGTAGGAAAATGAGGCTTTTCAGGTGAAAAAGGCGGGTTTTACCGTAAAATTGAGAGAGTGTTTCCGAAAAATGAGGCTTTTCAGGTGAAAAAGGTGGGTTTGGTGCAGAAAATTGAGAGCTCTGTGCAGAAAAATGAGGCTTTTTCACCCGAAAAAGGCATTTTGTGCCCGAAATTGAGAGCTTGGTGCAGAAAAATGAGGCTTTTCACCCCAAAAACGCGGGTTTAGCCCCCATGATAGGGTTTGTGCTGTAAAAAAGGAGAGGTAGGGCCCTGGAAACGAGGCACTGCTGCATAAAAGGGAGGTTGTTACCTGTAGAATCAAAACTTTGGATGCCAAAAATTAATCTTTGAGAGGTAAAATGGGGGTTTGTGCCCTAAAATTGAGAGCTTGGAGTAGGAAAATGAGGCTTTTAATCTGAAAAAGGAGGTTTGTGCCCTAAAATTGAGATATTGGTGAAGAAAAATGAGGCTTTTCACCCAAAAATTGAGAGCTTGTCCCTAAAATTGAGAGCTTGGAGTAGGAAAATGAGGCTTTTAATCTGAAAAAGGAGGTTTGTGCCCTAAAATTGAGATATTGGTGAAGAAAAATGAGGCTTTTCACCCAAAAATTGAGAGCTTGTCCCTAAAATTGAGAGCTTGGTGCAGAAAAATGAGGCTTTTCACCCAAAAATTGAGAGATTGTCCCTAAAATTGAGAGCTTGGAGTAGGAAAATGAGGCTTTTAATCTGAAAACGGAGGTTTGTGCCCTAAAATTGAGATATTGGTGCAGAAAAATGAGGCTTTTCCACCCAAAAAAGGTGGGTTTTACCCTAAAATTGAGAGCTTGGTGAAGAAAAATGATTCTTTTCACCCGCAGAAATGCGGTTTCTGCCCTAAAATGGAGAGCTTGGTACAGAAAAATGAGGCTTTTCATCTGAAAAATGCAGGTTTGGCCTTAAAATTGCGCTATTGGTGCAGAAAAATGAGGCTTTTCACCCAAAAAAGGGAGCTTGTCCATAACATTGAAATATTGGTGCAGAAAAATGAGGCTTTTTAGGTGAAAAAGGTGGGTTTGGTGCTAAAATTGAGAGCTTGTTGCAGAAAAATGAGGCTTTACGTGTGAAAAAGACGGTTTGTGCCCTAAAATTGAGAGCTTGGAGTAGGAAAATGAGGCTTTTAATCTGAAAAAGGAGGTTTGTGCCCTAAAATTGAGATATTGGTGCAGAAAAATGAGGCTTTTCCACCCAAAAAAGGTGGGTTTTACCCTAAAATTGAGAGCTTGTTGCAGAAAAATGAGGCTTTTCAGCAGAAAAAGGTTGTTTCCGCCCTAAAATTGAGAGCTTGGTACAGAAAAATGAGGTTTTTCACCCCAAAAGCGTGGGTTTAGCCCCCATGATAGGGTTTGTGCTGTATAAAAGTAGAGTTAGGGCCCAGGAAACGAGGCACTGCTGCATAAAAGGGAGGTTGTTACCTGTAGAATCAAAACTTTGGATGCCAAAAATTAATCTTTGAGAGGTAAAATGGGGGTTTGTGCCCTAAAATTGAGAGCTTGGAGTAGGAAAATGAGGCTTTTAATCTGAAAAAGGAGGTTTGTGCCCTAAAATTGAGATATTGGTGCAGAAAAATGAGGCTTTTAACCTGAAAAAGGAGGTTTGTGCCCTAAAATTGAGATATTGGTGAAGAAAAATGAGGCTTTTCACCCAAAAATTGAGAGCTTGTCCCTAAAATTGGGAGCTTGGAGTAGGAAAATGAGGCTTTTAATCTGAAAAAGGAGGTTTGTGCCATAAATTGAGATATTGGTGAAGAAAAATGAGGCTTTTAATCTGAAAATTGAGAGCTTGTCCCTAAAATTGAGAGCTTGGTGCAGAAAAATGAGGCTTTTCACCCAAAAAAGGAGAGCTTGTCCATAACATTGAAATATTGGTGCAGAAAAATGAGGCTTTTCAGGTGAAAAAGGTGGGTTTGGTGCTAAAATTGAGAGCTTGGTGCAGAAAAATGAGGCTTTTCTGGTGAAAAGGGCATTTTGTGCCCTAAAATTGCGAGCTTGTTGTAGGAAAATGAGGCTTTTTTACCCGAAAAAGGCAGGTTTTACCCTAAAATTGCGAGCTTGTTGTAGGAAAATGAGGCTTTTTTACCCGAAAAAGGCGGGTTTTACCCTAAAATTGAGAGCTTGTTGTAGGAAAATGAGGCTTTTCAGGTGAAAAAGGCGGGTTTTACCGTAAAATTGAGAGAGTGTTTCCGAAAAATGAGGCTTTTCAGGTGAAAAAGGTGGGTTTGGTGCAGAAAATTGAGAGCTCTGTGCAGAAAAATGAGGCTTTTTCACCCGAAAAAGGCATTTTGTGCCCGAAATTGAGAGCTTGGTGCAGAAAAATGAGGCTTTTCACCCCAAAAACGCGGGTTTAGCCCCCATGATAGGGTTTGTGCTGTAAAAAAGGAGAGGTAGGGCCCTGGAAACGAGGCACTGCTGCATAAAAGGGAGGTTGTTACCTGTAGAATCAAAACTTTGGATGCCAAAAATTAATCTTTGAGAGGTAAAATGGGGGTTTGTGCCCTAAAATTGAGAGCTTGGAGTAGGAAAATGAGGCTTTTAATCTGAAAACGGAGGTTTGTGCCCTAAAATTGAGATATTGGTGAAGAAAAATGAGGCTTTTAATCTGAAAATTGAGTGCTTGTCCCTAAAATTGAGAGCTTGGTGCAGAAAAATGAGGCTTTTAATCTGAAAAAGGAGGTTTGTGCCCTAAAATTGAGATATTGGTGAAGAAAAATGAGGCTTTTCACACAAAAATTGAGAGCTTGTCCCTAAAATTGAGAGCTTGGAGTAGGAAAATGAGGCTTTTAATCTGAAAAAGGAGGTTTGTGCCCTAAAATTGAGATATTGGTGAAGAAAAATGAGGTTTTTCACCCCAAAAGCGTGGGTTTAGCCCCCATGATAGGGTTTGTGCTGTAAAAAAGGAGAGGTAGGGCCCTGGAAACGAGGCACTGCTGCATAAAAGGGAGGTTGTTACCTGTAGAATCAAAACTTTGGATGCCAAAAATTAATCTTTGAGAGGTAAAATGGGGGTTTGTGCCCTAAAATTGAGAGCTTGGAGTAGGAAAATGAGGCTTTTAATCTGAAAAAGGAGGTTTGTGCCCTAAAATTGAGATATTGGTGCAGAAAAATGAGGCTTTTAACCTGAAAAAGGAGGTTTGTGCCCTAAAATTGAGATATTGGTGCAGAAAAATGAGGCTTTTAACCTGAAAAAGGAGGTTTGTGCCCTAAAATTGAGATATTGGTGAAGAAAAATGAGGTTTTTCACCCAAAAATTGAGAGCTTGTCCCTAAAATTGGGAGCTTGGAGTAGGAAAATGAGGCTTTTAATCTGAAAAAGGAGGTTTGTGCCATAAATTGAGATATTGGTGAAGAAAAATGAGGCTTTTAATCTGAAAATTGAGAGCTTGTCCCTAAAATTGAGAGCTTGGTGCAGAAAAATGAGGCTTTACGTGTGAAAAAGACGGTTTGTGCCCTAAAATTGAGAGCTTGGAGTAGGAAAATGAGGCTTTTAATCTGAAAAAGGAGGTTTGTGCCCTAAAATTGAGATATTGGTGCAGAAAAATGAGGCTTTTCCACCCAAAAAAGGTGGGTTTTACCCTAAAATTGAGAGCTTGTTGCAGAAAAATGAGGCTTTTCAGCAGAAAAAGGTTGTTTCCGCCCTAAAATTGAGAGCTTGGTACAGAAAAATGAGGTTTTTCACCCCAAAAGCGTGGGTTTAGCCCCCATGATAGGGTTTGTGCTGTATAAAAGTAGAGTTAGGGCCCAGGAAACGAGGCACTGCTGCATAAAAGGGAGGTTGTTACCTGTAGAATCAAAACTTTGGATGCCAAAAATTAATCTTTGAGAGGTAAAATGGGGGTTTGTGCCCTAAAATTGAGAGCTTGGAGTAGGAAAATGAGGCTTTTAATCTGAAAACGGAGGTTTGTGCCCTAAAATTGAGATATTGGTGCAGAAAAATGAGGCTTTTAACCTGAAAAAGGAGGTTTGTGCCCTAAAATTGAGATATTGGTGAAGAAAAATGAGGCTTTTCACCCAAAAATTGAGAGCTTGTCCCTAAAATTGGGAGCTTGGAGTAGGAAAATGAGGCTTTTAATCTTAAAAAGGAGGTTTGTGCCATAAATTGAGATATTGGTGAAGAAAAATGAGGCTTTTAATCTGAAAATTGAGAGCTTGTCCCTAAAATTGAGAGCTTGGTGCAGAAAAATGAGGCTTTTCACCCAAAAAAGGAGAGCTTGTCCATAACATTGAAATATTGGTGCAGAAAAATGAGGCTTTTCAGGTGAAAAAGGTGGGTTTGGTGCTAAAATTGAGAGCTTGGTGCAGAAAAATGAGGCTTTTCTGGTGAAAAGGGCATTTTGTGCCCTAAAATTGCGAGCTTGTTGTAGGAAAATGAGGCTTTTTTACCCGAAAAAGGCAGGTTTTACCCTAAAATTGAGAGCTTGTTGTAGGAAAATGAGGCTTTTTTACCCGAAAAAGGCGGGTTTTACCCTAAAATTGAGAGCTTGTTGTAGGAAAATGAGGCTTTTCAGGTGAAAAAGGCGGGTTTTACCGTAAAATTGAGAGAGTGTTTCCGAAAAATGAGGCTTTTCAGGTGAAAAAGGTGGGTTTGGTGCAGAAAATTGAGAGCTCTGTGCAGAAAAATGAGGCTTTTTCACCCGAAAAAGGCATTTTGTGCCCGAAATTGAGAGCTTGGTGCAGAAAAATGAGGCTTTTCACCCCAAAAACGCGGGTTTAGCCCCCATGATAGGGTTTGTGCTGTAAAAAAGGAGAGGTAGGGCCCTGGAAACGAGGCACTGCTGCATAAAAGGGAGGTTGTTACCTGTAGAATCAAAACTTTGGATGCCAAAAATTAATCTTTGAGAGGTAAAATGGGGGTTTGTGCCCTAAAATTGAGAGCCTGCAGTAGGAAAATGAGGCTTTTAATCTGAAAAAGGAGGTTTGTGCCCTAAAATTGAGATATTGGTGAAGAAAAATGAGGCTTTTCACCCAAAAATTGAGAGCTTGTCCCTAAAATTGAGAGCTTGGAGTAGGAAAATGAGGCTTTTAATCTGAAAAAGGAGGTTTGTGCCCTAAAATTGAGATATTGGTGAAGAAAAATGAGGCTTTTCACCCAAAAATTGAGAGCTTGTCCCTAAAATTGAGAGCTTGGTGCAGAAAAATGAGGCTTTTCACCCAAAAATTGAGAGATTGTCCCTAAAATTGAGAGCTTGGAGTAGGAAAATGAGGCTTTTAATCTGAAAACGGAGGTTTGTGCCCTAAAATTGAGATATTGGTGCAGAAAAATGAGGCTTTTCCACCCAAAAAAGGTGGGTTTTACCCTAAAATTGAGAGCTTGGTGAAGAAAAATGATTCTTTTCACCCGCAGAAATGCGGTTTCTGCCCTAAAATGGAGAGCTTGGTACAGAAAAATGAGGCTTTTCATCTGAAAAATGCAGGTTTGGCCTTAAAATTGCGCTATTGGTGCAGAAAAATGAGGCTTTTCACCCAAAAAAGGGAGCTTGTCCATAACATTGAAATATTGGTGCAGAAAAATGAGGCTTTTTAGGTGAAAAAGGTGGGTTTGGTGCTAAAATTGAGAGCTTGTTGCAGAAAAATGAGGCTTTACGTGTGAAAAAGACGGTTTGTGCCCTAAAATTGAGAGCTTGGAGTAGGAAAATGAGGCTTTTAATCTGAAAAAGGAGGTTTGTGCCCTAAAATTGAGATATTGGTGCAGAAAAATGAGGCTTTTCCACCCAAAAAAGGTGGGTTTTACCCTAAAATTGAGAGCTTGTTGCAGAAAAATGAGGCTTTTCAGCAGAAAAAGGTTGTTTCCGCCCTAAAATTGAGAGCTTGGTACAGAAAAATGAGGTTTTTCACCCCAAAAGCGTGGGTTTAGCCCCCATGATAGGGTTTGTGCTGTATAAAAGTAGAGTTAGGGCCCAGGAAACGAGGCACTGCTGCATAAAAGGGAGGTTGTTACCTGTAGAATCAAAACTTTGGATGCCAAAAATTAATCTTTGAGAGGTAAAATGGGGGTTTGTGCCCTAAAATTGAGATATTGGTGCAGAAAAATGAGGCTTTTAACCTGAAAAAGGAGGTTTGTGCCCTAAAATTGAGATATTGGTGAAGAAAAATGAGGCTTTTCACCCAAAAATTGAGAGCTTGTCCCTAAAATTGGGAGCTTGGAGTAGGAAAATGAGGCTTTTAATCTTAAAAAGGAGGTTTGTGCCATAAATTGAGATATTGGTGAAGAAAAATGAGGCTTTTAATCTGAAAATTGAGAGCTTGTCCCTAAAATTGAGAGCTTGGTGCAGAAAAATGAGGCTTTTCACCCAAAAAAGGAGAGCTTGTCCATAACATTGAAATATTGGTGCAGAAAAATGAGGCTTTTCAGGTGAAAAAGGTGGGTTTGGTGCTAAAATTGAGAGCTTGGTGCAGAAAAATGAGGCTTTTCTGGTGAAAAGGGCATTTTGTGCCCTAAAATTGCGAGCTTGTTGTAGGAAAATGAGGCTTTTTTACCCGAAAAAGGCAGGTTTTACCCTAAAATTGAGAGCTTGTTGTAGGAAAATGAGGCTTTTTTACCCGAAAAAGGCGGGTTTTACCCTAAAATTGAGAGCTTGTTGTAGGAAAATGAGGCTTTTCAGGTGAAAAAGGCGGGTTTTACCGTAAAATTGAGAGAGTGTTTCCGAAAAATGAGGCTTTTCAGGTGAAAAAGGTGGGTTTGGTGCAGAAAATTGAGAGCTCTGTGCAGAAAAATGAGGCTTTTTCACCCGAAAAAGGCATTTTGTGCCCGAAATTGAGAGCTTGGTGCAGAAAAATGAGGCTTTTCACCCCAAAAACGCGGGTTTAGCCCCCATGATAGGGTTTGTGCTGTAAAAAAGGAGAGGTAGGGCCCTGGAAACGAGGCACTGCTGCATAAAAGGGAGGTTGTTACCTGTAGAATCAAAACTTTGGATGCCAAAAATTAATCTTTGAGAGGTAAAATGGGGGTTTGTGCCCTAAAATTGAGAGCTTGGAGTAGGAAAATGAGGCTTTTAATCTGAAAACGGAGGTTTGTGCCCTAAAATTGAGATATTGGTGAAGAAAAATGAGGCTTTTAATCTGAAAATTGAGTGCTTGTCCCTAAAATTGAGAGCTTGGTGCAGAAAAATGAGGCTTTTAATCTGAAAAAGGAGGTTTGTGCCCTAAAATTGAGATATTGGTGAAGAAAAATGAGGCTTTTCACCCAAAAATTGAGAGCTTGTCCCTAAAATTGAGAGCTTGGAGTAGGAAAATGAGGCTTTTAATCTGAAAAAGGAGGTTTGTGCCCTAAAATTGAGATATTGGTGCAGAAAAATGAGGCTTTTAACCTGAAAAAGGAGGTTTGTGCCCTAAAATTGAGATATTGGTGCAGAAAAATGAGGCTTTTAACCTGAAAAAGGAGGTTTGTGCCCTAAAATTGAGATATTGGTGAAGAAAAATGAGGTTTTTCACCCAAAAATTGAGAGCTTGTCCCTAAAATTGGGAGCTTGGAGTAGGAAAATGAGGCTTTTAATCTGAAAAAGGAGGTTTGTGCCATAAATTGAGATATTGGTGAAGAAAAATGAGGCTTTTAATCTGAAAATTGAGAGCTTGTCCCTAAAATTGAGAGCTTGGTGCAGAAAAATGAGGCTTTACGTGTGAAAAAGACGGTTTGTGCCCTAAAATTGAGAGCTTGGAGTAGGAAAATGAGGCTTTTAATCTGAAAAAGGAGGTTTGTGCCCTAAAATTGAGATATTGGTGCAGAAAAATGAGGCTTTTCCACCCAAAAAAGGTGGGTTTTACCCTAAAATTGAGAGCTTGTTGCAGAAAAATGAGGCTTTTCAGCAGAAAAAGGTTGTTTCCGCCCTAAAATTGAGAGCTTGGTACAGAAAAATGAGGTTTTTCACCCCAAAAGCGTGGGTTTAGCCCCCATGATAGGGTTTGTGCTGTATAAAAGTAGAGTTAGGGCCCAGGAAACGAGGCACTGCTGCATAAAAGGGAGGTTGTTACCTGTAGAATCAAAACTTTGGATGCCAAAAATTAATCTTTGAGAGGTAAAATGGGGGTTTGTGCCCTAAAATTGAGAGCTTGGAGTAGGAAAATGAGGCTTTTAATCTGAAAAAGGAGGTTTGTGCCCTAAAATTGAGATATTGGTGCAGAAAAATGAGGCTTTTAACCTGAAAAAGGAGGTTTGTGCCCTAAAATTGAGATATTGGTGAAGAAAAATGAGGCTTTTCACCCAAAAATTGAGAGCTTGTCCCTAAAATTGGGAGCTTGGAGTAGGAAAATGAGGCTTTTAATCTTAAAAAGGAGGTTTGTGCCATAAATTGAGATATTGGTGAAGAAAAATGAGGCTTTTAATCTGAAAATTGAGAGCTTGTCCCTAAAATTGAGAGCTTGGTGCAGAAAAATGAGGCTTTTCACCCAAAAAAGGAGAGCTTGTCCATAACATTGAAATATTGGTGCAGAAAAATGAGGCTTTTCAGGTGAAAAAGGTGGGTTTGGTGCTAAAATTGAGAGCTTGGTGCAGAAAAATGAGGCTTTTCTGGTGAAAAGGGCATTTTGTGCCCTAAAATTGCGAGCTTGTTGTAGGAAAATGAGGCTTTTTTACCCGAAAAAGGCAGGTTTTACCCTAAAATTGAGAGCTTGTTGTAGGAAAATGAGGCTTTTTTACCCGAAAAAGGCGGGTTTTACCCTAAAATTGAGAGCTTGTTGTAGGAAAATGAGGCTTTTCAGGTGAAAAAGGCGGGTTTTACCGTAAAATTGAGAGAGTGTTTCCGAAAAATGAGGCTTTTCAGGTGAAAAAGGTGGGTTTGGTGCAGAAAATTGAGAGCTCTGTGCAGAAAAATGAGGCTTTTTCACCCGAAAAAGGCATTTTGTGCCCGAAATTGAGAGCTTGGTGCAGAAAAATGAGGCTTTTCACCCCAAAAACGCGGGTTTAGCCCCCATGATAGGGTTTGTGCTGTAAAAAAGGAGAGGTAGGGCCCTGGAAACGAGGCACTGCTGCATAAAAGGGAGGTTGTTACCTGTAGAATCAAAACTTTGGATGCCAAAAATTAATCTTTGAGAGGTAAAATGGGGGTTTGTGCCCTAAAATTGAGAGCCTGCAGTAGGAAAATGAGGCTTTTAATCTGAAAAAGGAGGTTTGTGCCCTAAAATTGAGATATTGGTGAAGAAAAATGAGGCTTTTCACCCAAAAATTGAGAGCTTGTCCCTAAAATTGAGAGCTTGGAGTAGGAAAATGAGGCTTTTAATCTGAAAAAGGAGGTTTGTGCCCTAAAATTGAGATATTGGTGAAGAAAAATGAGGCTTTTCACCCAAAAATTGAGAGCTTGTCCCTAAAATTGAGAGCTTGGTGCAGAAAAATGAGGCTTTTCACCCAAAAATTGAGAGATTGTCCCTAAAATTGAGAGCTTGGAGTAGGAAAATGAGGCTTTTAATCTGAAAACGGAGGTTTGTGCCCTAAAATTGAGATATTGGTGCAGAAAAATGAGGCTTTTCCACCCAAAAAAGGTGGGTTTTACCCTAAAATTGAGAGCTTGGTGAAGAAAAATGATTCTTTTCACCCGCAGAAATGCGGTTTCTGCCCTAAAATGGAGAGCTTGGTACAGAAAAATGAGGCTTTTCATCTGAAAAATGCAGGTTTGGCCTTAAAATTGCGCTATTGGTGCAGAAAAATGAGGCTTTTCACCCAAAAAAGGGAGCTTGTCCATAACATTGAAATATTGGTGCAGAAAAATGAGGCTTTTTAGGTGAAAAAGGTGGGTTTGGTGCTAAAATTGAGAGCTTGTTGCAGAAAAATGAGGCTTTACGTGTGAAAAAGACGGTTTGTGCCCTAAAATTGAGAGCTTGGAGTAGGAAAATGAGGCTTTTAATCTGAAAAAGGAGGTTTGTGCCCTAAAATTGAGATATTGGTGCAGAAAAATGAGGCTTTTCCACCCAAAAAAGGTGGGTTTTACCCTAAAATTGAGAGCTTGTTGCAGAAAAATGAGGCTTTTCAGCAGAAAAAGGTTGTTTCCGCCCTAAAATTGAGAGCTTGGTACAGAAAAATGAGGTTTTTCACCCCAAAAGCGTGGGTTTAGCCCCCATGATAGGGTTTGTGCTGTATAAAAGTAGAGTTAGGGCCCAGGAAACGAGGCACTGCTGCATAAAAGGGAGGTTGTTACCTGTAGAATCAAAACTTTGGATGCCAAAAATTAATCTTTGAGAGGTAAAATGGGGGTTTGTGCCCTAAAATTGAGAGCTTGGAGTAGGAAAATGAGGCTTTTAATCTGAAAAAGGAGGTTTGTGCCCTAAAATTGAGATATTGGTGCAGAAAAATGAGGCTTTTAACCTGAAAAAGGAGGTTTGTGCCCTAAAATTGAGATATTGGTGAAGAAAAATGAGGCTTTTCACCCAAAAATTGAGAGCTTGTCCCTAAAATTGGGAGCTTGGAGTAGGAAAATGAGGCTTTTAATCTTAAAAAGGAGGTTTGTGCCATAAATTGAGATATTGGTGAAGAAAAATGAGGCTTTTAATCTGAAAATTGAGAGCTTGTCCCTAAAATTGAGAGCTTGGTGCAGAAAAATGAGGCTTTTCACCCAAAAAAGGAGAGCTTGTCCATAACATTGAAATATTGGTGCAGAAAAATGAGGCTTTTCAGGTGAAAAAGGTGGGTTTGGTGCTAAAATTGAGAGCTTGGTGCAGAAAAATGAGGCTTTTCTGGTGAAAAGGGCATTTTGTGCCCTAAAATTGCGAGCTTGTTGTAGGAAAATGAGGCTTTTTTACCCGAAAAAGGCAGGTTTTACCCTAAAATTGAGAGCTTGTTGTAGGAAAATGAGGCTTTTTTACCCGAAAAAGGCGGGTTTTACCCTAAAATTGAGAGCTTGTTGTAGGAAAATGAGGCTTTTCAGGTGAAAAAGGCGGGTTTTACCGTAAAATTGAGAGAGTGTTTCCGAAAAATGAGGCTTTTCAGGTGAAAAAGGTGGGTTTGGTGCAGAAAATTGAGAGCTCTGTGCAGAAAAATGAGGCTTTTTCACCCGAAAAAGGCATTTTGTGCCCGAAATTGAGAGCTTGGTGCAGAAAAATGAGGCTTTTCACCCCAAAAACGCGGGTTTAGCCCCCATGATAGGGTTTGTGCTGTAAAAAAGGAGAGGTAGGGCCCTGGAAACGAGGCACTGCTGCATAAAAGGGAGGTTGTTACCTGTAGAATCAAAACTTTGGATGCCAAAAATTAATCTTTGAGAGGTAAAATGGGGGTTTGTGCCCTAAAATTGAGAGCCTGCAGTAGGAAAATGAGGCTTTTAATCTGAAAAAGGAGGTTTGTGCCCTAAAATTGAGATATTGGTGAAGAAAAATGAGGCTTTTCACCCAAAAATTGAGAGCTTGTCCCTAAAATTGAGAGCTTGGAGTAGGAAAATGAGGCTTTTAATCTGAAAAAGGAGGTTTGTGCCCTAAAATTGAGATATTGGTGAAGAAAAATGAGGCTTTTCACCCAAAAATTGAGAGCTTGTCCCTAAAATTGAGAGCTTGGTGCAGAAAAATGAGGCTTTTCACCCAAAAATTGAGAGATTGTCCCTAAAATTGAGAGCTTGGAGTAGGAAAATGAGGCTTTTAATCTGAAAACGGAGGTTTGTGCCCTAAAATTGAGATATTGGTGCAGAAAAATGAGGCTTTTCCACCCAAAAAAGGTGGGTTTTACCCTAAAATTGAGAGCTTGGTGAAGAAAAATGATTCTTTTCACCCGCAGAAATGCGGTTTCTGCCCTAAAATGGAGAGCTTGGTACAGAAAAATGAGGCTTTTCATCTGAAAAATGCAGGTTTGGCCTTAAAATTGCGCTATTGGTGCAGAAAAATGAGGCTTTTCACCCAAAAAAGGGAGCTTGTCCATAACATTGAAATATTGGTGCAGAAAAATGAGGCTTTTTAGGTGAAAAAGGTGGGTTTGGTGCTAAAATTGAGAGCTTGTTGCAGAAAAATGAGGCTTTACGTGTGAAAAAGACGGTTTGTGCCCTAAAATTGAGAGCTTGGAGTAGGAAAATGAGGCTTTTAATCTGAAAAAGGAGGTTTGTGCCCTAAAATTGAGATATTGGTGCAGAAAAATGAGGCTTTTCCACCCAAAAAAGGTGGGTTTTACCCTAAAATTGAGAGCTTGTTGCAGAAAAATGAGGCTTTTCAGCAGAAAAAGGTTGTTTCCGCCCTAAAATTGAGAGCTTGGTACAGAAAAATGAGGTTTTTCACCCCAAAAGCGTGGGTTTAGCCCCCATGATAGGGTTTGTGCTGTATAAAAGTAGAGTTAGGGCCCAGGAAACGAGGCACTGCTGCATAAAAGGGAGGTTGTTACCTGTAGAATCAAAACTTTGGATGCCAAAAATTAATCTTTGAGAGGTAAAATGGGGGTTTGTGCCCTAAAATTGAGAGCTTGGAGTAGGAAAATGAGGCTTTTAATCTGAAAAAGGAGGTTTGTGCCCTAAAATTGAGATATTGGTGCAGAAAAATGAGGCTTTTAACCTGAAAAAGGAGGTTTGTGCCCTAAAATTGAGATATTGGTGAAGAAAAATGAGGCTTTTCACCCAAAAATTGAGAGCTTGTCCCTAAAATTGGGAGCTTGGAGTAGGAAAATGAGGCTTTTAATCTTAAAAAGGAGGTTTGTGCCATAAATTGAGATATTGGTGAAGAAAAATGAGGCTTTTAATCTGAAAATTGAGAGCTTGTCCCTAAAATTGAGAGCTTGGTGCAGAAAAATGAGGCTTTTCACCCAAAAAAGGAGAGCTTGTCCATAACATTGAAATATTGGTGCAGAAAAATGAGGCTTTTCAGGTGAAAAAGGCAGGTTTTACCCTAAAATTGAGAGTTTGGTGCAGAAAAATGAGGCTTTTCTGGTGAAAAGGGCATTTTGTGCCCTAAAATTGCGAGCTTGTTGTAGGAAAATGAGGCTTTTTTACCCGAAAAAGGCAGGTTTTACCCTAAAATTGAGAGCTTGTTGTAGGAAAATGAGGCTTTTTTACCCGAAAAAGGCGGGTTTTACCCTAAAATTGAGAGCTTGTTGTAGGAAAATGAGGCTTTTCAGGTGAAAAAGGCGGGTTTTACCGTAAAATTGAGAGAGTGTTTCCGAAAAATGAGGCTTTTCAGGTGAAAAAGGTGGGTTTGGTGCAGAAAATTGAGAGCTCTGTGCAGAAAAATGAGGCTTTTTCACCCGAAAAAGGCATTTTGTGCCCGAAATTGAGAGCTTGGTGCAGAAAAATGAGGCTTTTCACCCCAAAAACGCGGGTTTAGCCCCCATGATAGGGTTTGTGCTGTAAAAAAGGAGAGGTAGGGCCCTGGAAACGAGGCACTGCTGCATAAAAGGGAGGTTGTTACCTGTAGAATCAAAACTTTGGATGCCAAAAATTAATCTTTGAGAGGTAAAATGGGGGTTTGTGCCCTAAAATTGAGAGCTTGGAGTAGGAAAATGAGGCTTTTAATCTGAAAACGGAGGTTTGTGCCCTAAAATTGAGATATTGGTGAAGAAAAATGAGGCTTTTAATCTGAAAATTGAGTGCTTGTCCCTAAAATTGAGAGCTTGGTGCAGAAAAATGAGGCCTTTAATCTGAAAAAGGAGGTTTGTGCCCTAAAATTGAGATATTGGTGAAGAAAAATGAGGCTTTTCACCCAAAAATTGAGAGCTTGTCCCTAAAATTGAGAGCTTGGAGTAGGAAAATGAGGCTTTTAATCTGAAAAAGGAGGTTTGTGCCCTAAAATTGAGATATTGGTGAAGAAAAATGAGGTTTTTCACCCCAAAAGCGTGGGTTTAGCCCCCATGATAGGGTTTGTGCTGTAAAAAAGGAGAGGTAGGGCCCTGGAAACGAGGCACTGCTGCATAAAAGGGAGGTTGTTACCTGTAGAATCAAAACTTTGGATGCCAAAAATTAATCTTTGAGAGGTAAAATGGGGGTTTGTGCCCTAAAATTGAGAGCTTGGAGTAGGAAAATGAGGCTTTTAATCTGAAAAAGGAGGTTTGTGCCCTAAAATTGAGATATTGGTGCAGAAAAATGAGGCTTTTAACCTGAAAAAGGAGGTTTGTGCCCTAAAATTGAGATATTGGTGCAGAAAAATGAGGCTTTTAACCTGAAAAAGGAGGTTTGTGCCCTAAAATTGAGATATTGGTGAAGAAAAATGAGGCTTTTCACCCAAAAATTGAGAGCTTGTCCCTAAAATTGGGAGCTTGGAGTAGGAAAATGAGGCTTTTAATCTTAAAAAGGAGGTTTGTGCCATAAATTGAGATATTGGTGAAGAAAAATGAGGCTTTTAATCTGAAAATTGAGAGCTTGTCCCTAAAATTGAGAGCTTGGTGCAGAAAAATGAGGCTTTTCACCCAAAAAAGGAGAGCTTGTCCATAACATTGAAATATTGGTGCAGAAAAATGAGGCTTTTCAGGTGAAAAAGGTGGGTTTGGTGCTAAAATTGAGAGCTTGGTGCAGAAAAATGAGGCTTTTCTGGTGAAAAGGGCATTTTGTGCCCTAAAATTGCGAGCTTGTTGTAGGAAAATGAGGCTTTTTTACCCGAAAAAGGCAGGTTTTACCCTAAAATTGCGAGCTTGTTGTAGGAAAATGAGGCTTTTTTACCCGAAAAAGGCGGGTTTTACCCTAAAATTGAGAGCTTGTTGTAGGAAAATGAGGCTTTTCAGGTGAAAAAGGCGGGTTTTACCGTAAAATTGAGAGAGTGTTTCCGAAAAATGAAGCTTTTCAGGTGAAAAAGGTGGGTTTGGTGCAGAAAATTGAGAGCTCTGTGCAGAAAAATGAGGCTTTTTCACCCGAAAAAGGCATTTTGTGCCCGAAATTGAGAGCTTGGTGCAGAAAAATGAGGCTTTTCACCCCAAAAACGCGGGTTTAGCCCCCATGATAGGGTTTGTGCTGTAAAAAAGGAGAGGTAGGGCCCTGGAAACGAGGCACTGCTGCATAAAAGGGAGGTTGTTACCTGTAGAATCAAAAGCTTGGATGCCAAAAATTAATCTTTGAGAGGTAAAATGGGGGTTTGTGCCCTAAAATTGAGAGCTTGGAGTAGGAAAATGAGGCTTTTAATCTGAAAAAGGAGGTTTGTGCCCTAAAATTGAGATATTGGTGCAGAAAAATGAGGCTTTTAACCTGAAAAAGGAGGTTTGTGCCCTAAAATTGAGATATTGGTGAAGAAAAATGAGGCTTTTCACCCAAAAATTGAGAGCTTGTCCCTAAAATTGGGAGCTTGGAGTAGGAAAATGAGGCTTTTAATCTGAAAAAGGAGGTTTGTGCCATAAATTGAGATATTGGTGAAGAAAAATGAGGCTTTTAATCTGAAAATTGAGAGCTTGTCCCTAAAATTGAGAGCTTGGTGCAGAAAAATGAGGCTTTTCACCCAAAAAAGGAGAGCTTGTCCATAACATTGAAATATTGGTGCAGAAAAATGAGGCTTTTCAGGTGAAAAAGGTGGGTTTGGTGCTAAAATTGAGAGCTTGGTGCAGAAAAATGAGGCTTTTCTGGTGAAAAGGGCATTTTGTGCCCTAAAATTGCGAGCTTGTTGTAGGAAAATGAGGCTTTTTTACCCGAAAAAGGCAGGTTTTACCCTAAAATTGAGAGCTTGTTGTAGGAAAATGAGGCTTTTTTACCCGAAAAAGGCGGGTTTTACCCTAAAATTGAGAGCTTGTTGTAGGAAAATGAGGCTTTTCAGGTGAAAAAGGCGGGTTTTACCGTAAAATTGAGAGAGTGTTTCCGAAAAATGAGGCTTTTCAGGTGAAAAAGGTGGGTTTGGTGCAGAAAATTGAGAGCTCTGTGCAGAAAAATGAGGCTTTTTCACCCGAAAAAGGCATTTTGTGCCCGAAATTGAGAGCTTGGTGCAGAAAAATGAGGCTTTTCACCCCAAAAACGCGGGTTTAGCCCCCATGATAGGGTTTGTGCTGTAAAAAAGGAGAGGTAGGGCCCTGGAAACGAGGCACTGCTGCATAAAAGGGAGGTTGTTACCTGTAGAATCAAAACTTTGGATGCCAAAAATTAATCTTTGAGAGGTAAAATGGGGGTTTGTGCCCTAAAATTGAGAGCTTGGAGTAGGAAAATGAGGCTTTTAATCTGAAAACGGAGGTTTGTGCCCTAAAATTGAGATATTGGTGCAGAAAAATGAGGCTTTTAACCTGAAAAAGGAGGTTTGTGCCCTAAAATTGAGATATTGGTGAAGAAAAATGAGGCTTTTCACCCAAAAATTGAGAGCTTGTCCCTAAAATTGGGAGCTTGGAGTAGGAAAATGAGGCTTTTAATCTGAAAAAGAAGGTTTGTGCCATAAATTGAGATATTGGTGAAGAAAAATGAGGCTTTTAATCTGAAAATTGAGAGCTTGTCCCTAAAATTGAGAGCTTGGTGCAGAAAAATGAGGCTTTTCACCCAAAAAAGGAGAGCTTGTCCATAACATTGAAATATTGGTGCAGAAAAATGAGGCTTTTCAGGTGAAAAAGGTGGGTTTGGTGCTAAAATTGAGAGCTTGGTGCAGAAAAATGAGGCTTTTCTGGTGAAAAGGGCATTTTGTGCCCTAAAATTGCGAGCTTGTTGTAGGAAAATGAGGCTTTTTTACCCGAAAAAGGCAGGTTTTACCCTAAAATTGAGAGCTTGTTGTAGGAAAATGAGGCTTTTTTACCCGAAAAAGGCGGGTTTTACCCTAAAATTGAGAGCTTGTTGTAGGAAAATGAGGCTTTTCAGGTGAAAAAGGCGGGTTTTACCGTAAAATTGAGAGAGTGTTTCCGAAAAATGAGGCTTTTCAGGTGAAAAAGGTGGGTTTGGTGCAGAAAATTGAGAGCTCTGTGCAGAAAAATGAGGCTTTTTCACCCGAAAAAGGCATTTTGTGCCCGAAATTGAGAGCTTGGTGCAGAAAAATGAGGCTTTTCACCCCAAAAACGCGGGTTTAGCCCCCATGATAGGGTTTGTGCTGTAAAAAAGGAGAGGTAGGGCCCTGGAAACGAGGCACTGCTGCATAAAAGGGAGGTTGTTACCTGTAGAATCAAAACTTTGGATGCCAAAAATTAATCTTTGAGAGGTAAAATGGGGGTTTGTGCCCTAAAATTGAGAGCTTGGAGTAGGAAAATGAGGCTTTTAATCTGAAAACGGAGGTTTGTGCCCTAAAATTGAGATATTGGTGAAGAAAAATGAGGCTTTTAATCTGAAAATTGAGTGCTTGTCCCTAAAATTGAGAGCTTGGTGCAGAAAAATGAGGCTTTTAATCTGAAAAAGGAGGTTTGTGCCCTAAAATTGAGATATTGGTGAAGAAAAATGAGGCTTTTCACCCAAAAATTGAGAGCTTGTCCCTAAAATTGAGAGCTTGGAGTAGGAAAATGAGGCTTTTAATCTGAAAAAGGAGGTTTGTGCCCTAAAATTGAGATATTGGTGAAGAAAAATGAGGTTTTTCACCCCAAAAGCGTGGGTTTAGCCCCCATGATAGGGTTTGTGCTGTAAAAAAGGAGAGGTAGGGCCCTGGAAACGAGGCACTGCTGCATAAAAGGGAGGTTGTTACCTGTAGAATCAAAACTTTGGATGCCAAAAATTAATCTTTGAGAGGTAAAATGGGGGTTTGTGCCCTAAAATTGAGAGCTTGGAGTAGGAAAATGAGGCTTTTAATCTGAAAAAGGAGGTTTGTGCCCTAAAATTGAGATATTGGTGCAGAAAAATGAGGCTTTTAACCTGAAAAAGGAGGTTTGTGCCCTAAAATTGAGATATTGGTGAAGAAAAATGAGGCTTTTAACCTGAAAAAGGAGGTTTGTGCCCTAAAATTGAGATATTGGTGAAGAAAAATGAGGCTTTTCACCCAAAAATTGAGAGCTTGTCCCTAAAATTGGGAGCTTGGAGTAGGAAAATGAGGCTTTTAATCTTAAAAAGGAGGTTTGTGCCATAAATTGAGATATTGGTGAAGAAAAATGAGGCTTTTAATCTGAAAATTGAGAGCTTGTCCCTAAAATTGAGAGCTTGGTGCAGAAAAATGAGGCTTTTCACCCAAAAAAGGAGAGCTTGTCCATAACATTGAAATATTGGTGCAGAAAAATGAGGCTTTTCAGGTGAAAAAGGCAGGTTTTACCCTAAAATTGAGAGTTTGGTGCAGAAAAATGAGGCTTTTCTGGTGAAAAGGGCATTTTGTGCCCTAAAATTGCGAGCTTGTTGTAGGAAAATGAGGCTTTTTTACCCGAAAAAGGCAGGTTTTACCCTAAAATTGCGAGCTTGTTGTAGGAAAATGAGGCTTTTTTACCCGAAAAAGGCGGGTTTTACCCTAAAATTGAGAGCTTGTTGTAGGAAAATGAGGCTTTTCAGGTGAAAAAGGCGGGTTTTACCGTAAAATTGAGAGAGTGTTTCCGAAAAATGAAGCTTTTCAGGTGAAAAAGGTGGGTTTGGTGCAGAAAATTGAGAGCTCTGTGCAGAAAAATGAGGCTTTTTCACCCGAAAAAGGCATTTTGTGCCCGAAATTGAGAGCTTGGTGCAGAAAAATGAGGCTTTTCACCCCAAAAACGCGGGTTTAGCCCCCATGATAGGGTTTGTGCTGTAAAAAAGGAGAGGTAGGGCCCTGGAAACGAGGCACTGCTGCATAAAAGGGAGGTTGTTACCTGTAGAATCAAAAGCTTGGATGCCAAAAATTAATCTTTGAGAGGTAAAATGGGGGTTTGTGCCCTAAAATTGAGAGCTTGGAGTAGGAAAATGAGGCTTTTAATCTGAAAAAGGAGGTTTGTGCCCTAAAATTGAGATATTGGTGCAGAAAAATGAGGCTTTTAACCTGAAAAAGGAGGTTTGTGCCCTAAAATTGAGATATTGGTGAAGAAAAATGAGGCTTTTAACCTGAAAAAGGAGGTTTGTGCCCTAAAATTGAGATATTGGTGAAGAAAAATGAGGCTTTTCACCCAAAAATTGAGAGCTTGTCCCTAAAATTGGGAGCTTGGAGTAGGAAAATGAGGCTTTTAATCTTAAAAAGGAGGTTTGTGCCATAAATTGAGATATTGGTGAAGAAAAATGAGGCTTTTAATCTGAAAATTGAGAGCTTGTCCCTAAAATTGAGAGCTTGGTGCAGAAAAATGAGGCTTTTCACCCAAAAAAGGAGAGCTTGTCCATAACATTGAAATATTGGTGCAGAAAAATGAGGCTTTTCAGGTGAAAAAGGTGGGTTTGGTGCTAAAATTGAGAGCTTGGTGCAGAAAAATGAGGCTTTTCTGGTGAAAAGGGCATTTTGTGCCCTAAAATTGCGAGCTTGTTGTAGGAAAATGAGGCTTTTTTACCCGAAAAAGGCAGGTTTTACCCTAAAATTGCGAGCTTGTTGTAGGAAAATGAGGCTTTTTTACCCGAAAAAGGCGGGTTTTACCCTAAAATTGAGAGCTTGTTGTAGGAAAATGAGGCTTTTCAGGTGAAAAAGGCGGGTTTTACCGTAAAATTGAGAGAGTGTTTCCGAAAAATGAAGCTTTTCAGGTGAAAAAGGTGGGTTTGGTGCAGAAAATTGAGAGCTCTGTGCAGAAAAATGAGGCTTTTTCACCCGAAAAAGGCATTTTGTGCCCGAAATTGAGAGCTTGGTGCAGAAAAATGAGGCTTTTCACCCCAAAAACGCGGGTTTAGCCCCCATGATAGGGTTTGTGCTGTAAAAAAGGAGAGGTAGGGCCCTGGAAACGAGGCACTGCTGCATAAAAGGGAGGTTGTTACCTGTAGAATCAAAAGCTTGGATGCCAAAAATTAATCTTTGAGAGGTAAAATGGGGGTTTGTGCCCTAAAATTGAGAGCTTGGAGTAGGAAAATGAGGCTTTTAATCTGAAAAAGGAGGTTTGTGCCCTAAAATTGAGATATTGGTGCAGAAAAATGAGGCTTTTAACCTGAAAAAGGAGGTTTGTGCCCTAAAATTGAGATATTGGTGAAGAAAAATGAGGCTTTTCACCCAAAAATTGAGAGCTTGTCCCTAAAATTGGGAGCTTGGAGTAGGAAAATGAGGCTTTTAATCTGAAAAAGGAGGTTTGTGCCATAAATTGAGATATTGGTGAAGAAAAATGAGGCTTTTAATCTGAAAATTGAGAGCTTGTCCCTAAAATTGAGAGCTTGGTGCAGAAAAATGAGGCTTTTCACCCAAAAAAGGAGAGCTTGTCCATAACATTGAAATATTGGTGCAGAAAAATGAGGCTTTTCAGGTGAAAAAGGTGGGTTTGGTGCTAAAATTGAGAGCTTGGTGCAGAAAAATGAGGCTTTTCTGGTGAAAAGGGCATTTTGTGCCCTAAAATTGCGAGCTTGTTGTAGGAAAATGAGGCTTTTTTACCCGAAAAAGGCAGGTTTTACCCTAAAATTGAGAGCTTGTTGTAGGAAAATGAGGCTTTTTTACCCGAAAAAGGCGGGTTTTACCCTAAAATTGAGAGCTTGTTGTAGGAAAATGAGGCTTTTCAGGTGAAAAAGGCGGGTTTTACCGTAAAATTGAGAGAGTGTTTCCGAAAAATGAGGCTTTTCAGGTGAAAAAGGTGGGTTTGGTGCAGAAAATTGAGAGCTCTGTGCAGAAAAATGAGGCTTTTTCACCCGAAAAAGGCATTTTGTGCCCGAAATTGAGAGCTTGGTGCAGAAAAATGAGGCTTTTCACCCCAAAAACGCGGGTTTAGCCCCCATGATAGGGTTTGTGCTGTAAAAAAGGAGAGGTAGGGCCCTGGAAACGAGGCACTGCTGCATAAAAGGGAGGTTGTTACCTGTAGAATCAAAACTTTGGATGCCAAAAATTAATCTTTGAGAGGTAAAATGGGGGTTTGTGCCCTAAAATTGAGAGCTTGGAGTAGGAAAATGAGGCTTTTAATCTGAAAACGGAGGTTTGTGCCCTAAAATTGAGATATTGGTGCAGAAAAATGAGGCTTTTAACCTGAAAAAGGAGGTTTGTGCCCTAAAATTGAGATATTGGTGAAGAAAAATGAGGCTTTTCACCCAAAAATTGAGAGCTTGTCCCTAAAATTGGGAGCTTGGAGTAGGAAAATGAGGCTTTTAATCTGAAAAAGAAGGTTTGTGCCATAAATTGAGATATTGGTGAAGAAAAATGAGGCTTTTAATCTGAAAATTGAGAGCTTGTCCCTAAAATTGAGAGCTTGGTGCAGAAAAATGAGGCTTTTCACCCAAAAAAGGAGAGCTTGTCCATAACATTGAAATATTGGTGCAGAAAAATGAGGCTTTTCAGGTGAAAAAGGTGGGTTTGGTGCTAAAATTGAGAGCTTGGTGCAGAAAAATGAGGCTTTTCTGGTGAAAAGGGCATTTTGTGCCCTAAAATTGCGAGCTTGTTGTAGGAAAATGAGGCTTTTTTACCCGAAAAAGGCAGGTTTTACCCTAAAATTGAGAGCTTGTTGTAGGAAAATGAGGCTTTTTTACCCGAAAAAGGCGGGTTTTACCCTAAAATTGAGAGCTTGTTGTAGGAAAATGAGGCTTTTCAGGTGAAAAAGGCGGGTTTTACCGTAAAATTGAGAGAGTGTTTCCGAAAAATGAGGCTTTTCAGGTGAAAAAGGTGGGTTTGGTGCAGAAAATTGAGAGCTCTGTGCAGAAAAATGAGGCTTTTTCACCCGAAAAAGGCATTTTGTGCCCGAAATTGAGAGCTTGGTGCAGAAAAATGAGGCTTTTCACCCCAAAAACGCGGGTTTAGCCCCCATGATAGGGTTTGTGCTGTAAAAAAGGAGAGGTAGGGCCCTGGAAACGAGGCACTGCTGCATAAAAGGGAGGTTGTTACCTGTAGAATCAAAACTTTGGATGCCAAAAATTAATCTTTGAGAGGTAAAATGGGGGTTTGTGCCCTAAAATTGAGAGCTTGGAGTAGGAAAATGAGGCTTTTAATCTGAAAACGGAGGTTTGTGCCCTAAAATTGAGATATTGGTGAAGAAAAATGAGGCTTTTAATCTGAAAATTGAGTGCTTGTCCCTAAAATTGAGAGCTTGGTGCAGAAAAATGAGGCTTTTAATCTGAAAAAGGAGGTTTGTGCCCTAAAATTGAGATATTGGTGAAGAAAAACGAGGCTTTTCACCCAAAAATTGAGAGCTTGTCCCTAAAATTGAGAGCTTGGAGTAGGAAAATGAGGCTTTTAATCTGAAAAAGGAGGTTTGTGCCCTAAAATTGAGATATTGGTGAAGAAAAATGAGGTTTTTCACCCCAAAAGCGTGGGTTTAGCCCCCATGATAGGGTTTGTGCTGTAAAAAAGGAGAGGTAGGGCCCTGGAAACGAGGCACTGCTGCATAAAAGGGAGGTTGTTACCTGTAGAATCAAAACTTTGGATGCCAAAAATTAATCTTTGAGAGGTAAAATGGGGGTTTGTGCCCTAAAATTGAGAGCTTGGAGTAGGAAAATGAGGCTTTTAATCTGAAAAAGGAGGTTTGTGCCCTAAAATTGAGATATTGGTGCAGAAAAATGAGGCTTTTAACCTGAAAAAGGAGGTTTGTGCCCTAAAATTGAGATATTGGTGAAGAAAAATGAGGCTTTTAACCTGAAAAAGGAGGTTTGTGCCCTAAAATTGAGATATTGGTGAAGAAAAATGAGGCTTTTCACCCAAAAATTGAGAGCTTGTCCCTAAAATTGGGAGCTTGGAGTAGGAAAATGAGGCTTTTAATCTTAAAAAGGAGGTTTGTGCCATAAATTGAGATATTGGTGAAGAAAAATGAGGCTTTTAATCTGAAAATTGAGAGCTTGTCCCTAAAATTGAGAGCTTGGTGCAGAAAAATGAGGCTTTTCACCCAAAAAAGGAGAGCTTGTCCATAACATTGAAATATTGGTGCAGAAAAATGAGGCTTTTCAGGTGAAAAAGGCAGGTTTTACCCTAAAATTGAGAGTTTGGTGCAGAAAAATGAGGCTTTTCTGGTGAAAAGGGCATTTTGTGCCCTAAAATTGCGAGCTTGTTGTAGGAAAATGAGGCTTTTTTACCCGAAAAAGGCAGGTTTTACCCTAAAATTGCGAGCTTGTTGTAGGAAAATGAGGCTTTTTTACCCGAAAAAGGCGGGTTTTACCCTAAAATTGAGAGCTTGTTGTAGGAAAATGAGGCTTTTCAGGTGAAAAAGGCGGGTTTTACCGTAAAATTGAGAGAGTGTTTCCGAAAAATGAAGCTTTTCAGGTGAAAAAGGTGGGTTTGGTGCAGAAAATTGAGAGCTCTGTGCAGAAAAATGAGGCTTTTTCACCCGAAAAAGGCATTTTGTGCCCGAAATTGAGAGCTTGGTGCAGAAAAATGAGGCTTTTCACCCCAAAAACGCGGGTTTAGCCCCCATGATAGGGTTTGTGCTGTAAAAAAGGAGAGGTAGGGCCCTGGAAACGAGGCACTGCTGCATAAAAGGGAGGTTGTTACCTGTAGAATCAAAACTTTGGATGCCAAAAATTAATCTTTGAGAGGTAAAATGGGGGTTTGTGCCCTAAAATTGAGAGCTTGGAGTAGGAAAATGAGGCTTTTAATCTGAAAACGGAGGTTTGTGCCCTAAAATTGAGATATTGGTGCAGAAAAATGAGGCTTTTAACCTGAAAAAGGAGGTTTGTGCCCTAAAATTGAGATATTGGTGAAGAAAAATGAGGCTTTTCACCCAAAAATTGAGAGCTTGTCCCTAAAATTGGGAGCTTGGAGTAGGAAAATGAGGCTTTTAATCTGAAAAAGGAGGTTTGTGCCATAAATTGAGATATTGGTGAAGAAAAATGAGGCTTTTAATCTGAAAATTGAGAGCTTGTCCCTAAAATTGAGAGCTTGGTGCAGAAAAATGAGGCTTTTCACCCAAAAAAGGAGAGCTTGTCCATAACATTGAAATATTGGTGCAGAAAAATGAGGCTTTTCAGGTGAAAAAGGTGGGTTTGGTGCTAAAATTGAGAGTTTGGTGCAGAAAAATGAGGCTTTTCTGGTGAAAAGGGCATTTTGTGCCCTAAAATTGCGAGCTTGTTGTAGGAAAATGAGGCTTTTTTACCCGAAAAAGGCAGGTTTTACCCTAAAATTGAGAGCTTGTTGTAGGAAAATGAGGCTTTTTTACCCGAAAAAGGCGGGTTTTACCCTAAAATTGAGAGCTTGTTGTAGGAAAATGAGGCTTTTCAGGTGAAAAAGGCGGGTTTTACCGTAAAATTGAGAGAGTGTTTCCGAAAAATGAGGCTTTTCAGGTGAAAAAGGTGGGTTTGGTGCAGAAAATTGAGAGCTCTGTGCAGAAAAATAAGGCTTTTTCACCCGAAAAAGGCATTTTGTGCCCGAAATTGAGAGCTTGGTGCAGAAAAATGAGGCTTTTCACCCCAAAAACGCGGGTTTAGCCCCCATGATAGGGTTTGTGCTGTAAAAAAGGAGAGGTAGGGCCCTGGAAACGAGGCACTGCTGCATAAAAGGGAGGTTGTTACCTGTAGAATCAAAACTTTGGATGCCAAAAATTAATCTTTGAGAGGTAAAATGGGGGTTTGTGCCCTAAAATTGAGAGCTTGGAGTAGGAAAATGAGGCTTTTAATCTGAAAACGGAGGTTTGTGCCCTAAAATTGAGATATTGGTGAAGAAAAATGAGGCTTTTCACCTGAAAAAGGAGGTTTGTGCCCTAAAATTGAGATATTGGTGAAGAAAAATGAGGCTTTTAATCTGAAAATTGAGAGCTTGTCCCTAAAATTGAGAGCTTGGTGCAGAAAAATGAGGCTTTTCACCCAAAAAAGGAGAGCTTGTCCATAACATTGAAATATTGGTGCAGAAAAATGAGGCTTTTCAGGTGAAAAAGGTGGGTTTGGTGCTAAAATTGAGAGCTTGGTGCAGAAAAATGAGGCTTTTCTGGTGAAAAGGGCATTTTGTGCCCTAAAATTGCGAGCTTGTTGTAGGAAAATGAGGCTTTTTTACCCGAAAAAGGCAGGTTTTACCCTAAAATTGAGAGCTTGTTGTAGGAAAATGAGGCTTTTTTACCCGAAAAAGGCGGGTTTTACCCTAAAATTGAGAGCTTGTTGTAGGAAAATGAGGCTTTTCAGGTGAAAAAGGCGGGTTTTACCGTAAAATTGAGAGAGTGTTTCCGAAAAATGAGGCTTTTCAGGTGAAAAAGGTGGGTTTGGTGCAGAAAATTGAGAGCTCTGTGCAGAAAAATGAGGCTTTTTCACCCGAAAAAGGCATTTTGTGCCCGAAATTGAGAGCTTGGTGCAGAAAAATGAGGCTTTTCACCCCAAAAACGCGGGTTTAGCCCCCATGATAGGGTTTGTGCTGTAAAAAAGGAGAGGTAGGGCCCTGGAAACGAGGCACTGCTGCATAAAAGGGAGGTTGTTACCTGTAGAATCAAAACTTTGGATGCCAAAAATTAATCTTTGAGAGGTAAAATGGGGGTTTGTGCCCTAAAATTGAGAGCTTGGAGTAGAAAAATGAGGCTTTTAATCTGAAAAAGGAGGTTTGTGCCCTAAAATTGAGATATTGGTGAAGAAAAATGAGGCTTTTCACCCAAAAATTGAGAGCTTGTCCCTAAAATTGAGAGCTTGGAGTAGGAAAATGAGGCTTTTAATCTGAAAAAGGAGGTTTGTGCCCTAAAATTGAGATATTGGTGAAGAAAAATGAGGTTTTTCACCCCAAAAGCGTGGGTTTAGCCCCCATGATAGGGTTTGTGCTGTAAAAAAGGAGAGGTAGGGCCCTGGAAACGAGGCACTGCTGCATAAAAGGGAGGTTGTTACCTGTAGAATCAAAACTTTGGATGCCAAAAATTAATCTTTGAGAGGTAAAATGGGGGTTTGTGCCCTAAAATTGAGAGCTTGGAGTAGGAAAATGAGGCTTTTAATCTGAAAAAGGAGGTTTGTGCCCTAAAATTGAGATATTGGTGCAGAAAAATGAGGCTTTTAACCTGAAAAAGGAGGTTTGTGCCCTAAAATTGAGATATTGGTGCAGAAAAATGAGGCTTTTAACCTGAAAAAGGAGGTTTGTGCCCTAAAATTGAGATATTGGTGAAGAAAAATGAGGTTTTTCACCCAAAAATTGAGAGCTTGTCCCTAAAATTGGGAGCTTGGAGTAGGAAAATGAGGCTTTTAATCTGAAAAAGGAGGTTTGTGCCATAAATTGAGATATTGGTGAAGAAAAATGAGGCTTTTAATCTGAAAATTGAGAGCTTGTCCCTAAAATTGAGAGCTTGGTGCAGAAAAATGAGGCTTTTCACCCAAAAAAGGAGAGCTTGTCCATAACATTGAAATATTGGTGCAGAAAAATGAGGCTTTTCAGGTGAAAAAGGTGGGTTTGGTGCTAAAATTGAGAGCTTGGTGCAGAAAAATGAGGCTTTTCTGGTGAAAAGGGCATTTTGTGCCCTAAAATTGCGAGCTTGTTGTAGGAAAATGAGGCTTTTTTACCCGAAAAAGGCAGGTTTTACCCTAAAATTGAGAGCTTGTTGTAGGAAAATGAGGCTTTTTTACCCGAAAAAGGCGGGTTTTACCCTAAAATTGAGAGCTTGTTGTAGGAAAATGAGGCTTTTCAGGTGAAAAAGGCGGGTTTTACCGTAAAATTGAGAGAGTGTTTCCGAAAAATGAGGCTTTTCAGGTGAAAAAGGTGGGTTTGGTGCAGAAAATTGAGAGCTCTGTGCAGAAAAATGAGGCTTTTTCACCCGAAAAAGGCATTTTGTGCCCGAAATTGAGAGCTTGGTGCAGAAAAATGAGGCTTTTCACCCCAAAAACGCGGGTTTAGCCCCCATGATAGGGTTTGTGCTGTAAAAAAGGAGAGGTAGGGCCCTGGAAACGAGGCACTGCTGCATAAAAGGGAGGTTGTTACCTGTAGAATCAAAAGCTTGGATGCCAAAAATTAATCTTTGAGAGGTAAAATGGGGGTTTGTGCCCTAAAATTGAGAGCTTGGAGTAGGAAAATGAGGCTTTTAATCTGAAAAAGGAGGTTTGTGCCCTAAAATTGAGATATTGGTGCAGAAAAATGAGGCTTTTAACCTGAAAAAGGAGGTTTGTGCCCTAAAATTGAGATATTGGTGAAGAAAAATGAGGCTTTTCACCCAAAAATTGAGAGCTTGTCCCTAAAATTGGGAGCTTGGAGTAGGAAAATGAGGCTTTTAATCTGAAAAAGGAGGTTTGTGCCATAAATTGAGATATTGGTGAAGAAAAATGAGGCTTTTAATCTGAAAATTGAGAGCTTGTCCCTAAAATTGAGAGCTTGGTGCAGAAAAATGAGGCTTTTCACCCAAAAAAGGAGAGCTTGTCCATAACATTGAAATATTGGTGCAGAAAAATGAGGCTTTTCAGGTGAAAAAGGTGGGTTTGGTGCTAAAATTGAGAGCTTGGTGCAGAAAAATGAGGCTTTTCTGGTGAAAAGGGCATTTTGTGCCCTAAAATTGCGAGCTTGTTGTAGGAAAATGAGGCTTTTTTACCCGAAAAAGGCAGGTTTTACCCTAAAATTGAGAGCTTGTTGTAGGAAAATGAGGCTTTTTTACCCGAAAAAGGCGGGTTTTACCCTAAAATTGAGAGCTTGTTGTAGGAAAATGAGGCTTTTCAGGTGAAAAAGGCGGGTTTTACCGTAAAATTGAGAGAGTGTTTCCGAAAAATGAGGCTTTTCAGGTGAAAAAGGTGGGTTTGGTGCAGAAAATTGAGAGCTCTGTGCAGAAAAATGAGGCTTTTTCACCCGAAAAAGGCATTTTGTGCCCGAAATTGAGAGCTTGGTGCAGAAAAATGAGGCTTTTCACCCCAAAAACGCGGGTTTAGCCCCCATGATAGGGTTTGTGCTGTAAAAAAGGAGAGGTAGGGCCCTGGAAACGAGGCACTGCTGCATAAAAGGGAGGTTGTTACCTGTAGAATCAAAACTTTGGATGCCAAAAATTAATCTTTGAGAGGTAAAATGGGGGTTTGTGCCCTAAAATTGAGAGCTTGGAGTAGGAAAATGAGGCTTTTAATCTGAAAACGGAGGTTTGTGCCCTAAAATTGAGATATTGGTGCAGAAAAATGAGGCTTTTAACCTGAAAAAGGAGGTTTGTGCCCTAAAATTGAGATATTGGTGAAGAAAAATGAGGCTTTTCACCCAAAAATTGAGAGCTTGTCCCTAAAATTGGGAGCTTGGAGTAGGAAAATGAGGCTTTTAATCTGAAAAAGAAGGTTTGTGCCATAAATTGAGATATTGGTGAAGAAAAATGAGGCTTTTAATCTGAAAATTGAGAGCTTGTCCCTAAAATTGAGAGCTTGGTGCAGAAAAATGAGGCTTTTCACCCAAAAAAGGAGAGCTTGTCCATAACATTGAAATATTGGTGCAGAAAAATGAGGCTTTTCAGGTGAAAAAGGTGGGTTTGGTGCTAAAATTGAGAGCTTGGTGCAGAAAAATGAGGCTTTTCTGGTGAAAAGGGCATTTTGTGCCCTAAAATTGCGAGCTTGTTGTAGGAAAATGAGGCTTTTTTACCCGAAAAAGGCAGGTTTTACCCTAAAATTGAGAGCTTGTTGTAGGAAAATGAGGCTTTTTTACCCGAAAAAGGCGGGTTTTACCCTAAAATTGAGAGCTTGTTGTAGGAAAATGAGGCTTTTCAGGTGAAAAAGGCGGGTTTTACCGTAAAATTGAGAGAGTGTTTCCGAAAAATGAGGCTTTTCAGGTGAAAAAGGTGGGTTTGGTGCAGAAAATTGAGAGCTCTGTGCAGAAAAATGAGGCTTTTTCACCCGAAAAAGGCATTTTGTGCCCGAAATTGAGAGCTTGGTGCAGAAAAATGAGGCTTTTCACCCCAAAAACGCGGGTTTAGCCCCCATGATAGGGTTTGTGCTGTAAAAAAGGAGAGGTAGGGCCCTGGAAACGAGGCACTGCTGCATAAAAGGGAGGTTGTTACCTGTAGAATCAAAACTTTGGATGCCAAAAATTAATCTTTGAGAGGTAAAATGGGGGTTTGTGCCCTAAAATTGAGAGCTTGGAGTAGAAAAATGAGGCTTTTAATCTGAAAAAGGAGGTTTGTGCCCTAAAATTGAGATATTGGTGAAGAAAAATGAGGCTTTTCACCCAAAAATTGAGAGCTTGTCCCTAAAATTGAGAGCTTGGAGTAGGAAAATGAGGCTTTTAATCTGAAAAAGGAGGTTTGTGCCCTAAAATTGAGATATTGGTGAAGAAAAATGAGGTTTTTCACCCCAAAAGCGTGGGTTTAGCCCCCATGATAGGGTTTGTGCTGTAAAAAAGGAGAGGTAGGGCCCTGGAAACGAGGCACTGCTGCATAAAAGGGAGGTTGTTACCTGTAGAATCAAAACTTTGGATGCCAAAAATTAATCTTTGAGAGGTAAAATGGGGGTTTGTGCCCTAAAATTGAGAGCTTGGAGTAGGAAAATGAGGCTTTTAATCTGAAAAAGGAGGTTTGTGCCCTAAAATTGAGATATTGGTGCAGAAAAATGAGGCTTTTAACCTGAAAAAGGAGGTTTGTGCCCTAAAATTGAGATATTGGTGCAGAAAAATGAGGCTTTTAACCTGAAAAAGGAGGTTTGTGCCCTAAAATTGAGATATTGGTGAAGAAAAATGAGGTTTTTCACCCAAAAATTGAGAGCTTGTCCCTAAAATTGGGAGCTTGGAGTAGGAAAATGAGGCTTTTAATCTGAAAAAGGAGGTTTGTGCCATAAATTGAGATATTGGTGAAGAAAAATGAGGCTTTTAATCTGAAAATTGAGAGCTTGTCCCTAAAATTGAGAGCTTGGTGCAGAAAAATGAGGCTTTTCACCCAAAAAAGGAGAGCTTGTCCATAACATTGAAATATTGGTGCAGAAAAATGAGGCTTTTCAGGTGAAAAAGGTGGGTTTGGTGCTAAAATTGAGAGCTTGGTGCAGAAAAATGAGGCTTTTCTGGTGAAAAGGGCATTTTGTGCCCTAAAATTGCGAGCTTGTTGTAGGAAAATGAGGCTTTTTTACCCGAAAAAGGCAGGTTTTACCCTAAAATTGAGAGCTTGTTGTAGGAAAATGAGGCTTTTTTACCCGAAAAAGGCGGGTTTTACCCTAAAATTGAGAGCTTGTTGTAGGAAAATGAGGCTTTTCAGGTGAAAAAGGCGGGTTTTACCGTAAAATTGAGAGAGTGTTTCCGAAAAATGAAGCTTTTCAGGTGAAAAAGGTGGGTTTGGTGCAGAAAATTGAGAGCTCTGTGCAGAAAAATGAGGCTTTTTCACCCGAAAAAGGCATTTTGTGCCCGAAATTGAGAGCTTGGTGCAGAAAAATGAGGCTTTTCACCCCAAAAACGCGGGTTTAGCCCCCATGATAGGGTTTGTGCTGTAAAAAAGGAGAGGTAGGGCCCTGGAAACGAGGCACTGCTGCATAAAAGGGAGGTTGTTACCTGTAGAATCAAAAGCTTGGATGCCAAAAATTAATCTTTGAGAGGTAAAATGGGGGTTTGTGCCCTAAAATTGAGAGCTTGGAGTAGGAAAATGAGGCTTTTAATCTGAAAAAGGAGGTTTGTGCCCTAAAATTGAGATATTGGTGCAGAAAAATGAGGCTTTTAACCTGAAAAAGGAGGTTTGTGCCCTAAAATTGAGATATTGGTGAAGAAAAATGAGGCTTTTCACCCAAAAATTGAGAGCTTGTCCCTAAAATTGGGAGCTTGGAGTAGGAAAATGAGGCTTTTAATCTGAAAAAGGAGGTTTGTGCCATAAATTGAGATATTGGTGAAGAAAAATGAGGCTTTTAATCTGAAAATTGAGAGCTTGTCCCTAAAATTGAGAGCTTGGTGCAGAAAAATGAGGCTTTTCACCCAAAAAAGGAGAGCTTGTCCATAACATTGAAATATTGGTGCAGAAAAATGAGGCTTTTCAGGTGAAAAAGGTGGGTTTGGTGCTAAAATTGAGAGCTTGGTGCAGAAAAATGAGGCTTTTCTGGTGAAAAGGGCATTTTGTGCCCTAAAATTGCGAGCTTGTTGTAGGAAAATGAGGCTTTTTTACCCGAAAAAGGCAGGTTTTACCCTAAAATTGAGAGCTTGTTGTAGGAAAATGAGGCTTTTTTACCCGAAAAAGGCGGGTTTTACCCTAAAATTGAGAGCTTGTTGTAGGAAAATGAGGCTTTTCAGGTGAAAAAGGCGGGTTTTACCGTAAAATTGAGAGAGTGTTTCCGAAAAATGAGGCTTTTCAGGTGAAAAAGGTGGGTTTGGTGAAGAAAATTGAGAGCTCTGTGCAGAAAAATGAGGCTTTTTCACCCGAAAAAGGCATTTTGTGCCCGAAATTGAGAGCTTGGTGCAGAAAAATGAGGCTTTTCACCCCAAAAACGCGGGTTTAGCCCCCATGATAGGGTTTGTGCTGTAAAAAAGGAGAGGTAGGGCCCTGGAAACGAGGCACTGCTGCATAAAAGGGAGGTTGTTACCTGTAGAATCAAAACTTTGGATGCCAAAAATTAATCTTTGAGAGGTAAAATGGGGGTTTGTGCCCTAAAATTGAGAGCTTGGAGTAGGAAAATGAGGCTTTTAATCTGAAAACGGAGGTTTGTGCCCTAAAATTGAGATATTGGTGAAGAAAAATGAGGCTTTTAATCTGAAAATTGAGTGCTTGTCCCTAAAATTGAGAGCTTGGTGCAGAAAAATGAGGCTTTTAATCTGAAAAAGGAGGTTTGTGCCCTAAAATTGAGATATTGGTGAAGAAAAATGAGGCTTTTCACCCAAAAATTGAGAGCTTGTCCCTAAAATTGAGAGCTTGGAGTAGGAAAATGAGGCTTTTAATCTGAAAAAGGAGGTTTGTGCCCTAAAATTGAGATATTGGTGAAGAAAAATGAGGTTTTTCACCCCAAAAGCGTGGGTTTAGCCCCCATGATAGGGTTTGTGCTGTAAAAAAGGAGAGGTAGGGCCCTGGAAACGAGGCACTGCTGCATAAAAGGGAGGTTGTTACCTGTAGAATCAAAACTTTGGATGCCAAAAATTAATCTTTGAGAGGTAAAATGGGGGTTTGTGCCCTAAAATTGAGAGCTTGGAGTAGGAAAATGAGGCTTTTAATCTGAAAAAGGAGGTTTGTGCCCTAAAATTGAGATATTGGTGCAGAAAAATGAGGCTTTTAACCTGAAAAAGGAGGTTTGTGCCCTAAAATTGAGATATTGGTGAAGAAAAATGAGGCTTTTAACCTGAAAAAGGAGGTTTGTGCCCTAAAATTGAGATATTGGTGAAGAAAAATGAGGCTTTTCACCCAAAAATTGAGAGCTTGTCCCTAAAATTGGGAGCTTGGAGTAGGAAAATGAGGCTTTTAATCTGAAAAAGGAGGTTTGTGCCATAAATTGAGATATTGGTGAAGAAAAATGAGGCTTTTAATCTGAAAATTGAGAGCTTGTCCCTAAAATTGAGAGCTTGGTGCAGAAAAATGAGGCTTTTCACCCAAAAAAGGAGAGCTTGTCCATAACATTGAAATATTGGTGCAGAAAAATGAGGCTTTTCAGGTGAAAAAGGTGGGTTTGGTGCTAAAATTGAGAGCTTGGTGCAGAAAAATGAGGCTTTTCTGGTGAAAAGGGCATTTTGTGCCCTAAAATTGCGAGCTTGTTGTAGGAAAATGAGGCTTTTTTACCCGAAAAAGGCAGGTTTTACCCTAAAATTGAGAGCTTGTTGTAGGAAAATGAGGCTTTTTTACCCGAAAAAGGCGGGTTTTACCCTAAAATTGAGAGCTTGTTGTAGGAAAATGAGGCTTTTCAGGTGAAAAAGGCGGGTTTTACCGTAAAATTGAGAGAGTGTTTCCGAAAAATGAGGCTTTTCAGGTGAAAAAGGTGGGTTTGGTGCAGAAAATTGAGAGCTCTGTGCAGAAAAATGAGGCTTTTTCACCCGAAAAAGGCATTTTGTGCCCGAAATTGAGAGCTTGGTGCAGAAAAATGAGGCTTTTCACCCCAAAAACGCGGGTTTAGCCCCCATGATAGGGTTTGTGCTGTAAAAAAGGAGAGGTAGGGCCCTGGAAACGAGGCACTGCTGCATAAAAGGGAGGTTGTTACCTGTAGAATCAAAAGCTTGGATGCCAAAAATTAATCTTTGAGAGGTAAAATGGGGGTTTGTGCCCTAAAATTGAGAGCTTGGAGTAGGAAAATGAGGCTTTTAATCTGAAAAAGGAGGTTTGTGCCCTAAAATTGAGATATTGGTGCAGAAAAATGAGGCTTTTAACCTGAAAAAGGAGGTTTGTGCCCTAAAATTGAGATATTGGTGAAGAAAAATGAGGCTTTTCACCCAAAAATTGAGAGCTTGTCCCTAAAATTGGGAGCTTGGAGTAGGAAAATGAGGCTTTTAATCTGAAAAAGGAGGTTTGTGCCATAAATTGAGATATTGGTGAAGAAAAATGAGGCTTTTAATCTGAAAATTGAGAGCTTGTCCCTAAAATTGAGAGCTTGGTGCAGAAAAATGAGGCTTTTCACCCAAAAAAGGAGAGCTTGTCCATAACATTGAAATATTGGTGCAGAAAAATGAGGCTTTTCAGGTGAAAAAGGTGGGTTTGGTGCTAAAATTGAGAGCTTGGTGCAGAAAAATGAGGCTTTTCTGGTGAAAAGGGCATTTTGTGCCCTAAAATTGCGAGCTTGTTGTAGGAAAATGAGGCTTTTTTACCCGAAAAAGGCAGGTTTTACCCTAAAATTGCGAGCTTGTTGTAGGAAAATGAGGCTTTTTTACCCGAAAAAGGCGGGTTTTACCCTAAAATTGAGAGCTTGTTGTAGGAAAATGAGGCTTTTCAGGTGAAAAAGGCGGGTTTTACCGTAAAATTGAGAGAGTGTTTCCGAAAAATGAGGCTTTTCAGGTGAAAAAGGTGGGTTTGGTGCAGAAAATTGAGAGCTCTGTGCAGAAAAATGAGGCTTTTTCACCCGAAAAAGGCATTTTGTGCCCGAAATTGAGAGCTTGGTGCAGAAAAATGAGGCTTTTCACCCCAAAAACGCGGGTTTAGCCCCCATGATAGGGTTTGTGCTGTAAAAAAGGAGAGGTAGGGCCCTGGAAACGAGGCACTGCTGCATAAAAGGGAGGTTGTTACCTGTAGAATCAAAACTTTGGATGCCAAAAATTAATCTTTGAGAGGTAAAATGGGGGTTTGTGCCCTAAAATTGAGAGCCTGCAGTAGGAAAATGAGGCTTTTAATCTGAAAAAGGAGGTTTGTGCCCTAAAATTGAGATATTGGTGAAGAAAAATGAGGCTTTTCACCCAAAAATTGAGAGCTTGTCCCTAAAATTGAGAGCTTGGAGTAGGAAAATGAGGCTTTTAATCTGAAAAAGGAGGTTTGTGCCCTAAAATTGAGATATTGGTGAAGAAAAATGAGGTTTTTCACCCCAAAAGCGTGGGTTTAGCCCCCATGATAGGGTTTGTGCTGTAAAAAAGGAGAGGTAGGGCCCTGGAAACGAGGCACTGCTGCATAAAAGGGAGGTTGTTACCTGTAGAATCAAAACTTTGGATGCCAAAAATTAATCTTTGAGAGGTAAAATGTGGGTTTGTGCCCTAAAATTGAGAGCTTGGAGTAGGAAAATGAGGCTTTTAATCTGAAAAAGGAGGTTTGTGCCCTAAAATTGAGATATTGGTGCAGAAAAATGAGGCTTTTAACCTGAAAAAGGAGGTTTGTGCCCTAAAATTGAGATATTGGTGCAGAAAAATGAGGCTTTTAACCTGAAAAAGGAGGTTTGTGCCCTAAAATTGAGATATTGGTGAAGAAAAATGAGGTTTTTCACCCAAAAATTGAGAGCTTGTCCCTAAAATTGGGAGCTTGGAGTAGGAAAATGAGGCTTTTAATCTGAAAAAGGAGGTTTGTGCCATAAATTGAGATATTGGTGAAGAAAAATGAGGCTTTTAATCTGAAAATTGAGAGCTTGTCCCTAAAATTGAGAGCTTGGTGCAGAAAAATGAGGCTTTTCACCCAAAAAAGGAGAGCTTGTCCATAACATTGAAATATTGGTGCAGAAAAATGAGGCTTTTCAGGTGAAAAAGGTGGGTTTGGTGCTAAAATTGAGAGCTTGGTGCAGAAAAATGAGGCTTTTCTGGTGAAAAGGGCATTTTGTGCCCTAAAATTGCGAGCTTGTTGTAGGAAAATGAGGCTTTTTTACCCGAAAAAGGCAGGTTTTACCCTAAAATTGAGAGCTTGTTGTAGGAAAATGAGGCTTTTTTACCCGAAAAAGGCGGGTTTTACCCTAAAATTGAGAGCTTGTTGTAGGAAAATGAGGCTTTTCAGGTGAAAAAGGCGGGTTTTACCGTAAAATTGAGAGAGTGTTTCCGAAAAATGAAGCTTTTCAGGTGAAAAAGGTGGGTTTGGTGCAGAAAATTGAGAGCTCTGTGCAGAAAAATGAGGCTTTTTCACCCGAAAAAGGCATTTTGTGCCCGAAATTGAGAGCTTGGTGCAGAAAAATGAGGCTTTTCACCCCAAAAACGCGGGTTTAGCCCCCATGATAGGGTTTGTGCTGTAAAAAAGGAGAGGTAGGGCCCTGGAAACGAGGCACTGCTGCATAAAAGGGAGGTTGTTACCTGTAGAATCAAAAGCTTGGATGCCAAAAATTAATCTTTGAGAGGTAAAATGGGGGTTTGTGCCCTAAAATTGAGAGCTTGGAGTAGGAAAATGAGGCTTTTAATCTGAAAAAGGAGGTTTGTGCCCTAAAATTGAGATATTGGTGCAGAAAAATGAGGCTTTTAACCTGAAAAAGGAGGTTTGTGCCCTAAAATTGAGATATTGGTGAAGAAAAATGAGGCTTTTCACCCAAAAATTGAGAGCTTGTCCCTAAAATTGGGAGCTTGGAGTAGGAAAATGAGGCTTTTAATCTGAAAAAGGAGGTTTGTGCCATAAATTGAGATATTGGTGAAGAAAAATGAGGCTTTTAATCTGAAAATTGAGAGCTTGTCCCTAAAATTGAGAGCTTGGTGCAGAAAAATGAGGCTTTTCACCCAAAAAAGGAGAGCTTGTCCATAACATTGAAATATTGGTGCAGAAAAATGAGGCTTTTCAGGTGAAAAAGGTGGGTTTGGTGCTAAAATTGAGAGCTTGGTGCAGAAAAATGAGGCTTTTCTGGTGAAAAGGGCATTTTGTGCCCTAAAATTGCGAGCTTGTTGTAGGAAAATGAGGCTTTTTTACCCGAAAAAGGCAGGTTTTACCCTAAAATTGCGAGCTTGTTGTAGGAAAATGAGGCTTTTTTACCCGAAAAAGGCGGGTTTTACCCTAAAATTGAGAGCTTGTTGTAGGAAAATGAGGCTTTTCAGGTGAAAAAGGCGGGTTTTACCGTAAAATTGAGAGAGTGTTTCAGAAAAATGAGGCTTTTCAGGTGAAAAAGGTGGGTTTGGTGCAGAAAATTGAGAGCTCTGTGCAGAAAAATGAGGCTTTTTCACCCGAAAAAGGCATTTTGTGCCCGAAATTGAGAGCTTGGTGCAGAAAAATGAGGCTTTTCACCCCAAAAACGCGGGTTTAGCCCCCATGATAGGGTTTGTGCTGTAAAAAAGGAGAGGTAGGGCCCTGGAAACGAGGCACTGCTGCATAAAAGGGAGGTTGTTACCTGTAGAATCAAAACTTTGGATGCCAAAAATTAATCTTTGAGAGGTAAAATGGGGGTTTGTGCCCTAAAATTGAGAGCTTGGAGTAGAAAAATGAGGCTTTTAATCTGAAAAAGGAGGTTTGTGCCCTAAAATTGAGATATTGGTGAAGAAAAATGAGGCTTTTCACCCAAAAATTGAGAGCTTGTCCCTAAAATTGAGAGCTTGGAGTAGGAAAATGAGGCTTTTAATCTGAAAAAGGAGGTTTGTGCCCTAAAATTGAGATATTGGTGAAGAAAAATGAGGTTTTTCACCCCAAAAGCGTGGGTTTAGCCCCCATGATAGGGTTTGTGCTGTAAAAAAGGAGAGGTAGGGCCCTGGAAACGAGGCACTGCTGCATAAAAGGGAGGTTGTTACCTGTAGAATCAAAACTTTGGATGCCAAAAATTAATCTTTGAGAGGTAAAATGGGGGTTTGTGCCCTAAAATTGAGAGCTTGGAGTAGGAAAATGAGGCTTTTAATCTGAAAAAGGAGGTTTGTGCCCTAAAATTGAGATATTGGTGCAGAAAAATGAGGCTTTTAACCTGAAAAAGGAGGTTTGTGCCCTAAAATTGAGATATTGGTGCAGAAAAATGAGGCTTTTAACCTGAAAAAGGAGGTTTGTGCCCTAAAATTGAGATATTGGTGAAGAAAAATGAGGTTTTTCACCCAAAAATTGAGAGCTTGTCCCTAAAATTGGGAGCTTGGAGTAGGAAAATGAGGCTTTTAATCTGAAAAAGGAGGTTTGTGCCATAAATTGAGATATTGGTGAAGAAAAATGAGGCTTTTAATCTGAAAATTGAGAGCTTGTCCCTAAAATTGAGAGCTTGGTGCAGAAAAATGAGGCTTTTCACCCAAAAAAGGAGAGCTTGTCCATAACATTGAAATATTGGTGCAGAAAAATGAGGCTTTTCAGGTGAAAAAGGTGGGTTTGGTGCTAAAATTGAGAGCTTGGTGCAGAAAAATGAGGCTTTTCTGGTGAAAAGGGCATTTTGTGCCCTAAAATTGCGAGCTTGTTGTAGGAAAATGAGGCTTTTTTACCCGAAAAAGGCAGGTTTTACCCTAAAATTGAGAGCTTGTTGTAGGAAAATGAGGCTTTTTTACCCGAAAAAGGCGGGTTTTACCCTAAAATTGAGAGCTTGTTGTAGGAAAATGAGGCTTTTCAGGTGAAAAAGGCGGGTTTTACCGTAAAATTGAGAGAGTGTTTCCGAAAAATGAAGCTTTTCAGGTGAAAAAGGTGGGTTTGGTGCAGAAAATTGAGAGCTCTGTGCAGAAAAATGAGGCTTTTTCACCCGAAAAAGGCATTTTGTGCCCGAAATTGAGAGCTTGGTGCAGAAAAATGAGGCTTTTCACCCCAAAAACGCGGGTTTAGCCCCCATGATAGGGTTTGTGCTGTAAAAAAGGAGAGGTAGGGCCCTGGAAACGAGGCACTGCTGCATAAAAGGGAGGTTGTTACCTGTAGAATCAAAAGCTTGGATGCCAAAAATTAATCTTTGAGAGGTAAAATGGGGGTTTGTGCCCTAAAATTGAGAGCTTGGAGTAGGAAAATGAGGCTTTTAATCTGAAAAAGGAGGTTTGTGCCCTAAAATTGAGATATTGGTGCAGAAAAATGAGGCTTTTAACCTGAAAAAGGAGGTTTGTGCCCTAAAATTGAGATATTGGTGAAGAAAAATGAGGCTTTTCACCCAAAAATTGAGAGCTTGTCCCTAAAATTGGGAGCTTGGAGTAGGAAAATGAGGCTTTTAATCTGAAAAAGGAGGTTTGTGCCATAAATTGAGATATTGGTGAAGAAAAATGAGGCTTTTAATCTGAAAATTGAGAGCTTGTCCCTAAAATTGAGAGCTTGGTGCAGAAAAATGAGGCTTTTCACCCAAAAAAGGAGAGCTTGTCCATAACATTGAAATATTGGTGCAGAAAAATGAGGCTTTTCAGGTGAAAAAGGTGGGTTTGGTGCTAAAATTGAGAGCTTGGTGCAGAAAAATGAGGCTTTTCTGGTGAAAAGGGCATTTTGTGCCCTAAAATTGCGAGCTTGTTGTAGGAAAATGAGGCTTTTTTACCCGAAAAAGGCAGGTTTTACCCTAAAATTGAGAGCTTGTTGTAGGAAAATGAGGCTTTTTTACCCGAAAAAGGCGGGTTTTACCCTAAAATTGAGAGCTTGTTGTAGGAAAATGAGGCTTTTCAGGTGAAAAAGGCGGGTTTTACCGTAAAATTGAGAGAGTGTTTCCGAAAAATGAGGCTTTTCAGGTGAAAAAGGTGGGTTTGGTGAAGAAAATTGAGAGCTCTGTGCAGAAAAATGAGGCTTTTTCACCCGAAAAAGGCATTTTGTGCCCGAAATTGAGAGCTTGGTGCAGAAAAATGAGGCTTTTCACCCCAAAAACGCGGGTTTAGCCCCCATGATAGGGTTTGTGCTGTAAAAAAGGAGAGGTAGGGCCCTGGAAACGAGGCACTGCTGCATAAAAGGGAGGTTGTTACCTGTAGAATCAAAACTTTGGATGCCAAAAATTAATCTTTGAGAGGTAAAATGGGGGTTTGTGCCCTAAAATTGAGAGCTTGGAGTAGGAAAATGAGGCTTTTAATCTGAAAACGGAGGTTTGTGCCCTAAAATTGAGATATTGGTGAAGAAAAATGAGGCTTTTAATCTGAAAATTGAGTGCTTGTCCCTAAAATTGAGAGCTTGGTGCAGAAAAATGAGGCTTTTAATCTGAAAAAGGAGGTTTGTGCCCTAAAATTGAGATATTGGTGAAGAAAAATGAGGCTTTTCACCCAAAAATTGAGAGCTTGTCCCTAAAATTGAGAGCTTGGAGTAGGAAAATGAGGCTTTTAATCTGAAAAAGGAGGTTTGTGCCCTAAAATTGAGATATTGGTGAAGAAAAATGAGGTTTTTCACCCCAAAAGCGTGGGTTTAGCCCCCATGATAGGGTTTGTGCTGTAAAAAAGGAGAGGTAGGGCCCTGGAAACGAGGCACTGCTGCATAAAAGGGAGGTTGTTACCTGTAGAATCAAAACTTTGGATGCCAAAAATTAATCTTTGAGAGGTAAAATGGGGGTTTGTGCCCTAAAATTGAGAGCTTGGAGTAGGAAAATGAGGCTTTTAATCTGAAAAAGGAGGTTTGTGCCCTAAAATTGAGATATTGGTGCAGAAAAATGAGGCTTTTAACCTGAAAAAGGAGGTTTGTGCCCTAAAATTGAGATATTGGTGAAGAAAAATGAGGCTTTTAACCTGAAAAAGGAGGTTTGTGCCCTAAAATTGAGATATTGGTGAAGAAAAATGAGGCTTTTCACCCAAAAATTGAGAGCTTGTCCCTAAAATTGGGAGCTTGGAGTAGGAAAATGAGGCTTTTAATCTGAAAAAGGAGGTTTGTGCCATAAATTGAGATATTGGTGAAGAAAAATGAGGCTTTTAATCTGAAAATTGAGAGCTTGTCCCTAAAATTGAGAGCTTGGTGCAGAAAAATGAGGCTTTTCACCCAAAAAAGGAGAGCTTGTCCATAACATTGAAATATTGGTGCAGAAAAATGAGGCTTTTCAGGTGAAAAAGGTGGGTTTGGTGCTAAAATTGAGAGCTTGGTGCAGAAAAATGAGGCTTTTCTGGTGAAAAGGGCATTTTGTGCCCTAAAATTGCGAGCTTGTTGTAGGAAAATGAGGCTTTTTTACCCGAAAAAGGCAGGTTTTACCCTAAAATTGAGAGCTTGTTGTAGGAAAATGAGGCTTTTTTACCCGAAAAAGGCGGGTTTTACCCTAAAATTGAGAGCTTGTTGTAGGAAAATGAGGCTTTTCAGGTGAAAAAGGCGGGTTTTACCGTAAAATTGAGAGAGTGTTTCCGAAAAATGAGGCTTTTCAGGTGAAAAAGGTGGGTTTGGTGCAGAAAATTGAGAGCTCTGTGCAGAAAAATGAGGCTTTTTCACCCGAAAAAGGCATTTTGTGCCCGAAATTGAGAGCTTGGTGCAGAAAAATGAGGCTTTTCACCCCAAAAACGCGGGTTTAGCCCCCATGATAGGGTTTGTGCTGTAAAAAAGGAGAGGTAGGGCCCTGGAAACGAGGCACTGCTGCATAAAAGGGAGGTTGTTACCTGTAGAATCAAAAGCTTGGATGCCAAAAATTAATCTTTGAGAGGTAAAATGGGGGTTTGTGCCCTAAAATTGAGAGCTTGGAGTAGGAAAATGAGGCTTTTAATCTGAAAAAGGAGGTTTGTGCCCTAAAATTGAGATATTGGTGCAGAAAAATGAGGCTTTTAACCTGAAAAAGGAGGTTTGTGCCCTAAAATTGAGATATTGGTGAAGAAAAATGAGGCTTTTCACCCAAAAATTGAGAGCTTGTCCCTAAAATTGGGAGCTTGGAGTAGGAAAATGAGGCTTTTAATCTGAAAAAGGAGGTTTGTGCCATAAATTGAGATATTGGTGAAGAAAAATGAGGCTTTTAATCTGAAAATTGAGAGCTTGTCCCTAAAATTGAGAGCTTGGTGCAGAAAAATGAGGCTTTTCACCCAAAAAAGGAGAGCTTGTCCATAACATTGAAATATTGGTGCAGAAAAATGAGGCTTTTCAGGTGAAAAAGGTGGGTTTGGTGCTAAAATTGAGAGCTTGGTGCAGAAAAATGAGGCTTTTCTGGTGAAAAGGGCATTTTGTGCCCTAAAATTGCGAGCTTGTTGTAGGAAAATGAGGCTTTTTTACCCGAAAAAGGCAGGTTTTACCCTAAAATTGCGAGCTTGTTGTAGGAAAATGAGGCTTTTTTACCCGAAAAAGGCGGGTTTTACCCTAAAATTGAGAGCTTGTTGTAGGAAAATGAGGCTTTTCAGGTGAAAAAGGCGGGTTTTACCGTAAAATTGAGAGAGTGTTTCCGAAAAATGAGGCTTTTCAGGTGAAAAAGGTGGGTTTGGTGCAGAAAATTGAGAGCTCTGTGCAGAAAAATGAGGCTTTTTCACCCGAAAAAGGCATTTTGTGCCCGAAATTGAGAGCTTGGTGCAGAAAAATGAGGCTTTTCACCCCAAAAACGCGGGTTTAGCCCCCATGATAGGGTTTGTGCTGTAAAAAAGGAGAGGTAGGGCCCTGGAAACGAGGCACTGCTGCATAAAAGGGAGGTTGTTACCTGTAGAATCAAAACTTTGGATGCCAAAAATTAATCTTTGAGAGGTAAAATGGGGGTTTGTGCCCTAAAATTGAGAGCCTGCAGTAGGAAAATGAGGCTTTTAATCTGAAAAAGGAGGTTTGTGCCCTAAAATTGAGATATTGGTGAAGAAAAATGAGGCTTTTCACCCAAAAATTGAGAGCTTGTCCCTAAAATTGAGAGCTTGGAGTAGGAAAATGAGGCTTTTAATCTGAAAAAGGAGGTTTGTGCCCTAAAATTGAGATATTGGTGAAGAAAAATGAGGTTTTTCACCCCAAAAGCGTGGGTTTAGCCCCCATGATAGGGTTTGTGCTGTAAAAAAGGAGAGGTAGGGCCCTGGAAACGAGGCACTGCTGCATAAAAGGGAGGTTGTTACCTGTAGAATCAAAACTTTGGATGCCAAAAATTAATCTTTGAGAGGTAAAATGTGGGTTTGTGCCCTAAAATTGAGAGCTTGGAGTAGGAAAATGAGGCTTTTAATCTGAAAAAGGAGGTTTGTGCCCTAAAATTGAGATATTGGTGCAGAAAAATGAGGCTTTTAACCTGAAAAAGGAGGTTTGTGCCCTAAAATTGAGATATTGGTGCAGAAAAATGAGGCTTTTAACCTGAAAAAGGAGGTTTGTGCCCTAAAATTGAGATATTGGTGAAGAAAAATGAGGTTTTTCACCCAAAAATTGAGAGCTTGTCCCTAAAATTGGGAGCTTGGAGTAGGAAAATGAGGCTTTTAATCTGAAAAAGGAGGTTTGTGCCATAAATTGAGATATTGGTGAAGAAAAATGAGGCTTTTAATCTGAAAATTGAGAGCTTGTCCCTAAAATTGAGAGCTTGGTGCAGAAAAATGAGGCTTTTCACCCAAAAAAGGAGAGCTTGTCCATAACATTGAAATATTGGTGCAGAAAAATGAGGCTTTTCAGGTGAAAAAGGTGGGTTTGGTGCTAAAATTGAGAGCTTGGTGCAGAAAAATGAGGCTTTTCTGGTGAAAAGGGCATTTTGTGCCCTAAAATTGCGAGCTTGTTGTAGGAAAATGAGGCTTTTTTACCCGAAAAAGGCAGGTTTTACCCTAAAATTGAGAGCTTGTTGTAGGAAAATGAGGCTTTTTTACCCGAAAAAGGCGGGTTTTACCCTAAAATTGAGAGCTTGTTGTAGGAAAATGAGGCTTTTCAGGTGAAAAAGGCGGGTTTTACCGTAAAATTGAGAGAGTGTTTCCGAAAAATGAAGCTTTTCAGGTGAAAAAGGTGGGTTTGGTGCAGAAAATTGAGAGCTCTGTGCAGAAAAATGAGGCTTTTTCACCCGAAAAAGGCATTTTGTGCCCAAAATTGAGAGCTTGGTGCAGAAAAATGAGGCTTTTCACCCCAAAAACGCGGGTTTAGCCCCCATGATAGGGTTTGTGCTGTAAAAAAGGAGAGGTAGGGCCCTGGAAACGAGGCACTGCTGCATAAAAGGGAGGTTGTTACCTGTAGAATCAAAAGCTTGGATGCCAAAAATTAATCTTTGAGAGGTAAAATGGGGGTTTGTGCCCTAAAATTGAGAGCTTGGAGTAGGAAAATGAGGCTTTTAATCTGAAAAAGGAGGTTTGTGCCCTAAAATTGAGATATTGGTGCAGAAAAATGAGGCTTTTAACCTGAAAAAGGAGGTTTGTGCCCTAAAATTGAGATATTGGTGAAGAAAAATGAGGCTTTTCACCCAAAAATTGAGAGCTTGTCCCTAAAATTGGGAGCTTGGAGTAGGAAAATGAGGCTTTTAATCTGAAAAAGGAGGTTTGTGCCATAAATTGAGATATTGGTGAAGAAAAATGAGGCTTTTAATCTGAAAATTGAGAGCTTGTCCCTAAAATTGAGAGCTTGGTGCAGAAAAATGAGGCTTTTCACCCAAAAAAGGAGAGCTTGTCCATAACATTGAAATATTGGTGCAGAAAAATGAGGCTTTTCAGGTGAAAAAGGTGGGTTTGGTGCTAAAATTGAGAGCTTGGTGCAGAAAAATGAGGCTTTTCTGGTGAAAAGGGCATTTTGTGCCCTAAAATTGCGAGCTTGTTGTAGGAAAATGAGGCTTTTTTACCCGAAAAAGGCAGGTTTTACCCTAAAATTGCGAGCTTGTTGTAGGAAAATGAGGCTTTTTTACCCGAAAAAGGCGGGTTTTACCCTAAAATTGAGAGCTTGTTGTAGGAAAATGAGGCTTTTCAGGTGAAAAAGGCGGGTTTTACCGTAAAATTGAGAGAGTGTTTCCGAAAAATGAGGCTTTTCAGGTGAAAAAGGTGGGTTTGGTGCAGAAAATTGAGAGCTCTGTGCAGAAAAATGAGGCTTTTTCACCCGAAAAAGGCATTTTGTGCCCGAAATTGAGAGCTTGGTGCAGAAAAATGAGGCTTTTCACCCCAAAAACGCGGGTTTAGCCCCCATGATAGGGTTTGTGCTGTAAAAAAGGAGAGGTAGGGCCCTGGAAACGAGGCACTGCTGCATAAAAGGGAGGTTGTTACCTGTAGAATCAAAACTTTGGATGCCAAAAATTAATCTTTGAGAGGTAAAATGGGGGTTTGTGCCCTAAAATTGAGAGCTTGGAGTAGGAAAATGAGGCTTTTAATCTGAAAACGGAGGTTTGTGCCCTAAAATTGAGATATTGGTGCAGAAAAATGAGGCTTTTAACCTGAAAAAGGAGGTTTGTGCCCTAAAATTGAGATATTGGTGAAGAAAAATGAGGCTTTTCACCCAAAAATTGAGAGCTTGTCCCTAAAATTGGGAGCTTGGAGTAGGAAAATGAGGCTTTTAATCTGAAAAAGGAGGTTTGTGCCATAAATTGAGATATTGGTGAAGAAAAATGAGGCTTTTAATCTGAAAATTGAGAGCTTGTCCCTAAAATTGAGAGCTTGGTGCAGAAAAATGAGGCTTTTCACCCAAAAAAGGAGAGCTTGTCCATAACATTGAAATATTGGTGCAGAAAAATGAGGCTTTTCAGGTGAAAAAGGTGGGTTTGGTGCTAAAATTGAGAGCTTGGTGCAGAAAAATGAGGCTTTTCTGGTGAAAAGGGCATTTTGTGCCCTAAAATTGCGAGCTTGTTGTAGGAAAATGAGGCTTTTTTACCCGAAAAAGGCAGGTTTTACCCTAAAATTGAGAGCTTATTGTAGGAAAATGAGGCTTTTTTACCCGAAAAAGGCGGGTTTTACCCTAAAATTGAGAGCTTGTTGTAGGAAAATGAGGCTTTTCAGGTGAAAAAGGCGGGTTTTACCGTAAAATTGAGAGAGTGTTTCCGAAAAATGAGGCTTTTCAGGTGAAAAAGGTGGGTTTGGTGCAGAAAATTGAGAGCTCTGTGCAGAAAAATGAGGCTTTTTCACCCGAAAAAGGCATTTTGTGCCCGAAATTGAGAGCTTGGTGCAGAAAAATGAGGCTTTGCACCCCAAAAACGCGGGTTTAGCCCCCATGATAGGGTTTGTGCTGTAAAAAAGGAGAGGTAGGGCCCTGGAAACGAGGCACTGCTGCATAAAAGGGAGGTTGTTACCTGTAGAATCAAAACTTTGGATGCCAAAAATTAATCTTTGAGAGGTAAAATGGGGGTTTGTGCCCTAAAATTGAGAGCTTGGAGTAGGAAAATGAGGCTTTTAATCTGAAAAAGGAGGTTTGTGCCCTAAAATTGAGATATTGGTGAAGAAAAATGAGGCTTTTCACCCAAAAATTGAGAGCTTGTCCCTAAAATTGAGAGCTTGGAGTAGGAAAATGAGGCTTTTAATCTGAAAAAGGAGGTTTGTGCCCTAAAATTGAGATATTGGTGAAGAAAAATGAGGCTTTTCACCCAAAAATTGAGAGCTTGTCCCTAAAATTGAGAGCTTGGTGCAGAAAAATGAGGCTTTTCACCCAAAAATTGAGAGATTATCCCTAAAATTGAGAGCTTGGAGTAGGAAAATGAGGCTTTTAATCTGAAAACGGAGGTTTGTGCCCTAAAATTGAGATATTGGTGCAGAAAAATGAGGCTTTTCCACCCAAAAAAGGTGGGGTTTACCCTAAAATTGAGAGCTTGGTGAAGAAAAATGATTCTTTTCACCCGCAGAAATGCGGTTTCTGCCCTAAAATGGAGAGCTTGGTACAGAAAAATGAGGCTTTTCATCTGAAAAATGCAGGTTTGGCCTTAAAATTGCGCTATTGGTGCAGAAAAATGAGGCTTTTCACCCAAAAAAGGGAGCTTGTCCATAACATTGAAATATTGGTGCAGAAAAATGAGGCTTTTTAGGTGAAAAAGGTGGGTTTGGTGCTAAAATTGAGAGCTTGTTGCAGAAAAATGAGGCTTTACGTGTGAAAAAGACGGTTTGTGCCCTAAAATTGAGAGCTTGGAGTAGGAAAATGAGGCTTTTAATCTGAAAAAGGAGGTTTGTGCCCTAAAATTGAGATATTGGTGCAGAAAAATGAGGCTTTTCCACCCAAAAAAGGTGGGTTTTACCCTAAAATTGAGAGCTTGTTGCAGAAAAATGAGGCTTTTCAGCAGAAAAAGGTTGTTTCCGCCCTAAAATTGAGAGCTTGGTACAGAAAAATGAGGTTTTTCACCCCAAAAGCGTGGGTTTAGCCCCCATGATAGGGTTTGTGCTGTATAAAAGTAGAGTTAGGGCCCAGGAAACGAGGCACTGCTGCATAAAAGGGAGGTTGTTACCTGTAGAATCAAAACTTTGGATGCCAAAAATTAATCTTTGAGAGGTAAAATGGGGGTTTGTGCCCTAAAATTGAGAGCTTGGAGTAGGAAAATGAGGCTTTTAATCTGAAAAAGGAGGTTTGTGCCCTAAAATTGAGATATTGGTGCAGAAAAATGAGGCTTTTAACCTGAAAAAGGAGGTTTGTGCCCTAAAATTGAGATATTGGTGAAGAAAAATGAGGCTTTTCACCCAAAAATTGAGAGCTTGTCCCTAAAATTGGGAGCTTGGAGTAGGAAAATGAGGCTTTTAATCTGAAAAAGGAGGTTTGTGCCATAAATTGAGATATTGGTGAAGAAAAATGAGGCTTTTAATCTGAAAATTGAGAGCTTGTCCCTAAAATTGAGAGCTTGGTGCAGAAAAATGAGGCTTTTCACCCAAAAAAGGAGAGCTTGTCCATAACATTGAAATATTGGTGCAGAAAAATGAGGCTTTTCAGGTGAAAAAGGTGGGTTTGGTGCTAAAATTGAGAGCTTGGTGCAGAAAAATGAGGCTTTTCTGGTGAAAAGGGCATTTTGTGCCCTAAAATTGCGAGCTTGTTGTAGGAAAATGAGGCTTTTTTACCCGAAAAAGGCAGGTTTTACCCTAAAATTGCGAGCTTGTTGTAGGAAAATGAGGCTTTTTTACCCGAAAAAGGCGGGTTTTACCCTAAAATTGAGAGCTTGTTGTAGGAAAATGAGGCTTTTCAGGTGAAAAAGGCGGGTTTTACCGTAAAATTGAGAGAGTGTTTCCGAAAAATGAGGCTTTTCAGGTGAAAAAGGTGGGTTTGGTGCAGAAAATTGAGAGCTCTGTGCAGAAAAATGAGGCTTTTTCACCCGAAAAAGGCATTTTGTGCCCGAAATTGAGAGCTTGGTGCAGAAAAATGAGGCTTTTCACCCCAAAAACGCGGGTTTAGCCCCCATGATAGGGTTTGTGCTGTAAAAAAGGAGAGGTAGGGCCCTGGAAACGAGGCACTGCTGCATAAAAGGGAGGTTGTTACCTGTAGAATCAAAAGCTTGGATGCCAAAAATTAATCTTTGAGAGGTAAAATGGGGGTTTGTGCCCTAAAATTGAGAGCTTGGAGTAGGAAAATGAGGCTTTTAATCTGAAAAAGGAGGTTTGTGCCCTAAAATTGAGATATTGGTGCAGAAAAATGAGGCTTTTCACCCAAAAATTGAGTGCTTGTCCCTAAAATTGAGAGCTTGGAGTAGGAAAATGAGGCTTTTAATCTTAAAAAGGAGGTTTGTGCCCTAAAATTGAGATATTGGTGAAGAAAAATGAGGCTTTTCACCCAAAAATTGAGAGCTTGTCCCTAAAATTGAGAGCTTGGTGCAGAAAAATGAGGCTTTTCTGGTGAAAAGGGCATTTTGTGCCCTAAAATTGCGAGCTTGTTGTAGGAAAATGAGGCTTTTTTACCCGAAAAAGGCAGGTTTTACCCTAAAATTGAGAGCTTGTTGTAGGAAAATGAGGCTTTTTTACCCGAAAAAGGCGGGTTTTACCCTAAAATTGCGAGCTTGTTGTAGGAAAATGAGGCTTTTCAGGTGAAAAAGGCGGGTTTTACCGTAAAATTGAGAGAGTGTTTCCGAAAAATGAGGCTTTTCAGGTGAAAAAGGTGGGTTTGGTGCAGAAAATTGAGAGCTCTGTGCAGAAAAATGAGGCTTTTTCACCCGAAAAAGGCATTTTGTGCCCGAAATTGAGAGCTTGGTGCAGAAAAATGAGGCTTTTCACCCCAAAAACGCGGGTTTAGCCCCCATGATAGGGTTTGTGCTGTAAAAAAGGAGAGGTAGGGCCCTGGAAACGAGGCACTGCTGCATAAAAGGGAGGTTGTTACCTGTAGAATCAAAACTTTGGATGCCAAAAATTAATCTTTGAGAGGTAAAATGGGGGTTTGTGCCCTAAAATTGAGAGCTTGGAGTAGGAAAATGAGGCTTTTAATCTGAAAAGGAGGTTTGTGCCCTAAAATTGAGATATTGGTGCAGAAAAATGAGGCTTTTAACCTGAAAAAGGAGGTTTGTGCCCTAAAATTGAGATATTGGTGAAGAAAAATGAGGCTTTTCACCCAAAAATTGAGAGCTTGTCCCTAAAATTGGGAGCTTGGAGTAGGAAAATGAGGCTTTTAATCTGAAAAAGGAGGTTTGTGCCATAAATTGAGATATTGGTGAAGAAAAATGAGGCTTTTAATCTGAAAATTGAGAGCTTGTCCCTAAAATTGAGAGCTTGGTGCAGAAAAATGAGGCTTTTCACCCCAAAAACGCGGGTTTAGCCCCCATGATAGGGTTTGTGCTGTAAAAAAGGAGAGGTAGGGCCCTGGAAACGAGGCACTGCTGCATAAAAGGGAGGTTGTTACCTGTAGAATCAAAACTTTGGATGCCAAAAATTAATCTTTGAGAGGTAAAATGGGGGTTTGTGCCCTAAAATTGAGAGCTTGGAGTAGGAAAATGAGGCTTTTAATCTGAAAAAGGAGGTTTGTGCCCTAAAATTGAGATATTGGTGCAGAAAAATGAGGCTTTTAACCTGAAAAAGGAGGTTTGTGCCCTAAAATTGAGATATTGGTGCAGAAAAATGAGGCTTTTAACCTGAAAAAGGAGGTTTGTGCCCTAAAATTGAGATATTGGTGAAGAAAAATGAGGTTTTTCACCCAAAAATTGAGAGCTTGTCCCTAAAATTGGGAGCTTGGAGTAGGAAAATGAGGCTTTTAATCTGAAAAAGGAGGTTTGTGCCATAAATTGAGATATTGGTGAAGAAAAATGAGGCTTTTAATCTGAAAATTGAGAGCTTGTCCCTAAAATTGAGAGCTTGGTGCAGAAAAATGAGGCTTTTCACCCAAAAAAGGAGAGCTTGTCCATAACATTGAAATATTGGTGCAGAAAAATGAGGCTTTTCAGGTGAAAAAGGTGGGTTTGGTGCTAAAATTGAGAGCTTGGTGCAGAAAAATGAGGCTTTTCTGGTGAAAAGGGCATTTTGTGCCCTAAAATTGCGAGCTTGTTGTAGGAAAATGAGGCTTTTTTACCCGAAAAAGGCAGGTTTTACCCTAAAATTGAGAGCTTGTTGTAGGAAAATGAGGCTTTTTTACCCGAAAAAGGCGGGTTTTACCCTAAAATTGAGAGCTTGTTGTAGGAAAATGAGGCTTTTCAGGTGAAAAAGGCGGGTTTTACCGTAAAATTGAGAGAGTGTTTCCGAAAAATGAAGCTTTTCAGGTGAAAAAGGTGGGTTTGGTGCAGAAAATTGAGAGCTCTGTGCAGAAAAATGAGGCTTTTTCACCCGAAAAAGGCATTTTGTGCCCGAAATTGAGAGCTTGGTGCAGAAAAATGAGGCTTTTCACCCCAAAAACGCGGGTTTAGCCCCCATGATAGGGTTTGTGCTGTAAAAAAGGAGAGGTAGGGCCCTGGAAACGAGGCACTGCTGCATAAAAGGGAGGTTGTTACCTGTAGAATCAAAAGCTTGGATGCCAAAAATTAATCTTTGAGAGGTAAAATGGGGGTTTGTGCCCTAAAATTGAGAGCTTGGAGTAGGAAAATGAGGCTTTTAATCTGAAAAAGGAGGTTTGTGCCCTAAAATTGAGATATTGGTGCAGAAAAATGAGGCTTTTAACCTGAAAAAGGAGGTTTGTGCCCTAAAATTGAGATATTGGTGAAGAAAAATGAGGCTTTTCACCCAAAAATTGAGAGCTTGTCCCTAAAATTGGGAGCTTGGAGTAGGAAAATGAGGCTTTTAATCTGAAAAAGGAGGTTTGTGCCATAAATTGAGATATTGGTGAAGAAAAATGAGGCTTTTAATCTGAAAATTGAGAGCTTGTCCCTAAAATTGAGAGCTTGGTGCAGAAAAATGAGGCTTTTCACCCAAAAAAGGAGAGCTTGTCCATAACATTGAAATATTGGTGCAGAAAAATGAGGCTTTTCAGGTGAAAAAGGTGGGTTTGGTGCTAAAATTGAGAGCTTGGTGCAGAAAAATGAGGCTTTTCTGGTGAAAAGGGCATTTTGTGCCCTAAAATTGCGAGCTTGTTGTAGGAAAATGAGGCTTTTTTACCCGAAAAAGGCAGGTTTTACCCTAAAATTGAGAGCTTGTTGTAGGAAAATGAGGCTTTTTTACCCGAAAAAGGCGGGTTTTACCCTAAAATTGAGAGCTTGTTGTAGGAAAATGAGGCTTTTCAGGTGAAAAAGGCGGGTTTTACCGTAAAATTGAGAGAGTGTTTCCGAAAAATGAGGCTTTTCAGGTGAAAAAGGTGGGTTTGGTGCAGAAAATTGAGAGCTCTGTGCAGAAAAATGAGGCTTTTTCACCCGAAAAAGGCATTTTGTGCCCGAAATTGAGAGCTTGGTGCAGAAAAATGAGGCTTTTCACCCCAAAAACGCGGGTTTAGCCCCCATGATAGGGTTTGTGCTGTAAAAAAGGAGAGGTAGGGCCCTGGAAACGAGGCACTGCTGCATAAAAGGGAGGTTGTTACCTGTAGAATCAAAACTTTGGATGCCAAAAATTAATCTTTGAGAGGTAAAATGGGGGTTTGTGCCCTAAAATTGAGAGCTTGGAGTAGGAAAATGAGGCTTTTAATCTGAAAACGGAGGTTTGTGCCCTAAAATTGAGATATTGGTGCAGAAAAATGAGGCTTTTAACCTGAAAAAGGAGGTTTGTGCCCTAAAATTGAGATATTGGTGAAGAAAAATGAGGCTTTTCACCCAAAAATTGAGAGCTTGTCCCTAAAATTGGGAGCTTGGAGTAGGAAAATGAGGCTTTTAATCTGAAAAAGGAGGTTTGTGCCATAAATTGAGATATTGGTGAAGAAAAATGAGGCTTTTAATCTGAAAATTGAGAGCTTGTCCCTAAAATTGAGAGCTTGGTGCAGAAAAATGAGGCTTTTCACCCAAAAAAGGAGAGCTTGTCCATAACATTGAAATATTGGTGCAGAAAAATGAGGCTTTTCAGGTGAAAAAGGTGGGTTTGGTGCTAAAATTGAGAGCTTGGTGCAGAAAAATGAGGCTTTTCTGGTGAAAAGGGCATTTTGTGCCCTAAAATTGCGAGCTTGTTGTAGGAAAATGAGGCTTTTTTACCCGAAAAAGGCAGGTTTTACCCTAAAATTGCGAGCTTGTTGTAGGAAAATGAGGCTTTTTTACCCGAAAAAGGCGGGTTTTACCCTAAAATTGAGAGCTTGTTGTAGGAAAATGAGGCTTTTCAGGTGAAAAAGGCGGGTTTTACCGTAAAATTGAGAGAGTGTTTCCGAAAAATGAGGCTTTTCAGGTGAAAAAGGTGGGTTTGGTGCAGAAAATTGAGAGCTCTGTGCAGAAAAATGAGGCTTTTTCACCCGAAAAAGGCATTTTGTGCCCGAAATTGAGAGCTTGGTGCAGAAAAATGAGGCTTTTCACCCCAAAAACGCGGGTTTAGCCCCCATGATAGGGTTTGTGCTGTAAAAAAGGAGAGGTAGGGCCCTGGAAACGAGGCACTGCTGCATAAAAGGGAGGTTGTTACCTGTAGAATCAAAACTTTGGATGCCAAAAATTAATCTTTGAGAGGTAAAATGGGGGTTTGTGCCCTAAAATTGAGAGCTTGGAGTAGGAAAATGAGGCTTTTAATCTGAAAAAGGAGGTTTGTGCCCTAAAATTGAGATATTGGTGAAGAAAAATGAGGCTTTTCACCCAAAAATTGAGAGCTTGTCCCTAAAATTGAGAGCTTGGAGTAGGAAAATGAGGCTTTTAATCTGAAAAAGGAGGTTTGTGCCCTAAAATTGAGATATTGGTGAAGAAAAATGAGGCTTTTCACCCAAAAATTGAGAGCTTGTCCCTAAAATTGAGAGCTTGGTGCAGAAAAATGAGGCTTTTCACCCAAAAATTGAGAGATTATCCCTAAAATTGAGAGCTTGGAGTAGGAAAATGAGGCTTTTAATCTGAAAACGGAGGTTTGTGCCCTAAAATTGAGATATTGGTGCAGAAAAATGAGGCTTTTCCACCCAAAAAAGGTGGGGTTTACCCTAAAATTGAGAGCTTGGTGAAGAAAAATGATTCTTTTCACCCGCAGAAATGCGGTTTCTGCCCTAAAATGGAGAGCTTGGTACAGAAAAATGAGGCTTTTCATCTGAAAAATGCAGGTTTGGCCTTAAAATTGCGCTATTGGTGCAGAAAAATGAGGCTTTTCACCCAAAAAAGGGAGCTTGTCCATAACATTGAAATATTGGTGCAGAAAAATGAGGCTTTTTAGGTGAAAAAGGTGGGTTTGGTGCTAAAATTGAGAGCTTGTTGCAGAAAAATGAGGCTTTACGTGTGAAAAAGACGGTTTGTGCCCTAAAATTGAGAGCTTGGAGTAGGAAAATGAGGCTTTTAATCTGAAAAAGGAGGTTTGTGCCCTAAAATTGAGATATTGGTGCAGAAAAATGAGGCTTTTCCACCCAAAAAAGGTGGGTTTTACCCTAAAATTGAGAGCTTGTTGCAGAAAAATGAGGCTTTTCAGCAGAAAAAGGTTGTTTCCGCCCTAAAATTGAGAGCTTGGTACAGAAAAATGAGGTTTTTCACCCCAAAAGCGTGGGTTTAGCCCCCATGATAGGGTTTGTGCTGTAAAAAAGGAGAGGTAGGGCCCAGGAAACGAGGCACTGCTGCATAAAAGGGAGGTTGTTACCTGTAGAATCAAAACTTTGGATGCCAAAAATTAATCTTTGAGAGGTAAAATGGGGGTTTGTGCCCTAAAATTGAGAGCTTGGAGTAGGAAAATGAGGCTTTTAATCTGAAAAAGGAGGTTTGTGCCCTAAAATTGAGATATTGGTGCAGAAAAATGAGGCTTTTAACCTGAAAAAGGAGGTTTGTGCCCTAAAATTGAGATATTGGTGAAGAAAAATGAGGCTTTTCACCCAAAAATTGAGAGCTTGTCCCTAAAATTGGGAGCTTGGAGTAGGAAAATGAGGCTTTTAATCTGAAAAAGGAGGTTTGTGCCATAAATTGAGATATTGGTGAAGAAAAATGAGGCTTTTAATCTGAAAATTGAGAGCTTGTCCCTAAAATTGAGAGCTTGGTGCAGAAAAATGAGGCTTTTCACCCAAAAAAGGAGAGCTTGTCCATAACATTGAAATATTGGTGCAGAAAAATGAGGCTTTTCAGGTGAAAAAGGTGGGTTTGGTGCTAAAATTGAGAGCTTGGTGCAGAAAAATGAGGCTTTTCTGGTGAAAAGGGCATTTTGTGCCCTAAAATTGCGAGCTTGTTGTAGGAAAATGAGGCTTTTTTACCCGAAAAAGGCAGGTTTTACCCTAAAATTGCGAGCTTGTTGTAGGAAAATGAGGCTTTTTTACCCGAAAAAGGCGGGTTTTACCCTAAAATTGAGAGCTTGTTGTAGGAAAATGAGGCTTTTCAGGTGAAAAAGGCGGGTTTTACCGTAAAATTGAGAGAGTGTTTCCGAAAAATGAGGCTTTTCAGGTGAAAAAGGTGGGTTTGGTGCAGAAAATTGAGAGCTCTGTGCAGAAAAATGAGGCTTTTTCACCCGAAAAAGGCATTTTGTGCCCGAAATTGAGAGCTTGGTGCAGAAAAATGAGGCTTTTCACCCCAAAAACGCGGGTTTAGCCCCCATGATAGGGTTTGTGCTGTAAAAAAGGAGAGGTAGGGCCCTGGAAACGAGGCACTGCTGCATAAAAGGGAGGTTGTTACCTGTAGAATCAAAACTTTGGATGCCAAAAATTAATCTTTGAGAGGTAAAATGGGGGTTTGTGCCCTAAAATTGAGAGCTTGGAGTAGGAAAATGAGGCTTTTAATCTGAAAAAGGAGGTTTGTGCCCTAAAATTGAGATATTGGTGAAGAAAAATGAGGCTTTTCACCCAAAAATTGAGAGCTTGTCCCTAAAATTGAGAGCTTGGAGTAGGAAAATGAGGCTTTTAATCTGAAAAAGGAGGTTTGTGCCCTAAAATTGAGATATTGGTGAAGAAAAATGAGGCTTTTCACCCAAAAATTGAGAGCTTGTCCCTAAAATTGAGAGCTTGGTGCAGAAAAATGAGGCTTTTCACCCAAAAATTGAGAGATTGTCCCTAAAATTGAGAGCTTGGAGTAGGAAAATGAGGCTTTTAATCTGAAAACGGAGGTTTGTGCCCTAAAATTGAGATATTGGTGCAGAAAAATGAGGCTTTTCCACCCAAAAAAGGTGGGTTTTACCCTAAAATTGAGAGCTTGGTGAAGAAAAATGATTCTTTTCACCCGCAGAAATGCGGTTTCTGCCCTAAAATGGAGAGCTTGGTACAGAAAAATGAGGCTTTTCATCTGAAAAATGCAGGTTTGGCCTTAAAATTGCGCTATTGGTGCAGAAAAATGAGGCTTTTCACCCAAAAAAGGGAGCTTGTCCATAACATTGAAATATTGGTGCAGAAAAATGAGGCTTTTTAGGTGAAAAAGGTGGGTTTGGTGCTAAAATTGAGAGCTTGTTGCAGAAAAATGAGGCTTTACGTGTGAAAAAGACGGTTTGTGCCCTAAAATTGAGAGCTTGGAGTAGGAAAATGAGGCTTTTAATCTGAAAAAGGAGGTTTGTGCCCTAAAATTGAGATATTGGTGCAGAAAAATGAGGCTTTTCCACCCAAAAAAGGTGGGTTTTACCCTAAAATTGAGAGCTTGTTGCAGAAAAATGAGGCTTTTCAGCAGAAAAAGGTTGTTTCCGCCCTAAAATTGAGAGCTTGGTACAGAAAAATGAGGTTTTTCACCCCAAAAGCGTGGGTTTAGCCCCCATGATAGGGTTTGTGCTGTATAAAAGTAGAGTTAGGGCCCAGGAAACGAGGCACTGCTGCATAAAAGGGAGGTTGTTACCTGTAGAATCAAAACTTTGGATGCCAAAAATTAATCTTTGAGAGGTAAAATGGGGGTTTGTGCCCTAAAATTGAGAGCTTGGAGTAGGAAAATGAGGCTTTTAATCTGAAAAAGGAGGTTTGTGCCCTAAAATTGAGATATTGGTGAAGAAAAATGAGGCTTTTCACCCAAAAATTGAGAGCTTGTCCCTAAAATTGGGAGCTTGGAGTAGGAAAATGAGGCTTTTAATCTGAAAAAGGAGGTTTGTGCCATAAATTGAGATATTGGTGAAGAAAAATGAGGCTTTTAATCTGAAAATTGAGAGCTTGTCCCTAAAATTGAGAGCTTGGTGCAGAAAAATGAGGCTTTTCACCCAAAAAAGGAGAGCTTGTCCATAACATTGAAATATTGGTGCAGAAAAATGAGGCTTTTCAAGTGAAAAAGGTGGGTTTGGTGCTAAAATTGAGAGCTTGGTGCAGAAAAATGAGGCTTTTCTGGTGAAAAGGGCATTTTGTGCCCTAAAATTGCGAGCTTGTTGTAGGAAAATGAGGCTTTTTTACCCGAAAAAGGCAGGTTTTACCCTAAAATTGAGAGCTTGTTGTAGGAAAATGAGGCTTTTTTACCCGAAAAAGGCGGGTTTTACCCTAAAATTGAGAGCTTGTTGTAGGAAAATGAGGCTTTTCAGGTGAAAAAGGCGGGTTTTACCGTAAAATTGAGAGAGTGTTTCCGAAAAATGAGGCTTTTCAGGTGAAAAAGGTGGGTTTGGTGCAGAAAATTGAGAGCTCTGTGCAGAAAAATGAGGCTTTTTCACCCGAAAAAGGCATTTTGTGCCCGAAATTGAGAGCTTGGTGCAGAAAAATGAGGCTTTTCACCCCAAAAACGCGGGTTTAGCCCCCATGATAGGGTTTGTGCTGTAAAAAAGGAGAGGTAGGGCCCTGGAAATGAGGCACTGCTGCATAAAAGGGAGGTTGTTACCTGTAGAATCAAAACTTTGGATGCCAAAAATTAATCTTTGAGAGGTAAAATGGGGGTTTGTGCCCTAAAATTGAGAGCTTGGAGTAGGAAAATGAGGCTTTTAATCTGAAAACGGAGGTTTGTGCCCTAAAATTGAGATATTGGTGAAGAAAAATGAGGCTTTTAATCTGAAAATTGAGTGCTTGTCCCTAAAATTGAGAGCTTGGTGCAGAAAAATGAGGCTTTTAATCTGAAAAAGGAGGTTTGTGCCCTAAAATTGAGATATTGGTGAAGAAAAATGAGGCTTTTCACCCAAAAATTGAGAGCTTGTCCCTAAAATTGAGAGCTTGGAGTAGGAAAATGAGGCTTTTAATCTGAAAAAGGAGGTTTGTGCCCTAAAATTGAGATATTGGTGAAGAAAAATGAGGTTTTTCACCCCAAAAGCGTGGGTTTAGCCCCCATGATAGGGTTTGTGCTGTAAAAAAGGAGAGGTAGGGCCCTGGAAACGAGGCACTGCTGCATAAAAGGGAGGTTGTTACCTGTAGAATCAAAACTTTGGATGCCAAAAATTAATCTTTGAGAGGTAAAATGGGGGTTTGTGCCCTAAAATTGAGAGCTTGGAGTAGGAAAATGAGGCTTTTAATCTGAAAACGGAGGTTTGTGCCCTAAAATTGAGATATTGGTGCAGAAAAATGAGGCTTTTAACCTGAAAAAGGAGGTTTGTGCCCTAAAATTGAGATATTGGTGCAGAAAAATGAGGCTTTTAACCTGAAAAAGGAGGTTTGTGCCCTAAAATTGAGATATTGGTGAAGAAAAATGAGGCTTTTCACCCAAAAATTGAGAGCTTGTCCCTAAAATTGGGAGCTTGGAGTAGGAAAATGAGGCTTTTAATCTGAAAAAGGAGGTTTGTGCCATAAATTGAGATATTGGTGAAGAAAAATGAGGCTTTTAATCTGAAAATTGAGAGCTTGTCCCTAAAATTGAGAGCTTGGTGCAGAAAAATGAGGCTTTTCACCCAAAAAAGGAGAGCTTGTCCATAACATTGAAATATTGGTGCAGAAAAATGAGGCTTTTCAGGTGAAAAAGGTGGGTTTGGTGCTAAAATTGAGAGCTTGGTGCAGAAAAATGAGGCTTTTCTGGTGAAAAGGGCATTTTGTGCCCTAAAATTGCGAGCTTGTTGTAGGAAAATGAGGCTTTTTTACCCGAAAAAGGCAGGTTTTACCCTAAAATTGAGAGCTTGTTGTAGGAAAATGAGGCTTTTTTACCCGAAAAAGGCGGGTTTTACCCTAAAATTGAGAGCTTGTTGTAGGAAAATGAGGCTTTTCAGGTGAAAAAGGCGGGTTTTACCGTAAAATTGAGAGAGTGTTTCCGAAAAATGAAGCTTTTCAGGTGAAAAAGGTGGGTTTGGTGCAGAAAATTGAGAGCTCTGTGCAGAAAAATGAGGCTTTTTCACCCGAAAAAGGCATTTTGTGCCCGAAATTGAGAGCTTGGTGCAGAAAAATGAGGCTTTTCACCCCAAAAACGCGGGTTTAGCCCCCATGATAGGGTTTGTGCTGTAAAAAAGGAGAGGTAGGGCCCTGGAAACGAGGCACTGCTGCATAAAAGGGAGGTTGTTACCTGTAGAATCAAAAGCTTGGATGCCAAAAATTAATCTTTGAGAGGTAAAATGGGGGTTTGTGCCCTAAAATTGAGAGCTTGGAGTAGGAAAATGAGGCTTTTAATCTGAAAACGGAGGTTTGTGCCCTAAAATTGAGATATTGGTGCAGAAAAATGAGGCTTTTAACCTGAAAAAGGAGGTTTGTGCCCTAAAATTGAGATATTGGTGAAGAAAAATGAGGCTTTTCACCCAAAAATTGAGAGCTTGTCCCTAAAATTGGGAGCTTGGAGTAGGAAAATGAGGCTTTTAATCTGAAAAAGGAGGTTTGTGCCATAAATTGAGATATTGGTGAAGAAAAATGAGGCTTTTAATCTGAAAATTGAGAGCTTGTCCCTAAAATTGAGAGCTTGGTGCAGAAAAATGAGGCTTTTCACCCAAAAAAGGAGAGCTTGTCCATAACATTGAAATATTGGTGCAGAAAAATGAGGCTTTTCAGGTGAAAAAGGTGGGTTTGGTGCTAAAATTGAGAGCTTGGTGCAGAAAAATGAGGCTTTTCTGGTGAAAAGGGCATTTTGTGCCCTAAAATTGCGAGCTTGTTGTAGGAAAATGAGGCTTTTTTACCCGAAAAAGGCAGGTTTTACCCTAAAATTGAGAGCTTGTTGTAGGAAAATGAGGCTTTTTTACCCGAAAAAGGCGGGTTTTACCCTAAAATTGAGAGCTTGTTGTAGGAAAATGAGGCTTTTCAGGTGAAAAAGGCGGGTTTTACCGTAAAATTGAGAGAGTGTTTCCGAAAAATGAGGCTTTTCAGGTGAAAAAGGTGGGTTTGGTGCAGAAAATTGAGAGCTCTGTGCAGAAAAATGAGGCTTTTTCACCCGAAAAAGGCATTTTGTGCCCGAAATTGAGAGCTTGGTGCAGAAAAATGAGGCTTTTCACCCCAAAAACGCGGGTTTAGCCCCCATGATAGGGTTTGTGCTGTAAAAAAGGAGAGGTAGGGCCCTGGAAACGAGGCACTGCTGCATAAAAGGGAGGTTGTTACCTGTAGAATCAAAACTTTGGATGCCAAAAATTAATCTTTGAGAGGTAAAATGGGGGTTTGTGCCCTAAAATTGAGAGCTTGGAGTAGGAAAATGAGGCTTTTAATCTGAAAACGGAGGTTTGTGCCCTAAAATTGAGATATTGGTGCAGAAAAATGAGGCTTTTAACCTGAAAAAGGAGGTTTGTGCCCTAAAATTGAGATATTGGTGAAGAAAAATGAGGCTTTTCACCCAAAAATTGAGAGCTTGTCCCTAAAATTGGGAGCTTGGAGTAGGAAAATGAGGCTTTTAATCTGAAAAAGGAGGTTTGTGCCATAAATTGAGATATTGGTGAAGAAAAATGAGGCTTTTAATCTGAAAATTGAGAGCTTGTCCCTAAAATTGAGAGCTTGGTGCAGAAAAATGAGGCTTTTCACCCAAAAAAGGAGAGCTTGTCCATAACATTGAAATATTGGTGCAGAAAAATGAGGCTTTTCAGGTGAAAAAGGTGGGTTTGGTGCTAAAATTGAGAGCTTGGTGCAGAAAAATGAGGCTTTTCTGGTGAAAAGGGCATTTTGTGCCCTAAAATTGCGAGCTTGTTGTAGGAAAATGAGGCTTTTTTACCCGAAAAAGGCAGGTTTTACCCTAAAATTGAGAGCTTGTTGTAGGAAAATGAGGCTTTTTTACCCGAAAAAGGCGGGTTTTACCCTAAAATTGAGAGCTTGTTGTAGGAAAATGAGGCTTTTCAGGTGAAAAAGGCGGGTTTTACCGTAAAATTGAGAGAGTGTTTCCGAAAAATGAGGCTTTTCAGGTGAAAAAGGTGGGTTTGGTGCAGAAAATTGAGAGCTCTGTGCAGAAAAATGAGGCTTTTTCACCCGAAAAAGGCATTTTGTGCCCGAAATTGAGAGCTTGGTGCAGAAAAATGAGGCTTTTCACCCCAAAAACGCGGGTTTAGCCCCCATGATAGGGTTTGTGCTGTAAAAAAGGAGAGGTAGGGCCCTGGAAACGAGGCACTGCTGCATAAAAGGGAGGTTGTTACCTGTAGAATCAAAACTTTGGATGCCAAAAATTAATCTTTGAGAGGTAAAATGGGGGTTTGTGCCCTAAAATTGAGAGCTTGGAGTAGGAAAATGAGGCTTTTAATCTGAAAACGGAGGTTTGTGCCCTAAAATTGAGATATTGGTGCAGAAAAATGAGGCTTTTCCACCCAAAAAAGGTGGGTTTTACCCTAAAATTGAGAGCTTGGTGAAGAAAAATGATTCTTTTCACCCGCAGAAATGCGGTTTCTGCCCTAAAATGGAGAGCTTGGTACAGAAAAATGAGGCTTTTCATCTGAAAAATGCAGGTTTGGCCTTAAAATTGCGCTATTGGTGCAGAAAAATGAGGCTTTTCACCCAAAAAAGGGAGCTTGTCCATAACATTGAAATATTGGTGCAGAAAAATGAGGCTTTTTAGGTGAAAAAGGTGGGTTTGGTGCTAAAATTGAGAGCTTGTTGCAGAAAAATGAGGCTTTACGTGTGAAAAAGACGGTTTGTGCCCTAAAATTGAGAGCTTGGAGTAGGAAAATGAGGCTTTTAATCTGAAAAAGGAGGTTTGTGCCCTAAAATTGAGATATTGGTGCAGAAAAATGAGGCTTTTCCACCCAAAAAAGGTGGGTTTTACCCTAAAATTGAGAGCTTGTTGCAGAAAAATGAGGCTTTTCAGCAGAAAAAGGTTGTTTCCGCCCTAAAATTGAGAGCTTGGTACAGAAAAATGAGGTTTTTCACCCCAAAAGCGTGGGTTTAGCCCCCATGATAGGGTTTGTGCTGTATAAAAGTAGAGTTAGGGCCCAGGAAACGAGGCACTGCTGCATAAAAGGGAGGTTGTTACCTGTAGAATCAAAACTTTGGATGCCAAAAATTAATCTTTGAGAGGTAAAATGGGGGTTTGTGCCCTAAAATTGAGAGCTTGGAGTAGGAAAATGAGGCTTTTAATCTGAAAAAGGAGGTTTGTGCCCTAAAATTGAGATATTGGTGCAGAAAAATGAGGCTTTTAACCTGAAAAAGGAGGTTTGTGCCCTAAAATTGAGATATTGGTGAAGAAAAATGAGGCTTTTCACCCAAAAATTGAGAGCTTGTCCCTAAAATTGGGAGCTTGGAGTAGGAAAATGAGGCTTTTAATCTTAAAAAGGAGGTTTGTGCCATAAATTGAGATATTGGTGAAGAAAAATGAGGCTTTTAATCTGAAAATTGAGAGCTTGTCCCTAAAATTGAGAGCTTGGTGCAGAAAAATGAGGCTTTTCACCCAAAAAAGGAGAGCTTGTCCATAACATTGAAATATTGGTGCAGAAAAATGAGGCTTTTCAGGTGAAAAAGGCAGGTTTTACCCTAAAATTGAGAGTTTGGTGCAGAAAAATGAGGCTTTTCTGGTGAAAAGGGCATTTTGTGCCCTAAAATTGCGAGCTTGTTGTAGGAAAATGAGGCTTTTTTACCCGAAAAAGGCAGGTTTTACCCTAAAATTGAGAGCTTGTTGTAGGAAAATGAGGCTTTTTTACCCGAAAAAGGCGGGTTTTACCCTAAAATTGAGAGCTTGTTGTAGGAAAATGAGGCTTTTCAGGTGAAAAAGGCGGGTTTTACCGTAAAATTGAGAGAGTGTTTCCGAAAAATGAGGCTTTTCAGGTGAAAAAGGTGGGTTTGGTGCAGAAAATTGAGAGCTCTGTGCAGAAAAATGAGGCTTTTTCACCCGAAAAAGGCATTTTGTGCCCGAAATTGAGAGCTTGGTGCAGAAAAATGAGGCTTTTCACCCCAAAAACGCGGGTTTAGCCCCCATGATAGGGTTTGTGCTGTAAAAAAGGAGAGGTAGGGCCCTGGAAACGAGGCACTGCTGCATAAAAGGGAGGTTGTTACCTGTAGAATCAAAACTTTGGATGCCAAAAATTAATCTTTGAGAGGTAAAATGGGGGTTTGTGCCCTAAAATTGAGAGCTTGGAGTAGGAAAATGAGGCTTTTAATCTGAAAACGGAGGTTTGTGCCCTAAAATTGAGATATTGGTGAAGAAAAATGAGGCTTTTAATCTGAAAATTGAGTGCTTGTCCCTAAAATTGAGAGCTTGGTGCAGAAAAATGAGGCTTTTAATCTGAAAAAGGAGGTTTGTGCCCTAAAATTGAGATATTGGTGAAGAAAAATGAGGCTTTTCACCCAAAAATTGAGAGCTTGTCCCTAAAATTGAGAGCTTGGTGCAGAAAAATGAGGCTTTTCACCCAAAAATTGAGAGATTGTCCCTAAAATTGAGAGCTTGGAGTAGGAAAATGAGGCTTTTAATCTGAAAACGGAGGTTTGTGCCCTAAAATTGAGATATTGGTGCAGAAAAATGAGGCTTTTCCACCCAAAAAAGGTGGGTTTTACCCTAAAATTGAGAGCTTGGTGAAGAAAAATGATTCTTTTCACCCGCAGAAATGCGGTTTCTGCCCTAAAATGGAGAGCTTGGTACAGAAAAATGAGGCTTTTCATCTGAAAAATGCAGGTTTGGCCTTAAAATTGCGCTATTGGTGCAGAAAAATGAGGCTTTTCACCCAAAAAAGGGAGCTTGTCCATAACATTGAAATATTGGTGCAGAAAAATGAGGCTTTTTAGGTGAAAAAGGTGGGTTTGGTGCTAAAATTGAGAGCTTGTTGCAGAAAAATGAGGCTTTACGTGTGAAAAAGACGGTTTGTGCCCTAAAATTGAGAGCTTGGAGTAGGAAAATGAGGCTTTTAATCTGAAAAAGGAGGTTTGTGCCCTAAAATTGAGATATTGGTGCAGAAAAATGAGGCTTTTCCACCCAAAAAAGGTGGGTTTTACCCTAAAATTGAGAGCTTGGTGCAGAAAAATGAGGCTTTTAATCTGAAAAAGGAGGTTTGTGCCCTAAAATTGAGATATTGGTGAAGAAAAATGAGGCTTTTCACCCAAAAATTGAGAGCTTGTCCCTAAAATTGAGAGCTTGGAGTAGGAAAATGAGGCTTTTAATCTGAAAAAGGAGGTTTGTGCCCTAAAATTGAGATATTGGTGAAGAAAAATGAGGTTTTTCACCCCAAAAGCGTGGGTTTAGCCCCCATGATAGGGTTTGTGCTGTAAAAAAGGAGAGGTAGGGCCCTGGAAACGAGGCACTGCTGCATAAAAGGGAGGTTGTTACCTGTAGAATCAAAACTTTGGATGCCAAAAATTAATCTTTGAGAGGTAAAATGGGGGTTTGTGCCCTAAAATTGAGAGCTTGGAGTAGGAAAATGAGGCTTTTAATCTGAAAACGGAGGTTTGTGCCCTAAAATTGAGATATTGGTGCAGAAAAATGAGGCTTTTAACCTGAAAAAGGAGGTTTGTGCCCTAAAATTGAGATATTGGTGCAGAAAAATGAGGCTTTTAACCTGAAAAAGGAGGTTTGTGCCCTAAAATTGAGATATTGGTGAAGAAAAATGAGGCTTTTCACCCAAAAATTGAGAGCTTGTCCCTAAAATTGGGAGCTTGGAGTAGGAAAATGAGGCTTTTAATCTGAAAAAGGAGGTTTGTGCCATAAATTGAGATATTGGTGAAGAAAAATGAGGCTTTTAATCTGAAAATTGAGAGCTTGTCCCTAAAATTGAGAGCTTGGTGCAGAAAAATGAGGCTTTTCACCCAAAAAAGGAGAGCTTGTCCATAACATTGAAATATTGGTGCAGAAAAATGAGGCTTTTCAGGTGAAAAAGGTGGGTTTGGTGCTAAAATTGAGAGCTTGGTGCAGAAAAATGAGGCTTTTCTGGTGAAAAGGGCATTTTGTGCCCTAAAATTGCGAGCTTGTTGTAGGAAAATGAGGCTTTTTTACCCGAAAAAGGCAGGTTTTACCCTAAAATTGAGAGCTTGTTGTAGGAAAATGAGGCTTTTTTACCCGAAAAAGGCGGGTTTTACCCTAAAATTGAGAGCTTGTTGTAGGAAAATGAGGCTTTTCAGGTGAAAAAGGCGGGTTTTACCGTAAAATTGAGAGAGTGTTTCCGAAAAATGAAGCTTTTCAGGTGAAAAAGGTGGGTTTGGTGCAGAAAATTGAGAGCTCTGTGCAGAAAAATGAGGCTTTTTCACCCGAAAAAGGCATTTTGTGCCCGAAATTGAGAGCTTGGTGCAGAAAAATGAGGCTTTTCACCCCAAAAACGCGGGTTTAGCCCCCATGATAGGGTTTGTGCTGTAAAAAAGGAGAGGTAGGGCCCTGGAAACGAGGCACTGCTGCATAAAAGGGAGGTTGTTACCTGTAGAATCAAAAGCTTGGATGCCAAAAATTAATCTTTGAGAGGTAAAATGGGGGTTTGTGCCCTAAAATTGAGAGCTTGGAGTAGGAAAATGAGGCTTTTAATCTGAAAAAGGAGGTTTGTGCCCTAAAATTGAGATATTGGTGCAGAAAAATGAGGCTTTTAACCTGAAAAAGGAGGTTTGTGCCCTAAAATTGAGATATTGGTGAAGAAAAATGAGGCTTTTCACCCAAAAATTGAGAGCTTGTCCCTAAAATTGGGAGCTTGGAGTAGGAAAATGAGGCTTTTAATCTTAAAAAGGAGGTTTGTGCCATAAATTGAGATATTGGTGAAGAAAAATGAGGCTTTTAATCTGAAAATTGAGAGCTTGTCCCTAAAATTGAGAGCTTGGTGCAGAAAAATGAGGCTTTTCACCCAAAAAAGGAGAGCTTGTCCATAACATTGAAATATTGGTGCAGAAAAATGAGGCTTTTCAGGTGAAAAAGGTGGGTTTGGTGCTAAAATTGAGAGCTTGTTGCAGAAAAATGAGGCTTTTCTGGTGAAAAGGGCATTTTGTGCCCTAAAATTGCGAGCTTGTTGTAGGAAAATGAGGCTTTTTTACCCGAAAAAGGCAGGTTTTACCCTAAAATTGAGAGCTTGTTGTAGGAAAATGAGGCTTTTTTACCCGAAAAAGGCGGGTTTTACCCTAAAATTGAGAGCTTGTTGTAGGAAAATGAGGCTTTTCAGGTGAAAAAGGCGGGTTTTACCGTAAAATTGAGAGAGTGTTTCCGAAAAATGAGGCTTTTCAGGTGAAAAAGGTGGGTTTGGTGCAGAAAATTGAGAGCTCTGTGCAGAAAAATGAGGCTTTTTCACCCGAAAAAGGCATTTTGTGCCCGAAATTGAGAGCTTGGTGCAGAAAAATGAGGCTTTTCACCCCAAAAACGCGGGTTTAGCCCCCATGATAGGGTTTGTGCTGTAAAAAAGGAGAGGTAGGGCCCTGGAAACGAGGCACTGCTGCATAAAAGGGAGGTTGTTACCTGTAGAATCAAAACTTTGGATGCCAAAAATTAATCTTTGAGAGGTAAAATGGGGGTTTGTGCCCTAAAATTGAGAGCTTGGAGTAGGAAAATGAGGCTTTTAATCTGAAAACGGAGGTTTGTGCCCTAAAATTGAGATATTGGTGCAGAAAAATGAGGCTTTTAACCTGAAAAAGGAGGTTTGTGCCCTAAAATTGAGATATTGGTGAAGAAAAATGAGGCTTTTCACCCAAAAATTGAGAGCTTGTCCCTAAAATTGGGAGCTTGGAGTAGGAAAATGAGGCTTTTAATCTGAAAAAGGAGGTTTGTGCCATAAATTGAGATATTGGTGAAGAAAAATGAGGCTTTTAATCTGAAAATTGAGAGCTTGTCCCTAAAATTGAGAGCTTGGTGCAGAAAAATGAGGCTTTTCACCCAAAAAAGGAGAGCTTGTCCATAACATTGAAATATTGGTGCAGAAAAATGAGGCTTTTCAGGTGAAAAAGGTGGGTTTGGTGCTAAAATTGAGAGCTTGGTGCAGAAAAATGAGGCTTTTCTGGTGAAAAGGGCATTTTGTGCCCTAAAATTGCGAGCTTGTTGTAGGAAAATGAGGCTTTTTTACCCGAAAAAGGCAGGTTTTACCCTAAAATTGAGAGCTTGTTGTAGGAAAATGAGGCTTTTTTACCCGAAAAAGGCGGGTTTTACCCTAAAATTGAGAGCTTGTTGTAGGAAAATGAGGCTTTTCAGGTGAAAAAGGCGGGTTTTACCGTAAAATTGAGAGAGTGTTTCCGAAAAATGAGGCTTTTCAGGTGAAAAAGGTGGGTTTGGTGCAGAAAATTGAGAGCTCTGTGCAGAAAAATGAGGCTTTTTCACCCGAAAAAGGCATTTTGTGCCCGAAATTGAGAGCTTGGTGCAGAAAAATGAGGCTTTTCACCCCAAAAACGCGGGTTTAGCCCCCATGATAGGGTTTGTGCTGTAAAAAAGGAGAGGTAGGGCCCTGGAAACGAGGCACTGCTGCATAAAAGGGAGGTTGTTACCTGTAGAATCAAAACTTTGGATGCCAAAAATTAATCTTTGAGAGGTAAAATGGGGGTTTGTGCCCTAAAATTGAGAGCTTGGAGTAGGAAAATGAGGCTTTTAATCTGAAAACGGAGGTTTGTGCCCTAAAATTGAGATATTGGTGCAGAAAAATGAGGCTTTTCCACCCAAAAAAGGTGGGTTTTACCCTAAAATTGAGAGCTTGGTGAAGAAAAATGATTCTTTTCACCCGCAGAAATGCGGTTTCTGCCCTAAAATGGAGAGCTTGGTACAGAAAAATGAGGCTTTTCATCTGAAAAATGCAGGTTTGGCCTTAAAATTGCGCTATTGGTGCAGAAAAATGAGGCTTTTCACCCAAAAAAGGGAGCTTGTCCATAACATTGAAATATTGGTGCAGAAAAATGAGGCTTTTTAGGTGAAAAAGGTGGGTTTGGTGCTAAAATTGAGAGCTTGTTGCAGAAAAATGAGGCTTTACGTGTGAAAAAGACGGTTTGTGCCCTAAAATTGAGAGCTTGGAGTAGGAAAATGAGGCTTTTAATCTGAAAAAGGAGGTTTGTGCCCTAAAATTGAGATATTGGTGCAGAAAAATGAGGCTTTTCCACCCAAAAAAGGTGGGTTTTACCCTAAAATTGAGAGCTTGTTGCAGAAAAATGAGGCTTTTCAGCAGAAAAAGGTTGTTTCCGCCCTAAAATTGAGAGCTTGGTACAGAAAAATGAGGTTTTTCACCCCAAAAGCGTGGGTTTAGCCCCCATGATAGGGTTTGTGCTGTATAAAAGTAGAGTTAGGGCCCAGGAAACGAGGCACTGCTGCATAAAAGGGAGGTTGTTACCTGTAGAATCAAAACTTTGGATGCCAAAAATTAATCTTTGAGAGGTAAAATGGGGGTTTGTGCCCTAAAATTGAGAGCTTGGAGTAGGAAAATGAGGCTTTTAATCTGAAAAAGGAGGTTTGTGCCCTAAAATTGAGATATTGGTGCAGAAAAATGAGGCTTTTAACCTGAAAAAGGAGGTTTGTGCCCTAAAATTGAGATATTGGTGAAGAAAAATGAGGCTTTTCACCCAAAAATTGAGAGCTTGTCCCTAAAATTGGGAGCTTGGAGTAGGAAAATGAGGCTTTTAATCTTAAAAAGGAGGTTTGTGCCATAAATTGAGATATTGGTGAAGAAAAATGAGGCTTTTAATCTGAAAATTGAGAGCTTGTCCCTAAAATTGAGAGCTTGGTGCAGAAAAATGAGGCTTTTCACCCAAAAAAGGAGAGCTTGTCCATAACATTGAAATATTGGTGCAGAAAAATGAGGCTTTTCAGGTGAAAAAGGCAGGTTTTACCCTAAAATTGAGAGTTTGGTGCAGAAAAATGAGGCTTTTCTGGTGAAAAGGGCATTTTGTGCCCTAAAATTGCGAGCTTGTTGTAGGAAAATGAGGCTTTTTTACCCGAAAAAGGCAGGTTTTACCCTAAAATTGAGAGCTTGTTGTAGGAAAATGAGGCTTTTTTACCCGAAAAAGGCGGGTTTTACCCTAAAATTGAGAGCTTGTTGTAGGAAAATGAGGCTTTTCAGGTGAAAAAGGCGGGTTTTACCGTAAAATTGAGAGAGTGTTTCCGAAAAATGAGGCTTTTCAGGTGAAAAAGGTGGGTTTGGTGCAGAAAATTGAGAGCTCTGTGCAGAAAAATGAGGCTTTTTCACCCGAAAAAGGCATTTTGTGCCCGAAATTGAGAGCTTGGTGCAGAAAAATGAGGCTTTTCACCCCAAAAACGCGGGTTTAGCCCCCATGATAGGGTTTGTGCTGTAAAAAAGGAGAGGTAGGGCCCTGGAAACGAGGCACTGCTGCATAAAAGGGAGGTTGTTACCTGTAGAATCAAAACTTTGGATGCCAAAAATTAATCTTTGAGAGGTAAAATGGGGGTTTGTGCCCTAAAATTGAGAGCTTGGAGTAGGAAAATGAGGCTTTTAATCTGAAAACGGAGGTTTGTGCCCTAAAATTGAGATATTGGTGAAGAAAAATGAGGCTTTTAATCTGAAAATTGAGTGCTTGTCCCTAAAATTGAGAGCTTGGTGCAGAAAAATGAGGCTTTTAATCTGAAAAAGGAGGTTTGTGCCCTAAAATTGAGATATTGGTGAAGAAAAATGAGGCTTTTCACCCAAAAATTGAGAGCTTGTCCCTAAAATTGAGAGCTTGGTGCAGAAAAATGAGGCTTTTCACCCAAAAATTGAGAGATTGTCCCTAAAATTGAGAGCTTGGAGTAGGAAAATGAGGCTTTTAATCTGAAAACGGAGGTTTGTGCCCTAAAATTGAGATATTGGTGCAGAAAAATGAGGCTTTTCCACCCAAAAAAGGTGGGTTTTACCCTAAAATTGAGAGCTTGGTGAAGAAAAATGATTCTTTTCACCCGCAGAAATGCGGTTTCTGCCCTAAAATGGAGAGCTTGGTACAGAAAAATGAGGCTTTTCATCTGAAAAATGCAGGTTTGGCCTTAAAATTGCGCTATTGGTGCAGAAAAATGAGGCTTTTCACCCAAAAAAGGGAGCTTGTCCATAACATTGAAATATTGGTGCAGAAAAATGAGGCTTTACGTGTGAAAAAGACGGTTTGTGCCCTAAAATTGAGAGCTTGGAGTAGGAAAATGAGGCTTTTAATCTGAAAAAGGAGGTTTGTGCCCTAAAATTGAGATATTGGTGCAGAAAAATGAGGCTTTTCCACCCAAAAAAGGTGGGTTTTACCCTAAAATTGAGAGCTTGTTGCAGAAAAATGAGGCTTTTCAGCAGAAAAAGGTTGTTTCCGCCCTAAAATTGAGAGCTTGGTACAGAAAAATGAGGTTTTTCACCCCAAAAGCGTGGGTTTAGCCCCCATGATAGGGTTTGTGCTGTATAAAAGTAGAGTTAGGGCCCAGGAAACGAGGCACTGCTGCATAAAAGGGAGGTTGTTACCTGTAGAATCAAAACTTTGGATGCCAAAAATTAATCTTTGAGAGGTAAAATGGGGGTTTGTGCCCTAAAATTGAGAGCTTGGAGTAGGAAAATGAGGCTTTTAATCTGAAAAAGGAGGTTTGTGCCCTAAAATTGAGATATTGGTGAAGAAAAATGAGGCTTTTCACCCAAAAATTGAGAGCTTGTCCCTAAAATTGGGAGCTTGGAGTAGGAAAATGAGGCTTTTAATCTGAAAAAGGAGGTTTGTGCCATAAATTGAGATATTGGTGAAGAAAAATGAGGCTTTTAATCTGAAAATTGAGAGCTTGTCCCTAAAATTGAGAGCTTGGTGCAGAAAAATGAGGCTTTTCACCCAAAAAAGGAGAGCTTGTCCATAACATTGAAATATTGGTGCAGAAAAATGAGGCTTTTCAAGTGAAAAAGGTGGGTTTGGTGCTAAAATTGAGAGCTTGGTGCAGAAAAATGAGGCTTTTCTGGTGAAAAGGGCATTTTGTGCCCTAAAATTGCGAGCTTGTTGTAGGAAAATGAGGCTTTTTTACCCGAAAAAGGCAGGTTTTACCCTAAAATTGAGAGCTTGTTGTAGGAAAATGAGGCTTTTTTACCCGAAAAAGGCGGGTTTTACCCTAAAATTGAGAGCTTGTTGTAGGAAAATGAGGCTTTTCAGGTGAAAAAGGCGGGTTTTACCGTAAAATTGAGAGAGTGTTTCCGAAAAATGAGGCTTTTCAGGTGAAAAAGGTGGGTTTGGTGCAGAAAATTGAGAGCTCTGTGCAGAAAAATGAGGCTTTTTCACCCGAAAAAGGCATTTTGTGCCCGAAATTGAGAGCTTGGTGCAGAAAAATGAGGCTTTTCACCCCAAAAACGCGGGTTTAGCCCCCATGATAGGGTTTGTGCTGTAAAAAAGGAGAGGTAGGGCCCTGGAAATGAGGCACTGCTGCATAAAAGGGAGGTTGTTACCTGTAGAATCAAAACTTTGGATGCCAAAAATTAATCTTTGAGAGGTAAAATGGGGGTTTGTGCCCTAAAATTGAGAGCTTGGAGTAGGAAAATGAGGCTTTTAATCTGAAAACGGAGGTTTGTGCCCTAAAATTGAGATATTGGTGAAGAAAAATGAGGCTTTTCACCCAAAAATTGAGAGCTTGTCCCTAAAATTGAGAGCTTGGAGTAGGAAAATGAGGCTTTTAATCTGAAAAAGGAGGTTTGTGCCCTAAAATTGAGATATTGGTGAAGAAAAATGAGGCTTTTCACCCAAAAATTGAGAGCTTGTCCCTAAAATTGAGAGCTTGGTGCAGAAAAATGAGGCTTTTAATCTGAAAAAGGAGGTTTGTGCCCTAAAATTGAGATATTGGTGAAGAAAAATGAGGTTTTTCACCCCAAAAGCGTGGGTTTAGCCCCCATGATAGGGTTTGTGCTGTAAAAAAGGAGAGGTAGGGCCCTGGAAACGAGGCACTGCTGCATAAAAGGGAGGTTGTTACCTGTAGAATCAAAACTTTGGATGCCAAAAATTAATCTTTGAGAGGTAAAATGGGGGTTTGTGCCCTAAAATTGAGAGCTTGGAGTAGGAAAATGAGGCTTTTAATCTGAAAAAGGAGGTTTGTGCCCTAAAATTGAGATATTGGTGCAGAAAAATGAGGCTTTTAACCTGAAAAAGGAGGTTTGTGCCCTAAAATTGAGATATTGGTGCAGAAAAATGAGGCTTTTAACCTGAAAAAGGAGGTTTGTGCCCTAAAATTGAGATATTGGTGAAGAAAAATGAGGTTTTTCACCCAAAAATTGAGAGCTTGTCCCTAAAATTGGGAGCTTGGAGTAGGAAAATGAGGCTTTTAATCTGAAAAAGGAGGTTTGTGCCATAAATTGAGATATTGGTGAAGAAAAATGAGGCTTTTAATCTGAAAATTGAGAGCTTGTCCCTAAAATTGAGAGCTTGGTGCAGAAAAATGAGGCTTTTCACCCAAAAAAGGAGAGCTTGTCCATAACATTGAAATATTGGTGCAGAAAAATGAGGCTTTTCAGGTGAAAAAGGTGGGTTTGGTGCTAAAATTGAGAGCTTGGTGCAGAAAAATGAGGCTTTTCTGGTGAAAAGGGCATTTTGTGCCCTAAAATTGCGAGCTTGTTGTAGGAAAATGAGGCTTTTTTACCCGAAAAAGGCAGGTTTTACCCTAAAATTGCGAGCTTGTTGTAGGAAAATGAGGCTTTTTTACCCGAAAAAGGCGGGTTTTACCCTAAAATTGAGAGCTTGTTGTAGGAAAATGAGGCTTTTCAGGTGAAAAAGGCGGGTTTTACCGTAAAATTGAGAGAGTGTTTCCGAAAAATGAGGCTTTTCAGGTGAAAAAGGTGGGTTTGGTGCAGAAAATTGAGAGCTCTGTGCAGAAAAATGAGGCTTTTTCACCCGAAAAAGGCATTTTGTGCCCGAAATTGAGAGCTTGGTGCAGAAAAATGAGGCTTTTCACCCCAAAAACGCGGGTTTAGCCCCCATGATAGGGTTTGTGCTGTAAAAAAGGAGAGGTAGGGCCCTGGAAACGAGGCACTGCTGCATAAAAGGGAGGTTGTTACCTGTAGAATCAAAACTTTGGATGCCAAAAATTAATCTTTGAGAGGTAAAATGGGGGTTTGTGCCCTAAAATTGAGAGCTTGGAGTAGGAAAATGAGGCTTTTAATCTGAAAAAGGAGGTTTGTGCCCTAAAATTGAGATATTGGTGAAGAAAAATGAGGCTTTTCACCCAAAAATTGAGAGCTTGTCCCTAAAATTGAGAGCTTGGAGTAGGAAAATGAGGCTTTTAATCTGAAAAAGGAGGTTTGTGCCCTAAAATTGAGATATTGGTGAAGAAAAATGAGGCTTTTCACCCAAAAATTGAGAGCTTGTCCCTAAAATTGAGAGCTTGGTGCAGAAAAATGAGGCTTTTCACCCAAAAATTGAGAGATTATCCCTAAAATTGAGAGCTTGGAGTAGGAAAATGAGGCTTTTAATCTGAAAACGGAGGTTTGTGCCCTAAAATTGAGATATTGGTGCAGAAAAATGAGGCTTTTCCACCCAAAAAAGGTGGGTTTTACCCTAAAATTGAGAGCTTGGTGAAGAAAAATGATTCTTTTCACCCGCAGAAATGCGGTTTCTGCCCTAAAATGGAGAGCTTGGTACAGAAAAATGAGGCTTTTCATCTGAAAAATGCAGGTTTGGCCTTAAAATTGCGCTATTGGTGCAGAAAAATGAGGCTTTTCACCCAAAAAAGGGAGCTTGTCCATAACATTGAAATATTGGTGCAGAAAAATGAGGCTTTTTAGGTGAAAAAGGTGGGTTTGGTGCTAAAATTGAGAGCTTGTTGCAGAAAAATGAGGCTTTACGTGTGAAAAAGACGGTTTGTGCCCTAAAATTGAGAGCTTGGAGTAGGAAAATGAGGCTTTTAATCTGAAAAAGGAGGTTTGTGCCCTAAAATTGAGATATTGGTGCAGAAAAATGAGGCTTTTCCACCCAAAAAAGGTGGGTTTTACCCTAAAATTGAGAGCTTGTTGCAGAAAAATGAGGCTTTTCAGCAGAAAAAGGTTGTTTCCGCCCTAAAATTGAGAGCTTGGTACAGAAAAATGAGGTTTTTCACCCCAAAAGCGTGGGTTTAGCCCCCATGATAGGGTTTGTGCTGTATAAAAGTAGAGTTAGGGCCCAGGAAACGAGGCACTGCTGCATAAAAGGGAGGTTGTTACCTGTAGAATCAAAACTTTGGATGCCAAAAATTAATCTTTGAGAGGTAAAATGGGGGTTTGTGCCCTAAAATTGAGAGCTTGGAGTAGGAAAATGAGGCTTTTAATCTGAAAAAGGAGGTTTGTGCCCTAAAATTGAGATATTGGTGCAGAAAAATGAGGCTTTTAACCTGAAAAAGGAGGTTTGTGCCCTAAAATTGAGATATTGGTGAAGAAAAATGAGGCTTTTCACCCAAAAATTGAGAGCTTGTCCCTAAAATTGGGAGCTTGGAGTAGGAAAATGAGGCTTTTAATCTTAAAAAGGAGGTTTGTGCCATAAATTGAGATATTGGTGAAGAAAAATGAGGCTTTTAATCTGAAAATTGAGAGCTTGTCCCTAAAATTGAGAGCTTGGTGCAGAAAAATGAGGCTTTTCACCCAAAAAAGGAGAGCTTGTCCATAACATTGAAATATTGGTGCAGAAAAATGAGGCTTTTCAGGTGAAAAAGGCAGGTTTTACCCTAAAATTGAGAGTTTGGTGCAGAAAAATGAGGCTTTTCTGGTGAAAAGGGCATTTTGTGCCCTAAAATTGCGAGCTTGTTGTAGGAAAATGAGGCTTTTTTACCCGAAAAAGGCAGGTTTTACCCTAAAATTGCGAGCTTGTTGTAGGAAAATGAGGCTTTTTTACCCGAAAAAGGCGGGTTTTACCCTAAAATTGAGAGCTTGTTGTAGGAAAATGAGGCTTTTCAGGTGAAAAAGGCGGGTTTTACCGTAAAATTGAGAGAGTGTTTCCGAAAAATGAGGCTTTTCAGGTGAAAAAGGTGGGTTTGGTGCAGAAAATTGAGAGCTCTGTGCAGAAAAATGAGGCTTTTTCACCCGAAAAAGGCATTTTGTGCCCGAAATTGAGAGCTTGGTGCAGAAAAATGAGGCTTTTCACCCCAAAAACGCGGGTTTAGCCCCCATGATAGGGTTTGTGCTGTAAAAAAGGAGAGGTAGGGCCCTGGAAACGAGGCACTGCTGCATAAAAGGGAGGTTGTTACCTGTAGAATCAAAACTTTGGATGCCAAAAATTAATCTTTGAGAGGTAAAATGGGGGTTTGTGCCCTAAAATTGAGAGCTTGGAGTAGGAAAATGAGGCTTTTAATCTGAAAACGGAGGTTTGTGCCCTAAAATTGAGATATTGGTGCAGAAAAATGAGGCTTTTAATCTGAAAATTGAGTGCTTGTCCCTAAAATTGAGAGCTTGGTGCAGAAAAATGAGGCTTTTAATCTGAAAAAGGAGGTTTGTGCCCTAAAATTGAGATATTGGTGAAGAAAAATGAGGCTTTTCACCCAAAAATTGAGAGCTTGTCCCTAAAATTGAGAGCTTGGAGTAGGAAAATGAGGCTTTTAATCTGAAAAAGGAGGTTTGTGCCCTAAAATTGAGATATTGGTGAAGAAAAATGAGGTTTTTCACCCCAAAAGCGTGGGTTTAGCCCCCATGATAGGGTTTGTGCTGTAAAAAAGGAGAGGTAGGGCCCTGGAAACGAGGCACTGCTGCATAAAAGGGAGGTTGTTACCTGTAGAATCAAAACTTTGGATGCCAAAAATTAATCTTTGAGAGGTAAAATGGGGGTTTGTGCCCTAAAATTGAGAGCTTGGAGTAGGAAAATGAGGCTTTTAATCTGAAAAAGGAGGTTTGTGCCCTAAAATTGAGATATTGGTGCAGAAAAATGAGGCTTTTAACCTGAAAAAGGAGGTTTGTGCCCTAAAATTGAGATATTGGTGAAGAAAAATGAGGCTTTTAACCTGAAAAAGGAGGTTTGTGCCCTAAAATTGAGATATTGGTGAAGAAAAATGAGGCTTTTCACCCAAAAATTGAGAGCTTGTCCCTAAAATTGGGAGCTTGGAGTAGGAAAATGAGGCTTTTAATCTGAAAAAGGAGGTTTGTGCCATAAATTGAGATATTGGTGAAGAAAAATGAGGCTTTTAATCTGAAAATTGAGAGCTTGTCCCTAAAATTGAGAGCTTGGTGCAGAAAAATGAGGCTTTTCACCCAAAAAAGGAGAGCTTGTCCATAACATTGAAATATTGGTGCAGAAAAATGAGGCTTTTCAGGTGAAAAAGGTGGGTTTGGTGCTAAAATTGAGAGCTTGGTGCAGAAAAATGAGGCTTTTCTGGTGAAAAGGGCATTTTGTGCCCTAAAATTGCGAGCTTGTTGTAGGAAAATGAGGCTTTTTTACCCGAAAAAGGCAGGTTTTACCCTAAAATTGAGAGCTTGTTGTAGGAAAATGAGGCTTTTTTACCCGAAAAAGGCGGGTTTTACCCTAAAATTGAGAGCTTGTTGTAGGAAAATGAGGCTTTTCAGGTGAAAAAGGCGGGTTTTACCGTAAAATTGAGAGAGTGTTTCCGAAAAATGAGGCTTTTCAGGTGAAAAAGGTGGGTTTGGTGCAGAAAATTGAGAGCTCTGTGCAGAAAAATGAGGCTTTTTCACCCGAAAAAGGCATTTTGTGCCCGAAATTGAGAGCTTGGTGCAGAAAAATGAGGCTTTTCACCCCAAAAACGCGGGTTTAGCCCCCATGATAGGGTTTGTGCTGTAAAAAAGGAGAGGTAGGGCCCTGGAAACGAGGCACTGCTGCATAAAAGGGAGGTTGTTACCTGTAGAATCAAAAGCTTGGATGCCAAAAATTAATCTTTGAGAGGTAAAATGGGGGTTTGTGCCCTAAAATTGAGAGCTTGGAGTAGGAAAATGAGGCTTTTAATCTGAAAAAGGAGGTTTGTGCCCTAAAATTGAGATATTGGTGCAGAAAAATGAGGCTTTTAACCTGAAAAAGGAGGTTTGTGCCCTAAAATTGAGATATTGGTGAAGAAAAATGAGGCTTTTCACCCAAAAATTGAGAGCTTGTCCCTAAAATTGGGAGCTTGGAGTAGGAAAATGAGGCTTTTAATCTGAAAAAGGAGGTTTGTGCCATAAATTGAGATATTGGTGAAGAAAAATGAGGCTTTTAATCTGAAAATTGAGAGCTTGTCCCTAAAATTGAGAGCTTGGTGCAGAAAAATGAGGCTTTTCACCCAAAAAAGGAGAGCTTGTCCATAACATTGAAATATTGGTGCAGAAAAATGAGGCTTTTCAGGTGAAAAAGGTGGGTTTGGTGCTAAAATTGAGAGCTTGGTGCAGAAAAATGAGGCTTTTCTGGTGAAAAGGGCATTTTGTGCCCTAAAATTGCGAGCTTGTTGTAGGAAAATGAGGCTTTTTTACCCGAAAAAGGCAGGTTTTACCCTAAAATTGAGAGCTTGTTGTAGGAAAATGAGGCTTTTTTACCCGAAAAAGGCGGGTTTTACCCTAAAATTGCGAGCTTGTTGTAGGAAAATGAGGCTTTTCAGGTGAAAAAGGCGGGTTTTACCGTAAAATTGAGAGAGTGTTTCCGAAAAATGAGGCTTTTCAGGTGAAAAAGGTGGGTTTGGTGCAGAAAATTGAGAGCTCTGTGCAGAAAAATGAGGCTTTTTCACCCGAAAAAGGCATTTTGTGCCCGAAATTGAGAGCTTGGTGCAGAAAAATGAGGCTTTTCACCCCAAAAACGCGGGTTTAGCCCCCATGATAGGGTTTGTGCTGTAAAAAAGGAGAGGTAGGGCCCTGGAAACGAGGCACTGCTGCATAAAAGGGAGGTTGTTACCTGTAGAATCAAAACTTTGGATGCCAAAAATTAATCTTTGAGAGGTAAAATGGGGGTTTGTGCCCTAAAATTGAGAGCTTGGAGTAGGAAAATGAGGCTTTTAATCTGAAAAAGGAGGTTTGTGCCCTAAAATTGAGATATTGGTGAAGAAAAATGAGGCTTTTCACCCAAAAATTGAGAGCTTGTCCCTAAAATTGAGAGCTTGGAGTAGGAAAATGAGGCTTTTAATCTGAAAAAGGAGGTTTGTGCCCTAAAATTGAGATATTGGTGAAGAAAAATGAGGCTTTTCACCCAAAAATTGAGAGCTTGTCCCTAAAATTGAGAGCTTGGTGCAGAAAAATGAGGCTTTTCACCCAAAAATTGAGAGATTGTCCCTAAAATTGAGAGCTTGGAGTAGGAAAATGAGGCTTTTAATCTGAAAACGGAGGTTTGTGCCCTAAAATTGAGATATTGGTGCAGAAAAATGAGGCTTTTCCACCCAAAAAAGGTGGGTTTTACCCTAAAATTGAGAGCTTGGTGAAGAAAAATGATTCTTTTCACCCGCAGAAATGCGGTTTCTGCCCTAAAATGGAGAGCTTGGTACAGAAAAATGAGGCTTTTCATCTGAAAAATGCAGGTTTGGCCTTAAAATTGCGCTATTGGTGCAGAAAAATGAGGCTTTTCACCCAAAAAAGGGAGCTTGTCCATAACATTGAAATATTGGTGCAGAAAAATGAGGCTTTTTAGGTGAAAAAGGTGGGTTTTGTGCTAAAATTGAGAGCTTGTTGCAGAAAAATGAGGCTTTACGTGTGAAAAAGACGGTTTGTGCCCTAAAATTGAGAGCTTGGAGTAGGAAAATGAGGCTTTTAATCTGAAAAAGGAGGTTTGTGCCCTAAAATTGAGATATTGGTGCAGAAAAATGAGGCTTTTCCAACCAAAAAAGGTGGGTTTTACCCTAAAATTGAGAGCTTGTTGCAGAAAAATGAGGCTTTTCAGCAGAAAAAGGTTGTTTCCGCCCTAAAATTTGAGAGCTTGGTACAGAAAAATGAGGTTTTTCACCCCAAAAGCGTGGGTTTAGCCCCCATGATAGGGTTTGTGCTGTATAAAAGTAGAGTTAGGGCCCAGGAAACGAGGCACTGCTGCATAAAAGGGAGGTTGTTACCTGTAGAATCAAAACTTTGGATGCCAAAAATTAATCTTTGAGAGGTAAAATGGGGGTTTGTGCCCTAAAATTGAGAGCTTGGAGTAGGAAAATGAGGCTTTTAATCTGAAAACGGAGGTTTGTGCCCTAAAATTGAGATATTGGTGCAGAAAAATGAGGCTTTTAACCTGAAAAAGGAGGTTTGTGCCCTAAAATTGAGATATTGGTGAAGAAAAATGAGGCTTTTCACCCAAAAATTGAGAGCTTGTCCCTAAAATTGGGAGCTTGGAGTAGGAAAATGAGGCTTTTAATCTGAAAAAGGAGGTTTGTGCCATAAATTGAGATATTGGTGAAGAAAAATGAGGCTTTTAATCTGAAAATTGAGAGCTTGTCCCTAAAATTGAGAGCTTGGTGCAGAAAAATGAGGCTTTTCACCCAAAAAAGGAGAGCTTGTCCATAACATTGAAATATTGGTGCAGAAAAATGAGGCTTTTCAGGTGAAAAAGGTGGGTTTGGTGCTAAAATTGAGAGCTTGGTGCAGAAAAATGAGGCTTTTCTGGTGAAAAGGGCATTTTGTGCCCTAAAATTGCGAGCTTGTTGTAGGAAAATGAGGCTTTTTTACCCGAAAAAGGCAGGTTTTACCCTAAAATTGAGAGCTTGTTGTAGGAAAATGAGGCTTTTTTACCCGAAAAAGGCGGGTTTTACCCTAAAATTGCGAGCTTGTTGTAGGAAAATGAGGCTTTTCAGGTGAAAAAGGCGGGTTTTACCGTAAAATTGAGAGAGTGTTTCCGAAAAATGAGGCTTTTCAGGTGAAAAAGGTGGGTTTGGTGCAGAAAATTGAGAGCTCTGTGCAGAAAAATGAGGCTTTTTCACCCGAAAAAGGCATTTTGTGCCCGAAATTGAGAGCTTGGTGCAGAAAAATGAGGCTTTTCACCCCAAAAACGCGGGTTTAGCCCCCATGATAGGGTTTGTGCTGTAAAAAAGGAGAGGTAGGGCCCTGGAAACGAGGCACTGCTGCATAAAAGGGAGGTTGTTACCTGTAGAATCAAAACTTTGGATGCCAAAAATTAATCTTTGAGAGGTAAAATGGGGGTTTGTGCCCTAAAATTGAGAGCTTGGAGTAGGAAAATGAGGCTTTTAATCTGAAAAAGGAGGTTTGTGCCCTAAAATTGAGATATTGGTGAAGAAAAATGAGGCTTTTAATCTGAAAATTGAGTGCTTGTCCCTAAAATTGAGAGCTTGGTGCAGAAAAATGAGGCTTTTAATCTGAAAAAGGAGGTTTGTGCCCTAAAATTGAGATATTGGTGAAGAAAAATGAGGCTTTTCACCCAAAAATTGAGAGCTTGTCCCTAAAATTGAGAGCTTGGAGTAGGAAAATGAGGCTTTTAATCTGAAAAAGGAGGTTTGTGCCCTAAAATTGAGATATTGGTGAAGAAAAATGAGGTTTTTCACCCCAAAAGCGTGGGTTTAGCCCCCATGATAGGGTTTGTGCTGTAAAAAAGGAGAGGTAGGGCCCTGGAAACGAGGCACTGCTGCATAAAAGGGAGGTTGTTACCTGTAGAATCAAAACTTTGGATGCCAAAAATTAATCTTTGAGAGGTAAAATGGGGGTTTGTGCCCTAAAATTGAGAGCTTGGAGTAGGAAAATGAGGCTTTTAATCTGAAAAAGGAGGTTTGTGCCCTAAAATTGAGATATTGGTGCAGAAAAATGAGGCTTTTAACCTGAAAAAGGAGGTTTGTGCCCTAAAATTGAGATATTGGTGCAGAAAAATGAGGCTTTTAACCTGAAAAAGGAGGTTTGTGCCCTAAAATTGAGATATTGGTGAAGAAAAATGAGGTTTTTCACCCAAAAATTGAGAGCTTGTCCCTAAAATTGGGAGCTTGGAGTAGGAAAATGAGGCTTTTAATCTTAAAAAGGAGGTTTGTGCCATAAATTGAGATATTGGTGAAGAAAAATGAGGCTTTTAATCTGAAAATTGAGAGCTTGTCCCTAAAATTGAGAGCTTGGTGCAGAAAAATGAGGCTTTTCACCCAAAAAAGGAGAGCTTGTCCATAACATTGAAATATTGGTGCAGAAAAATGAGGCTTTTCAGGTGAAAAAGGTGGGTTTGGTGCTAAAATTGAGAGCTTGGTGCAGAAAAATGAGGCTTTTCTGGTGAAAAGGGCATTTTGTGCCCTAAAATTGCGAGCTTGTTGTAGGAAAATGAGGCTTTTTTACCCGAAAAAGGCAGGTTTTACCCTAAAATTGAGAGCTTGTTGTAGGAAAATGAGGCTTTTTTACCCGAAAAAGGCGGGTTTTACCCTAAAATTGAGAGCTTGTTGTAGGAAAATGAGGCTTTTCAGGTGAAAAAGGCGGGTTTTACCGTAAAATTGAGAGAGTGTTTCCGAAAAATGAGGCTTTTCAGGTGAAAAAGGTGGGTTTGGTGCAGAAAATTGAGAGCTCTGTGCAGAAAAATGAGGCTTTTTCACCCGAAAAAGGCATTTTGTGCCCGAAATTGAGAGCTTGGTGCAGAAAAATGAGGCTTTTCACCCCAAAAACGCGGGTTTAGCCCCCATGATAGGGTTTGTGCTGTAAAAAAGGAGAGGTAGGGCACTGGAAACGAGGCACTGCTGCATAAAAGGGAGGTTGTTACCTGTAGAATCAAAACTTTGGATGCCAAAAATTAATCTTTGAGAGGTAAAATGGGGGTTTGTGCCCTAAAATTGAGAGCTTGGAGTAGGAAAATGAGGCTTTTAATCTGAAAACGGAGGTTTGTGCCCTAAAATTGAGATATTGGTGAAGAAAAATGAGGCTTTTCACCCAAAAATTGAGAGCTTGTCCCTAAAATTGAGAGCTTGGAGTAGGAAAATGAGGCTTTTAATCTGAAAAAGGAGGTTTGTGCCCTAAAATTGAGATATTGGTGAAGAAAAATGAGGCTTTTCACCCAAAAATTGAGAGCTTGTCCCTAAAATTGAGAGCTTGGTGCAGAAAAATGAGGCTTTTAATCTGAAAAAGGAGGTTTGTGCCCTAAAATTGAGATATTGGTGAAGAAAAATGAGGTTTTTCACCCCAAAAGCGTGGGTTTAGCCCCCATGATAGGGTTTGTGCTGTAAAAAAGGAGAGGTAGGGCCCTGGAAACGAGGCACTGCTGCATAAAAGGGAGGTTGTTACCTGTAGAATCAAAACTTTGGATGCCAAAAATTAATCTTTGAGAGGTAAAATGGGGGTTTGTGCCCTAAAATTGAGAGCTTGGAGTAGGAAAATGAGGCTTTTAATCTGAAAAAGGAGGTTTGTGCCCTAAAATTGAGATATTGGTGCAGAAAAATGAGGCTTTTAACCTGAAAAAGGAGGTTTGTGCCCTAAAATTGAGATATTGGTGCAGAAAAATGAGGCTTTTAACCTGAAAAAGGAGGTTTGTGCCCTAAAATTGAGATATTGGTGAAGAAAAATGAGGTTTTTCACCCAAAAATTGAGAGCTTGTCCCTAAAATTGGGAGCTTGGAGTAGGAAAATGAGGCTTTTAATCTGAAAAAGGAGGTTTGTGCCATAAATTGAGATATTGGTGAAGAAAAATGAGGCTTTTAATCTGAAAATTGAGAGCTTGTCCCTAAAATTGAGAGCTTGGTGCAGAAAAATGAGGCTTTTCACCCAAAAAAGGAGAGCTTGTCCATAACATTGAAATATTGGTGCAGAAAAATGAGGCTTTTCAGGTGAAAAAGGTGGGTTTGGTGCTAAAATTGAGAGCTTGGTGCAGAAAAATGAGGCTTTTCTGGTGAAAAGGGCATTTTGTGCCCTAAAATTGCGAGCTTGTTGTAGGAAAATGAGGCTTTTTTACCCGAAAAAGGCAGGTTTTACCCTAAAATTGAGAGCTTGTTGTAGGAAAATGAGGCTTTTTTACCCGAAAAAGGCGGGTTTTACCCTAAAATTGAGAGCTTGTTGTAGGAAAATGAGGCTTTTCAGGTGAAAAAGGCGGGTTTTACCGTAAAATTGAGAGAGTGTTTCCGAAAAATGAGGCTTTTCAGGTGAAAAAGGTGGGTTTGGTGCAGAAAATTGAGAGCTCTGTGCAGAAAAATGAGGCTTTTTCACCCGAAAAAGGCATTTTGTGCCCGAAATTGAGAGCTTGGTGCAGAAAAATGAGGCTTTTCACCCCAAAAACGCGGGTTTAGCCCCCATGATAGGGTTTGTGCTGTAAAAAAGGAGAGGTAGGGCCCTGGAAACGAGGCACTGCTGCATAAAAGGGAGGTTGTTACCTGTAGAATCAAAACTTTGGATGCCAAAAATTAATCTTTGAGAGGTAAAATGGGGGTTTGTGCCCTAAAATTGAGAGCTTGGAGTAGGAAAATGAGGCTTTTAATCTGAAAAAGGAGGTTTGTGCCCTAAAATTGAGATATTGGTGAAGAAAAATGAGGCTTTTCACCCAAAAATTGAGAGCTTGTCCCTAAAATTGAGAGCTTGGAGTAGGAAAATGAGGCTTTTAATCTGAAAAAGGAGGTTTGTGCCCTAAAATTGAGATATTGGTGAAGAAAAATGAGGCTTTTCACCCAAAAATTGAGAGCTTGTCCCTAAAATTGAGAGCTTGGTGCAGAAAAATGAGGCTTTTCACCCAAAAATTGAGAGATTATCCCTAAAATTGAGAGCTTGGAGTAGGAAAATGAGGCTTTTAATCTGAAAACGGAGGTTTGTGCCCTAAAATTGAGATATTGGTGCAGAAAAATGAGGCTTTTCCACCCAAAAAAGGTGGGTTTTACCCTAAAATTGAGAGCTTGGTGAAGAAAAATGATTCTTTTCACCCGCAGAAATGCGGTTTCTGCCCTAAAATGGAGAGCTTGGTACAGAAAAATGAGGCTTTTCATCTGAAAAATGCAGGTTTGGCCTTAAAATTGCGCTATTGGTGCAGAAAAATGAGGCTTTTCACCCAAAAAAGGGAGCTTGTCCATAACATTGAAATATTGGTGCAGAAAAATGAGGCTTTTTAGGTGAAAAAGGTGGGTTTGGTGCTAAAATTGAGAGCTTGGTGCAGAAAAATGAGGCTTTACGTGTGAAAAAGACGGTTTGTGCCCTAAAATTGAGAGCTTGGAGTAGGAAAATGAGGCTTTTAATCTGAAAAAGGAGGTTTGTGCCCTAAAATTGAGATATTGGTGCAGAAAAATGAGGCTTTTCCACCCAAAAAAGGTGGGTTTTACCCTAAAATTGAGAGCTTGTTGCAGAAAAATGAGGCTTTTCAGCAGAAAAAGGTTGTTTCCGCCCTAAAATTGAGAGCTTGGTACAGAAAAATGAGGTTTTTCACCCCAAAAGCGTGGGTTTAGCCCCCATGATAGGGTTTGTGCTGTATAAAAGTAGAGTTAGGGCCCAGGAAACGAGGCACTGCTGCATAAAAGGGAGGTTGTTACCTGTAGAATCAAAACTTTGGATGCCAAAAATTAATCTTTGAGAGGTAAAATGGGGGTTTGTGCCCTAAAATTGAGAGCTTGGAGTAGGAAAATGAGGCTTTTAATCTGAAAAAGGAGGTTTGTGCCCTAAAATTGAGATATTGGTGCAGAAAAATGAGGCTTTTAACCTGAAAAAGGAGGTTTGTGCCCTAAAATTGAGATATTGGTGAAGAAAAATGAGGCTTTTCACCCAAAAATTGAGAGCTTGTCCCTAAAATTGGGAGCTTGGAGTAGGAAAATGAGGCTTTTAATCTTAAAAAGGAGGTTTGTGCCATAAATTGAGATATTGGTGAAGAAAAATGAGGCTTTTAATCTGAAAATTGAGAGCTTGTCCCTAAAATTGAGAGCTTGGTGCAGAAAAATGAGGCTTTTCACCCAAAAAAGGAGAGCTTGTCCATAACATTGAAATATTGGTGCAGAAAAATGAGGCTTTTCAGGTGAAAAAGGTGGGTTTGGTGCTAAAATTGAGAGCTTGGTGCAGAA